>NC_046185.1:39567009-40185759 GCF_011004875.1 Balearica regulorum gibbericeps
GCTTCACTATAATATCTCAATATCTCCCCACAGGTGTTGAAGACCTAAAGGACTTCAGAGTTTCTAAAGATTCTCCTTCAGACTAAAAAAAAAAAATCTTTTCTCCATTTTCATCAGGAATCAAAGGGGAAGGAATAAAGATAAAGCTCAAAACTAAGCATCAAAAGGAAATACAGGACACAAACAGGATAACATTTCTTTCCTTCAGAAGCCACATTTTTTGAACATTAGAGGGTGTTGGAAATTAGGCTCCTATGTCCTAAATTTGCCTTGTCACAAATTTTCTGGCCAAGCAGTTCTCAGAGATCCTAGCAGTGTCGTGGGTTCTTATACTTAAGTAGTAAAGAATAATAAAGCCAAGTGCAGATGAGATAAACATGAGTCATAAATTCTGGATTTCCCACTGTGGTGGCATATTGCTTTTATGGCTGAGATCCAGGTTACTTTAAGCCAGGTTGCTTCAATTTATTTTGCAGAAAAAAGACTGAAAAAAAATTCTTAACCTATTTTTCTATACTGGTAGATGAAATGGCTTTGAATCAACAAGTTTAGGATACTTTGATTTGATTTCTTTCCATTTTACAGGGAAGGAGTAAAGAACATCACCACTGATATGGAGTGAGGAGGATCAATACAAAAGAGTAGGCCAGGCCCACTAAATGCTTGAGGTTCAAATATCTATGCTTGAAATATCAAGGAGCACCGCAAGCATGAATGATACAGTGAATGTATCAATTAAAATGCTTTGGTTTTATCAGGTGGCGGCAAGACATCAGTACTCTTTTCAGTCTTTCACTATGCATGCTTGATTTGTGCTATCTTTTTTACTGGGTGTACTTTGTATTTGTTTTTTAATGAGACATCTTAAGAAACACTCATGAAAATCAAGCACCGTGAAAACATGTCTCCTTGCTCGAGAGAATGTAGGCTCAACACACTATGAAGGCCCCGTCACAAGTCTGTTAAACACGAATTTTTTTCAGTGGGGGAATAAAATGCTTGAGTCAAACTACCCCAAACATTTTTTAGCAGCCCAGCCTGTGCACTCTAAGACTATGTTATCTACTGATGTACAGACAAACTAGGGGACACCTGGACTAGACAGTCTTGCTAAAGCCCATTGGTCTTGGTCATCAACAATTTCTTTCAATGAAAAGCTCCAGGTCGTCAAAAATCCTCCTCAGTGACCTACTGTACAGTGTAGTGTATTGTTCCCTCTGAGGAAATTATCTCTCTCTTCCTGCAGTTCATTTCCTATCTTGGGAAGTTTCAACAGTTATCATCTGCTTTAATGCAATATATTTTCTCCATCCTCCACCAAAAATAAGATGGTCACAAATGTACTTGAATAGCAATTAATTGAATGTTACATCACTATGAATATACCAGATTTAGAAAGTCATTACAGAGGAAGTTCCCAGTGTGGTGATACGGTATGGTCTGAGGGATATAAGTAAAAAAGTTTCTATTTTAGTACTCAAAAAAAATCAGACATCAGCTCGATGAAATCACACCCTGCCTAACTCAGGCAATACCAAGGATGTGCATATGTCCAAGTCTCTGTGCTCAGCTGTCCATTCATTTTTCTGTATGTACACTGCATTTACATCAACGGTGGTTGCACACCCTCAGGAAGTAAGCCCTCCTAAAGTTTGAACAAATCATAAGACTGCAGTTAAAATTCCTGTCTATGAGCTAAAAAGCAGTTCTCTGTTGCTAGTGGAACAAGCACAGGCTATGCATTAGAAATCTACACTGCAGATAAAGGATTTGCAGTATAGATGGAAGATTAAATTCTCTCCTCATTAGTTCTATATATCATTTATTTTAAAAACATAATCACACTATATACTTTCACCTGATAGAGGCTTTGGAACGGAGATTTCAGTCTGATGAGTACACATCTCTAAAGATACATGCTTTCCAGGTAAGATTTTTACCATCATTGCCTTTTAATGGCACACCACCTTAAAAAAATATTGGATTTTAGATTTATGTCAAGTTTCATGTCAATATTGCAAATGAAGCCTGTTTTGAATAAACTGGAAACATATACTTCTAACAAAGCAGAGGTATTCAGTGGTACATATATCTGTTTGTATATAGAGAGAAATATATGCATGTGTGTATACGCACACACAAATATTTTGGAAATTCCCCTCATATGCAAAGATTTTTAAAATGTTTCTCTCTGATGCACTTTTGACAAGCCAGCGTACAGTTCCATATTTTCACAGTACAAATGCACTGCCATAAAGGACAGGGATTGTACACCTAACAGAGATATTAAGAGGCAGAAAAGATCTCAGCCATCCAGTCCATCTGCCAGATGATACAAGATTATTGCCTGTATCACATTTTTCTTGTTTCTCTAAGTCTAGCTAAATATCCTTCCACCACATGCTACAGGTTATTACACTCCCTAATGTGCGTCACTCAAGCTTTTTCCATTACAGCCAGAAGTTTCCCTTTCTTTAAGTCATCCTCATCTCCCACTTTATACCTTTATGCCACTCAGTCTCCTCATGCCTTTATTAACAGAAAGGCTGTGTCCTTTTTTCCTTTCTTCCACACCCCTCCACCCTGCGCCAGCACCCCTTTCTCTGTGGTGTGATTCATGACTTTCTTGGATTCACTTTCAAGCCTGTGACCTGGCCACCATGACATTCCTCATGCAATAAAAATGGATACACTGCTTCCAATCAACACGTGGTGATGGTCTTCATCTTCAAATTACTAAATTTTTCAAAGGTTTTCGTGTTTTCTCTCTTCCCTGGTTCTGCCTCTTTTTAACTCAATTGGAAAGTATTTCCCACAAATACCAGAAAATCCTCATAATTTTGCTCCTTTATGCACTCTTTTACCACCACACTGAAATAACAGTAACTGGGAGATGGGCTGTGGGTGACTGATATCATTGCCTAATGTACCATTTACTCTCTTTATTATCCTCTGTCTCTGTGTGTGCGCCCCCCCCCCCCCCCCCCCCCCCCCCCTTTTTGGCAACCTGTGCCCCATGTTATCTGTTAGCCATTAA
The DNA here is from genome assembly GCF_011004875.1 of Balearica regulorum gibbericeps. Lineage (NCBI taxonomy): Eukaryota > Metazoa > Chordata > Aves > Gruiformes > Gruidae > Balearica > Balearica regulorum. Next base: position 39,570,047 of record NC_046185.1, read on the forward strand.
GCATTTGGGGGCAAGATCAAACTTTTTGCTGTTTCCCTCGTTGGTTTCCTGGTCTGCAACCAATACTCCTGGGCACTATGACAATACAAAATAGAAAAGCTAATTATTAATATCCATTGCCCTCACATATTTGGACACTTATTCCTGAGTTCAATTCATGCTTACCATGCACTATATAGAAGATAAAATGCCTCATCCCATTTATATCAGTGGGATAATTCTAATCATCCTAGATTATAACTTCCATACCTATCTAAAGAGATAAAACCTCATTAGTTAACTTCTTTTACTTTTGTTGCCCTTCTATCCATTCCTCGAGACACTTTTAGGCAGTTTGACAATCATTTGTAGTTCTGTATTTATTTAACATATATCCAGTCTTCTAATCTGAGCATCCCTTTGCTTACCTAGAAAAAACCCAGGAGATAGATAAAATATTATAAAGAAATTATCACTAGTTCACTGCAACAGGAAACCTTCTCTCCTCCCAGCCTGAAAGGAAATCTAATGAGAGGCATTAATAGCAGCACCGCTGCTTCCCTCAGAGAACCTGGAAGTGACCAGTGTAGTGACAGATGTAAGAGGATGGGATTTTTTATTACGGCAGGGAAAATTTTGTGATAGAAACTCTAGTTGGATTAGCAGTGTCAGTGCTGCTTGGCACAAATACTGTAATTGAGGCACTGGAACAGGTTGCCCAGAGAAGCTGTGGATGCTCCCTCCCTGGAAGTGTTCAAGGCCAGGTTGGATGGGGCTTTGGGCAACCTGGTCTAGAGGAGGGTGTCCTTGTCCATGGCAGAGGGACTGGAACTAGATGATCTTTGAGGTCCCTTCCAACACAAACCATTCTATGATTCTGTGATCAGTTTACACCATTCAGGTTTGAAGCTGATGGATCAAATAACCATCTTTCATTCAGGTTAAATATAAATTAAACTTATTCCATGAAGATATCTCAACCAGAGCAAGTCACTTCTCAAGGCCATTACACATGCAGGGAATTGAGTTCAAGAAGTACAGTAACATGGGAGACAGATTTGAGGAAGGTTATATGGGTATGTGAAATAGAGGGAAAGCTGGAGACATGTACAACCATTAAGAAATTTTGCGTAAAATCAGCAAGAGATGTTATCCATAGCACGGCCTCAACGGGAAAGGCTTGAAAAAAAGCCCTGAGAGAGAGTGACTTTGGGCAGACTTCTGGGAAGAGAAAGTCTTGAATCATAGGAAAATTGTCTCCAATTGTTATTTCTCCCATGTTCAAAAAAACAAAGCTTCATACACGGTACCATGTGGCATAGAGATAACATAAGCAGAATAACTAAGTTGGCATGAAGCTCTATCTGGGCAACGTAACTCCCCTGAGATTAACAGGATCACATTAAAAAAGAACTAACTTATTCTTTTCTTTTTTTGTCTTGTTTTAATGAAAGACACAGTGCACAACACATGCAGCATTGGCCAACCCCTGAGGATGTTGTGAGTGACAATACTATGTGGTATTATATGCTTTTTACAGTGCCTCGCACAATGTGGCCCTCAATCCTGAAGTAGGCTTCTACATACTACCTAAGGACAAATAAATGATAATAAATACATGTAAATAAACAGTCATTTAACGGTAGTCAAGACACATTGTTATGCTTTCTTCATCTTAAAAACCTTTACTAAAAAGTATTTTGAACCATTTTCAGGTTTTTATTTCTTCTTCTCCTTATAAACAATATCAAAGGCACATGCCAGGAAACGCTGCTTAAGTTATCATGTCGTATTTCCTGCGATGGCAAGGGAATGCCTTCTTTCCCTGCCATTCCACAGCCTGTGGCGTGGTGGCTTGTAGTACTAAGCAGGAAGGGCACAAAGCTCTTTGGACATGACCTTCCCTTTTTTTAATTTTACACTGCATATTGCCTCATGCTCACTTATGTAAGGATGCAATATATAGTTTCACTATGACACGTTGCAAACCTTCTGGCTTCTAGTCCAGGAGCCAAATGGTGGTGTGTATTCCCTCCATTTGGCCTCATTTTCACATTTCCCCTTTGCACTTGGGCTCACAAGAGGAGCATATGAAGCTTTTTCTCACTGCTGCATCTTGACCTTGACCTTACAGCTTTAGAAAAGGCTACTTGCACATACAGGGCAGTTATTGTCCACAGCCAAGTCTCCCTTTCATTTGACGCTAAGGGAGTAAAAGGCCACATGATATAGTCCCTTCTCAGCCCCAACATGTCTCTCCTGCTTGCTCCTTTGCAAATATTTTTGTACTGACTTTTTTTTTCTCAGGTCAGGCTTATAGCATCTTTCGTTCCCCCCCCCCCCCGCTCTGTTGTTCATATCCGCCTCTCCTTTCCCTACACATGCACGCGCACGCACATGCAGACACACACACGCGCGCACGCACAAACACACAGAGAGGAAAATCTATATGTGTCAGACATTCAGCAAGGGAAAGACAAAGGCACTGAGTTAATTACCCATCATTTACTGCTGCTGAGAAGAACAGATGGTAGCAGGCGATATGTAAATGGCAAGGGGCAGTGAATTATTCGATTTTTTTAGATTAATCGTCGATGACAAAGGAAGTGATTACAAGCTGTGACATTTATACAAATGTATAAAGTACATAATGCTAGAAAAAAAGAGCTTAATATTATTATGAGGATGTCAGGCATGTGAACACCATTGTCATAATACAAAGCAACACATTTTGTGAGATCTGAGGATCTGCTTTTCTTCATTTGCAAACTTTAGTAAGTCCTAGCCTCTGGAAATATATATTTCCCAAAATGAATCCATGCCTGACAATCATGAAAAAAAAAAAAAGAAAAAAAAAAAAAAAGGTTTGGTTGCTTTTACATATTTCCCACAATGCAGAACAGTGCCTAGTCTGAATGGTAGACCTTGCGAGGGATGAAGCTGATGTTGAATCAATGTATAGGACTGTAAAATAGAAAAAGGTGCTAATAAAACACATAGACAGGAAACGGAAAATAAGAGGAAAGGTGATGTTTAAGCTGACAGGCCCTCTGTGAGGACAGGAGGGTAAAACGTGAGGTGGAAGTGAAGACAGAAGAGAGTACTGTTTGTTTACTGCTCGGCTGAAAAATAATCATTTTAGAGACTTTGAAGGTCAGAATGACATAATTTCCAGGCCAGGCCTTGCTGTTGTTACACAAACACCCAACCTGCTCATCCTCAAGGTAGTCTACTGTATTTTCTGCTGTATAAATAATTAATTGGTACATGAGGAAAACAGATGCTTTCTTTTGCAGATCATAGAAACTGCTCCATCATCAAAATGTCTTCAATCACCTAATTATTAAATCTATACGGTGCTAATAATACAGATGGGAGAAGAAGCCAGTGAGCCGCAAATTTCGTTCCCTGTGAAGCATCCCAATCTACTGTATTTCTTGTTTCACATCTTGCAGTGAACTACTGTCTGCAACATCAGCAAGGGAAATAGAGGGGAGAGTTTGGGGGCGAGCTTATTTATCCTCCTCAGAAATACTTTCCAATCAAGCAAGGCAAAACATCACCAAAATTACTGTGAAACACTCCACTGTTATGCATGCTTTGTTGATTACAGAGGGGTGAGGGAGGGACAGAATAACATTATATTAGTCAGCAGCACTGGGTAGTACGTTTAAATCTAGCAATCCATTTTGTATGAATATTGGTTCAGGAATAAAGTGCTGGCTGAACCAATCTGCCCTGAAGAAAGAGAAGGATAAAAAGCTGTAGCACACCAGTATTTCCAGTGTGGTATTATTAGAAGCCGGACACTCAAGATAAGCACCATCAGCTAAGATATTGGTTTCTAAGGTGTTTTTCTTTGTTTTTTTTCTTCTAGATAATGTTACCCTTATGAGATGCAATTAATGCAATAATAGAGTTTCCACTCTATTCAGAGATGCGCATACGAGGTTGCTTAGAATATTTTTCTTTCTCTAGACAAACATAGCATGGACCACCGAATAAAAATGCATGTGCGGTTATTGAAAGAATCGAGCTACATCCACTTCTCCTGACTGTAGAGACTAAACTGAAAGTCTCCCAAATCAGTTCACATTGTACATAACATCATGCTATCTACTTATTTCCTTGGGAGGGGGCAATTATGAGTTAAAGTTGTAACCTGGGTGTGGGGAAAGGCAGTCCTTCCTCTCACACAGGGCTAGAAAGCAGAACAAGATTCTCCCTTCCTGAAAATTAAAGAGAAGGAAAACGTCCTTCTTATAGGGGAACGATGAATGGGACATGTTTGTAAAAATACCTAGGTAAGTGTCAATGGCTGTATTTCTTAGTCTTCCCTAGACAAGACGAAAAGGTTCCAGTGAGAAAACCCTCACTCCCTCCTCCCCCATTTTTTTCTTTTCTTTTCTTTTTTTTTTTTTTTTAAACAAAGGATGGATGATTTACAACATGGGCATAAGCATATACAGCTTTCTTGTACCTATAGATTTATATTTATGAGATTTTTTTTAAAACGTCACAGGTACACCATACATTACTGAAGTCTTTCTATTATTAATGTGTTAATGCATTCCAAAGGACAAAAAGCAACATCAACAGGGAAACATATGTTTTTATTTGGAGAAAATGGCTGAATCTGAATCCACGCCATATCTAGCCATCCATTTATACATATTCCTGCAACACAACAAATTCATGAGGGAAGAGAAAATAAAATATCCATGTATTTCCACAGCTTTCCACTGCTTTGGAGATATTTATTTATGAAAACCACAGGTAGCCATTATTTATAGTCCTGATCTTTTTGTTCTTTTATTTTTTTTTACTAAAACAAAGATGAAATTGGAATTGATTTTTGTAGGGACATTTATACTGAAAGCAGGATCATTTTATATTTTCCCAAGTTGAAGTCTGTATTCATTACTAGGAAAAAATGTAAGAACAGCAAGCTAACGTATTTTCATTTGTGGCCCATATTTATTTTATAGGAAGCCTGTCACTTCACTATTGCATAAAAATGGAATTTGAACTATGCTTGCACAATGAAATGAACTTCAATGCACTCTATTCATATACATTGAAATTATACTCTGTATATATATTTTTCTTATGTATGTATGTATGTATGTAAACACACATTTATGTAGAGAGGGTTTTTTGCTTGGTTAGCTGTATAGTTTGTGTCTTAAGAAGGCAAGTACACCTAAAAATCACAGTCTTCTGTTAAGAAGATATACATGTAACATTTATACGCAAATGTGTATGTTAGCCATCAGGCATGTATAAGCACATTTGTTAGTACTTTTTCTCAGTTCATTTTTTCAGTTCAATGCTGTCCACATTAAAATAACTGTTAATTTCATTTGCTGTGCATTATAGAACATATACACTGCAGTCTAGCTAACCTGTGAAAACATGAATATGCTATGAGACTAGCATCTTTCCAGCCATTGAGAAATGTATAACAAGAATTAAAAAGTAGAATAGGAAGGCCTATTGTGGCAGCAAAGAGGTGAGTCAGGGCATCAAGACATTGTTTAGTGCGAGAGGTCAGGCACTGGGTAGCCGTCAAACACCTCAGAAAGACACTAAGTTATTTTTCAGTTTATTGTATGTCCTCCTACAGCTGAAGCAAGAATATGTTCCATCTTAAGTGGGATGTAATAAAAGCCCTAGCTAGCTTGGAAAGCAAATATTTTCCTTTAAGTCACTTTCATGTTTGTTGACGTGAATTTTCATTTTTTCATTAACATGCACATCTATCTTTGTGTGTTATGCTTAAAAATGTACATCATAAGAGCAAACATGACTAAAAAAATATTTGATAAAGCATATATAGACATACCATTTTATTTTTGGTAGGCTTTAAACATTTCAGGTTATTTAAAATTATCACACTGCTAATATCTTCCTATTCCTAAAATACCTCACAGCCTTCTGGACTGTGCCTTTCCAAAAGCAGATAAGCAAGTCAGCCAGCATCAGTATTCCAAAATACCAAAACAAAGCAACAACAAAATAGAGTAGTAACACATAAATAATGTCCCTTTAAGCATTTCTTTCAACTCACTTCGGCTGACTCCACTTTTATATAGGTTACAGAATCTACTATAGCAACCTAACACACTCCCCCCCAAATCTAGTTCCCCCTTCTTTGTGACTTAAATCAAACCAATAGAGCCCTCTATTGGTAAAATTTCAGATAGCTACAGATGTTTCTGTGGAATAAGGAGGCAATACTTGTCAGAGTCTATGCCATCATGCTCCAGCTGAAGTCAATGGCAGAAGTTTTTGGACTTAGACAGCATTAGCAAAGGGCCCTGAGATAAATGGTCTGTCTTATTCCCCAAGTATGAATTTTTATATTTTTTTTCTCAACGCAACAGCCCTACACAGGTGGTTTATTCTGAAACTTGAGCACTACATCACCATATAAACCCGTAACACGTCTAACAGTACTTTGTTCCCTTCAAAAACATTTCAATTTCTGGAAAGCATGCAAAAATATTACACTCGGTCCTGATTTAATATTTCTGCTTTGATAAGCACAGGATTTCCACTTGACTCTCAGAAGATATTTATGACATCATTCCCTGTTCAGTCCTACAAATTAATTAAGTCCTTGGGTATATTATAATTAAGGGGCTTAAGGCCAACTCACCTCAGCAACCTAAAAATGCATGACTTTATCCATTAATATAGGAGACAGTATATCAGGGGTGGACATTGATTCTTTAAAGAAATGTAAGGAGCTAAAACCAGAAAGTCTTGACAGAGGGAGGAATCTTAAGGACTTCAGAAAGACTTTTCTCTATTCAGACAGTCAAAGCTAAAAACAAACATTGATTAGTCCTTATGATTTTGCCCAGAATTTATATCTCACAACCCAGTTCCTGACAAAACAGCTGCTTGTAGCCACATGGATCCAGGAACCTGAGGCTTTATTGACTTCATGGAGCCCTTCATGGAGCAGGCAGGAGGCAGGAAGATAGACTTTAATAAATGTCTGCTTTTTTGAATGATGTAACTGCCTGTACTTTGGCTTCAATGTACTGGAACTTCATGATCCCCTTAGCTATTTATGTATTTACATAGATTCATTAAGATTAGCACTTTGTGATTATTAAATGGTTGTATTTATTGTTTTATTACTAAGGAAAGGCACCGGCCTAACCAAGGTAGAAAATTAAAATTTCTATTTTGCATATGGGGAACCAAAGCGAAAAAGCAGATCTAGGCTGCCACCAAAGTGATCTGTGAGTCCACAGCATGGCAAGACTTGTCCCCTGGCCATTGCAAATGGGACCTGGTAGGAGTATGTGTCTTTCTGCAGAGCATTGAGTGGAAGGAGGTTGGTGCACATCAGGGACTAAGCCAGATATGGAGATGGGGTATGACCAGATCCAACACCGAAGCTGAAAAGCTCAGAGCCTTCCTGGGTCTCACAGCTGAGATGTAGCTAAAGGTCAAGGTGACAAGAGAAAACTGTAGCTGATGCAGTTCCTGAAAACAGATAACAAAGTCTGGTGCTTCCCACTGTTTGGCTGCCCATGTGGCCTCTGGCTCCTTCTGCCAGACCTGCATGCTCTAGTCTTGCTCTCACTGACTCCACGACCCTTCTAAAAGTCATCCAGCAATCCTAGAAATTGATCTGATTCACGAAGATCGGTCCTGGCCTGAGAAGGGGTTGTACTGGAAATATTAAACCAGCAGCAATCATCCATATTCATGTCTGCATGGGTCATACCTTCCTCCTACCATGTCACTCATGCATCCATGAGGACATTTGCTGTACTTTGAAGGCCAAACTATGGTCTCTCACTGGTTTTCTTCATGTCTGTTGCTTTTACTCTGGTTTCTATGGGCAAGAAAGGAAAATGCTAAAAATATTGTATGCTTCTAAATGTACATATTATATCCAACCGTTTCATTGTTCAAAAGGAGAAGCTTCTTTTATTTATTTTTTTTTAAATTTATGAATTCTGTTGAACTGCAAGAATTAAAATAAGCTGTGGGTGCTCAATATACTAAAATGTACACAAATAATGTCACCTTTCAAGTTAAATTAGAGTTGTTGCATTTCCAATGACTTCCAATCAACTTTTTGTGTGACACAAAGATAAACTTGTTCTGGAAGGTGCTGTTGTGGTTTAACCCCAGCCAGTAACTAAGCACCACACAGCCACTCACTCACTTCTCCTCCCTCAGCAGGATAGGGAGGAGAATGAAAAAAACCTCATGGGTTGAGATAAAGACAGTTTAATAGGATAACTACTACTACTAATAATAATAACAACAACAACAACAACAATAAAAATAACAAGAACAACAACAAAAAGCAATGCACAAATGCAATTCCTCATCACAATAGAAGGGGAAAAAAAACCCCAACAACAACAACAACCCGATGCCCAGTCTGTTTCCAAGCAGAAATCCCACCTCCCGGCTCGCTTCCCCAGTTCCATACGGAGCATGATGCTACATGGCAGGGAATATCCCTTTGGCCAGTCTGGGCCAGCTGTCCTGGCTGTGCTCTCCCAGCTTCTTGTGCACCTGGCAGGGCATGGGAAGCTGAAAAGGCCTTGACTTAGTGTAGGGACTACAACTACCTAGCAACAACTAAAACATCGTCGTGTTATCAACATCATTCTCATACTAAATCCAAAACACACCACTATACCAGCTACTAGAAAGAAAATTAACTTCATCCCAGCTGAAACCAGGGCAGGTGTGTCAGAGCCCCTGGGGCCTACCAGAAGAGGTGACACTGTCAAAACACAAGAAGTTCGTCACTGGAGATTTTCTGCCCTCGTTCCCTAACAATTAGTGAACATTGTGGTATGTTCTGCATACCAGGCATCTCTGTAAAACTGTGACACAGTGGGAATTATTTAAATCCTATTGTAGAAAGAAAAGGTCCTGGCATACTTCTGTCTGAGTACTTGGATATCTCTGTAGGCATTACATGAGAAAGTGCTGAGGGGAAAGGTAGAAAAGGAAAACGTCGTTGTGAACTGCAAGTGAACCTGATATAACAAATCAGTCTACTAATTTGCTTATCAAGACTTGCAAGTACTGTTTCAGTTTAAGCAGGTTTCTGTGCATTTCCTTGGGCATGGGATCTCCATGCTCTACTTGGCAGCACAATGGATGGGACCAAAAAGGAAAAGAGAGCCTGACTGATGCGTCTCATTGCATTTTTCCTCTTTCTTTTACACGCTGTTTATTGATTTTCCTTTCTACATTTGCCAGACAACACAATGGCCTTTAAACCATCTAAAGTCTTAGAAAAGTGATTTTTTTAAATTTTTTAAATTTTTTTTATTTCACAAACATGTCTTATTTTACTAGGTAAAGAAGCATAATTTTTTAACTCTCTTGAGCAGAAGTAATGACTTTCTAAAAATGATGCTCCATGATTAAACAGAAGAAAATGCCACTGTGTTAAAAACAGCTTGCCTCACACCCTGAAGCTCTTGATGCTATAAATAGCAGAGGCTGGCAGCCTACAGCTCGCCATCTTCCGCTGCACTGACGCGCCGTAGTGCTAGCGAGGGATGCTATTGCTGCGTTCACCTGAGGAGCGAGTATTCTGGTGTCTTGTCAGTGTCTACTGAGAAAGGGCTTCCAATTGGCTGATTTCTACCCTGTTAGGAAAATTACAGCTGTCCTTGTTAAATCTTCCCTTCTTTTTCGCCCAGAGTGGCACAGGTAACAAGTTTGGATGGATACAGTGTGGGTGTGACTGCTAAAGAAGTGCAATAACAATGACATTAAAGGGAATACAGCTTCATATCTCCAGTCTTACAGGGAAAAAAATAACAGGAATAAAAATACATTAACACAAACACTGCATATAATCTGACATTTGTCATGTACAAGAGAAATATTTTTTAAAAATACTTGTGGGACACAAGTAGGAAGAGGAAGATGCTAAAATCACTCCGAAATTATTAGACTGTGCATTTAATTGATAAATTTATTTTATCCTGTGGAAAAGGAAGGGAACGCACACATTTCAAGCTTGTACTCATCCTGGGATAAAGTGAAAAATAGATGTTGCTAGGTCCCCCAAAAAAGTGATGTGTAACAAAGAAAGATCAAATCAAGTCATCTGGATGAGATGTGTGCTCAGATCTCACCTCTCTCTGAGTGAAAGAAGGCTGATGCACTTCAGCAGCCATGACCCTTTTGCTCAGGCACTAACAGCAGGGTGCCAAGAACTGGGACAGGACAGGGAAGATGCATCACCAACCCCCAACAGACATGGGCAGATAGGTCCTCAAAGTGGAGACTGCCCACACCTTCTTCTAAGGAATCCCTAACCCCTGCCATCACTCTTCTTGTTCTCAAGGGGTTACTGTGCTGTTCTGCTGCCCTCCTCTCCACGCACAACTTGGTGGCATGGGCATGCTGATACCTTTTCTAGTCCCAGGCCAGGAGTATAACCAGCCTCAGAAGGATTAGTCACATCAGTGTCAACAAAATCCAGTTAGAGTCAAAGCTTCAGTGAAAACGGTTTACTGGAGAGTAAAAGAGAATTCTCTGTACTAAGTGCAGTGACAAAGCACCGGGCAGAGGCAGCGACTGAGCTGCAGAATTCTTATTTGTGACACCACAGCAGCTGCAATTCGGCTCAGCCCCTCTGCACCTCCCTACAGCTTTCCCTGTCAGGGTCATGCTGCAAAATATGGCTGCTTCCTAGAGAGGAGCGGGGCAGGCAGGAAACCACAGCTGAATTCCCTACGGACCTCAGGCGGTTGATAATTGCCTGTTGGTAGGTAGGTTCTTCAACGGTGTGCATGTTGCTTAAAGGTCAATGCACATTCTCCTTAAAATTTCAGGGCACATTTGTGCTCTAGTGCATGCTTTTTATTTCCCTCAGAAACTGGCACAGGGGAAGTAGAGCTGATCTTAGGCTCTAGGAGCAATGCCTGCACTAGGAATGCTTAATACTGTTTTTTCTCATACTGGATAATTTTACATTTCCAGTATCCCCAAACTTTAGGGAACCTTCCAGTCAGCTAAGGTGAGAAGATACCAAGCTGGCAATCTTTCCCTGCTGCTTTTACTGGTTTAGATGGAAATCAACATTGCTTTAACGTGCTCGTGCAGTTAATATACTGCACTGAGGAGTTGAGGAGGAAAGAGAAGGGCAACGACCAATTCACCTGCCAGCTTAATAGCCTGTTTGGATAAAGCTAAAAGCAAACTGTGGTTTTGACTGTAAGCAGTGATGTCCTCAGAGTCAGAGATGTTATTACATACTTGTTGTGATCAATATACTTTACAAAGCAATGTCATTGTTTTTTCTGCTTTAACCTCTGGAAGGTGTATGTCTCTAAAACACTAAAATAAGTCACAATATTGATAATTACAGGTTCTAAATTCCTTACCTAACATGGCAAGAATATGAATGTCATGAAGCCTAAAACTGAAATTGTCAACAAGCCAAAATATTCAGAAAAAGGACAAATGAAATACGAACACAAAGAATAGTCCTGAATCAGAGCTTACAGCAAATAAAAACTGAAGTTACCTTGAAGCTTGGAAAGTGTAGTAGCCTGTATTCCCTGTTTAAAAAAAACTATTGCAAGTGACTTTATGGCCCACAAAAGATTTTTGAAAAATTACTCTGGACTGTCTCACCTTCTAATTGTCCATAGAAACTACTGATATTTAACCATTAACAGCCCCAGAGCTGAGAATAATTGCATTTATCCTGAGAAAATGGACATTTATAGCAACATTTTTATTTTAAATAATCTTTTTTTCACTGAAGATGAGACAAAGACAATCTAGCAGAGACACCAATGGTTTCGTTGTATTATCTTTGATGATCTCATTCTAAACCACCTCTTTCTTTCCTTTATTTCCACAAACCTGTCCTTTTTTCCTGCTTTCAGCTCTCCCTCATAAAACACCACATATTCCAGCATTCTGCAGTTTTCCTACTTCTTCATGAGGAGCACAAATGATTTATCCCCATTAGCAGTTTGTGCAGTTCCCATTAGCAAGGTTCGGACAGACCGAAAAGCTCCAAATCCCATTGCCAATTCCCTAAATTATCCAGTGCCAACTTCTTTCTGTCTCTGACTTTGCCTCTCTCTTTGGTAATAGTCAGTAATTTTATAGCCACATACAGGGCCAGATCTGGAAGAAGTAAGAAACAATGAAAAAGTAGATCCAAAGAATATAAAGAATATTTATAAAGGTAAGATATTTCAAGCTGTTTAGACTAGTTTCTGGTAAATAAATTGCATTTTTCTTAAGACAAGTTTGTGATAAATTAAAGCTATTAATATGTGACTACTTATATCACATTCCTATAAAACTCAATTGTCACTTGCAAAGTGACATTTATCCTTTTTTATTTTATGCTGTCAAGGGGACTTAAAGTAAAGGCTGCAGTGCTTTAAATTGCAGCTTCTGGTTTGGGAAAATACCAGCAAAAAGACAAATAGACTTCAGTAAGACTGCAGATATAAGTGCCTCGAGCGCCCAGGTGAGCTGTGACGCTCCATCTGCACTCTGCTCTCTGTGCCAGGCTGCTTGGCAGGGGAAAGGAACGGACAGGACCCTGCTGTCCAAGCATTGCAGAAGACATGAATCTTGTCAATTTTGGATTGGATTCCCTGCCAGTTATCAAGCAAGCAGCCAGGAAACTGCAGCACACCACACCAGCCTTTCTGTGCCCCACTGCCCTCCCCTGGATGGCACTTGTTCCGGCATTTCTGTGGGCTCCCCATCTCTAGGTACTACAGAGACCATCGCCAATTAACAAGGCTGACTGTATTTATACCAGCTGGAACACAAACCTATGTTTACATACAGCAGAGCTTAGAGCAGCTTTACCGTGTGACTCAAAGTGAAGTCTCTTTCTGGACAAGCTTATAGGAACTATAATCTCATTTCACAAGGGTTCAGGTTCTTTCTATTTCTTTTACCAAACTCTAGCATTGCCAATTGTATTCTCAAAGGCTTTAATCACTTCCAAGAGATTTTATAACTGTATACTTCATGTTAGCCAGGACTGCAGTCATATTCAAAGCATAGTCTAGTCAACAGGAAAAACTCTTCAAATAAAGACTTCTCTGTTACTAACTCAGTGGAAAAAAAAACCTTTTTTATAGATTAAATTCATATTTTGCACCTAGTAAAGACATGTTATTTGCTTTTCTCTTAAAATTCTTCCTTTAAGCATCCTGATTCCCTAAAGCGTCTCCCTCTCTTTTCTCCTCTTTCTTATATTCCTTCTGCTCTATTACCAGTTTTGTTCTATTCTTCATCCTATCCACAGCAATTTCTTCCCGTCAAGATATGAATCAATAACTAGAGCCTTTCAAAATGATAGGAAAATGTATTTAAAGGGGAAAAAAAAGATAAAATATCTTACAGATGTCATTTACAGATTATATTCAGCCAGTTTCATCAGCTTGTAATCAATGATCCACAAGCATGAGTCTTTTCATGTAAATTTATCTTAAGGTGGAGAAAGCCAGAAGACCTGAACTATAACACTTTTACAACCTCGAGAGAAGCCTGATTAGAGCAGCCACAAACAAGTATGGATTCTCTGAGGGTCTCCACAAGGGGCCATGAAAAGTTTGGATTTGCTCATGGAGCTGACCAGACAGTTGCACCTCTCCTCTGAGATTAATTTCACCAGGCCCTGGTGCTCAGCAGAGTTGCTCTTGAGATGGTCAGTGACAAGGTAATTCACGCCTTAGTAACCCTACGGCCACTTTAGAAATCTGCTCCCTGGAAGCTCAGCAGCAGCAACTGCTGCAGTGCTTCACCCTTGTGCCTTGTCCTTATCCCTGGCTCCATGTAGGGTGCTGTGTTTACTTCATACAAGAAGCAGCATCTTCAAGGTCATTTATGAGAGTGACCTAGGGTGCCTGAAGACTCTGATGCATGACCACGTTAGAGGAGTTCACCAGCTTATCGTTTGTCAGCTGAGCTACTGTAATCACTGGTAGATGACTGTGGGCATACTGTTAGCCCATCCCAGGTGTAAAGTGATGCAACTTAATTGAAGCCTTTCGATTTAAAGTTAATTGAAAGAGGTTAATGCTAAACTATATTATCTTGCAACTGGAACAGGCCAAGAATGGAAAATTACTGTAGCTCAGCAGATGGGCAACAACTTAGTAAACCCTGGTAATTTCATTTTGTTCTCAACTCTATCTGGCCTAATGAATATCATGACTTCACGCAGCAGCTACCTTCCACCAAACTAAGGAAACCTCTGCAATGGAAAAATGTTTAATGAGATAAGCTAGACCACTAATGGTTTATACACCTGCAGTTCATTCCTACAGGACTCCAGAATAGCACAACCTTACAAAACCAAGGTACAATTCCAACTTCTGAAACCAAAGCCTTCCCATGTATCTCAAAGCAGACACTTAAAACAGTGCCAGAAACTGTTAGGAAAAGCGGAGCTCCGATACCACTCCCAGTCCTGTTAAAAAAATCTAGTTTGAGGCTTTGAGCACTCTTACTTTCTTTCTAGTAGAACTAGTGACGTGATTCAATGTAGAAGCATGAACATATCTGGGATAGATTCATTTGCTACCTTTTGCTTGGAATCTGAAGCTGTGTTATTATGATGCTGCAATGTGAGCAATCATTTAATTCTTGGGCTTTTGTCCTGTACTCATATGGAACATCAAAGCAAGCTTAATGTCATTTTAAAGATCATAATCTAAACTAGAAGATTTAAAATTATGCCCAAGTCGACCTCATATGCCAAGAAGATAGGGAGAAAGTGTGATTTAATCAGCTGGCAGATTTTTAAAATATTTGTTCAGCACTTTTCTTTTCTCCTAATCAAATCTACCAGTAGCAGGGGAATTAAAGTAAAAACTGTCTGTACAGATATATATCTTGCTTATCCATACTTTCATGAAAAAGGACACTGATAGCAGACTTCAGATTTTGTGAAAACTCAAAAGAATATTAAAGACATTAAAATAAAAAAGACCCTACTATCATTATCCGGACCCTGAGGTACCAATCTCAATATCTGAGCCAAATGGTTTTGTTGGCACACAGCCATGTCAGAGCTCCTCCCAGAGGAGAGGGCATCCTGATTCAGGAAGCAGTTCAGGGGAAGTCAGGCTTGTTTATGTTTCTCCGGTCTTCCTCTGAGAGAAACTGTGGTGCACCATTAAGACCTTCAGCAAGGGATGGGCTGCGTGCCTTCTTCCTACCAAGGCTAGGCAGATGTGGCTCTTTTGTTCAGTCACTTTCCTCAGGCTGTTATTTTTCCTGCGGATCGTGACCATTTGCAGTAGCCTGACATGAAGGTCACACAGGAAATAGAACCATGCATTTGAATTTTGTGTTTAATTGGGTCTCATTAGGAACTGCAGAGGATTTTTTGCCTTTTAAGTTCTGGCCAGTAAAATAATCCAAATTGAAGCTACGTACACAAAAGTTGGGTTTTATACTCAAGAACTGGCACTGGGAAAGCCTTCAGCTCTACTGTGCTGTTAGAAAAGTCATCTGAAAGCTAGGGAACACCATTTCTCAACTCCTGGCTGCCATTTCAGTCCTGGGATAAACATGGGAGGGAATAAACACATAGACTTCTCACTGCATCCTTAAAATCCATACACTCTCTATACAATAATGCAGCGAGGGGGCAAGATTGATGAGCATGTTTTTAGATAGGAAGCAAATGCAGGCTTCAAAGAGCCTACAATATTTTTTAATTAATAAGGGATCAGTAGGAGCCAATTAAATCGTGGTTGTTCCAAATAGAGAAGATTGCTTTGCTCTTTTTCTTATGTAGCTGCTTAAATTTGCCAGTTCCTCAAAAAAAAAAAGCTCTACACCTTTTCAAATTACTTTGCTTTTCACAGTCTTAATTAAGTGACAGTTAAGAAGCAAAGAAAACTTTTCATTTTTTAAAGTTTAAGCTTTAGTGATCCAGGAAAAGTTTTCAACAGTGGTTTTAAGAAACTAGAGAGCCATATCAAAATAACTAGGAACAGACAGATCTGTCCTGGCTGTCCACACAAAGCTAAGGTACATTTTTGTACCTCTTTGCTTTAGAGAGCAGTTAAATACGTTCAGATCCAGTTCTTTGTGTTATTCAGTGTTTTCACATGGAGGCAAATCATTAGGAGAGAAAACTTCAAACTTTGTAACTTTGTGGGACATAAAAATCTTCAATTAAGAAAATCAGATCTGTGGCTCATGTCTAGTCTGTGAGTGGAAGAAGCTGGCTTTTAATGCCCATCTACTGTACTGAATCAAAAAAACTTACAGCAAATGTGTGTTGGTTGGAGTCTATGACACTCAGATGAAAACCCTAACTAAAAGGAACCAAAGGATAAGAAATCTGCTATAAATGAATATTCTTTTGTGGAAATTTATACTCATTACGATGATAGTCCCCCAAGGTGGCTTCGACCTAAAGCATGGTCCTACCAAGGAACATTTTCAGACCAAAGTCCAAGAAGTTTGCTTGCCTGCTATGACATCTAAATTCACCTATTCAGACTGCCCATTGTCTCCATATGCTGCGAATGCAGAGAGGAAGTTGTTACACCTTACTTATATATATATATAGTAAGTGTCATAACTATCTCTTTCCTTGACTATATAAAAACTCAGGAATTGGCAGCTCTGGGGAACATGTAGTCCAAGCTGATCACAGATCAGCTTGGGAAAAGTCCATTTTACATATCTCTATGGACCTATGCTTTTATTCCCAGTGTTGCTGAGTTCAAGAATTCAAGGTTATTAAGAAACTGGACTCCAAATCATAATTACCTTTATTTTTTAAAGAAAGTTCTATGGTTTTGTCTCATGTGTGGATTTATTCTTTTTTTCACTTTTCCCTGCTGTCCTCCTTTGTACCTAGAAGTATGTAACCACAACAGTGTTGTACAGCTTCTGACATCTACAAAATAGGAGCATTTCATCCATATATCAAATGTTGCCAAGTAATGTCTCCTGCCCTAAATATAACATTTAAGCAGTTGACCCAAATGTAATTATTCGCATCCTGTTTTCAACTTTGTCAACACAGCCACATGGCTACCCCAAGACTTTCTGTCTCCCCTGCAGCTGCAGGTCTTCCCTCCTGTGGCATTGTTATTTTGTGTTTATGTCACAATCTGGGCTAGAAGAATTGTTACATATATAAAATACTAAAAGAATTGGGCTTTATAGGGATTCAGGGAGCTAACGCTTCAAAACATATTTTGCTCACTACCCATAAATATGTAATCTAGCTTATTGACACTCAAATAACTTGATGCCTTTCTCACATTATATTCAGAAGACAGGCAGCTTAGGAAAAAAAAAAAAAATCTGTGTAGCTCCAGGTTATGTACTCTGCTCCAGCATATCAATACTTTTGAAACAGTAAGCTATAATATATTCTATCAGTCAAATCAATCCCCTCACCTTTCCCAGGCAGAAGCAAGCCTTACCTGAATTCCTAAAAAGGAGAGCTTTCACTCATGCTACCTTCAAATAAACAAACTCAGCCAATTCATTTTAATTGCCTTGGAGTGATCAGCTGTGCATCTCAATACTGTGAGGGAATGACCATAACAGACACTGCCTCCAACCCCATCTTTCAATCTGGCAGCTTAGGAGCTACCCTTCTTGCCTCTACACTTTCTTTTTACCACCCCTGCATCACTTCTGCCTTCTTATCATATTCTCCCATACTCTGTGGAAAGCAATGTCTTTGCTCTTCCATTCTTACTAATATTTAATGGCAGGACAATCAGGCTACTTTCCCAGGCTTTTATTAATGTAGTGCTGGATTCACCACTCCTCCTGGTCAGCCCAAAAATCTGTGTGTTGCCAGGCTTGTCTTCTCACCTGTAATTCAGGGAGCTTTCATTTTAAAATATGGGTCACATGGGAGTGCTGTCTGTCTCTCAGCATTTTGTAAAGTCATGAGCTATGCTGCATTAGCAAAGTGACTGTAGTGACAAAAAAATCACAAGCCTAATCTGCAATGTGCATTAGAAAGGGGTTTATAAAAAAGGAGGAGTTTTAGAATCCACGCTCCTATTGCTTTCCGTTGCCTCAGAAAGCCCTCTCTGAGAAAACCAGCAGATACGGCTGTTGACTTTATTACATGTCTGCAAATTTCAGTGATATTTGCTCAGAATGTCTCTGGTTTTAATTGCCATCTTGTTTTACATAATTTTGTTCCTTTGCCATCTTTGCATACACTAATTAGTAGGTTTGGCTTACATTTTTGTATTTCACTAGTCTTCTTACAAAAGTGGACATACTACATGGTAACAATTTTTTTTTTGGTGCCCCATTGCCTTAGGACACAGTGCATCGTCATGTATGTGGGCACAGTAGAAAGCTAACTCAAATGCTGCATCCTTCTGTTTCTCATTTGTTTTCCCTCAGGAAACCCCAGTAACTTCCCATGACTTCCGTCTTCTATTCTTAGGATCCTTTCTGTGAGGAAAAACACCAGTATCAAGGAGCAGGTATCTCCTGAACTAGCTATTTACCACAAGTGTCCCATTTCTTTGCTGTTTCAGTAAGAGAGAATTGATAGAGAGAAAAAGAAAGTATGACAACTTGAGTAATATTCACAGTAAATGTCTTTAAATAAAAGTACTAAAGTCTGCTGACTGCAGATTTTTTTTTTTTTTTTTTTTTGAATGCCTGCTGCCAGTCTGGCAGTGGAAAAAGTTCCTCTCTCTCTCTCAGATGCACACTCACAGCCACAAAAGATGAGGTGACTAAGCTGTACGTACTTCTCCATTTTAAGCCTCTGCTTTTGGATCTGGCCTTTACCAGAATCATTTACAGATGGAAAATTAGTCATTTTACTGCTAAAAAAAAAAAAACAAAAAAAAAAAAAGAGTATCAATGAGATTTGAAAGGGATGGGAGAGTGAAGAAAGACCTGTGGGCATTCTTAGGGGTAGCTTTTGTACACTGTTGTCCTTACAGTCCTGAAGTGATTAGGATTTTCCATGTGAGTTTTCATGTCTTTCCACTGGGAAAGACTAGACAAAATGTTTTTTTCTCACTCTCGATTTTTCTTCTTGATCTAGAACAGACTTGGTGTTATGAATTCTGCAACAAGCTGGCGTGCCGCTGCAACATGCACTTTGGTGGTGGTAACAGGAACTCTGGGGCAGATTCATTAGCGTCAACAATGGAGAGTTTTAATAATTGCAATACAAAATTGAATAAAGCAACCAGTGCACTTTCCCACTCTTATTTTTGTACTGTTATTTGAATCTAGTTCTTAGGAAAATAAAAAGAAAGTCTTTGTGATAGTGATTATCTCCATTATAAGGCTTAGCAGTGAAGTAGTTAACCATGTTGATTTCTACACTGCTATATTTAAATTTCAGAGTTAACATCCCTCTGAAACAAATAGGGCTGATTATTCTTTTTAGAACAAATTTTTCTTGTTCTGGAGACTGAGGTATTGTCTACATTAAGAACATTTACACCATTATAACTACCCTAATTTTAGTCACATCAATCCCACTCCTTGATGTAGACGAATTGTACCTAACCACATCAGATAAAACATTGTTTTATGGCTGTGCAGGCTGCTCATATTAGGCATTTTCAACAAAGAACAATGGAGTTCCATTAGCGCAAAGTTTCCCAAATGGGAAAAGATGATATTGCATCACTTTGCTCTAGCTTTGTATTTTAAAGATTGTATTTTGAACAATAAAGAGTTAAAGTGTTTTTAAAAGAAAGGAAAATAATTTTTAAAAACCTGCCTAAAGCTCTGTACCTGACTGGGGCAGCCCCAGCCCAAGCCTCTGAGGAGCATAAGTTCCTGCTGCAAAGGGCTCTCAGTTTAAATAGGTGTGGGTGCATAGTGAAAGGCTGAGTATACCAACTTTCCGAGCAAGCTACTGATACATATCTGACAATGCAAACCACTGCCTTCCACATCGCTAACCTAATGCTAAAGGGGTTTCTGTTCCCTTGAGAAGGAACAGATATTTTCTGTTTGCATACTACCTAACACAGGAGGGTCAGCTACCACAATATAAATATTTAATCCTAATAACGAGGGAGGTAATATCAAGGGGATATGTTAACATGATGCTCTCCAAAGCTTATAGTGAATAAGCGTCAACTTTGTTTTCTTTTTTAAGAGGTAGGAGAATAGCAGTCAGACTTTCAAAATACAGAATCAGAAGTTGACCAAAGCCTGAATTTCCATGCCCATTGACACTGCAGCCGAAGAGCCCAGATTTTCAGCATAAGGCATAACACGCGGCAATTTTGCCAGTGTAAGGAGTCAGACAATAAAAAAGGGGCTGGCGGCGGCACAAACGGAGTTTTGCCTCTCTCTCCCTCCCCCTCCCCTCCCTGGAACACAACATATTTCTACCAGGAACAAAAATAAATAAATCCTCAGTTGTCTTGCTGTGCCCAATTAGTATTCCACCCATGAACTGTCCCATCAGGGAAAAATGCCTCCCTCACACACGTGTTCAGGATAGCACTGATGGATCTGAGGGCCTCTCCAAACACAGTGACCATCTGCTAGGCAAAACATAGGGGTCTGACAAGCAGGAGCCATTCAGCCCTGTTGTTGGGCCACATTATTACATATTTGACAAGGGTAATGAGAGGCTGTCATTAACCTTACATGACAGTCTCCACAATGACACACACTAAAGCAAGAACAAAGAGCAGAACTCAGTAAAAAGGCACCTACTTCTCATTTAACCCCGGAATTGTCAGACACCATTATTGCTAATGGAGGCTGGCGGTCCTGGGGTTAATTTCCATCTCTGTGCTCTGCTTGTTCTCTTTTTGAAATGTACTCCTCATATGGTTAAGGAAGCAGTTTTATCAAGGCTATTGGGAAGGCAATGCATTATTTATCATAACACACTGAGATGTAAGAACAGAGAGGGTCTCCTGGAGGAATGAACAAACAGACATATTTCATGAATCCTTCTGATGGTCTGAAAAAAAAACGTTTCTGAGCTCAGTCTCTGATATTTAAGGTTATCATTGCCTAAGTGTGACATTTCTCTCATCTGCATTTCCTGCCAGATTTCTGTCAAGCTTAAAATCACAAGACTGTTTTTCCTGGTGACCTTGTCACAGTCACCTGGCTTTATAATCACAGGGAAATCCCATTGAGAAAGTTAATCGGTCGCCTGACTTTTAGTTGAACAGCAGATACAGGGTGAAAGAGTATTTACAATTTCAGGAAATAAAAGGTCATCTGAATATAAAATCTCTGTCTCAGATGCAATGATATGGATTACAGTCCTCCTGCAAGTAACGGAGATCTTGTAACAGAGCCGCCTGCCACCTCGGCAAGCCGAGGAACACATCTATTTCCATGGTGACCTCCAGGCTGAACCTAGGACGGGGGGCTCTGGGAATGAATGCAAGCACTTGTTCAGATGCTTTGGCATATTAGGGACAAATGATAGAAGTGAAAGTGAAGATTATGTCTCACTGCAGGAGACTCGGAGATGGTACAGCTGGGCGTGAGCTCGCAGGAGTCACAAGGTTTGGGAGCAGCTAGAGCCAATGAGAAAATAGGACATCAGGTGGTGGGTAGCCGCAGTATGAGGATGCTCAGAGCCGTCGGGGGGAGGGGATGCCATCTCTGTGGAGAAGCCCTCTATAAATAGCATACAAAAAGCAAATCACTTTCTTTCCACACAAAGAAACGAATGCAGCAGCGCGAAGCTAGCCTTCCAGAGACACTGGCTAGGAGGCTGGAAAAGAAGCTGGTTGAAAGATTAATACTTCTGTGGAAAAAGTGGAAGGTAAAAACTGCAATTAGGAGACAAACTATCCAAGAAGTGAGTCTAAGCAAGATTGTATTTTTTCTTCTGACAGTGAATTAACAGTCATCAAACCTTTACAAGCCTGTTCACTACTAGAAAAAGGTAGAATACATTGTAGAAACACATTTCAGATTATAAATTGCTTTTCCAAATTTATTTTGGTGGTCCTTTGCAGTTAGATGCCAACATCACGTGCTATCTTTTCTTTTCTCTCACTGGAGACTGTCCTCTTCCCAAGCCACCCACAGAGGAGTCTGGTTTACACTTAAATAAGTCTTGTTGCCATTGAATCAAACCTCTTTTGTTATCTAGCCGCCCAGCCATTCATTTTCCATTAACAGCTGCATGATCAAACCATTGTTTTACAACTATTCTCGAAGAGCTACTGAAAGGGAAGCAAAACACATGCAAAACCAAGTTCTGCTTTGAAATGACAAAAATGCCATTTTTGAAGCTTTTTTCCTCCTTTACCCAGCCTGGTGTACAGCTACAGCTACTGGCATTCAATGAGTAGTGGAAATACATGGCCCACCTGCCCCATCTCTCTATCATGGGATAAGGCTAACCCACTAGTGCTCCTCCCCGAGAGATCTTTCTTCTCAGTTAGCACAGGACTCCATTCATTAATTTCCCCAGTAAATGTCCATGTCAAAGTACTAAGGATGACTGAAGCATTTATGCTGCAGTACGGTCAATATATGGATTGTACACTGCTCTCTGTCTTTCCATCTCTCTCCTTCCCTGCCCCCAGCCCTTACCCACCTCCGTCTACTCCCTCTTGTTGTTTTCTCAATCCCTAGTCTAAAAAATTCTTGGCTTTAGCTCAAGACCGAGTAATAGGGAAGTCTACTTTCATCATCTGAGTCTTAATAGACTGGTATGATCTCTAATAATGGTTGTAAAATGATGTGTTTTAGGACCCACTGATGGCAGCCTTAACAAGTATGACTGCTTCTCTCTAGCATGTACAATGAGAATGAAGCCAAATTACCCCTGATTAGGATTTGTTAGGCTAAAACTAGTGGAGATGTTCACCTCTGCTGAGTTCAGAGGACTCTGGCCATATGCCTATGAACAATGGGAGATGGCAGTGGTTTGAAAGACAGCAATTTCTTGCTAGTTTTTCTGAATATTTTATGTGCTAACCTGACAGTAGGAGAAAATGATTTATGAATATAGAAAGATCATCACTCCTAAGGAATCTTCAAATAAAACGTATGCATAGTATTCCAGTGACTTTTAATTCTGTGGAGAATTTGAAGAGTCTGTGTTATCAAGATCCCTCAGGACAACAAAAAAGATTTGATATGTCTTTCCTTAAAGGGAATTTTAAAAGGGTTCTTTAACTCTAATTAGTGAATCTACTTGGGAATTCTCAGAAATAGTGCTCTGTACTCAAAAAGGAAGAATAGCTAATAATTTTCAAACAAAACAAAGTTGCAAAGTGCAAAAATCAGACTTTACTAAAGGACCAGATCTGATGGCTTCAAATTAACATACAGTGAGTTCCGTCAGCATGTCCAATCTTTAACCTTTTAGGGACAGGACATCACATTTACCTATAAGCCCTATATCCTTACAAATTCATGCATTCTATTATTTATGGTTCCACTGTCCTTGTGAGGTTGTATAAATCTATTACATTTTAATTTAATGTTATACTTAGCAATTAAATTTTCATACCATTAATTGCCAGAATTGCTCTTCATTTTCTTTTTCTGAAACTGAGACTAGTTGCTGCTTTGCTCCAATGTTTTGTCAGTGACTCTATTTTGTATGGCTTTTCAAGAGATACATATACTGGGTAAGATTCTTCCTGTGTTATGATATTAAATAAAGATCATAATTGTATAAATGGTAAAACTGCTGTACTGCAGTCACTTAACTTTTTCTAAAAGCTACAATCAACTTGATATAGAGTCAGGGAAACATCTACTACTGAAGTCTAACTGGAAAACAAATGACGAGTACTAATAGAATCTACTTCTGTTGTATTTTGCATAATGTTCAAGAACAGAGAATTATTTTTATCACCTACCTAAGTCACTTTTACATGCCCAGCCTTGGACCCATGGATCTATTGGGTGGCTCACTGCATATGAAATAGATATGAATGAAAGATTTACAGTGTAAGCATGTCTTGCTGTTTTCAAAGAGAGAAAAAAAGGGAAAAGGAAGGAAAAAGAGGCAACAATTATCAGTGTGAACAGAAATTTCTGCTATCCTAGAAATAGGAATCTATATTCTTTGGAATATGGAACCATATAAAATGGTTCATATGTTTTAATCAGAAGGAGAGACTTCACTCTACATGCTTAGCATATATTGGCAAGTTGTGCAAGTATAATGTTCTGCCTTTAAATTAGCCTCAAACACTATCACATGAGTCAGACTAAACTACATTTAATCAGATGCCTGATGAATTATGAATGGGTCTACCAAATGATTGGGCCATTAAGCATTAGATGAGACATAACTGCCCCAGATGCTTCACCTAGGGTAAACTCAAGTATTTGTATTCCAACTTTCTAAAAGTTAGAAGAGTTAACAACCTAAATTTGCTGATGGCTCAAGAGACTCCAGGACTGGAAATTTGCTTGCGTAAAGTTCAGACAGGTATTGCAGGCTTGTAACATGTAGAAAAGCCATATATGAAAAAATACACCTTTTTCATTGTCTTTGACATAAATAACAACCATAATCTCAATAACTGAATTCCAATGAAATAAGAGGAGTAGGTAGCCACCTGAGCTTGAAGCTGTCTCTCTGAGGAAATGGTGGACAGCTTCGACTTAGACCTTATTTCCATATAAAATCATGAAAAATGGCATCCATTCTGAGCCAGGGATCCTAAGACAAGACAGTAAAGCAGCAGAGGGATCCTGCCAGGCACTATTAAAAGATTAGTAACATAACTCTGTCACTAAAATCATATGATTTTTGCTATCAAAAGAGTTGGCAGCATTGTGGATTTTCAAAGTTGGGGTAAAATGACTGACTGACACGGAAAATTCTGACCTACCACTGTCATGAACAATGATTGCAATGTAGAGAAACTGATCTCACCGTCCCAGTGTCAGGGCACTGTTTCCTCAAAGGGTACTGTAAGCAGTCCACAATTTAAGCTGTATTTCTGTCATTCCTCTCATGGCCCACAAAGGACTATTAGCTTTTTATAGCAAGTAGCTGCTGGCAGCGTTTCTGCTGTGCCTGGTTTCTCAATTGACATTGCTGGAGGGAAGACAGCCCTGCATAAGACCTAGGTACACAAAGTAAGGCAAGCCAGTATGGCAGAATTACTTGCTCATTATGGTTCTATATGTAAGATTCAGAGATGCAAATACCGAATACCCAGATGCTGCAGGACTGCTGGAATTTAAGGCTGCGAAGATGGAAAAGAAGGTAGGAGCCCCAGCAATTGACCGGAGACGAGCTGTGCCTAACACTTCATGAATTTTTTATGCTAGTGGTGGACATTTGCCCTGGAGGTGGAACTTACTGGAGTTCTCTTCTCTGTGGTGACACGATCTCTGCGGTATCGTGTCACCGCAGCTGTCCTGGTTCCCACAAGCTATGCTGAAAGCCCTAGCCTAAAGCATCACATCCCCCCCTTCGCTCTCCCTGTGTCTCATCCTGTGTCCACATATTAGCCTGCAGTGACTTGTTTCCTTTCCCACACGGAGGTCTACAACAGTATGCTCTCCTTTCCAAACACCTGTAGGTGTGATATTTGTAACAGCTCTTCACAGTTTTTCTCACCATGGTCAAGTCTGCTCAGGCCCTTCTGACTCTCAGGACAGTTCCCTTCCACTGCACCTTCTCACCATGCATCAGTTGGAGGAAACTTTTCGTGCCAGTGATGTCTCAGTCAGCAGGACTCTCAACTCATTGCTCTGCTGAAGTCAAGAGTAACAAATTACTTCTGAGGAGCTATGCCTCTAGCCAGGTAGCAGTCCACAAGGACACTGATGCTCCCCGCTCCTTGTGTCAGGAGCTCTGCATAGTGCAGGAACACCTGCAGCAATGAGAGCCTACATGAAATTCTTCTGCTCTAGGAAAAGAATCAGCAACCTGATCTACTGAGCTCTGAGGACATTTCATAGCAAACATGCTTTCTGGTGCTGTCTGCTGGAGTCGAGGTTTTAGGTCATTGTGATCTTCTAGTTATCAAAACCAGTGATCTCTATTATAACTGAAGTATTCAGCTGGAAACTGTATCACAAAAAGAAAAACAAGAATCAGATAAGGCTCAATAAAATGTTCTATGAATTTCTACATTGTACATACAGGAAACAAATGTGTTTGAATCATCAGGGCTCAGAACAGAGCCACAGCGTCCTTTCCCAGGGTACCATTGAACTAGACGGTTTATTAGTGCCCTGTCTGAGTTTCTGTCCTTTCTAAGAACACCAGAGTGCTATAGGGAGTCATTCAGCTGCCAATAAGTGCCGGCAATCTATTCTCTTAAACCTAATGCCTATTCACACTTTGAAACAGTGAGTTATCAGCAATTCTGTTGCTTTGAACAAGAGAGCCAGTGTGCTACCACTGCTCTGCCACCATCTCATAGAAGACTGTCACAATCAGGCAAACGAAGCCTGATCTCTTCCCCAAGAGACATCTAATACTGCAAAATAAATGCTGGTACCACAAAGGACCATCAGAGTTTTCAGGAATTTCTTCTGCCTCAGGCTTCCTATAATAATGTTCTCAACTGAGTTCCTTTCCTTCCCTCTTCACCTCACCAGAAAAGTCGTTTTGAGGATGAATGTTCAAGCTATTATAAGAACATAGAAACCAAAACCAGAATTTGGGTGAGACTGAGAGCTGAGACAGCTCTCCAGAAAGGCTCTGCTCAACTTTGCATTCCCTCATGGAGGCCTGTACATTTGACTTTGACATTGACTGCTTCAGGTTTGTCTCTGTGCATCCTCCACAGCCTCCACAGTCCACAGCCCTGGAAGGCTCAGCCCTGGAAGAGTCAGAAAGTTGACATACTGCTGCCCAGACTACCCTTCACAGGGGCTCAATCCAGTACCTGCTTTTGGAGTTCTCCTAATTAGTATACAATTGGGTTCAGTGTAGTGAAGAGTTACCTCTGTGTTCTTTTAATAAGAAGTGATAGAAGAGGGTAACACCTGTCTCTGTGAAAAGCCCAGGGGTTAAAATGCTGACTCAGCACAGTCAAAAGGAGAGTTTAACCACTTTGCCAGTCCAAGGGAACAGGAACTGACACTCCCACCTCTCAGAAGTGTTCCTAAACTGTGCAGCAATGAAAGTGGGGAAAACATTTCCCAAACTCATCTTGTTTAAGATAGAGCAAGGAACGCAAAACCCACTGTGCTATGCTCTGGCAAGGCAAACTCCCTGAGCTCTACTCGTATACCTTTTTTTACTCTAAACTGTCTTCTTGGATTGCGGGTAGAAACTTTTACTCATGGACAAAGACAATGGAACTCTTCCATTTTAACAACTAAAGAAATTCTTAGCATAAACAGAAAGGTCCAGTACCTTCATTCCTTACCTTGCATTGTATGTTTGTATGTTTCTTTCTGCCAGTAAAGCACTGGAAAGATAAGACAGTTGTAATCAGATCATTGGCTAAAACAACTGATCAATAGCAACTGCATATGCTGCAAAGAGCCTTTAATGGCTCTTAATCCCCATTAGGCTGAGCTGGAGGAAGTTGAAGGGGAAACTGCATCACATTTCAACCATTTATAGCAGCATCCTGGTACTTGAGCAGCTTTCAGGGAATGGGAGCATTTGTTCTGAGGTGCTCTGGGACAACCATCAATAGGATAGGAAACTATTGCATCATTATTATCCAGGAAACGCTTTGGGGACCCACCAGGGAATTGACTCCAAGGCTTATAATTTTTTAACAAGAGTCTGTGTTGGGTCAACCAGCAAAGCAGGAGCATGTGAAATTTTTCTGCCACTGATAATTAAACACATTTTGGGATATATTTGACATGATTTATACAATCAAAAATGCCAGTTTTAATAATGTTTGCCACCATAATGTTTTTAGGAACATCTCCTTCCAAACAAACATTATTCATCTTCCTGACGTTGTAATGCAGCCACATAATGACAAAAGTTTCAACATACTCTTGGTTTGCTTATGCACTAAACCAAATCAGAAATCCACACCAAGCTTAACAGTACACCTATAGGTGGCTTGAGAACATGTACTTGTGTCTCACATGTCACTCCTCTGGGCTGAACCAATTCTACATGCACATCTTTTCAAAAAAGAAAAGACCAAAATTAAGAATAAGAACCTAAAATCTGTACCACCCAGTCCATAGATACTAGGTGTTATCACAGGATTCAACACGAAGTCTTAATGAATCCAGTATTACGTTTACCTGGTGATGTATCTTGCTCTAGCACAGTGCTGACTTTGAGAAATATAAAGCCTTTGAAACCCAAATTAAGATGCAAGCTGTTTAACCTTAACAGCGTGCTGTGGGCAATAGCCCCTGGGAATGATCAGTTTTTATTCCAGTTGCATTCAGTATGGTAAGTGGGGGCAGACAGATAAGCTTGGCAGGGCTGTGATTGAGATATAAGGTTAAACAAACTCTGCTCCACAGGCCAGGGGTCTGAGCATCTCTTCCCCGTGTGTGTACTTGGTATGTACTAAAAGAAATTCAGCAAAGTCTGTTTCACTGATGAGATCTAGACCTGTACTAACCAATACTTCTCCTTACCAAGATAATTTTTTGCAGCAAATGGACTCTGGGGATGTCTGTGGCTCATTTGATGGATAGGGAGAAGTCTAGTGTTAAATAACATCATTTGTAAAATGGCACCTGTGCTGCAGGTATGTTGGGTATTGCTTAAAAATGGCAGTATTGAAATAGCAGCTGACATGCTGGTTCTCACAGGGCTGGGTTTTGCTCATCTTCAGCTTCTAGAAGAGCTCTGCATCCACACAACTCATCTGGCACTACAGGCAGGAAAACAAAGCTCATTGAGCTTACCCTAACTATCATCTAGCCTCAAGAGACCCCACCACTTTCTTGTGAATTGATTTTGCAGCTGGAAGGATATTTCCCCTTCACAATTCCAACCAACTCAGCAATATAATCAGACAAGTACCAACTTTGAGAGGAACATACCCAGGATTTTTAAAGAATCTGTACTTCTCGTTTCTTTCATAGTTTATAGAAAAGAGCCTAAACCCAGAAAGGATAGGCAGTTCTTTGCTTACTTGTAGGCGCGGAGATGTAAATTCAGTCTTTAGTATCAAGGGATTAGTATGGTCTGTTGGTGAAATTTGGCTATCGTGTCACTTTTTTCAGAGTGATTACATAAAGTAGTTGCTTTTAAAAAAAAGGGACTCCAGAGAGCCATTGTTCTAGAGCAACTCATGGGAAGCCATACAGTTGTTCTCCTGCACTTTCATTGAAGGGTCCTATCAAAGCCTTACAAAGTCAAGGAAAATACTTTTTCAGTGGACGTTGGCTATAACCCAGATGAGAGGCATCTCCTTTTATCAAGTAGAGTGGGTTTCTTTGCCTTCATCCTGCAAAATCAAAGATTCAGAAACTGAGGATCTCAGTGCTCCTGATGCTTATATGCAGTTTTACCAATAAGACTAAATATAGAATTTTGTTGAACTGAGCCTTTTTCCTAAGGCTTTTGTGTGTCATTTAAGCTTCTGAGGGTCAAATAACAGTTGCAGTAATATGAAGAGATTACAGAAAAGCACCAGCCACTGGAACCAATGAGGTTATCCCATGATGCCATTTTGGAGTTTACTTCGTAGCTGCCTCATGAAGTCCTCTGCCTTCCTAAAATAATATGTAATTAGTATTCAAGACACACGCTTTCTACTGGCAAATGGGAATAAAGCATAGCTGCATTCTTGAAGAATGCTGATTTTTAGTGTTTTTCTATTTTGAATCTTCAAAATGACATCTGCTTTGTGAGAGACTTAGGAATCTGGAAGGAGGTTTGCAGAGGAGAATGAAATCATATCTCTGATCCTTCTGTATTCTATCCCTTTCAAAATAAATACTTGTGCTTGCCTTCCTGCAAAAATGAGTACAATGCCAACTCACTTTCTGACAGTTTTATATAGCATCCTGCTTTGTGGAAATGTTTTGAAAAGTTTATTTCAATGTTGTATTTCTATTAGGCTAATCAAAACAGTTAAGCATTTTAATAAACATGACTGAATAAAAACACACATCTGTCAGAAAACACCAGTGATCCACAGTATTATCTGCAGTTTTACATACCAGGAGTTGAAGCTAGCTGATAGAGTAATTCTCTAAAGATAAAACAAATTTGCTCTTTTAGATAAATTGCATATTCCCAATTGTTTGAGCTCCTCTGGTACTATACACATAACGGACAAAAAAACCACCCACGTTTCCTCCTTATTTGTCTGTAGAAGAAAGGGCTTTATTTGTTTAAATGACATCCTCCAGAGTGTGTGTGTGTATAGATGAGATGACTGGGGTCTGTAATAATGTAAGGATGTATGAAGACACAAACTCCAGTCTTCTGGGCTCAGCTCAAGCTCCTGAGGGTAAGCTGGGCTGCAGGGATGCCTGAGGGTCTTGCAGAGGCTGAGATGGGAGATGGACTACCTGACCACAGGTGGTGGGCACTGGAGAGGGTCTGTGTGGCATCAGAGATAAGGAAAGATGTCCCCTGGATCTTATCTGAGTCCCCATGGAGACAAAGCCCTAATCCTACCTCCATGGTATGGCCAGAGCTGGTGGCGCCTGGCACCACACAGCAGCGGAGGGTGAAGTGCCAGGGGCACAGAGGTCCCTTCGCTGGCCTGATCTGCTGCCCAGGGAGTTTTGCTACTTACTGGGAGCTTGGATCGGGGACACTGTGGAGGCACTGCTGGGACTCATCTGGCCCTCATGACAGGGCCTGCTCTTCTACATGGGCACCTATGGCACAGTCAGGGAGGTCTGGATCATGTCAAGAGTGATTATGTGTCTCTGGCGTGAAGGCCAAGGATATGGGTGGCCATTGGTGTCTCCTTGGTCTTGCTGCTGAAGGAGAAGGGCTGAGGGAGGAATGGATGGATTCTGCAATCCCGTGCACCAACAAATGTTTGCACAGCTGGTGTTGAAAATAGGGATTTGGCTTTTAGAACCCTGTGATCTTCTCTGAGGATCGAGAACTGCCAGGAAAAGATAGGATCCACCCAACCAAGTAAGGCATCTTTGCCAAAAAGCTGGCCATTCTGCTGAGGAGAGCCTTAAACTGGGAGTCATGGGGGTCATGATGACGACCTCCTTGGGAAGAGGTGGACTGGTTTGCTAAGCAAAGTGTGCAGAGTGATGTGGAAAAGAGAGACTTTTAATCATCAAAACAGGATAGAAGAGGGTCCACCCCAAGTACGTGCACACAGATAAGGAAGACCTACAGGACAGCGTATGGAGGAAGCTTCCATAACTTTTTTTGGAAATGGGCATGACTGATTTCTTCTCTGAAGTGCCTGTACACTAACACATGCAGCATGGGGAGCAAACAGGAAGCATTAGATGTCTGTATGCAGCTGGAGGACTCTAAGTGCTATATAGATCTCATTGGTATCATGGACATGTGGTGGGACAGCTTACATAACTGGAACAATGCAGTGACTGGATACAGATTCTTTGGGAAGGACACACCAGGATGGTGAGGAGTGGAGTTGCCCTGTACATGAGAGAGGAACAAGGATGCATGAAACTCTGCCTTGGGATGGGTGAGGAGCCAGCTGAGAGCTTATGGATCTGGATTAGTGGGCAAAACAACATGGGAAACATTCTCATGGCTGTTTGCTACAGAACCATGATCAGTAATAAGTAGTGAGGAGCCAGCTGAGAGCTTATGGATCTGGATTAGTGGGCAAAACAACATGGGAAACATTCTCATGGCTGTTTGCTACAGAACCATGATCAGTAATAAGTAGTAGATGGGGCTTTCTTCAGAAAAGTGGAAGCTTCAAGTTTGCAGGTCCTGATCCTCAGGGGAGGCTAACCAACTCAGTATCTGCTAGAGGGACAACACAGAAGGATAAGCAATCCAGGAAGTTTCTGGAGTGCATTGATAATAACTTCTTGACACAACTGATCAAGAAGGCAATGATGAGGTGTGCTCTGCGGTACCTCATACTTACAAACAGGGAAGAACTGGTTGGGGATGTGAAGGTCAGGGACAGCCCTGGTTGCAGTGACTAAGGGATGGTGGATTTCAGGATACTGTGAGAACAATCCCATGTACCAGAACACACTGGGGGCCAACCATCTGGAAAGTAGAAAGGCTTTGTGATCCTGGTGGACGGCAAGCTGACCACGAGCCAGCAGGGCACCCATGAAGCAAAGGCAGTCAACAGCATCCTAGGCTGCAATAAGAAGAGCATTGCCAGCAGGGCAAGGGAGGTGATCCCTTCTGCTCAGCACCGGTGAGACACATCTGGCATGCTGGGTCCAGTTCTGGGCTCCCCAGTACAAAAGAGACATGGACATACTGAAGAGACTCCAGAGAAGGGCCACAAAAATGAATAAGAGACTGCAGCATCTGACATACAAAGAGAGCCTGAAGAAGGGAGGACCCAGTGGGACGATCCTAGTAATGTGTAAATGGTGGGAGGAGCAAAGAAGTTGAAGTCAGGCTCTTCTTCATGGTACTCAGTGAAAAAATAAGAGGCAACAAGCACAAATTTAAAAAAAAAAATAAAAAATCCACAAATTTTTTTTATTTTTTTAATTTTTTTTACTACAAGAGTGGTCAAATGGTAGCACAGACAAGTTAGTTATGGAGTCTCCATCCTTGGAGATAACCCAAGTGGACAATGTCCTAAGTAACCTGGTCTAGCTGACCCTGCTTTGAGCAGGGGGGGCTGGACTAGAAAGTCTCCAGAGGATTCTGTGATTCATTACTGAACGAGTCAGTAATAACTTTTTGTCTTCTGGAAGGAATTGTCACAGGAACTGGAGCTGTAATGTAGTCCACCTAAACTGACAGACCCAGGAACTCTCTCAGTATCCCAGTTCTGGGTGCACACTCTGGCAATGGCCTTGGGTCATGGAATGCTCCTGCACCCTCTGCCTTGATTTCTGCTGGAAGGGAGCCACACTGCAGCACAGCCAGGGTTCTGTGAAGAAAATTCTCCCTTGTGCACTAATGATCTCATTATCCTTCTAAATCAGGAAGAGGGGATCTTGGTTTTCTTTCCCAGTCCAATATAATTTCCTCGAAAGTTCCAGCTGGCGGGGCAGAAAGAGACAATTCCTATGCAGCTCTGGTTCATCCCGCAGAGGAATTGACAAGGCTGAGAGTCTAAGATGAGTCCAACAT
This sequence comes from Balearica regulorum gibbericeps, assembly GCF_011004875.1. Taxonomy (NCBI): domain Eukaryota; kingdom Metazoa; phylum Chordata; class Aves; order Gruiformes; family Gruidae; genus Balearica; species Balearica regulorum. Next base: position 39,603,147 of record NC_046185.1, read on the forward strand.
AGACAGAAGAGCACCAGACTGAAGTACATACAGCAACCAGAAAGCTGACAAGCTGTTGCATTTTGTAGCAGATGCAGCTCTAACAGGGTATGTGGCTTCATTCCTAGATATAATGAGTTGCAAACGCACACTGGGAATGCTGGTTTTGTTCAAAAAGTATCTCCTCAGTTAATATACAATATGTGCACTGGATGAATATGTGCTTCTATTCCCATAATGCAGTGAGAGATCACAGAGAGGAGCTGTCACACATTACTGGACTGATACTGATTATTTTGGCTGTTCATATCGTTGCTGTCTCTTCCTCTTCTGAACAATACAGTTAAAAAGCTAATGCTCAGGTATCAAATTAAAGGATGGCTCTTCTACCTCAAGTAGTACAGTTCCAGGCTGAGTTTAAAGCGATGGATATGTTCTGCCTGAGGTTCAAGGTAGTGGGATGTACTCACACTGTCTGCACAAAAGTCTGGAGACGAAGTCATATATGCACCAAAATGCAGACGAGCTGTTGAACAGATCAGATAAGTCTCTTCTGTGTACTCAAGCAATGAAGCAAAAAAGTGGAGGGGATAGGGACCACAAGTATTGGGAGCTCCAGAACGGATTAGATTTCATCGAGGGGGTGTATAGGCAGAAATATTCTTCCTTCAAGACAACTCAAAGGCAAGAATTGAAGAACAGGTACCAGACAGCTAACTAAATAAGGCAAATTCACTAAACAGAACATGCTATCAGGGCACATAAACAGCACACTCAGGCAGATATCCAAGCATGTACATAATTCTTCTGTCAACTTCACTTTACAGCATTAACATATGAATGACAAGTCTCACAAGCATCAAAGATGATATGTTCAAAGTAAATTAAGTTTCTAATATGGAATACAATGAAATATGAAGGAAAAATTGCTATCAGAAACAACGTTGATGAGAAGAGTGTCTGAGACACTATGTATGAACACACTGGAATCAGTATCAAAGAGGTATGAAAATATCAGAATAGCAAATTAAGGAAAGTTACTTCTCTTTTTCCTTCACTTTGAGGGTCCAAGAAGCTCACATGCTGAGTGGCAATGCCCACTACACTGCAAGCATGTCTTCAGCTTCCATCTTAATGAATAGGAAAATTATTCAAGGCACTGGCAGCAAAGGCAGACAAGAATGTGATCATAAACTTGTTTTCAATGTTGCCATTAGTGTTCAGATATTGAATTTTTTATTAGCTTTTGTAAGCTAATAATGACAGAATTAGGCTTGCAGTCTTTGACATAAGCTGCCATACTTCTGCTGACACAACAAATTGCAGAATCATGTGCCTGTTCAAGGTGCTGAAAGGATCAAAGTGGGTGCAACTTTCTTGTCAGAAGTGACTTTTAAAATCAGCTCCTTGAGGGTGTTCCTCCTAATGTTTCCTTTATTTCAACTATGTTTTGCATCTGATTCTACCAGCTGGCACATTTTGGAGCTTGCTAGTGGACTCTGAATCAGAATAAAAGGTCTATCCAGTACAGATGAGAATGGAGGAAGAGGAAGAAACAAAGTCCGCATTCAAATTCTTGGTCTAGGGCTACTAAGTGACACTGATAGCTCAATGCATGAAGACAATTGTGTTTTGCTATCTAAAGCTCCTTCTGATTCTGAGAGAGGGAAAAGAATAATTGACCTGACGTAATTGCAGAAGAGGACTTTTTTTTTTTTTTTTAATTTTTTTTACTTGGAAAAAATGTTATTTTAAAAAAATCCCACAAAAAAAATCCAAAACACTAAACACCCCTCAAAAACACCACCCCACTACTGGGATATTAAGTTTACAAGGTGAAGAACTCAAAATTCTGAAATGCCTCAAACCATGTCTATAGATAACCTACAACCTGCACAGGCACATATACATTATCAGAGTATATTTAATTGTATGACTTCATGTGATAAGCACAGTGTATCATGTTCATCTGCAGTACTCCTGCCTCATGCAATTTACTGGACAGACAATGTCCCAAGGATGAATCAAAGTGGGCAGTTATGTGAAGGACTCCCATGTCTGGCTGGTTGCTGAGAAAGGTTCATACAAGGTGAAACAGGATGAGAATTTCCAGAAGAGAGGCTGTCTTCCTGAGTAAGTCCCTTGACTATCATCTTGAGCTCTGAATTTTTTCTTTGTCTAGATCATAGGGTTTCTGTGTGATACTGATCATAGCATTTGTGCAAACTCTTTCTCTGTGATATCTCCTGTTTCATTTTCTGAGTGCCCAATCTGAAACAGCTGGTGTATTGAACTCTTGTAATTGCAAAAGTTTGATATGAACTGTGCTCTGAACACATAAAAAGCAGCAGAATGCCCAGAAAACTAGGCTCCAGTCTTGAAAATTACCCTCCAAAAATGAGCTGATATAGGGCAATTTTGGCTTTAGTCTCAATGCCTCTGTTCCCACTTTGTAAAACTGAGACACCATCCTGTTACCTTGTTGGTGTGTTGTATAAATAAATTCATTAATATCTACAAAGAAGACAGAGAGATCAGAATCAGAGAAAAGACCATGAAAAATGCATACATTTGTGCCCAGTGCAGCTTTTGGATGTTAAGCATTAAATGACATATTGGACCACTCACCAGAAAAGGATGAAGAAAAACTGTTGTGAATCATGTGGATTAAAGACTTTATCATAATGCATGTACACAGTTTGCAGATATGAGACTATAAGGTATTTTAACTCTAGTACTTCCTGGCTGTCAAGCTTCACCAGTCTTTTCAGTTACGATTTTCTCTTTTGTTTAGAAATATGTATATACCTGAAAATTTCTGAAGTTTCTACATGTACAGCTAGAAGCCAGCTATATCAATCCCCATTACATGGATAAGGAATCGAATCTAAGCCATATGAATCTAGATAGAGAAAAAAGTTCTAAAGAATTTGGAAAATCCTAAAATTCTTTTGCAGTAAATATAATTCCCAGATTATCCAGGTTAAGGGGACATTCAGAGGAGAAATTCTTTTAGTTTCTCAAATGTCAGCTACAGAAAATGTGCACTGGGCACTCACAGTTTTCTACGAGATTATGATCTTCTTTCTTCATGGTACCCTTATCTGGTCTTCCATATCCTATAGACTGAATAAATGCTAGTCATGATACAAGGTCTTGAAGGTGTAAGCACAACCATTGTATAGTTAAGGACAACATGTTCCCAAGAAGAGAAAGCATCCAGATAATATAACATCCATTTGCTCTGCTCTGTTTTCTCCTCCTTGAAGTCAGGCCAAGTCTGAATGCTTATTTTCAAAGCCTTCAATAGACTGAACCAAAATTTATTCTTAAAAAGAAGTCTTCATTTTTGGAAGCCCTTGGCCACTTCTGAATTTTCTTGCAGGGAATGGCATGTTCATATGCATAGGAATAGAGACTCAGCAAGTGTCTCAGCAGACACAGGCCTTCAGAAGGCATGCAAACGTCTTTTTTTGTACAACTACCTGGACTTGGTGTGTCTGCAAAACTGCTGCATCGTTACCATTTTTGTTAAAAGCAAGTGTATTTGAAAGTATGTAGCTAAACTGTACCATGAGAAAAATTGTGGGCTTTGGAAATGGCATGATCACTACACAGCAACAAACTGAGTATCAGTGTGATGGGCACAGTCTCAATACACCAGGACTGAAGAGATCTGACAAGAATGAGAGGGGCAAAACACCACCACCAACAAAAAATAATTCTTGGTTTGGGGGTTATTTTTCTCCTTTGTAGACTCACATATATATTTACACATAACTATTCTCTTTACAGACATTTTTATTTGATGTTCTGTTTCCTCTCCTGAAGTTGAGGCATATACAGTACCTGTTTCATTAGTGTCACTTGGCTTTTCATTAGATAAGGAAAATGAGCCTCTACAGCATTCAAGGAACAGACCAATAAAGATATATTACTGTCACTTTACTCAATAAGAGCAGATGGGTCATAATAGTATGGCTGATACCAGTACGTTTGTAGAGTCATTTTTTCTTATCAGGCAGTTAATGAAATGAATTTCTATCATAGCATCTTTAAAATATAATACTCTCACAACTGTCTTTAAAGACCTATTTTGAACCAAATATGTTATCTATCAAAATATTCATTAAAATTAGGTGCAGGCCTACAGGAAGAGACAGATTAAATCATTGAGGCATCTGGGCCTCTTATTCCTCTAATGTGACCTCATTATATCGTAATTTGTTATTGCAGAAATTTAATTTTCTGATGCCATAGAATTATTGAGGGTCTTCCCATTTCCAGCATTTTCACTCTACCTAATTGTAAACTTCAAGATGATTTGGTATTTGATACTGGTTGGCTCCAAGATTGGATAGGAAACCGATACACTGTAAATGAGGAAGCACTTAATGAAGAAAACGTGATCATGTCATATTGGCTACATTCTGAGATAAGATATAAATAAATAACAGTTTCACTTGAGACGTCCTCAACTTCTCGCTGACACATTTATTAACTCTGTTCAGAGCCAGATGCTTCATTGCATCAGTTTCAAATAAAGAGAGAGATTCAAGAGACAAACCATGGCCACAAGCCTACCGGTACCACCACCATGCAGTCACTGAGCCCAGGGTTATGGAGGAGAAACTGCCTCACCTGTAAGCTTGATTGTTGGACTTTAAATGTCACAGGACTGACATAAGAGAGAGACAAGCAATCCTGTTAAGACATGCTGCCATAAGACTGCTTCTTGTACTTCCACTGTTCTCCACTGGGACTCTTCTCTCCAATTGAAATACACTGGAAAAACAAATTATTTTCATGGCACTCAATTAATCCTCTCCAGCTGAGGCATGCCATTGAAAGACTCCCAATTTTCCAGGAACACATGATCAAAGTTTTATCATCTACTAGATTTTTATGGAAGAAAATCTCATCTAAACAATGTGATAACATTGCCCTACAGAGAAAGTTACAAAACAAAACCACTTCTTAATGCACATAGTTCTGGAATCAAAGCTATCACAAACTAGGGTAGAATAATAAGAGCCACATACCCTAAATAAATAGTATTCCAATATTCCTATCGTTTCCCACACCAATCACAAAATGCACTTCAGGGCTTAAAGGTCAAAATTGGTGCTTGATCACTCTGGGACAGCTTCTCCTGCTGCTTTGAAGTTTGAAAAAAGCTTGTGCAAGATAGAGTCTTAAAGAAGAATTTCCCCTTCAGATTTAGGACCAAAATATCTTTAATTAAGCGGTTTAAAAAAAAACAATCAGGTATGAGAAACTGAATTGAGTTCTCTACAAATACAGCAATATGAAGAATACATCCAAATTGCATGCAGCTTTGTCATGTACCAATTTACATATACACTTGTGAAGGCTAAAATTAAAAATTTTAAGACAGTTCTAAATCAACACAGAGTGGGTTAGCATCAATATTCATATCCAAAATTTGGCCAAGACATTTAGCTTCATTTTATATGGATACATCAACTTTTAATTCTTCAGTGAGGGAATGAAAATAATTTTGCAATGGTGTTTCAGATTACAAAAGAATTTACGATAGAGAGGTATCCACTTCATGACCTGAACTCATCATCTGGAATGTTCAAAGCTTTTTAATTGAAACAAAAAAATCTTTCCTTTTCCAGTCTGCAAGTGGATACATACAAGACTTCTAGAAGACATTAAAAAAATCAGAGGACATCACATGCATCTAAACTCCCTGATGTAGCTTCTGATGGGTGTGTTTAAGTAAAAACACTTTTCTTAATTATCTTGTAGCTCAATAACCTAATAATTATTCATTTCAGCAAACCCGTAAATAACACTTAAAACACAAACTCCATTTTTAATCAGTGAAAACTGCCATTTGTTGAAAAGGTTTTTTGAGTAATTACTTTGCATTCTTATTAGTAATGTGGATTTATAGGAAAATCAAAACTATATTAATTATACCATATCCTCATTATATATTAATAGACTCAAAAACCAAACATTTTGTGCCTCGCAGAGTGAGGTGTAATATTTATACGAGGCTTTGCAGCAGCTGCCAACATGGCACTTAGCTCTAATGCACCTACTTTAGAGTATTGACTTGGTGCTCCTGGGACCCGTGAGCTCAAATCCCAGCTGGGAATGCAGATACACTCCACTGAGTCTCCAGAACAGTGTCTTGGGGTTTTTCTCTTCTCATAAGGGGCCAATTTTTGTCAACGGGTGCAATTTGTGTTTTGAGACATCAGTTTCCAGATGCAACACGTGTGTCTTATGCCTATTCCAGGCAAGGCAGAAGAATTCTCTTGCTTCAATGGGAGAGAGACCTGGGAAGATGCAGCATCTCAAGGTCTGTGATATGCAGCTCTATAAACACAGGCATGCACAACCCTGTCACAAAGCTACGAGCTGGAGTAATACCTCATCCGCAGAGGTAACAGGAATGCTGCTTCTTGCACTGTGCACAATGTATTTCCCTGGCTGGAAAGCCTGATTTCTTTGAGAACTGGTGGGATCCAGGGTTTGGGTTATTGTTTCTAGGTATAAGCTGAAAGCAGAATGACTGATCAGTTACAACTCCATGACAGTAGCTCTTGTAGAGCATGTGTTCAAGTCAGATGTCAGACTTGTGAGATTACGTGACTATTGATGGTTTCTGTAACTTAACTGAGTTTACTGCTTTTTGATCTAGTTGTTGTGCTGTGCAAATTATTTATTTTGAAGATTGCTAAAAATGACTGAAGCTGCCAGCCAGACATTGAAGTCCATTAATGTGAATAGCAATCTTAATTATGCTGATCTACCCTGCCAAGGATTGCTGTATTTACCCCAGCCTCAGGATGTTCCTTTGAGAGAAATGCTCCTCAAAATGGCCTTTAAGGGAAGATGCTTTCCCTTGAGCACTCATCTGCTGACCAATATGGAGGAACCTAGGAGAGCCCATAACAGCACCACTCATGTTGTTTGCCACATCACTACCTTATCATACAAGGGGATGGCACAATCCCAAGCACAACTACAGGCTGGGCAGAGAACGGATTGAAAGCAGCCCTGAGGAGAAGGACTTGGGGGTATTGATTGATGAGAAGCTCAACATGAGCCAGCAGTGTGCGCTTGCAGCCCAGAAAGGCAACCGTATCCTGGGCTGCATCGAGAGGTGTGACCAGCAGGTCGAGGGAGGTGATCCTGCCCCTCCACTCTGCTGTTGTGACACCCCACCTGGAGTACTGCATCCAGCTCTAGGGGCCCCAGTACAGGAGAGACATGGAGCTGTTGGAGCGAGTCCAGAGGAGGGTCACAAAGTTGATCAGAGGGCTGGAGCACCTCTCCTATGAGGACAGGCTGAGAGAGTTGGGATTGTTCAGCCTGGAGAAGAGAAGGTGCCAGGGAGACCTTATAGCAGCCTTCCAGTACCTAAAGGGGCCTACAGGAAAGATGGTAAGGGACTGTTTATCAGGGAGTGTAGCTGACAGGACAAGGGGTAATGGGTTTAAGGTGAAGGAGGGTCAATTTAGATTAGATGTTAGGAAGAAATTCTTTACTGTGAGGGTGGTGAGGTGCTGGAACAGCTTGCCTGGGGAGGTTGTGGATGCCCCCTCCCTGGAAGTGTTCAAGGCCAGGTTGGATGGGGCTTTGGGCAATGTGGTCTAGTGGAGGTTGTCCCTGTCCATGGCAGGGGGGTTGGAACTAGATGATCTTTGAGGTCCCTTCCAACCCAAACCACTCTATGTTTCTATGATTCTATGTACAGTCATTGTATCACTGGTTCTCCCTGTCATATACTTTCTACATCTGCAGGTGCTGGCCCAGGCATGGGCCTTGTGAGATTCCAAAGGAAAGAGAGATCAGGCATGGGAACCATTGAAAGAATGGACCCAGTCCCTCTCCTGAACACAGAGGCCTTAAGGAAAGGCAGTGGCATTGCTGGAGTCATCGTGAATTGCTCTGGTGCGCATAAGACTGTTGGTAACTTCCTCCCACAGTGACCCAGGGTGGCCAATTAGCCTCATTTACATGCAATGCCTGACAGTCCATGCTCAGGTGGACATTTCAGCTCTCTCCCTTATAAAGTCCCAACCCAACAGCACAGCAGGGAGTGATGCTCCTGTAAAGAAATTTAATTCCTCCCTCCCACAAAGGAAATGGCAGATCCTCATGCCTGGTGACTGCTCTCGGTCTGTTTTTAGCTTTTCTAAGTTCCTTTTCTTGACTTCACCATCCTCATAAGTGTTTGCAGCTCAAGCTGTGTCATCTGAATATGTCATTAGTCACTGAATAGCCGAGAGAGGAACAGTCAGCTGGGGAGGATTCAGGACTATATAATACTGATCTCTGCCCTCTGTAGATTATGAGCATTTTTCTAAGTGCCTCTAATTTTAATCTCACAAGCTGTGGCTTGTACAAAAATATATTCAATGGCCTCCTCTCTAGTGTAATATCTTTATATTAAGGATTTTCTATTTCACCTCAGGAAGTCAGCTTTGTGGCAGACCATCTCATTTAAAATCTAGTATAACAACAGTGGCATTTTTCTGTGGAAAGCTGGAAGTACCACAGGTGATAGATTCAGCTTTTGCCTCTGTCTGGTTACAAGTGTTGGAGATGGAAAAAATCACTTTGAAACACATTGCTGAAAGTTCAGATCTTTTCAGTTAGTGAAAGTAAGTAATTTACTTCTGCCTGTAAGTAATAATTATCTGTACAGAAACCATAGTGATGGAGAAGGACAGCCCAGCAGGGTAAAAGGAGAATGAGAAATCCTGGGATTTTCTGAAAGCATTCGAAAGGATCAGTAAGCAATCTGTCTGCATCTCCTTCCTGCCACTGTGCACACGGGATGGGAACACAATAGGGAAATAAATAAAAAAATTCAATGAAATAAAGCAGGTACCTAACAAGCAGTGCACAGGCAAGCAGAACACTTTTGTGATCCAGGTAAGGCCAGTGGTTAGAGACAGGATCCAGCTGCATGGGAGATGGGTAAGGAGACAGAGACGATGTGGGTTTAATCCTGATCTCAGAAGAGCCAGATTCTCTCAGGACTTCTGTGGGGTTATGCAGGGATCAGACTTTGTGCCCACGTGAAAAAGTAATAGTAGATGTGCATGAGTTGGACCAAAGGTTCAGATATATGGATCAGATGCTTCTGCCTAGGTCCTGGCTGAGCTTCTCTCCTTATTTGTTCATTTATGTGCTTCCCACCCAGGGCACCACAAAGGGTCGGGAGCCTTTTCATTGGCTTCCCTGTGGTTGCTGACCTACAGCTCTAGGCTGAGGAAGCCCAATGGCTCCTGGTGACTGTGGGGGGCTATCTTTTGTTCCCTACTTTCTTGTGAGCTAGGACAGATCAGCACTGTGCAATTTCAAGCAGTTCCATGGCTGGCTTTCAGGGAGCTTATTGTTAGTATATGGCTGTCATATCCTTCTTTTTTTTTTTTTTCTGTATTCATCCTCTGCACTAGTTTGGTTATTCAGCAACATGCCTCTCTCAAACTGGGCAGGGACTTTAGTTTCAGGAGGCTGAGAAGCCAGTAGAGACAGCAGCCATTAGTAGATCCTTATGGAAAGACCTTTAGAAACAGAGCAAGCATAATAGCACTTCTCAACTATATACCAACTATCTGATACATCTCTCACTGCTTCCTCCCAAGTGTATTTTTATTTTTCTTATTGTGCTGTGAGCAATTTTCCATCAGTAGACGCTCCTATTTTCTTAATGAATCATTAAACTCGTCTGTATTTACCCATCTTTAGACTTCGCACTTTCTGTTCAGTGCTTTAATCAAAACATTTTTCATACTGCCAGGCCTTCCTCCCAGAATAGTTTCTGATCGGCAGTACAGCTTCATCTGCAGTCGGTGCCCTGAGCACTGTGCCTCCCCTATCAGCCGTTTCAGGCAGGAGCAAAAACACACCCTATCCGCCTATGATATCCTCTGTATTTCCTTGTTGCAGCCCTTTTCATTTCTCCCTGGCTGTTCTCTGACAGCTGCAGCCCAGGCTCCAATCTGCTGCAGGTGGCTCTTTTTGCCCTTCAGGCTTTCTTCACCATTGTGATGCATTAATGAAGTAGAGCTCCCTGTCAGACTTCATCAGCAGTCTTGTGAAGGCAGAATGAAATCACTTCTATTGACCCACTGGCATATTTATAGGCTCCTTCTTTTTTGCTGAGTATGGCAGTTATCACCTTTCCATCCCTATGTTGTGTTTATTCAGCAGAAAGCTAAATCACATCTGTGCACAAGTGGAACATTAATCAGTGAACGTAAGCCACTCATAAAGACTGCCGAACCTATCTAATTACCAGAGCTGGGACAGCTCGCAACACCTACCCCTCAGAGGGGTTCACAACCCCATCAATCCACGGCCCTCTAAACAGAGCCCAGCAGGCTCAGGGACTTTATCAGCTCTCCTCTTGCTACACTGTCCCCAGAAATCAGCATTTAAAAAGTTTTCCTGGACTTGTTCTTGGTACCTCTCTTTTCTTCTACAGCAACAAGAACAAACCCACTTGGAAGCAATTTTCTTTCCTTTCCTCTTTTCCTTTTCCCTTTCCTTTTCCTTTTCTTTTCTCTCTATCTCTGTTTTTCCCTTTCTCATTCTATTTATCAGGCAGAATTACTTCCAACATAATCTGTTCCCATGCATATCTGTGCCTGTCTACCCTCCTTAACAATTTTCCCCCCTAGTATTCACTAATTACCAAAATCAATCAGCCTCCATGTTATTGGGGTTGGAGTCTATCACACTTGCAATTTTATTAATTTGTATTACAATACTAGATAGAGCATAATACTACATCAGTATGGTAATATTTTCAGTGATGATGCATAAACAGCAGAAGAATACTTAACTTATTGATTATTAATACTTAATAAACTTTGTGTGAAAAGCAGTTAGTTGAGGTAAGCGTATCCACAATGGAAAAAAGGTGCTGTCAGACAAAGTTTGTATCATTTCTTGATGAGATTACAGATTTGGCTGCCTAAGATAGCTCTATGGATAGATATACTTTAGCTTCTAAAAAGCTTCTGACTCAGTCTTGCTTCATTCTGATGAAATTAGTAGTTCTCCTTCTGAGTCTCAGTTAAACACTTTCTGAAATTTTCTGAAATTTTGATCAGCTACATCTAGAACACATTAGATGGATTAAAAAGTGGTAAATCTACAAATCTTAAAATAGAGAAGCGTCATCTTCTGGGGATATTTCCAGGCAGTAATCTTTTCTTACTTCAGTACGATATTCAACAGTCAAGAGGAAAATCTTGAAGGTAGATTTTGCCAATGACATAAAAATCTATGGAGTAGTTAAAAAGGGCAGATCAGTTCCAAAGAGAAAACTGGCTTATTTTAGCAATATGCATTTTATTAAAACTGAATCTAAGAATCAGGATTATAGATGGTATTTATGAGAGAGAAAAGCAGCGAAGAAAAGGACTTTGGGGTCAAGAGAATTGACATGGTGCCCCGTGGCAGCAAAGGAGGTAAATATGGCCCTTGACTGAGTAATCAAGGGAACACCAGATAGAAAGTGGGAGCTATTTACACCACAGTGAGATAATTAGCAAAATCCTCTAACCAGTAATGGCCTCCAAGCTTACAATATGTGAGAAAGTCAAGAGAGAGAGCTCCAAAAATTATTTCAGTAACTAGAAACCTGATTACTGTGAGAAGCTAAAGACACTCAGTTTAGTATATACTCTTCAGGAAGAAACGTGATCAAGTAATTACTCTAAGGGGATGTACATTTCAGATGTTAGTAAACTTATTTAGCTAAGTAGATGAAAATATAGCAAGAGCCTGAGCTGGGTTGCTTATGCTGAGTGAGTGCAGTATTGGAAGAAGATCTAAGATGATTTTAAAAGGAAAGGAAAGGAAGCATTGAGACACGTTACTTAGATTTGCATTGGTTTCTCTGTCACTTGTTTAAGCCAAAATAGCAAATCCTCCAAAAACAGATGCAGTATTTCAATGAAAAGTTATTGGTTTTTATAGAGAAATCATCTGGTACAATTTTAGAAGATTAGATATCTTACATCCAAGTAGGTAATAACTCAGGTCCTTTGGGAGCAGCATTTTCATACTGAACAGTGATCTATCTTCATGTCCACTAATGGGCCTCACTTGAACTCTGAAAATTTTACTGATGGCAAAATGGATAATTAAAATTTTAGGGGCTTGCCTAAGCTATTAAAGGAAATTATTAGGCCCGGGAGGTGATGGCTTAGAAATTCATATTCACATCACTAGAATATATGTCAGTAGGTATTGGTTGCAAGGATCATGTAAACCATACACAGTCAAGAATTCAAAAAAATCAAATGTGGATTATTGAAATAATTGTTCATTGGATATGCAGCCTCCTTTAATTTACCTGATAGCAGTTTTAAGGAAATCCATGGTTCTAATTACCGAGCTATAAATACAGAGAAATTCTGTTCAGTGACTTTATTATCTATGTATTGAGATGAACTTTTGGCTCTTTGCATCTGATGGAAGACATGAGATCTAGTCCTCATGAACTCTTTGTGATTAGTATTTTGATTTAGTCGCATAGTCATGGTTTGTTGCCTTCTCTAGGAGGTATCATTGAACTATAGTCAGAAAATAGCAGATGACCACATTCCATCTAAATCTCTCTCCCCCAAATAATCATTGCTGGTAACTTAACATTGATAGATTATAAGGTTTTCTCACCATTAATGTTTATTTAATAGGTCTTATTTTGTTTATCCATGGGACAAAAGAGTGGTCTTGCCCTTGAATGACACTATTTTAAGTGATTTTCAAGCTTCAGCTCTGTTTGTAAAAAGTTTTAGATATTTCCTTATAAAGGTAAGCTAGAAACACAAGATAAGCCTTTATTTACGACATCTGTAATCTTCAAATACAATAGCCTAGTAAGTATGAATTAACAAGACTTTATTATCTTATTGTGAGGACTAAGATTATTCCAAGAAAAGCCAAATGAAAATAGAGGATCTTCCTCTGGGATCTGAGTATTTAAAAGAAGCTCATCATGTATGTGGAATTGATTATATTGTGTGGAAACAAAATGAAAGAATCAAACAATGCATATTTTTTCTGTTGGGAAAAAGAACAGCAGTTTGTAAGTTGCCTGTGATCTCAGCATCCATGTCCTCTCTATATAAGATACTTTGACTGCCTGGTCCCACTGGAGAGGGTCTATTGAGCAGTGGAACTGATACAATCTAAGATTATTTATGTTCCCTCTCCTAACAGATAAGATAAGGGAGACCATGTCTACATGAATGTGTATAAATATAACTATAGAATCAGATCATGGGCATCTGTTTGCCATCATGTTTTTACACAACACAGTTACCACAAAGCCACCAAAGACCTCTATTTCATGGTAATCTTTCACCCGCCACACCAAAGGTGATGTCAGTTAATTCAGCCTTCAAACATTGAGGACATCAGAGAGGCAGAGAAGGCTCCGAGTGAAGACGACTTTTGCTAGGATTCCTCAGTTCTCCATGTAGCCAGCTATAGTACATCTTTGATATTTGAAGTAATACTTCCACTGCATGCTTACAGATGAAGAAGACCACTGAAGAGTTGCTGAGACCAGGCACCGTTTCCTGGTCTTGCAATTTCCAACTACCTAGACAAGGGAGAGTGTAGACATGCATATGTGCGCATGAGCTCAAATACCTTTTTGCCCTGCTACCTCGCACTCTCCAGCATGCACTGGGAGCAATGAATTCAGCAGCTCCCCTCTTCCCCGCATGATTCAAGAGAATTGGAGACTTGGAGGGTGTTTTCTTTGCCCTCATTTACTTGTTTTGTCTCTACATTCCATCTTGTAAAGATATGTCAGAAAAAGAGACCCTTATTATTATTATTATTAAAGAGAGGCTCATACCTCTCAGGATTAGGTGACCATTTTTTTACTAATTTTTTTTTACTAATTTTACCTTCAGCAAGACAAACACACCTTTAGTAGTACCCTACAGACGGTTTGCCATGAAAAGGTATGGTAGTTTCTTGTGGACCAAATATTGGCTGTCATTTGACTTGAAAACAATCTCAGGCTTGTAATAGTCTAGAAGTAGATGATTTCTATTTGGCTGCACATGCTCAGTCAGGTTTCCTTACATCATGATGTCTACTGCCACTGTTATCCTAAGGAGTTACTTCTGCCACTTGGAGTTGTTCTTACCATGTGCACAGACAGCATTGGGTAGTATTTACAGACTGCACGAGTAACGACCATTAGTGTGAGTCTCATCACAGCAGGAGCTGAGGAATTTCACCTAAGAAAGGAAATTAATAGTGTTACTTTGAACTCTTTTGTAGTGAAAAATTACCCTAGGAGTAGTTTGAGGAGCAGATAAAATAAGTTTAGCTCCTGAATACCCTTTCCAAACTAATTCTGAGGCAAGTAACCTCAAAAAAAGATAACCTTTGACTACAGCAGAACATGGGAGGTTGTTATGGTGTATGATTACAACCTATGTGTCAGCCAAAAGCAACAAAACCATCTACCTATGTCACGAAGTGACCCAGGGTAAAATAATTAAGGATGTGCTTCAAAAGAAGGTTCTTGAAGACTTGTTATCCTCTCTGTGAGGTGCTGGTCTAAGTACCTGGTACACACAGAAAGTTTTTCCTATGACATGCTAATTTTGAATTATCTACAAAGTGAGATATTGTTGAACATTCAAAATGCATGTAGTCGAAATGGGAACAGAAGGAGGAGGAAAGAACAGAAAAGGAGACACAATAGCACAACTGCCCGAATGAAATGTAGGTATCTTGTATTTCTAAAAAAAGTCAGTAATTGGATCAAGGAAATGTCATACATCAGAAGACGCTCCTGTCTACAATGTGGTATCATTTTCTGCTCTTACTGACTTAACTGGAAATTGATAAAATAGAAACAAAGAGTTTTCATTTGCATGATCTCTCTCACCCTTGTGGCTTATACTCAGCACAGACTCAGTTCAGAAGAACTGGTATTCCCGTTGCCACAGTGACCGCTCTGCCCAATACACCCCAGTTGCTGTTTTAAGATACACCACCTTATTATAGCTCAGCATCTTTCGTAGACTCTTCCAAAGCCCACAAACCTTAACATTTCTGTTATTGACATACGTACATCTCATAATGTAGGCTCTTCAAGGGGCAACTTTTCCTCAATGTCTTGTTCACCACGATCCATCTGTCATATGAAGTCAGACTGCTGCTGAGACAGGGAGGGTTAATGCCATACCATGTATTTTGACTAAATGGGAGAAAGGGTAAGGGTAGAAGGGATGGGAAGAAGTAAGAAGAAAAGAGGAGAATAGCAAAATTTGACAAATGCTTTTCTCAGCATTATGTCAAACATGTTTACAGAACTGCACAATTAATAAAAAAACCCTGCACTAGAGTCCCTAATTACTATTCTACACAGGGTGGAACACTTCTTCATTATCCCTTTTTGAATTGATTGTGTACATCAAACAGTCAAGATATAAATAAAATATGCCTGCATGCATAATACCCTCACATTAAAGCAGAAGGCAATTAACCTATGATTTTTCATTAATTAAATTAAAATAGCCCTCTGAAAATGTCTCAAATCAAAACAAGTTCCTTACAGAGTATTTTTTCTTGCCGTGATGCACAGAGCCTGCTTGTAAAATCATTGGTCCACTGAAATTACAATAAACCTTCCCAATTTTATCAAAGGCTACCAATTTTCTTCTGTGACTTCATTGTTCAAAGTGCTAATCCCAATTACAATATTAGTTTTATTTCTCCATCTTTAAAATAATATTTAAAGATGTTTGTCCACTATTTAACACATTGTTTAATTTTATCTTTACTAATTATAGTGATATGCTTTGCAGAGTTACAATAAGTATTGATCTGATCAGAAATTTGGCAAATAATATTTGACTCTAAGAGTGGGTCCCTTCTTTTAAATTTATATACACAATAACAAATTCAGTTAGCATACAGGTTTATTAGCACTTTATGGTTATCTCCAGTTAACTGAGTTTAGGTTATGTTGCCAGAGAGAGGTAAGAGTAAGTCTGCTTGCTGCTCCATACACAAACGTATTTCTTGCTGATCATTCTATTCAGATAAATGAAGTTGTTCTAAAGACCCCTTCAGATGTCTATTTACTTTGTGGATTGTGAGCATACACAATCATAAAACAAAGGGAAGACATTCTACAGCCAAGAATACGCACTGGATGATAACAAAATGTCTAATGCAAAATTGCTGCTTCTAAGATATGCCTATTTTCCTTTAAGGGACAGCTACCCATACATGCTATTGAGGTCACAAATCTGGGTGGAAAACATGATAGACTTTAGTTTTGTTGGTGGTTTTTGTGTGGTTTTTTTAATCTCTGAGGATAAAGAATTTTAGATATCTCCAGTTATATATAAACC
This sequence comes from Balearica regulorum gibbericeps, assembly GCF_011004875.1. Lineage (NCBI taxonomy): Eukaryota > Metazoa > Chordata > Aves > Gruiformes > Gruidae > Balearica > Balearica regulorum. Next base: position 39,619,529 of record NC_046185.1, read on the forward strand.
TTTGATAATAAAAAGCCACAAAATAAACTACCTCAAACTGTAGAGGTATTGAATTAAGTGTCTGTCTTAAAGGAGGGAAAAGAGGTTTTCAGGTACAGAATATATAAACAGTGGTGCTAAAGCAACAGTGTATTTCCTTTAACTCAGAAGTCACTTACCTTTCCAAGAGCCCTGCAAATTTTGAATTTACAAGACTTTGGCCATTTAATAACCCTAATAATGATTATTGTTATGTTAGTGACATTAAAAATAAGCCATTGGAATACCAGCATAATTTCTTCAATACAGATCACACATGCTGAGGTAGCAGAAGGAGAAGAAAGCCATGTTCCCTTTCCTAAGCATTGCTGAGAGCCCAGAGGCCATGGGCAAAAAAAGAGCAGAGAGCATTTACTGTGGGGCGGGAACATGATCTAGCATCCAAGCAAAATCCAGCATGGATTTCAGAAGGCACAGCACAGCTCTTGCCTCATTGGGGCCGCAGTGTCACAGGAGCAACAATGATGGAAAGAGAAGCACAGCGTGTATTGACAACACGTGTGTAGGAAGTTGTAAATTGAAACACAAAAAGATAAGGACAGATATTTTGTTATTTCTACATTTTCAGACATCACAAAGTGGAATGTCTTGCCTCAGGGAAGAGCATCATCTTGGTCTTTATTTGTCTATAAAATGGGAACAATACTGACCTCACACAAGTGAGAAGACATACATTAGATTCAATTTATAAAACAGTGAGTTAGTAGAGATCAGCAGGTACTTCCGTTGTGTCTTCAGGTCAGACTTGTCCACAGCCTCTCTTCAGTTTTTCACTGACCATGCAAGCCTCAAGATTTTCACTTTCTACTAAGGAGAATTCCAAATTTCTGATAGACTGAAGGCCTTCAGCACTATTTTTCTCTTCTTCTACCTCTTAGCTGTTGGAATGTAATACCCAGCCATTGCTTCTTTTGGTATCACTGGTGTAATTCCATTCATACATTGGTTGCTCAATGGCTCATTTACACTAACATCCTTTTGTATTCAGTATTTATGATGTGTTTGCCTGGTCTCCAGAAGGAATTAAGATTAGATGGCCAAGGTCCCCTAACCGTGATCGAAGTACAGAAACAAACAGGCACAGAAATTAGCCAGGCACATCTTTCCTAACAATGATACAGAAATTCATCACATTTTATGTTTTTTTTTCTGTTGGAGAATTGGCAGTTAAATGAGAAATAATGATCAGAAATTTCACATGAAGAACTGCAGTTCCAGCTACCCATTTTCCCTAAGATGGTCCAAATGATTAACAATCTAATTAAACTCAGAATAACTGTACTCCACCTGTATTTAGCTTTGAAGATAACTGCTTCTATTTCAGACTTGAAAAAGTGCTTGTGGACCTGAAAGTTTCTCTGTTTTTTCCAACTATATGACTTGCTCTAATAAAAGATTTTACTTCTCCCACAGATCTTGCCTTGCATTTATTATTTTATATGAGCACAATTGACATACGGTTGTCTCTTCGAACCCATTTCCTTCCCAGAGCAAAAAATAAATATAAACTCTCACCAGGTCACAACAGAGACCCAGTCAGAAAATTAATTATACTACCCACATGTCTAAAAAAGCTATCCTATTTTTAAGCTTGAATTCTTGCACCATTTTTTTTAATTCAATGGAAAAAAAAATCAATGTTTTTGGAAGCATAAGGTGTTATAAGTTGGACAGAAAACTCTATCACATACTGCCTTCCCAGTCTAGTTATCAGATATTTTGTCTAATTAATTTAACTGATTCTCCTCCTACAAAAGTACTACAAGATATTCATTCATCTTCCTCATGGAAGACAGCTTTCAGCTCCTGAACTGTCATCCTAATTTCATTCCTAACAAGTAAATTGAGTTATTTTCTTCATCCAAGGATAGATATCTCCTCTAATGTTCTCTGTTTCTGCTCTTCAGCAGTATGAGCCCACAGTGCCAGAGAAGAGCTATAGACCTGTTGCAGGTACTTAGATGATGCATGGTAACTGGCCAAGGCTCTTATTTCCTACAGAATATTAAAAATGGTTGCATATCTCCATTCCTCAGTTAAAATGCATGTGTGGGTTAGAGTAGATTACATTAGAGATACTACCATTTGTTAAAAAAAAAAAAAAAAAATGAAGACTACAGACTACTGTCTTTTTTTTTTTCCAGCTAGCTAGAGTCATTTATAGCTCAGCTACATCTCGATACCTGTGGTATAAAAATCATTAGGCGCAGAAAATAGCCCCTGTGAACAGAGGGGCTGTGCTTATTGTCCTTGTGAAGGATTTGGGAGGAAAAGGCATTTTGTGATTCTAAGCTCTAGGAATTATTTTTTAACTTAGATGATAGGAAAGATTCAAATGAAGGCAGAATGGAAAGGCACATACTTCCATTACAGCTCATCCTTAAAAAAACCCCAACAAAATGAAACAAAAACAAACCCAACAGCAACTTATAAGAAGGGCATGGACTGCGTCAGCATTTCTCTTCCAAAGTTACCTGAAATTTGCATTTCATTTCTTGTAACACTTTCTCCCTCCCATCAGTTGTTGCTCTTCTCTTCAACTACTCTTTTCCTAAGAGAAACTAATCTGAGAAATTACATTCGATTCAAGTTTTCGATATGTAAATATCTTTCAGCAGTGAGGTAAAGCAGCTGAAGACCAGTGCCTTAGACACCATAAGTGCTAATGAAAGAGCGTGTCACTTATGTTCAAACAGTAATGGAGAATTTTGGCTTCACTCCAAGCATGTGAAGACTTTTGTGTTTTTCATGGAATATTAGTCAAAAAACCCCTATAAATTACCCTCAAAATATGTAATTTTCCCACTCTTCTCCCCACTCCTCCAAGAATAAAGAGCTTGTGAAAAGATATACAAAAAGCTGGTTTGCAAACTAAATGCACACAGGAAAATTCTTTTTGGCTGCAAAATATTCCCTCACCAGAGTCTCAGGGGACTTGCATAAATACGAAAAGTGGAACTGCAAACAGCTGTTGTGTCACAGGCTATCACATGGTTTCCTATGATTATCTCCTAAACAGACAAACAAAAGAGGAAAAAAAGACACTGTTATCAAATTCAGAAGGGAGAAGAAGGGGGGGACTCTGCCTGACATTTTGACTTAATGGAAAACCATCACAGTCAGCTTCACCCAGAAAAGCTCCAGCTCACAGAACAGCCAAGGTAAGCAGATATATCGCATGCCAAGGCACTAGCCTGAGATTTTCTTTTTTCATGTCACAGCTTAGGATACTTCAAGATGAACTAAACATTTTAGCAAGTTTATGAATCACAGATAGCTGCACTGACTTTAGAATCATAGAATCACAGAATCACAGAATGGTTTGGGTTGGAAGGGACCTCAAAGATCATCTAGTTCCAACCACCCCTGCCATGGGCAGGGATACCCGCCACTAGACCAGGTAGCCCAAACATTACTTTTTCATAGATCAGAAAGAAACAAGGAACACAGACAGAAGACTCTGGTTACACAGAGTTTCCTTGGGCAGGAGGGTGAAGATTTGCCATAAAACTCCTGCTGTTTTTACAAGGCCAACAAGATCCAGGAGAATACACCTTAAACACTACCACCATAAATCATTTCTATAAACATGGTGGTAGGGGAAAGCAAGAACATAAACACTAATGTCAAAATAATTTTAAAAATTGTGAATGTATGTAAACATGACATGAAGCAATGTGCTGGATTATCATGAAGGCACGCCCAAGAGCTCCCCAGATCAAAAACTGACCGCAGTGTCCAAAAGAGCTCTGCCTAAATTTCAGCTCAGTGACAAATTACTGCTTGACTGGACAGTTATTAATGTAAAATTTCCATCTACAAGCACTGGACTGGATTTACTATTAAAAAACAAATAATCGATCACTGGCATTTCTTCATGTTACCTATTTTGCCATGAGATGGAAAAGAAAAACATGACAGATATGGAAGTGTTCTAGTATGAATAGCCTGAACGCAAGCTCGTTACCTGTCAAGAGAGGAGAAAAGAAGTAAACACTAATTTAAGTTAGTCTAAACTGCCTAAATAAAGAAGTAAATAGATATGATTCCAACAAACTGTACATTTCTTAGATCTGTCATTTGAAATCACTACATTATATGCCTCTCCAATTCCAGAAAAGTAGAAGTGTAGGATTACAAATTACAAATTCAACTCATGTAATGAAACAGATACATTGTGTCTTTTCCACAAAGAAGGATTGTGATGGAATTCAAAGCTGTTAAATGAGCTTAATTCTTGTCTCATGCTCCAAGGATGCACCCATAGTCTGAGCTCAGAGCAGGTTTCTCAAAGGATTTGAATGCTAACTTTCATGACCTGTGTAGTTTCTAGCCTATTCCAGCCCCTCTTAGAGTGCAGTCAGATCATGTTCAAGGTATTTACATTGATCTGGGGGAGGTCTAAGCTCCCGATATGTATCAACTGGTGTTTTATGCAGTTATATGCCCAGTGTTATCACTCCAGATATTGCATAAATGAGCATTAAGAGGCACAGTGAGGGGCTGACACTGCTGGAATATTCCACTGTGGACAGCTCTGCAGCTTTTCCTAAACATACAACTTGCATGTAAATAATATGGGAATTAAACTAGTTTGGTCTGAGAAGTCAGGCTGGACCCAGTCAGCTTAGCAGTACAGATGTTAAAAGGCACAGAGCTGATTGTGTACTCCAGGGAGAAAGGAAATTATTCATCTCTCAAACTGCTGCCATGGCTTTAAAATCCAGAACTATGCTGGGCATCTCTAAAATAATTTAGATTACTCCGAGGGTGTAATGTAATTTATAGCAAGTAGATTCTCAGGAGGTGAGTAATTTTGCAGAGAGCTTCTGCAGGAGGGAACTGCCTCTAGAGTTCAAAGGGAGCAGGCAGCTGATGGCGCACAGTCCTCTTTTGGTACCCAACAAGGGACCCAGGGAAGAAACAAACAGCTGAAGGGGGGAGAGACTGTGAAGCTGGAAACCAGACAGACTAGAAACTTTCTCTGTTGTGACAGATCTGCTGTAGGACATTTCTAATTCCTGTCCCTAGCTAGTCATTGCTGCCCCCGTTACCACCAGAGGTTTCCAGCTCTTTGCTGTGCTGGTACTGTCTTTGTGTAACTGCAGCCTAACCTAGCACTGTGGTGGGCTGGGGGGAGTGGGAGGGTAAAGGAGTTGGGGCTTGTTTTTAACAATCAATATCATGCTTGTTTTTAAAACAGCCTATGGGGCAAGATTACGAAACTCAGTACTGAGGAGCACACAGGCAGATTCAGGCTCCAGGGTATTACACATGCTCTATGACCTGAGCCTAAAGCCATCCATAACGCAGTGGCTATGAGGATTATTTCAGTCTCCAAGCAAGAATGGGGGTAGCTTTTATAAAAACTCTCTTAGCAAACAAGAGCCCTTCCCCACTCCTTAGCTTTTACTTTGTCTCACATATAAATATAGTAAATCATAATCCAAAGCTCTGATAATGTAAATGCCCGAAAGGCATTTAAAATGTACAGTCATTTCTCGTGCCATGGAGGCAGCGTAAGAGGGCTGTGTTCCCTATGGAGCCCTCCAGCTCCTATGTGCTGATTCCCATGGGCCATACAGGGGAGTTTCATGGCTTCATTCCCCTACTCCAGACAGGCACAATCAATAACCTCATCTTCACATAATACCTGCTCCACTCTGGCTCTCTGAGCACAAAGCCTTCCAAGAAAGAGAAGTGTTCCCTCTGCAGTTGAAGGGTCCTTGGGCAGGAAGGCTGCAACGGGCTCTTTTTACAGCATATTTGCTGTAAAACAACAGCTTGGGGTTGTTGTTGGGTGAGAATGAATATGTCATGTGCCATCTCCACGTGTCCCATGGAAATCAGTTTACTGTCTGACTATACTTGACATGTTTAACCATGGACTGGGGTAACGGACACAAACTGGAACACAGGAAGTTCCATCTGAACATGAGGAAAAACTTCTTTACTTTGAGGGTGACCGAGCACTGGAACAGGCTGCCCAGAAAGGTTGTGGAATCTCCTTCTCTGGAGATATTCAAAACCTGCCTGGACATGATCCTGTGCAACCTGCTCTAGGTGATCCTGGTGTAGCAGGGGGATTGGACTAGGTGGTCTCCAGAGGTCCCTTCCAACCCCTACAATCTGTGAATCTGTGAACCATGGCAAGGCATTATGTTCCAGAAACAGTGGGGTCTCCATTTAATCCAGGACTTCTTTTTGCCTTTTTTAGCTGAATTTTCAGAAAACATACCACTTATCTGAAAAGGTATGTGTGTGGGGGTCCCCCCTATTGAAAAATGGCCTTGAGGTATTCTTCTTTGCTCTCCTTTGAAGTCTGCACAAGTTACCCACAGTTTGTGCTACCTTCAGGTGTGAAGAGAGAATATTAATTATCTTCAGTAGGGGAACTTCAAACATAGAGGCACGAATAGCTGGCCAAGCAGAGCCAGATGAGCAGAAATTCACATACTTTGCCTAAGGGTATTGTGTCAAGGGTGACAATCCATCCTTAACACACCACCGGAGTCAGGGCAGCTCTTTGACTCTCAGCAGTGCTTGTTTTACAGCAGCATCACAGATGAGATCCCCATGGCTTGGAGAACAGAAAGCGAAATGTCTCTCCTTGAAGGCCTCCCAGCCTACCTGAAACAGCAGAGGCTGTGGGCAGGCTGCCGATGTTCAGGCAAGTGGAGGCAGCATGGTGTGGTAAGGGATGGTCTCAGTGGCATTGCTCATTGTGGGCAGTAGCTGGGTTTTAATGCCTCATAGCTCAGAGCAGGTTATGTGAAAAAGGAAGGTTTCCAGAAGTCAGAATTCCCCCCAAGTTATGAGACAACATGGCAAAAACCAAAAGGATGCACGAACATGAGCTACATAGATGATAGAAGCACCATGGAGAGGTCAGAGGTGGATTTTACATCTCAGTATCATAAAACCACGCAAAAAGTCTAAAAAGGATCTCAAGACCAAAGCCATAGGTGCCACCCAGACATCCCTTCACTGGTGTTTTAGGGCTCACTCTTCCTGAACTGTGCTGGCAGTGAATGAGAGAGTGTGAAAGTGAAAGAACAAGCTAATACTTAGTATGAAAAATAGATCATCCATGAAGGGTGGAGAGGGGCGGGAACAGCAAATTGGTGTGACAGGAAAATTACCTTTGCAGCAGGACTCTAAAAGGACATGGGAGAGCCAAGCTGGCAGCTGCCAGTACTGAAGAGAAAAGATTTTGCAGTAGTTACTACATAAGGGTCTGGACGAGAGTACGATATATGTCCATTTGTTATGGACAAGAAAGGATGTAGCGTGAAGATATTCTGCAGAAGAAATCTATGCAGCTATAAGGTTGGACTAGATGAATCTGTAGAGAGGCCCAGCTCAAAACCAGGCCTACGAAATGGGAAGAACTTTGATATTTTCCACAGTGACAAGAGAAGGAAGGAGGGTACCTGTGCAAAGCTAAGCAGGAGCAATAACTTTGGGAAGACACTAACAAGAAAGGGATAACCAAGGCATGGAGAACAGACATAGACCTGTGAGTCACAGCCATAGAGCCAGTTGCTGTAATAATGCTTGTAGGAGGTAGATAGAGTGAAATAAAGGCAATCTGAAACAGAAAATTAAGGAGACACTACAAAAAAAAAAAAAAAAAAAAAAAAAAAAAGGAAAGAGAGAGAGAGAAAGACAAAATGACATGAAAAGGCATGCACATTATTTTATAGGGAGATCACAGTTTGCAAAGAATGCCCACAAAACTGAGAACCACTGATTAAAAATTTTATGGGATCAGTCAAATTGTTAAGTTCTGACTATTTTCATGTGTGAAAAATTCCTATTTTCTCCATGAGATGTTAGCTCTTATTACATTAATGAAAGCCTGCTGACCAAAATCTTTTTCACCTGATGAAACAGAATTTCCCAGAGAACAAAATACCATTTTCAGACTGGATCTCTTAATAATGTCTTCAGGATATTTCCCATGCTGATATAGATGTTTCTACAGCAACAACAACAAAATGCAACATCTGACTTCTGGTCATTCCTGTGTTACAAGTAATAAGAGCAAGCAGTATGCATTTAAATCCACACTATTGCAAATGTTTAGAGCTTTTGGACACACACCCAAAAAAATACCCAACAAAAAAACTGAGAAACAAATGGCATTAACTGAATGCCCTATCCCTTCATATACAAACAACATTAGTTTGCGAATTCCCTCACCATCCAGTAAAAATATCACAAGGTCAAACATCACATGAAACCAGCCTATGGGTTGTACATTGAAATTGCACTGCAGCCTAACCTTAGGCAGAGAAGTAATGACTAGCATGAAATAGCAAGTCGTAATGAAAAATGCATTGCTATTGCAGAGGAAAATCTCCAAGTATCTGAAGATAAAAATGTTTTAGATGTAAGCAGTAAATAAACTGGCTTTATCCAGTGTTCAAAGTGCCTGCCTAATGAAATTAAAGGATTGCTCGCTAACCTCTCGGACTCCATTCAAAAATTAAGAGTTCAGCAGGATTAAATCAATCAGTCACACGCATACACTTCCTTAGCCCTGTTCCATTTAGTTCCTTACGACAAGGTCATACGTAAGATGTCTAGATTGCTTGGACTCAGTCAACAATAATTACTTTACTCTTGGCTACCATCCTTTCAAATTTATCCCTAATCTGGCATGTTCTCTTCATCAAGTCCTTTAAGGCCGTCTGTTGAAATGAATCAAAGTATTTTCCAAGGATGGATATAATGCAGAAGCAACAGTTGGGGTGTTAAGGTGCTAAATATCTGTAAAAAAGAGAAAGGCCAGCCCAGGAATGTGTGCATTAACTGATGTGATGTCAGGTCCGATTCAGCCTGGAAAAGAAGATTTGCAGATGACAGGGGAGTGTGGTGGCAGGAAATCAGCAAGGCACACAGCCGGGGCTACGGCTCCTTCATGGCAGCGTTCACATACTACAAGGAATGGGGAACAAAGTGTTGCTGTTTTTTTCTTTCAGTGCCCACTTTACAATATGGATAAGCCTCAGTCAAAACAATCTGTCAATTATTCTTTAATTATTCTTTTCTATCTCTCATTGCTCAGTCGTCTGCCTGGAAAAGGAAGCAACTCTGGGTTCACATGTTGTATGCTTTTTTTGAAAATATTTTGTATTTTATGACATTTATAGGTATTTTATGACTCATCATGTTGAATATACAAACTGATTTTTCAGCTACGACTCTCCTTCCCACAGTTTTTTGAATAAGCTGATTTACCTATCTTTCAGATGCACTTAGCAAAAACATTATGCTTTCCTGACAGATCCTCAGCAAGACAGGAAATTCAGAATGGAACCGGTGTAAGCCAGTCATACATTTTCATACTTGAAATTTATGCTCAACTAAGCAACTAACAGTGTTAAATTTCTTCCAAATAGTTGGACATATTTAGCTGCTTCTTTTGTTTGAAAATAACTCACTGAAAGACTCAAAGCTTTGCAGATTTACTTGTCAATAAACATTAATCTGCAAATGGTTCATGGAAGCATCCTGCAGCCAATGGGCGGCTCACAATCTGTTTATTGCTCCTATTGCCTGGTATCTGTTATCACTATAACTGCTTTCCTATAGAATGACTCCTAAAGAGCTTCAAAAGGCCACCAAACATTTTAATTTAAATACCCATGCAAAGCCACATACCGTGTTTGCTTCCCGCTAACACTCTTCTGAACACAGATCCACTCAGCAAATATTAATGGAGACAGGAGAGTTGTTTTTGAAGCATTTGCCTAAGGCCAAAATTTTCAGAAGTGACTAATTATCTTAGGTACCACAATTTCAGTCCTTCCCAGACAGACATCTGCAAGGGATCTGTGTACAGAGTGAAGGAAATACACAATAACTCTGGATCAGGCACTTTGAGAAGGTCTCCAGGTGGACAGCCAAAAATTAAGGTGTTTGACATCCTTAGGTATTTTTTAAAATTCTAGTTCACTATGGGTTTTTTTTTTCCCTAACAGAATTTGAGTGCTTTTCCCTCAGACCTGTTTTCTTGGCTTATAAGATTTTTATAACATAAGATTTTGGAGTATCATCTTTCAGTTGTAATTAAATTCAGATAACTTGTGTCTGGTTTTGGGTTTCTTTTCCTTGGGGATGGAAAATTTACAGTAGAAGAAAAAGAAGAGGAGAAAGGGGCGAACTGTTAAATTGCCATAGATATAACATTTACATTTTTCAAGGTCATGTGTCAAATACAAATGAAATAATGAACCTTTGTTACTCTGTGGTATCCCATGCCAGGCAACTTATGCATCAGCATCAATACAATGGCTTTGATGAACTGCACTCCTGTGCCCTGCTGCTCTAACCTGGAAGTTAAAAAGGCAGCAATTAAGTTTTCTAAAAAGGAGCAAGAAAACCAGAAAAAATGGGGCTATGAGCTGCCAGCATTCTTAATTACAGAATTGTTATTTAATACAAAAGCAAAAGAACTAAACAAAATGTGCAGAAGAAAGGTAAATGGCACGGAACAGGGATGTTAATGTAAAGGTTGAATAGGCTGCAGCTATGAGATTCACATCTGACCCATAAGACGCTTCAAGAAAACAACAAGGTGGGAGTGTGGGGGGAAAAGATAGAGGTGAAGGAACTGTTATTTACACTCCTATGATGGAGTGCACAGAAAAAGCATGCATCAAAGCTGTTCTTTCGGAAGACATAGGACTGCATGAAAAACCTCTCCCCAACTTGGATGATTTATTTTATTCTAAACTATGTCACTGCAGTGAAATCACGCAGTGCCTTCCAGAAAGGCAACTTATACTTAAATATATACTGCAAAGGAGGCTGTATATTATAATCCAATTTAGGATATGTTATATTGTATCATTAGAGAATAATTTTCGCTTGGTACAGCACAAAATGTCTTAATGGGTTTAAAACACATGCCTCTTTTCCTTTTCTCTTCTCCTCTCTCAGCACAGAATAAAATGAAGCTATGGGTAATACTTCTGTTCCACATGCTTTCCTGGGAAGTGTATGTTGCTGAAAACGTAATGGGTGACTCCAGAGTTGTATACGTTACAGTCATATTTTGAAACCAGTCATTTCAGGAAATGATTAAAATTTTCAGCCATTTCACGAAATGGCTGTTTCATTCAGTCATTCTGTGAAATAAGAGAAAGTTTCATGCCTTTAATGAAGTTAGTGAAACTAGTCGGAAGGCACCATGTAAAATGTCTGATACTTTGTTACTTGATTTAACTTAAAAAGACAACATGTAAGATTATTTTTGCAATTTATTAACTTCTAAAGCCATACAGACTTCTGAAATCATCCACTCATATACACCACCTGCCAGAACCGAACTTATCTTCGTAACTGAGCTGACTGCGACATGAGTATCATGTCTGTTCAGCTTTTCAGTGTTTTCATCCATCTGAAGCCTGCGCTTTACCGAGAGCTCTGCCTGCAAAGCCCGTGCTGCCCAGGGTCCTTCTTGCTGCCCGGGGAGGCTGTGCCGGTGAGGGCAGCGCATGGGGCTGGATTTTGCAGGGGGTGGTTGTGATGGTGCCCTAGAAGTGAAGGGCCAGTCAGCTCAAGGGTATCAGTGGGTGGAGAACTTGGTAAGTCTGGATGAATCCTTTCTGACAGAGCCTGAGATATAGGAACAGGTCTAACCTTTAGTTTAGCAGTAGTTCCAGTTTGGCTGCCTAGCACTGTGTTGGATGAGGGGGACAGTGTTTCTTCTGGATATGTTGATGCAGCATAGTCATTAGAAAGAGCGCTGAGCACTGAAAGCAGATTGTGCTGACTGCAGAGGTGGTTGATGATCCCTGATGGAAGAGAAGTTGAGCTAAACCCACTTTTGGGATTGGTACAGAACCAAGCTGCATACAGTGTGCAGTTTATTCCAGATTGAGGGGTGGTGCTTTTGAGAACTGGAAAAAGTGAATCCCCACAGTCTAGTCCCATGAATTATTGTCTGCCATCCATGCTAAGAGCTTTTGCTTAATATCTTCTTTGGGAGAGCCTTGGCCTTGTGGATATCTTTCTTTTCCATGCACCACACTAAGCAGAGGCCACAGAAGCCTCAGTTCTTAGATGACTTCAGCAGTAAATTCAGTTCCTTTGTTAGTCCGCAACACAACAGGGGTATCAAGTAGGAGCAAAATATCAAAAAGCTGAAAGGCCACTTATGGTGCTCCCTCTGAGGTAAGGGCTCATAGAACACAAAATTTGGTGAGGTAGTCTTGGTACATAATTATACCCTTGAAATTGCCTTGAGACCAAGCCTGGATATCAATGACGTCAACTTGCCCTCATGATGAGTATTCTTTGCTTATGGTCGGTTTTACAACAATGCCATTAGTCAAGGGTCTCTTTCTCTTCTTCTGGCATCCAACACAGAAAGATTTGAAGAGCTCAACAATCTCTCTTGTGATGTTTGCATATTTAGGCAATAAATGCTTTGTAACTTGATCATAACCACCACGACCTGTAGCAACATGTGCTTTCCTGGTAATATCATACCTGTTTCCCATGCTCACATAGTATGTGGGAGATGCTCCTTTAGTCAGGCATTTCTTGATTAGTTTCTTATTGTCACCACACAACACAATTTCATACCTATGAGCACTGGAGGAAATAATAGAAAAGAATTAACTGGCAGTTCCATAACCAAAGAAAAGACAAATGATGATGAGAACAGAAAACAAACAAACAAACAAAAAAACCCAACCCAAAACCCCAAAACAACCCACAAACAAACAAACAAACAAAAAGTGTTCTTTAAAACTCACTCTGCAAGCAGGTAGTATCAATTCTTGACTTTGATTTGGGATATTGGCTTGCCTTTTTGATCTCAGCAATAGTTGCACAATATTCTTCCCCTGCTAACATGCACTTTGGGCACTTCTCATACTTTTTGTAAAGTTCTTTTCTGAAGCTACTTTTGAAATCCAGAACCATCTCCAGCAGTCACTGTAGAACAAGCAAAGGATCCTTATCCAGTAACCCCCCTTTTCACAATATGCCCGTTACTGAGTGAAACAAATAGTCTAGCAGAATATCCAGCACGTCAGTCATTTCGTAGAACGTGTGAAACTTTTAGTCATTTTATGAAATGAGTGAGTGAAGGAGTCATTTTGCAAAATGACTGAAAATTTCAGTCATTTCAGGAAATGACTGGTTTCATGATACAACTAACGTATCATGCGCTGAAGAAAAGACTTAGGCTGAAAGTGCAAAGCAGATCATGTTCTTCAAACCCCCTCTTGTGGCTGTGGGGAAAAACGCCATAAAATACCGCATTTTACGGTAATCTTTTGTTTAAAGACTGCGGTGATTGTTCAGGAAGGAAGGAGATGTGGGAGCCCTTGTTTTGCAGTAGAGCACATCCTGATGCTTCGTATTCTCCCTTGAAAATCTCTGCCAAAGGAGTTAAATTTTTTTCTTAAGTTTTTAAGAAGTAGTACATGGGGTTTGAGCTGGATGTCTCTGCAGACGTCCAGGACAAAGCAGTTGCCCAAAAGGTTCTGTAGGGATGGACCCACTGGCTATTTCACTTTGTTTTCTGAAAACCAGTTTAAAGCTTCGTAGGCTTCAGGTAGAGTTGAAACAAAATGAACAGGTCCAGAGAATACTTTTAGCAGATAGTGAGCAATGAAGAAGCTTTCACAAATGCTGATGAATCTATTCAAATCCAAGCAGCTTTGGACAAAAGCTGCCTATAAGGCAAAACTCTCTCTTCTCCTAAATAGAAAACAAATAATTGATCCTCTGATAAAGTTTGAATGTGACTGAAAGAATGAGTTGACATTGTAACATATGTCCCATTGTAAGGGGAGACCAGGATAAGGAGTGAGGTGATTGTGGTTTGCTGTGAAAATCGTTGCTTAATTCCAAAGTGCTTTAAAAAATAGTAATGCAAATTGTGGCAGAAATTGTGGTCAATGCCACATATCTCTGGTGCTGCCTTCCTGTGCAAGGAAATCAGCACCTTGACTTTGGGAAAATAGATGTTGAGGACCTGTTTGCAGAAAGAGTATGACACCTCAAGTCCCTGTCAAAAGGATAATGCCAGAATGAGAGTTAAATCCGTCAGATTGGATCATTACTTGGTTTGGAGACTACTCAGAACAAGATGCTCTGCAGGACTTCAGCACAAAAACCTTTGGACACCATTCAGGTCTGTGATACCTCATTTTGCTGGCATTCCCCTCTTCCTAAACTCCACATACTTCCTCTTTCTTCTACTATTGTTTCGGAGAAATCTTTTAAATAAATTTTTAATCTAATTTCAGTGAACTATTTTCTTTCAGCATAGCTATGGCTACCAGTTTCTGATCTTTTTATATATATATTTTATTTTTTTTTTAATTTACAGTTATATTGAGAGTCAGTGGGCATATAGCACCTAAAACAGTAGCCTGAGGGAACCTGGTAGAAGTCCATTTTATTGTACATTGTATTCTGGCACTCTGAAAGACTACACAGATCAGCTACAAAAGTACTTCATACCAAAACTTACAGGAACTGTGTCTGATCTAATGCCAAAGAAAATGATTGAACTGCATAATTTAATAAAGGCTTACATTAGTCTAAAACACCCTAAGAAGGGAATAATTTAAAAATATTATCTGGAAAAACATTACTTTATAAACAGAAAAGAAAGAAAACAATTAGTTGTACTTTCCTTGATTTTTTTTTTTCACCTGCAAAAGTTGCCCAAAATGCTGACCATTATTATTTTCAATATATTTCATTTAATGCATAAGGGAAATAGCTCGCTAAGTTTGTGCTACAGAGGTCTGTAAAAACTAAAATACATTTTCAGGTGAAAAATCAGAGATACTTTTCAGGGAAACATTGAAATATTTCATTTTGGAAATGCAACAGTAAAATCAGCTAGATGATAACATTATTTTTCTCCAACCAAAACTGTCATGCCCAACAAAAATCACAGCATGAATATTGGCCATATATTCTTTGACAATAGCTACTTCAGCAGTGTGATTCTTCCCATATCTCTATATATTTAGGGAGCTCAAGGTTTGGTTCCTGACTCTGTCATAGTTTTTGTGAGTGCTTTAGCTCAAGGCGAGGACTTGTAACAGTGACTCTGAATCTGCTTGAGTGTGTCTAAGCTTGAAACCAGTGAAATTCCACTGTGGTCCATTTCAGTACATCCTGATGTGCCTCAGCTCCCTAAAAATATCTTCCTGGAAGGGAAAATTTATTAGTTCTTGTGAAGAATCCTCATGCTGTGACAACAGGGAACAGACACGAGGACAACAAGGGCAAATCAGGAGTGGCCCAAGGCTCCTCAGCAGGGCAGGTCGAATTGAATTTTTCATTCTTCAACTTACATCATCCTCATAGGTAGGACTGACGCAACTTCTCCATGCAGCATCCTTCCTAAATGACCTAGGGCGGATGTTGGCCCAGGGAAAGACCGGGCAGCCTTCCTGGGGGACAGTGGCAAGCAGAGGGGTGGCCTGCCACCTCCCCAGATACTTGGGGGACAGGAGACCCCACCCTGGCCTTAACCCCACAGCCCCCTGCAGTCCTTGCTTTCCTCTATGGCTGTGGAATGGTTTGGCCTCACGGTGGGTTGTGTGGGTCCTTGAAATTTTGACATACTCCTTGCCTTGAGTGATGGCATATGTTTTAGTTCTTTACAATGACCGGGCACAAACTTTCATGGAACCTGCTGTAAGCCTGAATAAAACGTCACACAGCATTAAGCTTTTCCATCCAAACAGTTTTAATTAATCCAGCCAGTTCATACTATACATTTATCAACACTAAAACCAGCATTATTTGCTGAAGTGAATGTAGACATGCAGAGGAGTTAGGTATTGGTAATTACTCTTAAAACGTACTATACATATACAGCTACTCTATTGATTTCCAATATTTAATATTCCACAGTGACCAGCACAGAGCTAGCTACACTAATGAAAATACAAGTATATTACTCTCAGTCCCTTAGCCAACATTTGAGACATTTATTTTTATTTACCTAATACTGAGGAAAAGCTCTATACCTAATAAATTTGTCTGAGTGAGAAGTTACTTTCAAAGACCACAATACTTTGCAGTATATGATGCAAAAAGTAATAATCTCTTTTTAAACATTACTTGTTTACTTTATTGAAGCATTACTTTTGAAATATTTTTATTTTTTAAAAGTATTTTGCAACTGTGTTATATATTTAGGGGTTTTGGACTATCACCTGCTTGCAGACTGGTCAGTCTCATTGTGCGGTTGTGCCATGCTGAGACAATGTTGTCGTGATCACCTTTCCACAACAGAAGTGTGGTAGGTTGGCATTTCTTCCCTTTTTCTTTTGCTCACTCCATGAATATGTTTCTGCTAAGTTTAATTCATTTTCTTTCTCAAAGGTGTATAACCGGTGAACCTCTAAACCACTTGACCTTTCAGCTGCATGTGTTTCTGGAAAGAGTTTACTAAGGAAAGGAGTATTGTGCATTGCTTCTAGCTACACATTCCTCAGATCTCCCCTGTGCTCTTGTTTTCAAGGTTTATTATTATGGGATTGGACTTCAGGAAGGCAGATTTTTAAAGAGCACTTAATTTGGGTTGGTCTTACAGACACTGACTTTTCCTGGGAATTCTGCCGTTGACTTCCACGCAAGCAGCTTCTGGTGAAAGCTGAGTACATTTGAAACTCCTCCTTCAACTCCGATACTGGGTACCTATGCCCAGAAGGAGCCAAGCTGTGGGTACAAGACCTCTAATAACTGTTTGATCAAAGACTCCAGCACTGGTAGTAATTAGGTAATTGACAACAAAAACTGCAATATGGAATAGACTGTAGGAAGTAGGAAAATGCTGCTTTGGTATGTTTAAATACAAATGGGAATGTGAAAAACTATTCTAAGGCAAATTGTCAATTCACTAGAAAATACAGTACCTGGTTTTCTTAACCTTTCCATAGCAACTGAGAACAGCAAGCTGAGAGTTTTTTCATCAGAACAGATTTAGCGAGTTAAGATTTCCCAACTCTAGATCTTCTAAAAAGCATATCAAACTGGCATTATTTGTCTATCACATCCACTTACCAGGTAAGAAGATCTTGGCATTTTTTCTATAGCAGCTTACAAAAGCCTTCAGTGTAGTCATCATACCTATTCCTTCTCTTTTAAGTTTCGCTTCTGTCACTTCCACAGCTTTAAGTTGTGACACTTTAAGACCCACACTTCCTCAGAAAATAATGCTTCAAGGTGCAAAGCGCTCCTTGAAGAGCAGTTCTGTTCCAAGCTCTGATGTTATTCCCAGTTGTACCACCCTTCTGTCCTTCCTGCTGCACCTTCAGTGGTAGACGATACAGAGAGTCTTTGCAAAACATTAGGAAACTAATCATCATGAACTGGATTTATCTGTCCATCTGAAAAATACTGAAGAGATATTTGCTTGGCAAGAAATAACCTTTCTCAACAGAGAACAGTTAAAGATGTCTTAAGGGGATCTATTTTAAAACCTTAGTACGTTTAAAATTCCCATTCAAATTAATGAGAATGACTTTGTTCTTACCATTGACAACTCAGGAATCCAATGTTTTTGAGTGTGAAAACAATTGAGTCTCAAGTAACAAGTGACCTCTGCTGCAAAATGAAGACTGGAGAATTTACAATATTCTCAGTCGTCTTTCCTGGCAAAGATCAGGGGCTACCAGATGGGGATCAATTAAAGCAATGTGAAAAAGCTGATAGTTTGGCTTCCTGGCTAAATTTAAAATGGAAAAATTAGTTGTTTTGGATGATACCAAAATGGTCAACTATTTCTTGGAAAATAGAAAACTATTGAAAAAGGTGAAAAACTTCCCCCCCCCCCCCTTTTTTTTTTAATTTCTCTCTCTCTTTTTTGGTCAATCAAATTCAACAAGCTTATCTCAAACTTACAAATAGTTTCAGCTGACCTGCACTTACATTTGCAGTGAACAAATCACTCAAGCAAAAGACATTCATCACCTCTGGGAACAATGCACACCTTTTTTTTTTTTCCATGCGGCTTTCCTGAACACTAGTAAGCCATTAACCATATTTGCTGCTTCCTGCATTCAATTACCAAACACGGTGTGCTTGCCAGACCAGATTTTCCACATGAAAGTATTCAACATACGTATATTTTTTGCAATTCTTATCCTGTTCCAAGAATTACTTTTGCTTTTATCTAAACAAGGAGTGGGTTCCATGATCAAGCAGGAGAAACACTGTTTCTAAAACAGTGTTTCTACTAAATGCAGAAAGCTTGAAGGACCCAAGATCTTCATTTATCTTAGACGGGAAGAGGCATTGTCTAGTCTGGATATCCAAATTATAGCACTCAGACTGATTCTCAAGAGTGCTGAAGTGCAGTTTCTTTCTCTATTTTTAATTTTAAAACAATACCCATATTGTATAATTGTTCTCTTTTTTTTTTTTTTCAGAGCTATCGTTTCAACAGCAGATGTACTCCAGCAATGACAGATACTTTAAAAAACAATAGGAAAGGTACTTTAATTAATTAATGCACTGTTAGAAGCAGTTTTGGATGCAGAATCTATGGGGGAAGATTATGAATATTTTGTCTGAATGGTTCTTCTGTTTCCCAACAATTCTGTAAATATTTTAATAGTGTAGCAAAAATGATGCATCCCTGATGAAAAGTTAAGAGACAGGCAAAGGAAAAAAAAAAGTGATTTCAACCTTTGTACTATTTCCCCCCAAAAATAGGAGATGTAGCCTGGGGCCAGGCAACTTCAACCTTGTTAACTGAGCCATGAGCGTCCTCCTAGGAATGACTAGAATTCATTGCATGCTCACCAGAGCCCCGTAATGGATTCAGCATTAGGCTTCAAATGCAAGAGTTGAACTCGCATGGGCCCCCAAAAGGCCTGGGTTGCAAAACAGACAGGAACAAAAGCTCTGTGCAGACTCCTTCCCCTACCTTTAGAAACCATTTTCTGCTGGGTTGGTGATTTTGGGTTTTTTCTTTCTTTTTGCAAGAAAATCACCCTTTTTCAGGACACATTAGCTTCCTAATTCTATTTAAAAGTAGGAAATTTTTTAGGGGGAAGGGAAAACATATGACAAGGTTGAAAATGTAGCTAGGAAATAGTGGTAACACATGACTGCTCTTGTATTTTGGTTTTGGGTTGTTGTTTTTGCGGGTTTGTTGTGGGTTTTTGTTGTTTTTTATAACACTTTCCATTCCCATTTCAGTTTTTCCCAAAAAAGGTTTCCATTTTGCACTCCGTGCTTTGCTGAAATCCAGGGAGTAGGACTTCTGTGTATCTTTTTTAGGATATCTAAGCTTTCTGGAAGGCAACAGAATATTCCCTATTAACCTACAGCGTCTCAATGGCAAAAAGCCTTATTGTAGCTCTCCTGTTTTCATTTTCAATCTGTTGTTGCTGGAAGGGATAATCTACTTAGTCTCTGCTGGGTAGGATGGGATCTTGGGAGTTCCCATATTACTTCTTGTCCTGCGGGTTCCCGGTGTTCTCCTCCCTGACATTTTGCCAGGTCCCACTGAGAGGGTCACAGAACTCTCCCCTAAATCCCATTTTTCACCTGGTATGACACAGCACTAAATCATCTCATTTACACAAATCTGTTCTCCGGGACCATTCGAGGACTGCCCTCCTCTCAGTCTGGCGCTATCTGCAGAGTTTGCTTTTCCTTCCTTTCTTAAAGGATTGTAAGAAACTACAGAAAATTGGTGAGTTTTCTGTGGGAAGCAAGCTACTAAACATGAACGCTGTATATATGGGACTCCTAAATCCCTCCTCTTTTCTTTACCTGCCCCTTCCCCCATATTTAAACGCATGTGAGAGGCTGTCGGTCAGCTCTGTTTCAAGGTTATTTGGAAGGTCTTCACTTTCCCTAGTGTTAGCAACCAGCCATGAATCACAGCCTTCAGTAAAGTAAAGGGCTGCCTGTTGGCTAAAGCATTATTGAATACTCCTTTCAGACTCATCCAAAACACCACCACAAAGTCTAATACTAAATCCCAGTGATAAGCAATAGTTGAAATTAAACAACGTGGATGTCAAAATCTGTTGGATCTGTACAAAGGCAAAACCACTGCACTTTGAGAGACACTGGTACAGTAATACCAGGGGAAATCAGTGTGTAAGCTGTCTGACCTCATTTTTTTTCCCACACCCCCCCCCCCCCCCAGTCCTCCCTTGCTCTCTCTCTCCTCCATCCCCAAAGGAAGTTAAAGATGTTTTTATAATGTGGATGATAGAGACGGCTGATCTGCATAATGAAGCTGAAAACAGCCTGCTTGTGTTGAAGCTCCTCCTCTGCATGTTACATGCCAGCAGAGATTTGCTATGAAACAGAAGGAGAGCTGCAATGCAGTATTTTCCTCTGGAACTTTGCAGCTGTATTACAGTTCCAAGCGCACCACGAAAAGATTTTTGTTTACAGTATTTAAAATCAATTTGAACGGTAGCGGTTAAAAGTAGGGAGATGAATCACTGCACGTCCACTAACACTTTAGTGCTCACCCACCCTAAGGCTATTATGCTTAACTGAATTACTTCATGTTCTCTTACAATTAATTTCCTATTGTTTATGGTACTGCCTGCCTCTAATAATTAGTCGTCCTTAATACTCAGCTATTTAGAAATAAGATGACTGGGTGAAAAAGCAGAGTCATAAAGGAGCTCAAAATATTGAAGAACAAAATCACTAAGCAGGGATGATAAGGGCAGTAACCTCAGAAGGGGGAGAAGCTTCAAGGAAAACTTCATATTGAAATCATCTCTTATTTTCTTCAAGAACAGTAGTGTTATTTCCTAATAAAGTTCACAATTCTTCTGCTTCCCAAACTGTACAATGTCATTAGAAGGTCAGTCGGGATGGCAGTATCTTTCCTCCAGAAGTCAAACACAACATTTGGTAACTCCCATCGCAGGCAGTGAAGTAACTGCCTTTTCTCCTTCAGGTCCATATTGCTTTAACATTATCTCAGCTTAGCAAGGCAGGGTGTTATGAGGTCATTTCCAATATGCTATCCTGCATCCCAAGCCCCAAAGCACTGTTCCAATTTACTCATGAATCTGAACTCCAAACACTCTGGAAAAAGTAAATGCCTTGGTCCAGCTTCCTCCTCCTAGCCCCTCCACAGAGGTATTAGTTTAATGCACCACCATTTCCATTACAGGTTCAAAACTTACTGCAGTTGCAAGTGAGAATAACAACAGTGCTCTTAGATTAGTTCCCCATGGAAATGGTCACCAAAGCAGTCAGCATAATTATCAGACTCCAGTGAAGAAAAATCCTGGATGAAAAATATATCAGTGACAATGATAAAATTCAGCTATGAAAAACTCTGACAGAGCTCTGGGGGAAAACTATCCCAGCACTCTCTCGCTTTTGACATGATATGAAGATAATTCGTATAGAAGAATTATATTTGCACAAGGTTAGTAATAAGAAATCTCAAATTGGATTTCTGCTCTGTTTTAAAAAAAAAACAACTTCCTACATGCTGGATTTAACCACTGATTTCAATAAAGCCAGGATTTAACTCTCATTGACTGCGATGCAGCCATTTCTCCCTAAGCCTGAAAAATACTTAACTTCCCACACGTGTGCACGCAAACAGAACAAAAGCCCAGAAACTACATATCCACTTGTCTCCTATAACATCGTACGTCAATTGCACCTTACAAAACGACGGCTGCAAGCATGTTTGCACCAAGCTTTCTCCGTATGTTTGAAGCTATAGCACGCAGCATTAAAGCAATTGCAAATGGCTATGACTATTACAAATGATAGAAGCATCTCTCCCCTTCATCTTTCTCCTGCCATTTCACTAGAGAAGGCAGTTTTATGATGGGTCCTTATTTGAATGATCATCCTCCGATTTTCTGCATCTTCTGATGCGATTGACTGAAGACCGATCAGTTGTTGATACATACGCACTGTGAATGTTAAACTATGTCACACCAGAAATGGGGATAGATTTTTCTATTAGCTGTGTACATACAGCCCAAAAGAGCAGTCCTTTTTCCCTTGAAGTACTTGCGCATTGCTGTATTGCAAATATTAACCAGCAGTGAGTTATTATTGCCCAGTCAAGTCCTCTCACTCCTGAACAAGACAAACTGTACTGCTTTGCCTGAACTGACCTCTGATGGAACAAAATTAATCACTCCGTTTCCACAAAGACTATACAGATATCCAGAACGTGGGATCTTCCTCGATATTTTATCCTTTTACTGAGTAGAGTGCTGAACTGCGTAATCCCTAAATTGCTGACTGCTGAGCAGGTTTAGCAGCGGAAGGATCACTCTTTACGTTCCTACACACTTCCCTAAGCATCTGCTCTGACCCACTGCAAGAGACAGAATATTAGGCTAGAAAGACCCATAGCTCCACCTCCATCTTGTGATTTTAATCACAGTTTAAATTCACAGTACAGTTTTCCTACCAGAATTTGCAGCTAATTTATGCTGGTCCATGCTGGGAAGAGAAGGTATTGCAAGTCCCCCCGTCCTCCAACAGACCCTTCCACCTCTGGCCCTGCACTCTCGCCAGCAGCATCGGGGCAGGTCTGCTGGTGGGGGCACACGTGAACCCCGCTCCCAGCAGCAGTCCTGCCCTGGTAAGCACAGGTCACTCCTTTGCAAAGTGCAACCCCCTGTTTTCTGCAGCACCAGCATGGACCCTAGAGCTTCTCGCTGTGCCACAGAGATGATGTTCTTCTTTCCCTGCAGTAACAGAGCTCACATGAGCCCTAGAAACTTCCTTCAGACCCACAAAACACATCACAGTTGGGGTCAGGGGAGACAACAAGTTTCAGACGTACGGAAAAATACTCTGGACTTGGGGGTAGCCACTTGGACCTAGCTGAATTAATATAGCCACTGATCAAATGCTGAGCGACATTGATTCTCACGAGATGCTCGTTAATTGAAACTATTCAACAAATGTTTTCTGCAGCTGTAATTCAGCCAATTGATTGTTTATAATCTTTGCTTGTGACTGCTGCTTTCAGTACAGGGAGAATTCTTCCTTCCTGTACTCATTTGCATCTGAGTGTCAGCCTTGCAAACAAGGGTGTATTGGTTATTGGAACATGCACAGAAAAATGTTAGAGAGACAAATCCATACTTTTCAATTACGTAAAAAACCATATCCTTGAAATCACCTGTGACCACTAATTTTATCCAAACAACTATTTAAACCCAGCCTTGAACCTTGGCAATTACAGAGTTATGCAGGGTATAGTAGCTGGGAAACATTACCACCTTGAGATAACCGTCATGCCAGTGTTGCATTATTGTTAGGGGAAAATGAAAATTCACGTACAAAAAATTCTGTACGTTTCGCTGCTTTGGAACCATTTAATATGCTCTGCTTTGCCAGCAGCATAGCTGCCTGGATACAAGACTCAACATATACATTAAGAGAACTCTGACCTTGCTGGATACTATAGTCACAGGCTGCAGTGTTGGGCTTTTGTTACCGAGGCCTTCCATAGTCACCTCCACTGATAGAGAAGGACCCCGGTGGCAACAAAGCATTAAAGAAACTTTCTTCTCCACCTGTGTCACTAACCTTGAAACTGCAAAGTATGTAGGCTAATGAAGAATGCCAGAAAAGCAAGGATATGTGCAACCAAAGTGCTGGACAGCTTAATTAGCACGGTCACAAGACCCAAAAAACCGCAAACCCAATAATTAATCCATGCTCAAATGCTAGTCCTTCTTTATTCTTTTATGTTGTTGCAATTAAACTGCAGATTACTATTTAATTTCTTTAAATGGGACAGTATTTCACAGAAAATGGATGTCCTCCTGGATCCCTGAACTCCTCTCTGAGATGTAAGTCAGTGTTAATAAAACAGGATTAAATTACCCTGCAGTAGTAATTACTCAGCCTCAGACCTAAGCTGTAAATGGCAATAAGGGAAGATTTCCACCACCACCCCCCCCCCCCCCCCCGATATTAGTCACTACTTTTAATATCTGCATTGCTGATTGGATTTAGGTTTTGGCTGGCTTGTTACTACTCCTAATTTGGTCGACTAGAGTTTGATCAAGAATAGGAAGGATGGGGAATGCAAAGGGAGAACAGCATGTTCCGATCAAGCAAGAGGAAAATTCAAAAGGTCTTTATTCTATTTGCAGAAAGTTCTGCCAATGAAAATACCTAAAAGCAAAATTTAATAAAGTTGATATAATCTAATATACAGGTCCCAGGTCCAACTGTATAATTTAAGGAAGTGGCTTTCTCTGATTAAGTGGTCAACTACCTGGAAAAAAGACTGACATTGTCAGTAAAACTCTTTGACATGAGATAAGAGAAAGATGCCCATCTTTCTGAAATGTAAGTAAATAACAATAACTAAACCCAGGCAAATATTGCGTAATGGAAAGACAAATGTCAGTAGAACTGGATGCTTTGACAGGACAATGATACTCTTCTGACAATCTGAGTTTCTTGTTTCTAAGTTTCCCTGTGAATTTCTAATGTTCAGTTAAACCAAAGAAGACACCACTGTAAAAGCCTTGTGACTGCCTTAAAATTGTCTGTTTCATTAATCTGTGTTAAGGCACAGATGTGCCAGACCTTTAATTTTTCACTCAGAAGGAATAAAGATATACCTTACACAGTGTTGCTCCATCACTTTGCTGGGAACAGCCAGTCCTACAGTGCAGTGCAGGCCAAATAATAATAATAAAAATTCACGCTTCTAATCCTTCAACAGTCACAAATTTCAGGATGTAAAAATAACACACTTGAGATGCATTAAATGCTCATTAAAATTAATGAGAATGATGTGATTCTTACGAAAAGTACAGCATTGTCTAGTGAAGGAACTGTTTAGTCTCACAAGTGAACTGAGAGTGTTAAGAAGTCTGGTGGTACCAGATAAAATACATGACAAAGCTGCATAGAAAAATTCACGTGGCCACCTGGAAAAAGAAAATCACATTTCTGTCAGCTCTATTTTATCACAGATTTTGTTACTGTTTCCACATATATAGAGAGCAGTTTTCACAAAACCAGGGCTTTGTGATTTTTCTTTTTTTTTTTCTCCTTTTGTCTTTCATGCAGCACAATCTCTGCTCTACGTTTCATGGCCTAATTTTACCTCTTTGCCCTTGAAAATCTGATGTTGCCTTCATTACCAGGCAAAATAATGACAAAGAGTAACAAAAGTAGCACAGTCATGTTTGGATGTAGATATTGATAACTTTCTCTCTGCTCCAATGCTGAATAGTATTTAAAGCCCCCAGATCTAAGATGTGGTAAAGAATAGCACAAGGAAATGAATTTTTCAAGGGAAAAATTTAAGATCAAAAATTGGGGTTCCAGGACTGTAGGCAGCATCTAGAAGGCATAAAGGAGAGATGACTTAATATTAAAGATGTTGATTATAACCAGAGATCTTTAGAAATCCTCTGAAGAAGTAATTTTAACTCGTGGTTTTGGCAAAAGTGAAGACGTTGTAAGCACGCTGAAGCTCTCCAGAGTTGTTCAGACACCCAGCTCCCGGCTTACAGCCCTCCTGCAGTTTGGAAAATTACTGCGCTAGCACAGCAAAGGGAGTGGAGTTTGGGGGAAAGAGGAGGAGATGGGGGTCTGTCCCTGTTGGCAGCAATGAGCTTCTGGGGGTATGTCAGGTCACCCCTCTGCTGCCTCTCCCACCGTCTGGCTGGTGTCTCCAGCCTGGGCGTTCCCAGAGGCAAGGACCCTCCTCGCGAGCCGTTCGTAGGTTGGTTAGTTCAAGCAGTGCCATCTCAGAGAAGGCCTCGAGGTACTAATTAATATAAAGAGTGATAAATGGGCAAAGACTAATTCCGTTCCAGTTAATCAGTGCTTAACTGGACGAGGATTTACCACAAAGGGTTGTCTTCTGGTAAATATAAACCATGCCAGTACGAGAGAGAGTCTGGCTGTTCACTGTAGTTCTTTAATGGCAAGAAAGCAATATTAGAACAGAGTCAAGTCCTGTTAACATTAACATTAACAATATTATAAAAGATGTAAAAGAACAATAATTAATTTTGGAAAAAACCCTACCAAACCTGGAAATAGAAAAGAAATCCACTTTCTGTAGAAAGGATTGAAATGTTTTAAACATTGCAGTGACATAGCCTGTATGTTTTACCTAAGGCAGGTCTGCAGTAATTGCAAAACCTCAGGCCAGACTGCAGCCAGATTAATCCTCTCTCTCCTTTGAGTCACTAAAGTGTCACTAGAGATTTACATCCTAAGGTGACGCCTTGGGACAGTCCCACCATGTAGTCAGTGTCAAGTTGCCTGATAGCCCAGCAAGAAAGGACTGTCAATAATTGGATCCCCAAAAGAGAGGCATAACATTGAACTGATTGAGCACAAAAGAGCTTCAGTAACAACCATTCAAAACATCAGAAAGCCTGAGGAAAATGAAAAGGAAAAAAAAAAAAAACCAAACCCACAACAGCAGCAAGTAAGGTTTGTTCAAAGCTAAATGGAAAATTACTAGATTCAGCAGTTGTCTTACTAGGATATTAGATTTGATATTAAATTTCAAAAGCTGTATTATCATTCATGTCCTGATAACAGTGTAATGAAAAAAATTAGGAAAAAATCCAAATGTAAATAAAATAATACTTTATTATTAAATTCCATACGGGAAGAATGAATGATATACAGTGCTTATTTTCAGTCTTCCTGACATTTCACTTCCCACTCTCTAGTATTCAGTTACCTTAACCAAACGAAAAAGCTAGCTACTTCAAAACGCTGAAGTAAAATATACAAGCCAAATTCTGTGTAGGAAAACAGGTCACAGAATGCAATCCCAGTCCACTAAATCTTCTTAATGCAGACACATTCCTTTTCCACTTTGAATCAATACCAAGATTTTCAGGAGATATGCAATGTTCTGCTCCTAACTAAATGTCCTTGTGTCAGTAATGCAGAGATCCTATTGTTTCAAGAAAGTCATGAAAGATATAAAAGATATGACTTTGCAGGACCAGGGCCAAACTGCCTATATGGATATAAAACATGAAATCACATTATATACATAATGAAGACAGATGCATACAACTAAAAATGCTGCAAGAAAAGAAGAAAAATCAATTATTTTCTCTGATCCTTGCAGGTTTAGTATAGAAATTCCTATCTTCCCAGAAGAATGTAAATGATAGTGCTTTTTTACCTTGACAACTTTCCTTAAAACACTTTTTTTATTTCAGATTCTAAGGATGGAGAAGAGAAAGGATTGAGTTGTGCTTCATTTTGATATTTTTTATATTTCTTACTTGATAACTCATTTTTTAAATGAGGAGTTTGTGACCATGGTAGTGAAATTAAAATCATCACGGGGACATTATTTTTCCTTTTTCAGAATTACATAGGGGTTTAAAATTAATGCTTTCAAATACATGTTATTACTACACGGTAACAAAAAATGCTAATTTTTTTCAAGGAGTCTATATACTCTTGTGTACAAAATTCATAGTCACACATGGATGTAAGCATCAACATGGTTAACAGTACATTGCCTAGAAATTATGGCCACAACTCTAGGATTGGCATTGACCAAAGTCGGCATGCAGAGCAGAGGAACACCTGAACAGGCAATAGAAAATGCTGCGGGCCAGGGAAGGGGTAAATCCTGCCTCCTTCCCACCTGGGAGCTTTCCTGCAGCCCTGAGATAAGCACTTGTGTGAGGCATGGATGCCCAGCCCACAGCCCCTGTCTGCAGGTATTGCATCTGGTGGAGGACGCTCTCCATGTCAACGTGCCCTGAGAAACCATCTCCATAAAGATGACCAGCATCTGAGGCCTCAGGCTGACAAGTCAGGCTCCCTCTTGCCTGTTGATGTGTGGAGATACCTCCTTCATCTGTCAGTCCCATAGTTTTGGCTTCCTTGGTTGTGCAGTGGCGTGCTGTCAATAAAAAGAGTGGAGAAATATCCCAACCTAGACCAGTCAATAGTTCAGTTTAAGGTATTTCCTTGGAAAAAGTCTGCCTTAAACCATGGAGAAACTTGTACACGTGCCTCCTACTTTGACCAGGAGGCTACTGTATGTGCCTTATGACCATACCCACACGCAGCTAAGGCAATCCTTATTTTAATAATCAACAGGTTATGAGGAAAGGCTCACAACAACTTTGCATATGCTTTTCCTTGAGTTATCTGAATTGCTGACTTAAGTATATGGCAACAAAGATGCTCTTGAAGAAGTAGGTTCTCATACTTCAGCTGTATTAACACAGCACATGCAGGGGGTGACATTGTTCTTAAAAGGCCGTAAAGGATCCAACCACTTAGAGAAATTAAGTGACATCGCCTGGCTCTTGTTCAAGCACTAAATATGAGGAGCCTATGGCCTTGCATTTTGTATCTGTCCTGCTTAAATAGTGGAGAAGGTCAGCAGTGTTGGACTAGGTTCAGTAAAGAAATTAATATTGGCCTTTTTGGTGCCAATAGAAAGAGAAATACAGTAAAACCATCTCCGGTTCTAACATCTTATTAGGACTGCAAATAAAATGAAAGACAATGAACATACCCTAAGTGTTTCTATGGCATGCAGACTTTATTTCTGACTTTATTGAGCCTTTAATACGCAGTGGTTGCTCTGCTGATAAAAAATGCCTACCTTGTGATTATCACTACACTATGAACAAGTTAGTAGTACTATGTAAATTCACCCTTTGCCAATTATTTCTCAGTCACTGACTGAGAATGTGTATCTTTTACTACGTGGTCCATGTGGGGTAACAGTGAAAGAGGCACTAACAGCTCGCAGACAGGTATTAACCACACGGGAGCTGACCTACAGGGAGACCATGCACTATCTGACCTCTCAGTAACTTGCTTTCTGATCATGACTTAAAACCTGAGTATCAAAGTATCTCTCTGCAGCTTTTCCTGTCCATACTATTAAATAGACGAAAGGCAATAACCATTCCAGATGTTTATGCCTCTTCCTATTTTCTCCAAATTGCTTACCATAGAAGTTAAGCAGAAGACCTCTGTCATAGCAGCAGATGAATGTGAAGGCAAGAAATGCACAATTTAAATATATATTAATACTTCCTACTGGTACTGAGAAACAAATGATTATTTGATTTGCTGAGCAGTGACTATGGGGGACACTTCTAGTGACCATCTCAGTACTGCTGTATCAAGTTTGGCATTTTGCAAAATCAGAAACAAGAAATCATTCTCATCCCACCTTCCCTTCCCAGACTCTGAGGCAATCAAATGCAGATGAGGACAGGAGAGGCACATGCACAAGCCAAACGGTTACTAAATATTTACAAAAGTGAAAGCAGAGCACATTTAACATCACCAGCCCAAACTTCTTTGTGTGCTGGAAAAAAGCCTATCTACATAGGAATTGACTGAAGGGAGGATACTGACTTTTAGTATCATCCCTAAAAATAACAATTGGCACAATCTTTCCCTATTCTTAAGGGAAGATACCTATTTCTCACCTAGGTGAGATACCTATTCTTACAGGTATCTAAAACCCCAAATTAGTCACAAAAGCAGAGCCTGGGCTCCTATATCCAGCTGTATGCCCTACCACAAAAGCCAAACATATGTGATGACATGCAGCATACAGATTTTCTTTAATTATCTCTCTACAAATTAGTACCTCTGTCTCTCAGAACTCTTCAACATAATCTCTTTCACTGGACTCTAATTTAAGGTGTGTGGCTGCTATTCTGCATGACATTTCTTCCAGATATGAAAAAGGCTGTGGAAAGGAGTCATATCAGACTGTGGCAAAAAATGTCTTTCTTGTACTATTTCCTGGGAGTAGTGGCATTATTAATAAGAATAATAATGGCAATCATCATACAGGATATGTGTACCTTTATTTCATCTGAATAGTCTACTACGGTTTCCTCAAGCCTGCCAATATAACATTCAAAGAGCCAGTTCAATTACTGAAGTATTTTCTATTAAATTAGAAGCAATGTACTTCTCAAAGAAATCATCTATTATTTATAACTAAAAGGCAAAGAAATATCTAACCCACAACATCTTTAGAAAATCTTACAGCTTAACTGTTAGGCTGTAAACAGAGGCATGTTAATGGGCTCATTCTATAAAAAATTACGTAAATATAGCACAGAAACAACAATGGTAGATGTTAAACTGTTTTAATAAAATCACAAATCCAAACTGTTCATGAGAAAATGTTAGACGTGTAAGTGAAAATTCCCCTACTCGTAAGCATCACCAAGATGTCCGTTGTGGGATTAAGGTGTAGTTCATTGCCTCCCTCTCCCAAATTCTTACTGTAGCATGACAGAGGAGAAGGTCTGGTATTTATTGACTCCTGCTGTAATATAATACATATACAAGAGGCAACAATCAATATGTGCCTCACAGTGAGGAGAGGGGAACTTCATTTATGTTTTATAGGAAGAAAAAAAAAAAAAAAGTAGAAAGCTATTATTCTTATCAGCACCAAAGACACGATCTTAAAGGTTTTTGCCATTGATATTAGCCCAAGTTTAGGCCCATTCTAACATATCGTGCTCAATAAAAACCCAAGGTTAAGGGGGTTTATCGAAACTTAATTTTGATTAACAGGAAGAAAGTGAGCCAATTCCTTGGAGTCTGACCAAATAAGAGGACTATAAGACAGTTTCTGGAAACAGCATGGATGTAGCACTACATTGTGGGAGGAAAGACCTGCCCCTAAGACTGCCATTTGTCTCTAAACACATCATCCTTCAAACAGCAAATGTGAAAACTTAGAAAGGAAAGCCTGGAAGAGGCCTCCAGGCTTCATCTGGTTCATCCCTTAGCCTACTACGCCTGCACCGCTTCTGACAGATGGCTTCCCAATCTCCTACAGACTTCTTATGACAAGTTCTTATGGGTTTTCAGGAAAGCTGCTTCCCAGGCTTGGCTATCCTTAGTTTTTTTCCTTGAGTCCTAAGTGAAGTCTCCCTTGTTGTAACTTAAAATCATTACTTCTTGCTTTACCCATACAGGAAAAGCCAATTGGAACCCTAAACCCGTTCACGAAGCTTTTTTTTTTTTTTTTTTTTTTACATTTGAAGACACAAATGAAACCCAAATTATTCACTGGAGAGCATATTTTCTTGACATCAGTATGGGCATTTTCTAGACAACATTTTCCCCGCTCTCCTTTAAACTGCATCTTGTCAGTCAACACTTTTTTCAAACACAGTGACCAAAACTAACAACACACTATTCATCTTGCAAGACCACATCCAGCAGACAAGATTTATACATCCCAGCACATTTGCATTTTTTTGCAACAGCAGGTATCTTGTTGACTCATGCAATTTGCATCCACTATATCCCGTGGATCCTTTTCTATAGATCAGCTTGTTCTTCCCCTTGTATTTATGCGCCTGATTATACATGCCTAAAAGTAGAATTTGAAGAATTGAATTGTATCTTACTTTTTCCCCTAGCTCATTTCAAATTCTAATTGTCTCCTCCAGGACATTTCCAGGTCTTCCCACCTCGATGTCATCCACAGATTTAATAAACATACTTTTCATTCCATTAACCACATAACGAATCAAAACATTCAGCAAGTTGAAACCGAGGACAAGAACAAAACAACCTCCCAAACCAATGCAAAACACAATGTTCTAACTTGAAAACAAACTACTCTCAGCACAATTTTTCAGTGTTTACACCTGCATTATAGTAGTTTTGTCCAGAATGTGAATCTGTAGCTTACTTTTAAATATCATGCAAGGCAACATCAGAAGCCCGAGATCTGAAAGTTAAAACTTAGAATATCTATTGTTTTCTCTCTCCCCAGAATGTTTGTCACTTTAATAGAAAGATATTAGATTGATTTGATGCGCTTTGTTCCCAACAACCCTCCATGATGACTGCATTGCATCTCATTAATTTCGAGGTACTTGCAAACAGCTATTATAATAATTTTCTGTTCATTTGTTTGTTTGTTTTACTAGGAATTAAAATTACATTGGTTTGTAATTCACAAGCTCCTTCTTTACCCCTTTTGAAAACAGAAATCTTATTTGTCCTTTTCATCACTTCTACTAAAACCTCAACTACTATTCCTGAGATTTCAAAGGTAGCCTTTCACATTTTGGAAATTGTTTCACCTTGATTTTTAAGGAGCTTTGGATAAATGTTAGACATTTTCAAATTGGATGGATCTAAGTCTTCTGAATTCTCTCTAACCTGTACTTTCTTTATGTCTGAGAAGTGCTTCTGGTTTATCATCCTTTTTTGTTAATTGTATTAATAATCTGATCATGGTCTTTTTTTTGGTGAGAACTAAACCAAGAAACTCCAGATTTTCAGACACCATCACATTTGATGCTTTCCCTCTGTTTTGAGCCATGGACAAATTTTTCCTTGATTGTCTTGTTACTAACAACATAAGATAATTCCTTGTTATCCTTTACATCTTATGTAATATGCATCTTGATTTATTAGTCTTGCCCTTTTGACTTTTTTCTTACAGGCAAATCTTGTTGTTTTATACTTATGTCTAGCAACTTGATCTGTTTTCCATTTCTGCATAGGTTCTTCTTTTGCTTGAGGTCATAGGAGTACTCATGAGCTGGCCACACTTGTTTTTTTACTCTATGCCTAGTCTCCCCCTACACTGGGCACTTTTCACTTGTGGCCTCAGAGTAACATCTTTAAAGGTCTGCTGTCTCTACTGAGCAACATTTTCCTGAGACTTATTTTCTATGAAATCTTACCAGTTAGTTTTCTGAGGCGACAATGTTCTCCTTGCCTTACCTCTGTAAGTTGTTTGTACAGGAGTGCATCATAAATCACCAAGAAATATTGACTTACGATTTTTTTAAGTCTTTGTTATAATGTTTTGCCAGAGATAAACGTGGCTTTTTTTGTTTGAAACATTACCAATGGACAAAAAAAATAAGTGCTTCCTGGTTTAAAAAAAAAATAATTGTTTTTATGCTGTATAAAAATTAAGTTTAATGTTTTCAACCATTTTGTTACAGAAATGGTTATGAGCAGGGAAACAGCAGAATAAGGGATCATTTTGGTAGGCAGAAACAAATGCACTCGCTCTCTCTCTCTCTCTTTGCCCACCTTCCCAGACATCCTGCATTTTTAGAAGATTAAGGAACAGATACTGAGAGGCATAAAAGCAGCTTTAACCATAGCAAGGAAAAGATATCACATGAACAGCCTCAGCTAAAAATGGACTCACGCGATCAAATACGTTCCCTTAGACAACTCAGGAACACAGGGAGCGCTCAGTCCCTTTCACAGTATCATCCCTACAGCTACCGGGCAGAGCAAGCAAACACCTCCAACCAGCTCAGGTTTTTGGTACAGGCGCACAGAAATCCACCTCAGAAATTCTGCAGCATTTCAAGGTCAGTCTCCGTGGCAAGGGCAAGAGATTTCCGCAGCAAACGTTCGTCAATCCTGCGGCTGTAATAACGCGCTGCCATCTGCAGCCCCACACCCCCCGAATCCCCTGTCAGCTGCCGAGCTGGAGGAGCCAGGGCTTTTCGTAATTCCGCGGTCACACACCACACGCGCGCGCTGCCCAATTTTTTTTTAACTCTTTCTCAGCACTTTGCTAATGAAACAGGGCCAGAAAAACTCAAATGCACAGAGTTCAAGAAGAAACGTAGAGAGAGCTGAGCAGCAGAGATGAGTTCTCGCTGGTCTGGACATTGCCAAGCGCTGGCAGGATGGAGAGGAGAGCCCAGAGGAGAGCGGGAGGGTAGCAGTGCCATATGCCCACTGCACAGAGCAAGCAGCTATAAATGTGGCAGAGGCTGCGGGGTCCCAGGGCCTCTTGAAGCCAGCAGCTGACACCAGTTTGTGAGTCGCTACCCATGCTTCCCACACTGACAGGTTCAGGCTCCAGTGGCATATCACATCTGAAAGAGAGAGAAGAAAACCAGCGCTACAGCAACATTTGTTGACTCTCTTCCCAACTTCTGGCATTTCTCTTCACAAAAAAAGGCATTTTGTTCTGATCAAAACTTTCGCATTTCTAAGACCTCAAGCAGGCACAGACTACCTCAGGTTTATTTTTAGTGCAACGTGCCATCCTGAAGCCTGGAGCTGGAAAGTTTTCCCATCTCTCTGCAGACCCTGCGGAGCTTGAGCAGCAGCATGTAGGTTTTGCGCAAGCTCAAACCAGAGCACTTTCACGCCAGGCTCAGAAAGGTGATAGCTATCCCGCAGCTTGCCACAAGCTGGTGGCGAGAGGATTAGAGGTGGGGGAGTGGAGGTACAAGATGAGCATTCAAAGCTACAGCCAAGCTCAACTCTCCTTAAAACTTGGATGGGTACAGAAAGGGATGTTGATGCGCAGTGGGAAGTTTGTCATGTGGACATTCATGAGACACAAGAAATGGTTCATGTCTGACTTGAGTCAGCAAAGGGCCCAAGAGCTGCCCATTTTCAGGACATCATCCAAAGGCAGAAAGTCTGTCCAGCTGGCTGGGAGCAGTTCACTGCATCATTCATTGCTCACTGCAATTCCACTTGCAGTAGTCTGGCACCATTCAACACAAAACCTTCTGTGGGGCTGGTGAAACCTCCTAGCTGACCTTACCAGTGCAAGCACAGAAGTGCAGAAGGATAAGCGGGAGAGTAGGGAGAGTAGGAAGCCTTGTGGCTTCACAGGAAGCACTTCTGTCTTCAAAGCATTGCTTTAGGCTTGGCTGGGGTTTTAAATGTAGGTGGATATTTCAAGTTTCACATTTCAGCTTGGCCACTAAATATGCAAAGTTTAATAGCATTATTCCACTCTCCAGCCCAAGCAGCTTTGCCTTACTAACCACTTGGTTTGCCACTGCTACAGAGAAAAATAGCACAGAAAAGTTTATTCTAATAAGAGCTCTTAAATATCACAAATGAAATGCCATTCAGGACAAAATGTTCAAATTTAGCTCTTGATATGCAACAAGATCTGGGCTAAATGGATGCATTTTCACATCCTCTAGATTTCCTTCAGTTACTGAATATTCTTTTCTTTTCTATTAAACTTGATGACAGTTCCTGAAATAGCATATACTGGTAGTAAATTCTCCTGAATTATCATACCAGCTATCGCAACTGATCAATTTAATTTTGACTGATATGTTAAAGTGATTATAGAGGGACTAGGCTCCCGAATGTAATTGAATTTCAATAGAATTGTGGCACTTAGTTCCTTTCAGTATGTAGAAGATTCCAGACCTTAAGAGTAAATATTAAAGCTGCTTAAAAAAAAAAAAGATTGCTACAAAACATTTCCAAACTACTCTCCATTTCACTTCAGAGAGTTCTCTCAAATTTACATCATTTTTCATCACATAAAAAAGATGAAATTAAAAACAGAAAATCCTAAGGAACCAGAGAAAGTTTTTATTGAATATGATTCAAGAAAGATTTGTTTAGCAGATTATATATAGGCTGTCAATTTTCACATTTTTTGATTAAAAATTCTGACCTGCTAATGAAAAATTAACAGATACCTTGTCTTAAATGAATTTAAAGGTAAGATTAAATATTTAATTATTATCATAATAATATATCTTTCCAGGTCTGTAGATGTTTCAGAGCTTTCCTTTTCTACCATGTGAGCTGATGCAGATTCATGTGGAGGTTTTTGGCACTTAAGAAAATTGAAAATAATTAATCTGTAATGGCATTGATGGAAAAAGTGTTCAAAATGTCAATAAAAGTGCTGCTTTAACAGTACTTCAAATATTCTACTTACGCAACTTAAGAGACACATTATCTGCCAGACTACACACTTTTCCATTAAGATCTATGAAAATCTGCAGGTGTTTAATTACCTGCTCTCCCATTGTTCCCTGGCTACAGCAGGAGTAGTTTGAACACTACCGTGTAAAAATTAATGTGCAATTTAACATAATAGTTATGTAGATGAAATTAAAACTTTCCCTAGTTTCTATTTTGTATGAAAAGTCTCACACAAATAAACTGTAAGTTGCTTTTCACCAGAAAGAGTTGTTTAAATATTTTCATTCATTTCAAAACATTTCTGACTTATGAAAAAAGTTAACTATCACTATTGCAATAATCAATATAAGACCATAAAATATCTGGAAAAATACTAAGAAACATTACATCTCATGAAAACAGTTTAAATACATGCTCTTTTTCCCAAAAAGAAAGAGACTGTTCAATAAAGTCTTATTTCAGGAGATTATTCAAATTTTCACAGAATCAAAGCATGGTTGAAGTCGGAAATGACCTCTGGAGGGCATCTGGTCCAACCCTCTGCTCAAGCTGAGCCACCCAGAGCCAGTTGCCCAGGACCGTGTCCAGACAGCTTTTGAATACCTGCAAGGAGGGAGACTCCACAACCTCTCTGGGCAACTTGTGCCAGTGCTCGGTCACCCTCACAGGGAAAAAGTGTTTCCTGATGTTCGGAGGGAACCTCCTGTGCTTCAGTGTGTGCCCGCTGCCTCTGGTCCTGTCATTGGGCACCACTGCAGAGAGCCTGGCTCTGTCCTCTTTGCATCTTTCCTTCAGGTGACATCCCACCAAGCCTTCTCTTCTCCAGGCTGAACAGTTCCAGCTCTAAGCCTTTCCTCATGGGTGAGATGCTCCAATCCCTTAATCCTCCTTGTGGCCCTTTGCTGGACTCTCTCCAGTATGTCCATGTCTCTCTTGTACTGAGGAGCCCAGAACTCGACCCAGCACTCCAGGTGTGGTCTTAACAGCACTGAGAAGAGGGGCAGGATCACCTCCCTTGACGCACTGGCAGTACTTTGCCTAATGCAGCCCAGGGTACCATTCACTGTTTTTGCAGCAAGGGCACATTGCTGACTCATCTTCAGCCTGATGTCCACCAGGACCTTCAGGTACTTCTCTGCCACGCTGCTTTCCAGTTGGGTGGCCCCAGCCTGTACTGGTGCCTGGGGGTGTTCCTCCCCAGGGGCAGGGATTTGCACTTTCCCTTGCTGAACTCCACAAGGCTCCTGTCAGCTCATTCCTCCAGCCTGTCAAGGTTCCTCTGGATGGCAGCATGACCCTCTGGCGTATCAGCCACTTTGGTGTCATCAGCACACTTGCTGAGGGTGCACTCTGCCCCATCATCCAGGTTGTTAATGAAAATGTTACACAGGACTGGACCCAGTACTGACCCCTGGGGTGCACCACTAGTCGCTGGCCTCCAACTAGACTTTGCACCGCTGATCACCACCCTCTAGGCACAGCCATTCAGCCAGTTTTCAATCCACCTCACTGTCTGCTCACCCAGCCCATACATCAACAGCTTCTCTATGAGGATCTTACAGGAGACAGAGTCAGAGGCATTACTGAAGTCCAGGCAGACAATATCCACTGTCCTCTCTTCATCTACCAACCAGGCCAGTCGCCGCATCATAAAAATTTACCAAGTTGGTCAAGTTGGAAATCAATGATGCTGACTACTCCTGACAATTTTCTTATCCTTAATGTGCCTGGAAATGGTTTCCAGGATTAGCTGCTCCATCACCTTCCCAGAGACCGAGGTGAGGCTGTCTGGCCTGTAATTCCCTGGGTCTTCCTTCTTGCCCTTCTTGAAGTCTTTCTAACTCTTTTCTGTTAGAGTTTCATCAATGTCAGAAGGACTCAGACAACATAGTTGGATTTTTTTTGGCCAAGGACATTTAGTATCCTGGGCCTGAGCAAAATGCAAAGAAAGTCAGGAACTCTGGGATTTCTTCTGGCATTGGTTCAAAATCCAAGCAGCTTTTTTGGCAGGCTTCTCATTTTTCTGTTTAGTGCATCATCCTTTCCAGGCAGACCCATAAAAGGCAAGCAGTATTTAGCTGCTTTGTTCATGAACCCTGAATTAAATATCCTTACACGCATGCGCAAGGTCCCAGAAGGGCATCCCACTAGGTCTTCATTAACTCCACCCATTGCTTGGCCTTTGGTACCACGCTTCACTTAAGATCAACAGTCCAGGATACACTTCTGGGAGCAGGCATCTGCTTTATTTCCTTACAGAGGAGACCTCTCCTCTATTTCTAAAGCATCGTAGTGTGAAAAAGCAGGAAAGAAGACATTGCATCTTCTGTGGGACAGCTCAGTGGTTAAATACCCTGTTCACAGCTCAATGATGCTTACTTGTATTCATTTCTGAGGTTTAGGTGTTAAATTCGGAGAGTCAACCTCCCAGCCAACAGGGGCTGAGGCACCTTCCACCTTTGCCATGGAAGCTATCCTATACTACAAAAGAAGAATTAATTAACAATGAGACTAGGGAGAGAGGGAGTGGAAACAACGACATGGAATAGTCTCCAGGACACACCAGCACCTCTCCAAGGGACAGATTTTTAAGTTTCATGACTGGTCCCTTTTAAGCATTTCATACAGTCTTCTGAAGGAAAATATTTAATTAAAGCACCCTGGGGTTTTGCAATCTCTCTTCTGAGATTAGCACAAACTCTCTGCTTCCATCTCAGGAAACTGTTTGTGATCCCTGTCTAAAGGAACACAGATCATTTCTGTCAGGCCCAGCTCCTTGATGCAATGGTGAAGGACTGTGTTACATTGCACTTGCCATGATGCAAAGCACTGGTCCCACAGCATCTTGCAACCCCAGTCCTAAAGCTCATATTCTTCCTGAACCCTTCAAGATAGAGATTGTCATGCCATTGCATCAGCATGACAGACAGACAGATGAGTCCCTAGGCAATCTGTATCTTTTACAGTCCTTTGTGAAAAGAGCTTGTTGCTTTCAAGGATATCCTGGAATATATTTTACAGTATTGTTGCCTCCTTAGATAAAAAGGCACAATTAGACCTTTCATTCTGGAGACGTCCCTTATGTGGAAAATACCCTCCAGCTCTCAAGACAGCTGTGGCCATCAGAGGCAGATCATTCCCAAACCTGCTGCAAAAATGTGAGATCGATGAGATCAACTGCTTTGTTAGCCTTGTAGGCTTTCTGATCAAGGTACTTCTTTCCCTGTGTAGAGAGAACAACATGTCCCATCAACGCCATTACAGTTAATGTTGCTAACTTAAGTTTTATGGAAGTTATTCAGAGCTTTCCACATTACCACTTTGGAACTGTAGAAGCCCTCCTTGTCTTGTTTCAAGGCAAATTTAGGTTTGTTCTGCCTGTGCTCCGGACTAACCAAATCAAAAACCTGGAAGCTGTATAGACCTGTCAGCAGGGGATTGCACTCAGACTAATAAGTTCTGTAACAACCTGCAAAAGACAACCCAGATACTCCCCAATTTAGGTTACAACCAGATTGTTATTAAGCTCCTTGACCTGGATGTAGCACAATCTGCTGTTTGGGGCTGAATGTCACTATCAGTCCTGAAGAGTGCAAGTCCCAGGTTTCCCCAACAATATGTCTGACAACCTGTGGATGCTGCATGAGGCAGTAGTAAAAATCTCTCAGTGGGAATTTCCTTCTTCTTTATACCTGCTGCTGTTCACCACCAACCCTGGCCAGCTGAAAAGACATCATTTCATCGGAGGTTGCCAAATTTTGCTGATTTTGCTGAAGTGAATTGGCTTATGTAATTTTGTTCTTTTCAAAAAGCTAAAAATACAAAAAAAGGGAGTGGAAGGGAGGTGATGAGGGAATCATGTTGAGAGCTTTAAATATATAGGATAGAACTACGAGAGCAATACTTGTATTTAGTAGCTAGAGGAACCTTTCGGAGCATGAGAGAGAAAGAGAGAGACAAAGATTTAAATTCAATTCTTTTCTTTTCCTATTATGCAGGACTGCAGCATCAACAACCAGCAATTGAGAGAAGAGATACATCATTAAACTTATTTATAGCATTAACTACTTTGCATTCATCCACACAAGTGAAACTGTAAAAAGAAGAAAAAATTATAAAGGGAGTGTGTGGTTCTTTCATTAGCTTGTCTGTAATGTTGGATTGGTCCATAAATTAATGTGTAAAAGAGGACAGAAAAAAAAAAAAGAATTCAAAGCTTTGCCATTGTAATTACAGCTCTTTAA
The DNA here is from genome assembly GCF_011004875.1 of Balearica regulorum gibbericeps. NCBI lineage: Eukaryota > Metazoa > Chordata > Aves > Gruiformes > Gruidae > Balearica > Balearica regulorum. Next base: position 39,659,491 of record NC_046185.1, read on the forward strand.
ATATCAAAAGACACAAAGAAAGATTCCTTTTGAAAAGAGTACCGATTCTCTTGGCAAGCCACTATTAAATACTTGCATAAATCTACAGTCTGTATCCTGCAAGTTGAGGTGACATTGCTATCATGGCTTACAGGTCTTTTCATGTGACTATTGGTGCTCTTCAGTATTATTTATATATTTCATCAGGATACCTTGGTGAGATAACGCACCTTCCTTCTGTGAAGGGTGAAGGGTTAGGAAGTAGCAACTGAGAAAGCTAGCGAGAAAAAGGGCCTTGATCAAAGGTCAGCTAATTGACTTGGGCTCTTCCACATACAGATTTGAAAAGTCTGTTTGGTACAACTCAGATATCCAGGTGCAGTTTCATCATGGATTTACCAGCAGCTCCTCCACAACACGGCCCACGTGCAAGTACCGTGTCACAGCAGCAGGCATGTGGCTGCATCCCTCTGTCTTCCAGCTCACACAGCACTAGGTCCCAGAAAGCCATCAAAATGACCAGGCAAAATATATTAGTAAAACCCTGTCTAATATACAGAGCAGAGTGGATTACTAGGCATTGCAATTTCTAAATGAAATGCCACAGAGCTCAGCTCTCAGCCCCAATTTGCTCCCTCCCAGGCAACTTTTCCCCACAGTCTCCCAGCGAGTCTCTGTCTTTTGAAGGGCAGCACAGGTATCAGATCTCATAGTTGACACCTGTCAGGATAAACCAATGCCCTTCTGTCCTATGCATTTCACAGATTGCAAACTTACCCGAGTTCAATCCCATATGAGAGCAAGTACCTCAAGCTATTTCTAAAAAGGCCAAATCCCACACTGTATGGGGTTTCATAGACAAAAATAATCACGCAGTGCACCTGAAATAATTCAGAAGCAGGCTTTTTATGAAGCTGTACAATGACTTCCACAAGGTTGAGGTCAATACGTGTGTGAGCAGCTGCAGCTTCTAAGGGCTTTTCAAGGGGCTGGCTGTTTCCCCAAGCTGCAGGCTGACAGTTCTCGGGCTGCTCAGCGGAAGTTGCCCTGTTGATGCTCAATAGCCACGGATAGATCCCTCATGGAGCAGAGCAGCATTAAGCCTTGGTAACAGCACAGCCTGTCTTCTGATTTGACACTTTCAAACAAAAACCAGGACATAGCTCATCAAAAACACAATGGAAGAAGAGAATGCTTTGGTGAAACTCAGCAACTTTTCTCCAGCTGCTAGAAACATAAGCCAATGCCCAGAAATGGGCACTTGCAGGACAATTTTTATGAAGTTGGGGAACCTGGGTGTTCTCCTCATCTTGGTCCTCAAATATGCAGTCAGAATAGACCAGACAAGACACCATCTCTTCTCACTTCCACGTATTAATCGTTTTTTTAATAATAATAATCCAGCTGCAGGAAGGGAAGTACAGTGTGATCAAGTTGGTCCCATAATGGGGATGACCTGGACTGCAGGAGGGAAACAGGAAAGGACCGCTTCAGCCTTCATCGCTGGGATGTGGTAGAAATGTAGATCCCAGAAGTAGTGTGGGACACACCACAGAGAGCTTCTTCGCACAGCTCGTACTCAGGTATTGCGGGTGAAACAGCTATTTACTAAGTGCAATAAAGTTACAAAGCCAGCTACACGGTTTGGGCAGCATCTCTGTCAATGGTTCATATTTGAAGCAAACTGGATTTAAGATTCAGTGGGAAGAAAAGCAGCTGCTCTCACAGATGCCCTATCCACTTTTTCTACTAACCTGCCTGCTAGTGATGAAGAAAAAGTTTAAGAACAGACCCTTGAGGTACGCTGTATTGCCTGCTTCTAAGATTGACTTGACACTATTTAGTACAATCTATGCACGTTCTTCTTTGCAAGCTAACAAGCCAATTAATTATGAAAGGCAACAGGTTTTGGCCTAAAGCCAAATTACAGTGGTGTCATTAGTCTCTGCTTTGTAACAAAATCAAGAGTTCTGTCTGGATTACATTCTCTGTGCTCTTCAGTTCAACGGTACTGTGCTGCAGGACTCCCAAGTAGGTGCTGACACTTAGATGCACATCGTAATAGTGGCACAATGATAGCAATAATCATCCCATATTTGTAGAGGATTTTTCATCTTTAAATATTCAGAATCCCTTTGTAAAAATGTGACCTCAAACCAACAAGCCTCTCCTGTGCATCTACCCACCTGAAGATGAAGTGACCTCACCTAAGCTAATACACAAAGTTTAGCCTGGAAGCTGCCTATCCACCCGCAATGCTCCTATGCCTAACCTCCCCCAGCCTATTCCTGCTCTCAGTATTGCCCCCATCTCTGAATGTCCTTACCTCTGATTTTGTGCAGATTAACCCTAAAGACTGATTGCTCACAAATATAATTTCCAGGAATAGTATTTTTAGAAAACAAGTGAAGGCTGCATATGTGACAAATATTTTGTTTCAATGAAAATTCTAATTTAAAGTATGTTATCTAAACTAAAAAGCAGATCTGTCAAGTGTACAATATACATTTTAAAACTATACACATGCCGGGGGAAAAAAAAAAAAAAATCAGTAAACTCTGAAGCAGAGACACGATTTCAAGCAAGATGGTGATCCCCTAGAGATTTTGCCCAATCAGGTTGCACCTCTACCACAATACTTGTAGGTCTCCCTCCAGTGATATCTTCACTTTCCACCCCATTTCCTCACCCGGCACTGCTGTGCTACCCCCTGGAGTCACTCGCTGAATTGCTGAGCAGGCTGGAGAAGCTGCCATGAGCCTCCCAACCCATTGACGCACCACGCATGGCCCAGGGATACGAGTGAGCTGGCTGCAGCAAGCCAAGCAAATTGCTTTATTCATAAATTGTAAAGACTCGGTCTGAATTTCATTCATTATTATTATAAAGTGTCATAGTTTAAGCTAGCAGGATCAACGGCTCATCTCATCTGATTTCTGTATAATGCGAAACAATGGGAATTCACCCTGTGACTTCTGTGTTGCTATTGCTGCTCCTGATAAAATATTATACAAACATATCAAGGAAACCAATAGAAAACACCTGAGATGTCTATCTATGTTAAAGTTTTATTACTTCTGGGATCTCAAAAGGCTTAGGAAACATCACCGAACGTTGTTTCATATATACTCATGAAAGGGTAACATAATAAAACCAGGTCAAACAACACAGAATATTAAATTTAAAGTATGTAAAAGAAAGAAATACAGGAGGTGTTCGAAGAATTATTAAAAGACAAGGAACAAATAATTGTATCTGTGATTGGGGGGGTTTGGGTAGCTTGTTGGTTTTTTAACTGGCAAACAAAATCATTTTACATCCAAGGAAAGACGTAATTAATTTTCCTCATTTTTTTCTGACTAAATTTGGAGCAGCTGAGAGGTTGGTTATTTCTAACTATCTTTAAAAATGGACTTATAATGTTGCCATCTGTTGGCATATGACAGATACAGCATCCCACAATTCCAGACAGAGTCACAAAGATGCAGAAAATTAAAGGGACAGATGTGAGAAATACATGCTCTCATTTGGTTCCAGTGTTCACATCTGTTCTCCTCAAAGATTTTTCAATCATATAAATCTATCCTCAGAAGCTAGTACCTTGAAATGTTATGGCATTTCTGGTAATCATAAAAACTATATTCTAGTAGAGTTTACTGCATCACTGGATTCATAAAAATCTGGTTTCCATCAACAGGACACAAAGTACACAGCAACATTACTTGTCTGCGTAACTTCCCTCTCCTTCACAAATCACGAGTGAAAGGGTAGGTGACCAACACGACTGTAACAGAATTGCAAGCACAATTTCAACAGGTATCTGCAGACAGTGTATGTTTACACAATACCTTGAGAGGAAATAAGCATCTCTCTGTGATGGTCACTGCACCCTGCCCTGTCCCTGTGCGGATCACAGAGCACGTTACCCCTATCCTGCTGGTGCAAGGGCATTTCTTATCGCTGAAATTGTTGCCTGCCATTACAAGCACATCTGTCTTCATTTGCAATGTCACTCATTTCTTTTTACAGTGTTTTTGACAGGCTGGCTGCTAATGCTTCCATCAACTGCGAAGATTTTTCCCTCTCCCCGCTTCCCTGTCGCAGCCCCTCCGGCCCTGTAAGTCCCTTCACGGCGATGGACGGTGCAAACCTCACCACTCCTCACAGGCAGGAGGCGAAATCATCACAAACCCGGGCAGACACTTTGTTACTCCTCCCTCTCCTACCTGTCACCCCTTGTCTTCCTTTAGATTTGAACCTTGCGTATTATTTTCATCCAACAAGGATTAAAAAGCACATTTCCCCCCCCCTCCCCTCCCCATTATTCTGTTAATTGGAGTGGGGGCTAGGGATACCTGCATATTTGTGAGACATACACATGCTTCTTATGGGCAAACTTGTACCTCCTTTCTTATTCATAGAGAGGTTTTAATGGTGAATAGAGAAATGATGCTCAAATTCTTATTTCACCTTGGATGCAGTGAACCCATTTTCACCTTAAATACAATATACTGCCTTCTCTATAATACACTACATAAATTTTCTCTCAAAATGGCAGTACCATCAAAAATTAAAAGGCACAGTACAAAGCAAACAATATTGGAGCTACATAATCATGCTGATAATTCACATGAACAGTTTTCAGTATTTACAGAAAGCATTGACTGATACAGTTCGCTGGCCCCGTGAGCACTATGTTAAATCATTTAAGTGTGAGCAGTCTTTATTTGTATTGCAATAATATTCTGTATCCCCAGCCCAGAACCCTGGTGTGCTCAGTGCTGTACAAACAACCATCAAATCATGATCTGCATTTGAGCACAATTTTTTTTTTCCTTTAAGAACTGATTTCATCTTTGACAACTCCTCATTTTTCTACATGTTTTCAATTATTTTGAAGCAGAAAATAACCTGCAGGCTACCAAGTAGAAGTCAGAATTCCTCCGCACAGGAGGAATGTTTCCTGCATGAAACACTGAAATAAGTTGAAGAACCTAACTATTACATATTTCAGAAAGGCCAGTATCCTACATAAAATTCACAATTACATGCTTGTCTTTAGCAGATAAGAGATACTTGGCAACAGGACTGCTTCTTGATCCCCAGGAAAATGAGTATGAAAATGTAATGGAAAAATCTTTTCCCCAAAAAAGATTCTGAATTTAAGACCAAAGTATTTTTTTGTAGCAGCTGGTACTTATCACTGCCTCTCTAAACATGATAGAAGTTTAAAAACAACAGAAGTAACCACAGCTTCTTGAGTTTCAGATGCCAGTAAGCAGTAGGACCAGTGATTCATTATGTCCGTTCTGTGGGTTGCCCTCAGCTTAAATCTTGTGGCCACACAGCAGGGCCATAATTTGTATTGCCACAAGAAGCAAACCCGGGGAATAAAGAAAAGACAGTAAAATGAAGGCTCTCATGTCTAATGTGGAGTCTCACAGAAGTATTTTGTCTCATATTTAATTACACCTAAAAGTATATTATATTTATATACTTACTAGAATTTGGTCAGAAAACAGGGGTAGGGTAGGATTTATTATGGAGAAATGTGCACTTGCAGTATGTGGCATGAAATTTTCAAGCAACTTTCCCTTGCAGATAGTCAAGGTGCTTTTTTGGCATGTGAAGGAAGAAGATATCACCTATGTCATCTTCTACAGAAGGAAAAAAGAATACTAGCCATCTCAGCCACCTCCTACTTGACTTCTTTGATAACATCCCTCACTGCTTCCTTCCCTATACAGCCAATCGTTCTTCCAGTTCCTAAAATTTTCTTGCAAACTTTTTTGACCACATTCATTCACCCCTTACCTCACTGACCCTCTGCTGAACCTCTTGTCCCCTCATTTAAATGCCTTCCCTACTTTTCCCTCTCCTGTTGATTTATTCTTTTCTTTTGCCTCCTCCTGCAATTCTGGTGATAAATTCCAAAGTTGATTTACGTGTGGCAATTTCTCAGCTATTTTCATGTTTTCATCCCTACTGATAATTCTGTGCAAGACCTCCCACTTGAGCCAATTACTTACACAACTACCTGTCTTTCAAATTCCTTCTCAAATAAGTTTTTTATTCCAAATTAGCTACACACGTTGGTTTCCTTCCCTCAAACTCCCAGCTGTGATAGAGAATCATGTCACCTAAGTTTAGCCAACTGACCAAAAAGCCTACATTGAAAGTCTAGATACAGTAGGCTAGAGCTTAGTAGTTTAAAACTTCCTTACATAACAAAAATGAAAGAGCTTCTGGGCGTTGCTTCCATATTCATAAGACCTGAGTCACGACTGGAGACAACCTGCCTCTTTCCTTCCATCAACTAGGAAGCAAGATCCTGACACAGGTGTCCTGAAGCTGAGCTGATGACTTCAAGAGCTTTGGAGAAATGCTTGGTACACTTAAGAAATAAGGTGTTATATAAAAGAGAGTCATCATGATATCAGACTTCAGTTGCACTAAAAAGAAGAGCAGAAGCAACAACTGAATTTATGAGGCACCCTATTCTGTCAGTCTATGTTAGTCAGTCTCGCGTCTCGCCTACTGTGTCGGGAACGTAAGCAGAGAAACACTCGGTTTTCTAAATCCTGAAAAGGCTCAAGCACAAATAAGGTACTGGGATGCTCGGCACTTCCAAAATTAAAGAAATTCTGGCCTTCCATTGAATGCAATTTTATCATTTTTAATCAATATCCAAAAATCAATAAACTTTTAGAGTGCAGGTATATTCAGGTTTAGAGCGCAGCTGAGCAGGGGGTTCCCGTGTGAGGCTCAAATACTTTCTGGCATCTGTATGTTGACAGGCGTGACTCATAAGCAGAGCACCTTGTAGAAGGAGACACCCCCCTCCAGCCCTGACCTGAGTGGGAGGAGGCTGTGGAGTCAGGATAGAAGCAAGGAGCATATCTGCTCATGCAAACACGGGGTTAACAGATCATTATGTCCTGTCCAATAAAGCCACTCCTGATAAATGCAGAGCACATGCATCCTGAGAAATAAAAAGTTACCAAAACAAGTCGATTACAAATCCTGTATCATGATACAAACAGATTTTTTAAAAGATAAATTTACAAATCAGAAAATGTTCACCTGGCCATTCCTAAAAGAAAAAATGCTTGAAGATGCTCAATGCTCCTATGTCACTAGGGAAAGGCTGTGTAAAAATACTCGTGTTTATTGAATTAGCATCCATTTTCATTAGTACCCAAGATGGTATCATTTTACACACTAGAAAAAATAATTGCCAAAATCACACTTTCAAAAATATATCAATTGATCAGAAAGTGCTAATGAGACAAATCAACTTATGCAGACCAAGGAGAAATATGTTCATAAACCCCTCCGGCTAGAAGAGGCTGAGTACACAGTAGTCTGCAAACTGTTGTAGCAATCCCCCCCCCCCCTGGTTTTTTTTTTTTGGATGGTTATGTTCAAACACTCCTACACCACTGCCATCTGCTGGCAAACAGAAAATACAAGTTTTTGCTTTTAAAAAAGTAATAAAAAATCAGTAGTGTTTAACCCTGATATTATTGGTCTAGAAAAGGAAGCATGGCTGGAAGTAAGGCACTTGCACGGTCCAGGGCTGCAGCATGGCACCTGCCTTCACCACACCACTGGAGACACCCCAAGCTTGGAAAGCACATCGCCTTCTGCAAGTGGCATCAGCAGTGCTGAGAAATATTACTGCTCCCTCTTTAAAAGTATTCTCCTTCCCACAAGAAAAATCAAGTCTTAAATGTTCCTTCATCAAAGACAATGACAAAGCTGCTATTTACTATTACAGAAGCTACAAGTGATATTGAAAAACCACTGACCTGTTGGATAATACTTTTTTTTTTTTTTTAAACGGTTAAGATAGGTAATCAAAAGAAGAAACAAAAAAGACAAAGTTCAATGCAAAGTCAATACACCAGAACATTTTCTTCTTCTTCTTGCTATTCAATTCAGGTTTACCATGCAATGCAGAGTCTCTGCTGGTAACAGGCACAGTCATATGTGACAGAGACCTCAACAGACTTTCCTGGTAGCTTTTTGAGTGCTACAGAATTTACATAAAACGTTTACAGTGCAAGTGCTTTATGATTTGCCCTGGCCAAAGGGTGGGTCAGCTGATCAATACAGATTGGAACACCAGCAGTGAGCTTTTCCATACATTTCTTTAGGATTAACTCACAAGATGGAAAAACATTCAGTTCTGAAAACCCAGTTATCAGCCCCAAAATCAGAGCATCCTTCACAGCTCTAGAAATGGTTAAAATTTTTCAATTAAAAAAAAATGAACTTTTAGATAGGATAGAAAAATAATAATTATTAAACAATTTAAGGACAACTCTGGGACTTTCTTTTGAGAAAGAATGTAGATTTTGTAATTGTAATAAGTCTTCAGGATTTTTCAATAGAACAAGATTGTGCCTTAGGAAACAAACAACAACCCCAAAGCTTTAATCTATAAATTTACACATCTACATTATTTGTATTATGACAAGATCTAGGAGACTTGGTCATGGACCAGGACTCCTTTTAGCAGTAGGACAATATAGAAACTTACAGTGGAGGAAAGAAAAAAAAAAAGAAAAAGAAAAAGAAAAAAAGCATCCTTGCCTTACCATGCAGGGTTTCTAAGGTAACAGAAGAAGAAATACAATGAAGTCACAAATGGTGGATTCCATCCGTCAGTTGGCCAGTGAATCATCCCGGTAGCAATGGCAAGAAGTTTCTCTGAGCTGCCTTGGGTTCACATCACAGAATGCAGCAAGTCATGCTCGTGCCTTGCCATGGACAGCAGACGCTACGTATGGATAACTACTTTAAACTAGGCAGTTGTATAAAAGTCAGATGAACCTCAGCTCATGCTGGGGAAAGTACAAGGAGGAGAGAAGCTGCTGGTCAGCGTCAGCCTTTCTGGTCATGTCACCTAACAATCCCTTACAAAGGCACAGAGAAGATGAGGATTTTGAAGGGTACGGAGATAAGTTAGTAGCATGAAAAAAAATGATGGTATTGATATGAAAAATTAAAGGACAGAAAGAAATTGGCATCTTAGGCTAATTCAGAGGAAGAAGTTGGCATATTCACAGTGGAAGAAAGAAGGTGGGTAGGCTGGGAAGGAACTGTGAAATGAAGCTTGTGTGTGATGCGCTAAAGAAGTGATAAAGTCTAAGCAATGGCCTGACAAAAAAAAATATCTTTTCAGCTGTGTCCTGCACATTTGAATAGAGTAAGGCTGCAATTCCCATGCCCAGGTAGATGTTATAATAACTGACACAGAAAATTAGAAAAATTTTACCTGTGTAATTGGATTGAAAAGACCATCTCTCTCGGAAATACCAGAAAAATCTGCAGCAATCAATCAGCTGCAATATGCAAGAGAGTCAAAGATGATACCCAAAAATATACCTTCCTTTATAGGTCTGAATGAAGTAAGGAAGCAAAGTTGCCTTCAGAGATAAAAATGGGAAGTGGATGTGTGAATATATAACAGAAAGGCAAGTTTGTCTTCTTTTTATATGTTATATGTATGCTTTATATATATGTGTGTGTGTAGGTATAAAATAAAACATGTTTTTATGTATTCAAATATAAAGGCTATAAATATAGACCCTTTGGGGACTTGAGTTAGTGATTGGACGTTCATGAAGAGACATGACAAAGATGGAACGACGGGGTGGTTTGAGTGGGGAGGAGAAGGTAGTTTGGCAACCGAGAGTAAGTTTGCAAGTGCATAAATAATAGTAATCTCTGACAAATACAATTCAACTAAGACACCACTCATTAAACAAAAAAAAAAAAAAAAAAAAAGAGAGAGAGAAGGAACAGAGGAATAAAAGCTAAAACCAGACTGGATTTCCAAATGACATGTAGCCAAAGTCAGTATTATCACTTCCAAGAACTAGAAAGAGATCATCAAGAGCTCGTGAGAGTCGCTTGCAGGGAGCACAAGGGAAAAAAACAGAATAGGAAATGGCCTAGCGCAGAATTGGAAAAGAAAAGCAAAAACAATAGCAGATATGACTTCCGGTGTTCTTGAGGAAGTGAAAGTGAGGATGTGAGGGAAAATCCAAGACCTGAAATCAACACCGATAGATCAACAGTCAGAGAGCGAGCAAGGGAGATGTACCTGATGAGCAGTGCTAAAGACGACAACGTGAAGGCTGCAAAGAGGGAATGAATCGGTGGAGACAGAGGGCACAGTTCGCTAAAGAATAAGTTAGGTGAATGATCTCTTGAGGGAAGTTTGAAACAAGATTGCAGATCAAACTAAAACATAAGAGAAAGAAAGCGTGCAGCTAGTGTAGAGTGGGTATTTGATACCAAAATTAAATCTGAAGTATTAATTCCCATTCAAGTCAGAGGAAAGCACATCTATGGGTTAGTTTTTTGGCCTATGATCTAGGTAGTCGCAAGAGATCAAGCCTCTTCTTTGCCCAGGAGCCCAGCTTCCATGATCAAATATTAACGCATATGTGTTATGGAACATAACTAGATAAATGGAGCATCATAGAGAAGTAAACAAGCAATATGGCATTGAGCAGAGATCTTGCAAATGAGGGAGGAAAAAATATCAGCATTTTCTTTCACTTTGGGTCTGGAGTCTATTCTGAATTTGAATTAGGTATCAAGATCAAACATGAGTGTAGTTAATTATTTAAAGATATGATGCTTTGGGGGAAAGCCTTGTTTTTTTGATAATTTGTGACTAACTTTTAATCTTTAATTTTTTTTATTACACTTTCTTTTGAATAATATTTTAAGCAGAGCATCCTCTGAAGTTCCCATGAGCTCCAATTTGAGTGTGGTAAATAACATGCTTTGGAACTCAGAAATAATCTTCCATATTCCAAATATTATAAACTTTAAAATGTTGGAACACTTTTTTTTCCCTCCTTTGTGCAGTTTCTTTTCCTTCTTATTAGGTAGGGGGACTGTTTTGGATGTAATGGAAAATACTGTATCTCACTTTTTGTCCACTCATGCCCCTAAGCTCTATACCCAAGAGTAAAACAAGTATAAAACTACACCTTGTATTTTGGAAGTGTAATAAATGCTACAAATGCTTATCTAGACTAAGTATATTTTTTCCTAATTCCCTTATCAGTGTCAGAGCAAGCATGGATTATTTATTTCTAACACTGTTCATTCAGAGGGATTAGCTCACTCCCCAAACTGTGAGGCATCGCCATCCCCAGTCAGAAAACAGCTAATTTAAGGCCTAAAACAGTTAAGTAATAACGCGATGGCGAATCTAATGTAGTAACTGCGTCTCATGACACTTCAGTTTCTACTCAGTGCATTGGACTACATAAACTTACATCTAATGTGATGCAATTCACCGCAGCTCTTCCATCCCACTTTTCAAAAAGAACTGCTTTTACTGTTCTAGTGAAAGGTCCCTGGACCAAGTATTTAGAAAGCAGCTATCCTGACTGCATATCACCGGTATCCTTTTTCAAGTAAGTAATATGAGATATTTATGGCAACAAGCATAACAGCAATAAGTAACATCAGATGCATGATAAACTTTTCAGTAGTAACTGGTTTAGACCTATTATTTGTAGTCAGTCAGAGAAAGAAAACAAATTTCTGAAGGCAAAAAGTCTCATACTATGCTTGGCCAATGGAAAAATCTTCTAACTTAAATAAGAACTTCACTACTAGTCATTGTTTTTTATCTACAAATGGTCATAAAATTATCCAGTTTCAAAAAATGCAGAATTCTTTGAAGACAGAATGAATCAAATTAAACCAAACTTGATCACAACCAAATATCTCAATACTGAGCTCGTAGTAGCTTTTGGGAGAGGTAAACAGATCCAAATTGGAATTGAGGTAGCATTCAGCCTTCTTTAATAACATTAAAGTTGAAAGCTATAAAAGGTCACATGACCTAAGCCACAGCCTCTAATAAATCTAGTAGTAGGCATTAGCAACCTTTGATGTCACTAGCACAGGTAAGATCTCGGCCTTCCTGTGGAGTAACACTGGTCTCCAGGCATCAGAGCAACATTTTATTCCAGACATGAAGATCTGGCTCAAGGAGGTAACAACAAACTACAGCTCAATATCTACAATAGGAAACCATGGTTTATGGACTGCAGACTACTTCCATGAGGAATCAGGCTCCACAGTGAACTGCCACTTTCTATGTGTAACATCAATCAATATCACTCCGAATACAACACAAGGTGGTTTGTTCTTTGTTCGGTTTTGCTTTTCTTTTTTAATGCTTTTCTAATAAGCAGCTAAGTTGTCAAAGTTTGTAGAGCGACTTCCAACCTGATGATCTCATGAGTGTACATCTGCCCGCAGGAATAAAAGTGCCAACAAGATGAGTTGTTTATCTCTGGGCCCCAATGGCAGAGTACAGCTATGAAGGTCAGACATTACATTTGCATGAAGCGACAGAGTTTCAGCCTCAACTTCATAATTTCAGCAGCCATAACTGAAAACTATCTAGACATGTGAACGGCAATAAGGAAGGACAATTACATATGGGAAGATGAAGGTCATTGTAGTGTATAATAGTATGTTGTCGTGTGTATTACTACATGACAGCTGGAACATAACAAGATCAACCTGTCACAAAAAAAACCCAAAAAACACAACTTAAGAAAGTAATTACACTGGACAGACATGCCAGATTGCCCCAGCATCATTTGATGCTCTGTCTAGGAATTAAGAATGGCATGATTAGTTTGCAGGAAAAAAAAAAAGAATGATATCCACAAAACTAGTGAAGTAAAAAGAAAGGTTAATTCTACTGTTCTATATTGGAAACCTGTGTATTAACCCAAATGTTGTTTAAAATAGTCATCAAAATTCCTTAACATTTTTTTCTCCTAATTTATAATTTCTTCAAAGTTTTGGGTTGGGTTTCTTTGTTTTGGGGTTGGGTTTCTTTACATGCTTTAAATTAATTGCAAGTTCTTAGAACTTCAGGTTATTAGGTTTTTGCATTTTCTACTGAGGAACTGTTTCAAATTAACTGTGAAAACCCACAGACTACAAATGATGGCCACAATTTTTCTAAGAGAAAGATAACATGGCCAACCATCCACCAGCAAATGGGTAACTTGAATAAATGTATGAGTGGGAGCAAGACTGAAAACAAACCATAAAGATGGTATGAAGGTTGTTTTAGTTCAAAGCACTCTCTCATACCATAAACATACACTCAAATAAGATTAAGATTTCTTCTTTTGCAAACCTCATTTTATTAACACTAGAAAATTTTCAAAATAAAAACATCAAGGAGATTAGGAATATCTGTAACTTGTCTTGTAAAAGGTCTTGGTGACCTTCTGAAAAATAAAATACTTCAAATTCAGGCATTATACATTTATCATTTAAGAAGTGCAAGTACAACATTGATAATCCCAATTAAACAATTAGCTAGTATAACAGGATTTGAAATAATTACTATACAGAATGTAAATTTTAATTTTGATTCAGAGTCTTGAACTACAATTAAAAAAAAATATATATTTCTTTAACCTAAAAACTAATGTCCCCAGACCTCTGCATATCCATTTGAATGAACGGTAAAAAATCTGTTAAGGCAGATAAATTGTTGCCATTAGATTTCAGAAGGAGCTGTCTTTAAAAGGACAGAAGCTTACTCCTCCTTCTTTGCTGTCCAATGCAAAATTCCATCAAGTTACAGTTGTGGCAGAGTTACTGAATTAAAAGAAAATAATAAATTAAGGGAACACTCATGCTCATCAGCTCTAAATTTTGATAAGCCTAAATCGCAAGAGTTTAGATATTAATTCAATCTTCCAAAAAATTCAAAAGCAAGACCAAGTCCATGTTTTGATGCTCTGAGCAAATATCCAAATCTAGGCAAACATAAGATTTTGTTTTTATTTTTAACTCAGTGTGAGTACTTGTAGTAACCTAAGACCCTATGAATGCTCAGAATTTTTATTTTAATTGCCTGTGTTTTCTTTACAGAGCTCTGCATGTACAGATTTCTTCCTGGAAGCCTCATTGTGTTGCTTATAACAAAGACTAATAGATTCATCAAAACCAGAAGAATTTTTGTCATTTCTGTTTCAAGAAAGTGATCATCATGTGTGGGTACAGAAATATTGCAGGATAATACCTAATAGCACACATCATTAGTTGCACTGGAATCCTGTTGCAAAGTACGACTTTCTTCCCCAGTGATTCGTTAACACAGACGTCAGGGCTGGACTTGTGCATTATTTTGCCTGCACATGACTAACATCCACTTTAGAATCTCTTTATTTGAGAGTTTGTGAAGTTACTTTAGATGCACACCGTACAACAGATACAATATCACATTTGGGCTTCTCAGCTGAGACATCCCAGATGTCAGCATTGAACCAAGCACTCTGCTTCCCCTGGTTATAATTTTCTACATGCAGGTCTTTTACAAGGAGACTTTCACTCTTACCAGTTCCACAGGACATCAACCTATTTACCCACTTTTGTTGGCTCTGGGCAGCCACCAGCCCTACCAGATAGAGGTGCTGTGCAGTTACGTTGCTTCTCATGTAAACTGAAAACCATTTTGGCCTCTTCCTCCATCACCTTATATTAATGTTTTCATTAACCCTTTGGTTCACACTGTATCCAGAAATCCCGTGTTCTGCTTCCTCCAAATACAATACTACACAGCTGAGCACAGACAACCCCATGGTGTCATGGCTACCCATTTAACATTTGGTAAAAATCACTCTCAAGCGATCCAGAAAAGTATTAGGTCCTCAGTATAACACTACCTGATGTTTGCCTTCATCATCTTTCCCTACCACCTTCTTGCAAACCTTTTACCTCAATTGGTAGCAACGAGAGAAGTTAATTTTATCCCTGCTAGCGAGGGGGTTTGCTGCGGTTCGGGAACTGGCATAAGCAGGACCCTGACTGGCAACACGGGCCCTCTCCCAGATGCAAACGCAACACATCACACCACCATAGTCAGAGGCACAGGTTACTACTATAAGAGCAACCGAGGTACAGGGACAGTCTAAGGAAGCTCCAACACCAAAAGACAGAAGAGGATTAAGACAACGCAAATGCTATTTAAAAATTCTTCCCTTTTCACACCGCCTCTGTGCTGCAGCTCTTGGAGGAGCACATACCACATCTCATCCACTGCACAGGGGCTTTCCGTGGGTCTGGGAGTTGCAGACAGCAGATTTGGTTATACAACGCACTCTAAGGAGCTCACATTATGTATAAACCCTTTGGCAGTTCAGTTCGCCATCTAACTTTCCATGTTTTAAGTCTGCCAGAGCTGGCATACAGGGAGTTGACCGCTGCACAGAAGTGATAGGGTCAGCAAATTTGTCCCTCCCTACAATACATTTAGCTCCATAGGTGGTATAGAAGCAGAAATGCTAGTATGAGAACAACATCAAGCTGTCTGGCTGCAATTAGGACTTCTAGCTTGTCCATGAAGTCTCAATTCCATATAGATTTAAACTCTGGACTCTCATTTTTGTTCGCATATATACGAGCCTAGGTTTTCTAAACTCAGAACATAGGTGTTGGTCCTGAGTGCATTTTTATCTTCAGTTAAATCTTTTTCCACTGATGCCTAACTGATCTTCAGTTAAATCTTTTATTATTAAAGAAATATTTAATAATTTGCACTGAACTCTGGACTGATTTCAAAGATCTGACAAAGTTCTGTGTACTGGAACAATGACTATGATCCATCCTTTAAGGAACATTTAAGTTTCCACTCTTCATATCCAAACACTAAGAACCTTCAAGTGCCCTTCGATAACAAGACAGATCTGCCTGCAGTCTGCCCACACAGGCAAATGTTAAAAAAAAAAAAGAAAAAATTTTGTCAAAAGTCCACTCGGTACACCGAAAAAATTGTGAAAATGGGGTACTAAGAAAAGCATGAAATGAAAGTCTCCCCTCATGAAGACATAAGTAGTGTTCAAACATCGAATCAGCATTGTGTCTTAGAAGTTTTCACAAAAAATAACCTGTGAACTGAAGAATAATACCTGCTTTTTGAGACTGATGCGCATTCAGGATGAAACTAAATGGGAATCATCGTGAAGAGCGTACGTGATACTCTTACTACTGTTATTCAAAACTAGAGAACAGGTATTGTGTGATAGCAGAGTCCTGATGCAAACAAAACGCAGTAAGCGTGCTAAACGCTGCTTCTAAGGCAAACGTTATCATCTAGCTCTAGTTTACAGGAACTAAGATGCCTGGAGTAAAAATCTCAGCTGACACCGATCTGCTCTAGGCAGCTAACTTCATCTTCCCACCTCCGCTTTCTCCTCCCACGCCACAGTTTATGCCGCACCATTTGATTCAGGGAGCACATGCCTCAATATGTTTGTGGAGACGGCACGTAGCGCTATGAGCTGGCATTTTTTTGTTGCGGTTTCTAGCAGGTAATAAGAAAAGTCGATAATAAGAATGTAAATGCCTTTTTCTTCTTAGCCATTTGCCGTAGTCTATCTGTTAATAATTTTGAAAACATGGAAACACATTTTGTGCACATACAGCTTGCTTTTGGAAACTTCTGTTAACATTCTCGCAAAGCCCACACAGCTCCAGGCACTGTGCAAACATATGGCAATATATAGACTGAAGTAAATACAAAACAGTACAAAGAAATGTCGGTAGATATAAAAATGAGGCCAGTAATAAATACGGGTTAAAAATAACACAGATTTATAGTACAGATTTTAATAAGCAATATTGCACATTCTAGTAGAGATTGCGTGCATGTGACGAGCTAATGTCATTGATTGCTCCACAAAGCTATGTTCTCAGAATTTATTTAGAAAGCTACCCAGAATGCTAATATAATCAAAAATCTACTGCATCTCAATGCCGCAAATGACACTAGTGTAAGATGTATTGAACTAACATGGAATTTTTTTTCCCCAAAAAATTCTCATCTGTTTATTCATTTAAATGTGAAGGGGAAAAGTGCTGTACAACGTGAAGTCCGGTGGGGTTTTGGGTTTTTTTGTTTGTTTGTTTTGGGTTTTTTTTCTTCTTAAAAGAGAAGCAAACAAAGCAAATCTCAATGGCTCCCTCTGCTGTCATGTCTCAGAAGTTTCATTATATTTGTAATTTTATAATTTTTTTTTTTTTTCCCTGTCCCGGTCAGCAAATATCTGGTATTTTCACACATCATACAGTGTTCCATCTCTGAAGAGTCAAAGACACCTTTATCCAAAAGTAGGTTCCTCAAAATGTGATTCAATACCTACTTACCAAGGCTAAAACAGTAGCACCCCTTCACGTTTGCATGGCAGCTATGGATAGCATCAGGGAAAAAATGTTTATGAATAGTTCATCATCTTCATCGTCAACTTTGAGGTCAAGCTGGATTTGACTGCAGACAGAGATATAGATTTTGTCTCTGACAAAGCCATATCACTTTGCATCAACCAACTGTATCAAAGAGAAATAAAAATCTCAAAGCTGTGGGAACTGTCCTAGAGACAGAATATGTTTCTCCTAAAATAAAAAAATATTCCAACCAATTAAAGAAGCTGGAGAGCCATACTGCCTCTGGCAAGCATTTTGCCTCACTCTTTGCCAGCTTCAGGAGACAGATGATGGAAGCGATTGAAGTTACCTGACAGAGGTGAGTAGCAAAGCAGCAATATCAGGGTGTCTTGCCAAACAGCTGACAAGGACTGGTCTGCCTCTCAGCATCATGGTAGGAAGCTTAGCAACAAGGACTGCACTGGGGGCTTAACTCCAAGCCATCAAAGTCAACGGGTCCCTCAAAAGAATCTGAACTGGACCCCAAGATCTGCCCTCTCACACTTAAAGAAAATAATAAAGAACTCTGGAAGATGTCATTCATTCTCAGCAATGTACAAAAAGGGAGGGTAATAAAAATCAACAGTTTGCTGCAGCACTCGGTCAAAACACAGAAGTGTAAGTTTAAGAGGAAAGCAAAACACTTGAGCACTTCACTCCCTAGACAGCCCGTGAAAACCACCTCCCCAGGCACATGACGCACGGAGGGAGGCAGCCGAGGAGGGACTCACTCGGCAAGCGCAGCGTTCCCTGGCTAGCGGTGCTCCTGCCACCTCGGCCACCAAGCAGAGGCACACGCTACCGAGTGACATGTTCCCCTAATGCTTCCCTAAAGTATATTTGGTGCCTGAGGTTAATGGTATGGCTGCAGCGAATATTTCCATACTAGTCACAGAATTTGCCCTGATTGCTTCCGCCTTCCTTCCACTCCGAACCTGATACCTCCCAAACCGGGAGCTATATTTACCCTTCACACACTGCAACGTTTGATGGTCTCATGGTTCTAAATTCAGCAGCTTCTGTCATGCCCAGGACCGGCTGTAACCCTTCTCTATCAGGTCTCCACATCAGGCTTCTTGGTGCATTTGTGGAGCCCTGTCTAAACCATACTTAGACGTAGACACTAAATAGGCAGCGGTCATCTCACTCATCTGATGGTGAAATTGAGATCACTGGATGTTCCATGCTGTACTTACCCCACTTTTCATTTGATATGTTTTTAAACTGGACGAAGACAGTCTTTCTCTCTCTCCCCAAACTGCTAAGATAGCACTAACAGCTACAGTCTAATTTTGCTTAAAGATTATACCCAGCTACATGTGTCTGATCACCTTTCTCCAGGAAACACGCGAAAAGCCATCACATTTCCACTCTTCCCATGTCCTTGGCAGAGGAAAAACTATCCTCTACAATTCAACTTTTGTTTTTACTTTTTCTCAGTACATTTTTACCTTTATGGTAGGCTAATTCACCTACAGAAAGCAAGTCTAGTTTATTCTTTGTAAAGCTATACAGTCCCCCTAATTTATTGCTCTTTGTAAAGCTATACAAACATTCTAATTTATTACTAACAATCTCGTAGCATGAAGAGGCTTTGTTCTCTAGTATTACTAGGCTAGGCTCACACATTAAATTCTACCCATCCAAGTTTATATAATACTTCTAACATCCCAGATTTGTCTTGGAGGTGGACCATCCTAATCCAACAAGAAAAATCTGAAAGACTTTTTGAAATATTTCAAGTGAAAGATGCCCAAATAATATTAAGATAGCTCTATATTTAAAATCTCCCAAATGCCTTCAGTTAACAATCATGGTTCTTCACTATCAAAGCCTACATCAGTGAAATTAAATTTGGTCTTATTTACCTACACTGCAAGTACAACCAACTTCTTCAGGTTATTACAGAGGTAAATACTATATACAGGCATCAAAACAAAAAAATAACTTAGAATGCCCAAAAATTTCCTCATAAGGCACCTTGTAGTGCTATCAAACACATGATTATAACACAGTGGTCTACACATTTACTTAGCCCCCACATTAAATCTTTTGACATGTTTATAATAAGTTGCATCTTATTTCCCCCAGTTCAGTCTGACTGCTGCACACTTTCTGGTTTACTGGTATTACTTTCCTGACTGGCAGGGCTGGAAGGAGCAATTTTCATATAGGAATTGTGGATATTACAGAGCCAAAAAAAATTTTGGCCCATTTATACCTGCCCCTTCAACATATCTGATGTTGGAAAGCAAGGAGGTAGAAGAAGAATACAAACAGTTAATGCAAGCATATAGCAAGCCCATCCTCCGTGCTTTTTCAGACAGGAGGGAAAACTCAGCCTCCCAGAGCTCCTCTTGCATCTATTCCAAACTCTGCCTACAGAGCTGGAATAATTATCCTGACTTGGGATCAAGTGAGTGTCAAAAAGTCTGAAACAAAAGAAGTTCATGTAACATCTTTGCAGTATTTGTATGCTCAATTAATTTGTTCCCCAAGCCCTGCTAGGTCAAGTAGTGCCCACATGACTGACATGAAACAAGGCAAGAAGAATAAAGGATGTTGGCTGTTCCACAGAAAGTCTGAAGTACCAAAACCAGAAAGCCAACCGCGTCCTGGGCTGCATCAAAAGAGGTGTGACCAGCAGGTCGAGGGAGGTGATCCTGCCCCTCTACTCCGCTCTTGTGAGACCCCACCTGGAGTACTGCGTCCAGCTCTGGGGGCCCCAGTACAGGAGAGACATGGAGCTGTTGCAGCGAGTCCAGAGGAGGGCCACAAAGCTGATCAAAAGCTGGGAAGTTTGGGGTTGCTCAGCCTGGAGAGAAGGCTCTGGGGAGACCTTACAGCAGCCTTCCAGTACTTAATGGGGGCTTAAAAGAAAGCTGGGGACAGGGCCTGTTGCAATAGGACAAGGGGTAATGGTTTTAAACTATTTAGACTGGCTACAAGGAAGAAACTTTTGATGATGATGGTGGTGAAACACTGGCACAGGTTGTCCATCCCTGGAAACATTCAAGGCCAGGCTGGACAGGGCTCTGAGCAACCTGATCTAGTTGAAGATGTCCCTGCTCATTGCAGGGGGGTTGGACTAGATGACCTTTAATGGTCCCTTCCAACCCAAACTATCCTGTGATTCTATGAAAACAGAAAAAAAAAAAAAAAAGAGAAAACTCTGTCCCCTCTATAATGCTGTTAATCAGTGAATTAAGCCAGAAAACAGTGGATACCAAAGCTTTTCATTTCACCATGCTGCAGATGCTCCTGCTGTCCCACATAGGTATTGGGTGAGGCAGTCATTTTGTTTGCTCACCCGGTGGAGGTAGGCTCTTGCACATTTGAGCTGATCCTGCTTCAAACTCACCAGACATGATCCAGCTGTGAGTCAGAAGCCTGCAGCAGGGCAGAGGTGCTGCTGAGCTGGTCAGCCTGGTTGAGAGCAATCTGAATAGCAAAGCTCATTGCTCAGACCCAGAACTGCATGGGTACTGCTCCGTAGGAGAAGCGGGCACATGGGCAGCAGAAGTACATAATGAAGTTGACACCTAGATGACCACTTGCACAGACAACAATTTAAGACTACAACGTATAAAAAGGACTTTCTCCATCCTAGGTCTCACTCTTTCATAAGTAATAAATTAACTTGCGTAAAGACATCTATATATCAGCATTACAATAATCTGAGCTCTGTGTAAATTATGCTATGCTTGCAATTTACAGTCTGTTACAAAAGGGCTCTACCTCTGTAAAGGAGGCTGAGTACTCGGGTTAAAATCTGTAGAATATAAGAGGTAATACCTAACAGCATCTCACCCCTGTTCTGGAAACAGAAGTTCCTGGAAGGAAAAACCTCAATTCCTAAGCACCATTTCTTTATTTCAGAAAGTATTTTCGCTAGCAATTACGCTTCAGCTAAAAGCAAAGGCTCCAACTTTCACTTGGGAACAGCTTTTCCTCTGCTGATTCCTGCAGGCCCTGACACGAGCATGAGGGAAGAAATCAATAGGAGAGAGTGAACCCAAGCCAGCAACTAACCCAACGTCAAGCACATTTTGTCTTTGTACAGGGACAGAAGCACTTGATTCAGTGGGAGTGCAGCACCTGCCCCCATCTAACTCCTATATTTAGTTCTCCTGTAGGTTGCTTTAGTATGCTTCCTCTGGAATACCAAACGCATTCAAAGATGGAAACTTCGACCAAATTCTCTCCAAAGGTAACTAATTGCTGGAGCTCAGAGGTATTTTCCTAGGGGAAAACACAGTGTGGAAAGCCTGTGGATAGTCCTAGACACACCTAGTAACTGAAACTCGCCAACTACATTTGTCATGCATGGTATAGATTTAATTTTGCAAAGTAAATGCCGTTTTGCCTGTAGAGTAACATTCCATTTATCATCTTGATAGTTTTTCATGTTTGGTTAAAGGTTCTCTATAACAGAGAAAATCCATGCTTATCTTAGTCCTTTTGAGAAAGTTCTGAATGGACCCTCTTGTTCTTGGCTGTCAAATGAGTCATGTTTCTACTGCAGATATATTAATAATTTTTTTAAAGTGATGTTTTGCTATAGCATTCTCCTCCTTTTAAAGGTTTTCTGAATTTACTCAACTTGCATTGAGCTATTTATATAACTCACAAATCATAAAGCAACTGAACCATTTCATTGAAGTAAAAATCCAGAAGGGGTCCTGATTTAGAAAGTGGCAGCTAGCTGGAGGCCAGGAGAGCACGCTGGTGGCAGCTCATGCTTTCCTTGTTCTTAACACTGTTCTTCAAGTGTTTCACCACTGGTTGCGGTCTCACGCAGGATATCAGACTAGCTAGATCTTTGGCCTAAATGGCATATCCATTCTTATATGATGCAATTTGTGGGAAGATTTTAATTGCAAAATATCTGCAAAAAAGGCTTGGTTGAAACTTCAAAATATTTTTGTAATGAACTTCTTGAACTTGTTAAGACTTAGGACTGACGTATCCTTTCTGGATCTCAGTTCAGGCAATAAAATGGTTTTATTTACATATTTGACGTATTTATTTTTAGGATTTTTTTGAGCACAATGTTATGAATATTAAGGCACGTGAAAGTGTTTAAAATACTTTGATTTAGAAAGAATCAGGAAAAAAATTAACTGAGTGCAATTTAATATTTTTTTTTTTTACATCCCACATTTTGGTTCACTTTAGAGTTAGGGGGGTAGAAGACTCCTACACGTTTTTTTTGGGTTTCCATTACAGTAAGATTTTAATTTGATCTACATTGGGTAATTAGCCTTGGTGACACTACTGACTGAGGACTTTGGGCTAGACAAAGCTGTGAAGCTTTGTAATTAAAAAGAACATTGCCCCAGAACTTTCTGCACTATCAGTGTCCCATACAGACTGTGAGAACTACAAAACTGGATCCAAATCAGCCAGTGAGCCTTTTATTATTAGTGATGCAAGCCAGATGACAGTGGAAGGCTAAAACTGTCTTAAATCTCCCCTGCAAAATTTCATACTCAGAGGTGTAGTCTCCCTTAAGACTCAGCACTTCCGTTCTTGTCTTTGAAAAGTTGCAGAGCTAGCTCATCCTTCTTTAAGTTTTGCTAGCAGATTAGTGGGCAAATTACATACCAACCTGGATGTTTCCCTCCTGACTTCCCTCCTCAGGCAGGAGTGATCCAAGGTCCAGCTCTCACCTTTGTGCTGAAAGTTGCAACCACCAGAGAACAGCAGCCATCCTGGGAGCAGGCACCCATACTTTCAACTCTTTCCTCCTACCTGCATGATGAAATACCAGTGCTACAGTTCCCTTCTCCCAGTTCAATCTATCTTCAGACTGAAAAATCCCCAGTTACTATCAACAAATTTATTTCAAGATCCCTTTGCATCCATTTCTATGCACTCTACCTGCGGTTCATCCTGTACCTCCCCCACTCAACACCTCCCAGACCCTAACACTCCTCTACCTTTAGTGGCTTTTCCCTCTAGTTTCTACGTATCCCAGTGCTACTGGTTTCTATTTAACCCTTTTCCAACTTCAAAAAAAAAAAATTTGCTGCCAGCACATACTTCCCACAACTATCCTGGTTTCCTCAGACTCTCTTAATTACAAGCTTTCAAGTCCAGAGACATCCATTTGTAAAGAGTCTAATGCAAGTGTCTAACCCTTTGTGTGTCCTTCAACTCCTCTGTAGAAAATGTGATTTATTACAATAGGATTATTACATTATCAATTAAATATAGATGAGTTGATGCCTGCTGGTGGTTGACTAGGTATAAATGTAAGAATTACTGCATTACATTTTTGCATTCTAGTTGAAGATCTCTTTCTCTAAAAATACGAACAGGAGAAATTTGCAGACACTGATGTTTACAGAAATAAACCTTTTAAATCTCACATTCAAGATTACCTTTTGCTCCCAAATGAATAACAATTTCTCTTTCTCCAGCAGTATTTTGATACCAGCATTTAAGAAAAATTAGCTAGCTTATTTAAATAAATCTTACCACACTGAATGACTTAAAAGTACAGCACAATAAGTAGCTATTCTGTTCTGTACAACTCATCACACCATTATTCTAGTGCTTCATTAAATCATTAATTCCCAATCTGCACCCAGAGTATTTTTCTCACTTGTTTCTCATACATCTTTTGAAAGACAAATACTCTGCAGCAGGGATGGTCTCCCTTGGGGTCTCTGATAAGTCTCTGCCTCAGTAGGACCTTAACTTCTGAGGAGCACAATTACAAAGAACAGCAGCTCATTTGATCTGAGATCCGATATAGGTGTCAGCTCCATTTCAAGTCTCTTTTCACACACTGATTTTTAAAAGTCAGCTGCATTACTTTCCAGGGTCACCCAGGTAGCAGCGCCTCAGACTGACGCCTCCCTTTGCACATTTCTTCACAGGCTCATAGGTGGCCTCCACGCTCCCAAACTTCAAAACTATTTGTTCAAATATCTGCACTACACAAACTTTTTCCTGCCCTGCTTGTAGATTGTTCTGGTGGAACTGAGGATGGAGGAAGAGGGAAGGACCGAGAAGTACCTTCCAACCTTAAAAAAAATAAATAAAAATTTGAAACTGAATTTCTCCCAACCGAAAAAGTTTTTTATTCTTTGTAATCATCAGAACTGTAGGTTTTAAGATCAGCAAACCCCTTCAATTATAAAAAACCCAAACAAAGCCACAACACAAACTTAGCTCCATAGTGAACCAACATACAAATGCATAGCGAAACAGAGTACATCTGGACAGTGTTTCCTCTATTTCCTTTCACCTTAGGCTTTGTTGGTGCGTTTGCTCCCTGCAGGTAGAAATATCACACAATTCCATCTGTTTCTCATTTTCTTGAAAGATTTCCCACTACCCCTCCCACTTGTTCCAACCAAATGAACCAACAGCTCATTGTTCTTTCACATGCCATAGGTATGATTAACTGAATTGCAAGGAATGGGAGGAAAACATCAAAACAAAAAGAAGGTAGAAAGTCAAAGTGTTCTTTCAAGTGAATTTCCTGTTGCAGAGAAAGCAGGTAGGCTCACTGAAGGAGACTCAAGTTCCTCAGTCACAATCTTACTCTTAGATCTAAAGAAAGACACTAAATGAAAAACTCCATCGTTGCGTTAATGCTGCAGAAAAGCTGTGTTTAAACAGAGATTTTTTCAGTCTACCTAAAAAAGTCCTGAGCACCGTTAAGACAGATTTGGCACAGAGAAAGCTAACTAGAACTTGCAAGAGAGTTAAGCAGTGACAGTGTTCAAAGACAGCTTGTGTGGGAAACCTTCAGTATTTTTTTAAATCTAATGTAGAACTTAATCGTATTTCATTATCTTGTCATTTAATCAGTATGAGGATAAAAAATGATGCAACTTACCAGTATAGCCTGCTCCAAACACTAACAATTATTCACAGAAATAAACTAGTAACTGAGTAACTTCTTCAGATAAGCAACTTAAAATAAGCAAGACTAGAAAAATCACTGACCATGAAATCAGCTGGGGAAGTCTAGTAAACAGCAATGATGACTTGGGGCAGGGGAACGGCCTATGCACTGAACACAACTAACCTTCAAAGCCTTGGTAAACACATGGCTTATTTAAAGAAAACATGAAATAAGGAACTTTATTCTGGAGCGCAAGTTAACTCTAAGACTGTAAACTGATGTAAGGCCAAGAGAAAAATCATACTGTTAAGAGAAAAGCGGAAGAGATATATATGAGATAAATAAAAAAACCAGGAAAACCGAGGCTGACCAAATTAGGAGTTCAACTGGACTATGTGAACACAATGAATTTTAATTCTTTGCTTAAAGATTCTTCCAGCATCTGAAAAGCTACAGTGAAGTGTGAGCAAAGAATCAACCTCACAACATGCTCAGCTGTTTAACATCCTTTGTCTCGTACAGCTCTTAGATCTCTTTGGTGTTCCAGCATTTCATCTACTTCGCAGGACAAGTATTCCTGTCTCCACCTTTGACTTTCAGTTTTGCAAAAAATCATCAATACTCACTAGCAACCCAAAGAGCAGATACGATAGTTATTTATTAACATTTAAAATAAGCATAAATTTCAGGAACTAAAAACTTCTCTGAATTGTTCTGCATCTGGTATTCTTGAAATCAAAGATCAATACAACTGAAAGACCAAGCATTATCATAAAATATGAAGTTGAATGGAATACAGCTCAAGTTAACAGCAATTAAGTTACATTAACTTGAAGAAATTAAATACAGTTTTACATGTTTTCTGATGAAGCACCACACTCACAAGACCCAGCGAAGCATCTCATGAGATCTAAGCTGCAAACTGGTTAAGCAGTTGAAAACAAACTGGCAACCAATTGAAGTAAAAGACAAAAACAAGAAAAAAAAATACGGTAAGAATTAACTAGCAAAGTTTTCCAGAGAACCAGCAGAAGAGGGATAGATTTAACATCCAATGTATTCCAGTCACACAGCACAAACATCTGCATTAACCAATTCAACAATTCCGTATTCCTGGAAAAAGAGATCTCAGTTCTTTCATCCTGTATTTTACATAGCTGCTCACCTGAACCGATGCAAATACTTGTAAGATTCTTGGGTAATATTGAACAGCAGCTGCATAAATTAATGCTTGCAAAATAAAATTTCAGCCTTTTTTTTTTTAAAACAGTAGATATACAATTACAGTAGATAATGAAAGATCCACAACCTTTTATCTTATCCTTTTGCTGAAATGTAATAGCTCAGCTCAAACTAAAAGCTAAACCTCCATTTAGCTTGCTTAAATGCTTAGTTTTGAAATTTTTATGCCTGGACTAAGCATAAAGCAAGGATTTCTTCTTTTAACATCTGATGTTCTTTCAGATGTTTGCAGAACAGGAAAGAAAAGATGCGTAAATTCAGAGTTCGAGATAAAAGTGTAACGTTTCACATATGAGGGCACAAATCAAGACAGCTTGTTCATCTGAAAGCCCACAAGCTCAACTTAAAACACAGTCATCAATCTAGAGTATCTTGTTTCATTTTACACAAACATCCACTTCATTCTCAAGATGCACATAAACTTGTGCAGGCAGATGAAACGTTATAGTATCTGAGTGAATGAAATTCAAAAACAACAAAAAAAAGTAGTAAAGTTTCTCAAGTGTTACAAACTAATTTTACAGACAAAGGAAGTTAATTCAGTATTAAGATAAGTGCAAATGCACACAGGATATGCAAACAGCTTATAAACTCTCACTGTTAACACATCAGTTATCACCACCACTAAAATTCAGAACACCACTTAGAGTGGACCCTTGTATTTAAAAAACTGTATGCCCTTTACAATTCCAATCAATCATACTCCTTCGCACCTTCTGAACAAAAATGCTGCAGAGTTAACTTCAAAAAAAACCCAGCATACACCACATGGGAGACTGAATTCATCCAGTTCTTAAAGCAATATTTCTCTATTTACATTGTGGCAAACGGGCTGAGACAAGCTAAACTCGGCCAGGAGATTTCCTCTCTCCAAAGAAGGAAATAAGTGAAGTCAGGAACATTTTTTTTTTGTAGACTGAAAACAAGCATCCAACGTCAGGCTTCCCTCATGGGCATCCAAAGGAAGCAGCAGACAAAAGACATGACAGCAGAGTCTTCCCAGAAAGGGTAGGGAAGTGGTAAGGAATGCTTACTTAGACAGGAACAAGGAATTCACTGCCTCTTGAATGTCTGACTAAGAACAGATTTCTGGAGGAAGATACTGGAAGACCCACCCATTTGCACTCTGCTTGCAGTGTGGCAAAGCAGTTTCTTGTGAAATTATGTATGGAAATTGATTGGAGGAGACATCTGACTGGTGTTTGACTTTTGTTTGTCAGATTTCCAGTTGTAGGGAAGGACAAGGTCAGAAAAGAATAGGTAATACAAACGTTATGCATCCCCTTATATTAATAAACAGCAAGTTTTATTTTTAATATTTGGCTTAGAGATCCCTGGCCACTGTAAGTATCATTAATAAGAATGTTTCAGGATCATTATGTGAAGAGAAATACTGTCAAAAGTCTGGACTGGATACAAATTTAACTTTGTGAACTGAAAGGTCCATATTCATCCTATTAAAATGCAGTTTATTAAAATATATAAAGTAGAACAGACGGTATAGAGCCGATGTTTTGTGGAAAACGTCAGCTGTACACTAACACTGTAATTTTATATGAGGCCAAACTCATTTACTTAAAATTCCTATGATGCATAGAAAATTCTTTCCTCTCCCATGCTAAACTCTGGTGGACACGTCAGGCTGAAAATAGAATAAATAAGCACGTGAATAGGTTACTTTCACTGCAAGTTTCAAACAGATTGAGTAAGATCAAATGGTCAATTCTCACGCCAAAGAATACTCATCTAAGTTACCATACTCTAATGCACACAAAACCAAACAAAATTTAAACCAGGTTTTGCTGCAACTGAATGGAAAAGAACTGCTCTCAATCTCTCTGAATTTATCAGTAAATTATATGGATCTTCACCTGGCAAAAGAATAAACATGACACTGAAAAACTGGTGTGTATTTCCTTAACAAAGTGACTGGAAAAATGAGTTCAAACGGCTTTGAAAATAACATAAAATCCATTCCTACAGGATTATTTGTATTTGAGTGTCTAGAATTATTCATTTAAAAATCAGTGTTGCAGAAAATTCAAACACTGTCCACATGGGATTTTCACTGTGCTAGAATTAAGTATCTTTCTGGTGAAAGAGCCACTAATAATTTCAAAAAATATAGGTAACTGCTACCTACAGAATTAAAACCACTGTTGCTTCAACCCAGTTCAGCTAGGAAAGATGCACTGATACCTGTACATGAAAATAGTTTGTTTAAAATTTCTTTTTTAAGGACTATCTTTCAAGTGTGTAAATCCTCCTATGATACAGAAAGCACTTCAAAATAGAACTTTGACTAAACAGCGACAAATATTTAAGATGCTTCCTTCTAAATATTAAGTTACTTGCACTTGATCAAGAGCTCGACATTATCTTTTGCTTGGTGCCACAGATTTGTCTGGGACAAGAATCATTTCAGCAAGGGGCTTTTGTATCTAAATTTTGCAGACAGTGCATTATGAGACTGCCAGAGTATCCAAAAAGAAGAAAACAGAACAAGAGGATGTATAGAAGCAAGGTTTTGATAAATTAAGCCTAGAATAGCAAAAGACAGGAAGCAGTGAAATTTGTCTAGTTGTTGATATCAAGTTTTTCCCCATCAGAGTCCCTCAAAATAAAGTGGTGCCCATGTTTTCCTTAAGCCAGCAACTTAAGCATTCAACTGACAGGAAGTATTTCTTGTCAAAGTCAAATACCAAAAACCCTATGTTAAAGATGCTGATGTTACAAAGTCAAGAGACACTCGGAGGTTAGCAAAGCTCATACAACTTTAATTTGTCCTACTTGTGTTGGTAGGAGAAGCCTTCCAGCAATAACTTTTCTATATGAATTCTCAGGTCTCTTCAAAGCAGAAAAAGTCATCAAAATGGAAAATACTTGGGATTTCTTTCCTCCTCCTGGTATCACTAAATGTGTCCAATAACATCATACCTCACTGTACGCTACTGACACCTTATGCTGAACCCAAAACTGGTATTTTTTTTCTTGGGGAGCCTTTCCCAGTTTTAAACATTTTGCTGCATCTCTGGTTCACCAACCCATAGGTGTGTTATAGTGCAGTTAGGTCTATTCAACAGTGGGTATCTGCTTCTGGAAGGACAAATCTCCTTCCCTCCCCTCCCACCCTCTCCCTCCTAAACATCTAACCTCAGAGAACTGCTCAGACCCTTAAACCAGCAGAAAATTGAACTAGCTCAGTACGGACCACAGGAAAACAAATGCTGGCACAATAGAGGAGGCATCAGGAACAGAAAAGGGGTTCCACAACAACTTCACTGTATTGAAAAATCAGACCAAAAAAATGTATTTCTACATTTATTTGAGACATTAAGCACCATTCCTTTTCTTTCTGGAGGAAAAGAACTCGTGCATAAGGAAGCTGAAGGCTAGAAGTTTCACATGTCCATTAACTAGTACAGCACTCCATAGTTGATTTTACAATGTTATATACTATTTTTACACTACTTTATATGCACATAAAATTCCTTTTAATTTCAGCTGCACACACTAAGCTCTCAGCAGTCGGTAAATCGGTCGCAACATGACTAACACCATCAGCAATGAAACTCTTCTATTTGTAGATTTGCTAACAATCCTGGAACAGTATAAGGACTGTCACAGCTCTCTAAATGTGATCACCTCCTTCTCTCGCAATCCTGTCTCATTTTCCAAGCTTTCAAACTCTGCAACTGAGTGATGAACCCATTTTATACTAAACCTGATTCAATCCAAGAGCAATGCTCATGCTATTAGAGTGAAAGAGGCAAGGGGTAAAGCAGGAAATATTAACAAAGCCTGCAAAAATATGAATACTGCAGTGGAAGCAAACCAAGGTTGCACATGCGATCGATTCTTTAATGCCTGACTCTTAACAGTAGCTTTCTTTTAACTGGAAACTTCTGTGCATTTTCATAAGATATTTTTGTAACAAAGAAGCAGAAACATGCTGATCCTTTGAAGGATCATCAGAAGGACAACATTCTTTGGAAACAACATCAACCTTTGCCACTTCAACTGAGCAATGACAGTTGGAATAACAGGCAGTAATCCATAAATCAGCCATCAGAGGGAAACAAATAGCTATAAAACCTGTTAGCAAGAAACAAATGCATGGAAGCAGCAATTTTTGGGCTCAAGCCAAATTTCATCAGGTTTGGGCTTGAAACCTTTACCTCCTTATCTCCTCTTACAATATGCACTTTGTTTATTCCTCCCTTATCCCACTCTGCATTTAAGTGAGATTGCTTCTTTTCTCAAAATATGGGAGTGGCTTCCCTTTTGAGCTTCCAGAAAACTAGCAGTAAAAATTAAGATTCATATCTGCTACTCCGCAGTCTTAAACAGTATTTTTAATAATAAGCAAGAAATAAGTGTACTGAACTTTTTGTGTTTGCAAGGTTAGAAGTGTGCAAGGGGCTTAAGAAGAGAGAAAGTAAAATATAGCATAACAGTCTGTATTCAAAACAAACCTTTGCCACTTAAGCTCCAGAACTTTGATTGCCAGAATCTGTAAATGTAGGACTCAAAACACAATATAAACATTTGTATTGGACAGTAAGACATGAAACATGTTCAAATAATATGTGGTATTGCTATTTTAAGCTATAACATATCTGACTTCTACATTGCCGTTCTAAAAAGAGAAAGCTATCCCTGGAGTTTGGTACAGGCTGTTCAGTATTTTGTACAGTCAATACAGCCACTTAACATTTTTTTTTAATATTCTCTTCCAGCAGATTGAATGTGTTGCTATATAAACTGAAACAAAAGATATAATTTTTAGAAGTTAAAAACTAGTATACAATTACCCAGTTTAACATGTATTCTAAAATTCTTGCTGCATGGTTCTAACAAAAATCATGTTAATGTGGCTATGAATACATCACCTCCATGGAACAAAGTAATTTTCTCAAAGTATTTTCGAATAGGGGGAAAAAAACCTGTGGATGTTGGAACAATGAAACAAAAAAATTTGAGAAACAGTATATGCTTGCTAAACAAGAATTATGTTTATTTAGCTAGTGAATCACCTAGAGGAGTAAATTTTCACTTTCATGATAGCAATCTGTCAGGCTTGCAAACACCCAGAAATAGGAATTAAAGATTATTTTAAATGTAGTTATAAAGGTCATAAAAAGTCTGATTTAGACTGAGGTACATTTACTCAAAACTGAGATTCATTGAGTGGTAGCAAACAAACAGTTCCTCAGACAAATGCACTTTTTTCAGTATACATGTTACAGAAAAAAAATAAAGAAATGTGCATTAACTGGTGGTGTCCACCAAGCTGCATATTAATATTCTCTTACACCAAACAGTTTGAAACAAGGGAAATGTCACTCTAATATAATTTTATGTTACGTTTCATTTGGCTAAACTGCAGCTTAAAGTTGCTTTGCCATATTAAAAGATTACTACAATAATTTTCACATGAACATTTAGACTTGAGTTTTACTCCAGGACTAAATATGGCATGATTTGCTTTTAATCTGTTGAATAGCTAAAAACTGACAATTAAAAAAACTACAACAAAGAAAAAATTAAGTTGAAGCAATGTGAATCTCACATCATTGAACCACTTCTAATGGTTAAATGTTAGTATTTAACAAATTCAAAGAGTTAATGAATCCTTGCATTCGTTCGGTCTCCTGTGCCTTAGCTAGGATGCATAAATACAAAAGACAGCAGATACTGGTAAAAGCTTCAGGACAGAAAGTGCTTGACGAAGGTACAGTTCTCAAGTGTGTTTGGTGAGAGAGTATAAGGGCAGATGCACTGATGAGAACCATTACAAGAAGAGTCAATTTTGTGTTAAAGTGTTCAAAGATGTCACCTTAAGCAGAAAAAAGCTTTAATAACGTCTTCTTAGACATATTAGGCATTTCCAGAGTCTACATCATTAGTGTTGTAATTCTAGCAGGACATCTCCATATAGTTATTGTTTGTTTCTATTTCTCTCCTGAAAAAAACAAAACAAAACAGAAAGGAAAATCACGTTAATACACACAGTTCAACATTATCTGCTTTCCTCTCATTAGAGCAGTTGCATTGCTTGCAACTTCTCTAAGTCAGGCAACAAGCTTTCAAGGAAAAAGCTTCACTTCTTTTTTTTTCCAAGAACATGAAATATTTAGTTCAAGTCAGCCTCTTAAACACAGAAGTATACATCAAACTAAAAGGCAAATATGTTCCAAAAAACAGCTATCAAAAAGAAAATATTTTATAATGTTACTTTTAAATCACTTCCATTAAAATATATTGCTCAAAGCGAACTGAGTAAGCAGACCAAGGGACCTACAAACAAGGCAAGAAAGAGGTACCCTAAATCTTCTGCTCAACTTGTCAAAAAATGCTCTGCATGAATATTTAAATATTATACTGTCCATCCATTATATCTCTGAAAAAGTAAATATAATATTCCCAAGTATCTCACTCAAAACCCACTATAATAAAATGTTTCAACATGCTTAAGATCAAAAGGCAAAGGAACAAATTGGCCCAGCTTCGCCTCCTCTGTACAAACACATTGCTCAAACAGTGAGAAAAATAATTAAGACTTTTTTTTAGAAATTACAGTTAATAACAAAATGCAAAACCAGTGAGGCAGGAATAGCTGGGGAAAAAACCCCACTTGAATGCAAGTTGCAGTCAAGACCATGTTCACTACAAAGCACTGTCAGATGTTGCATTTGGTGTAACGGAACAAAGCATGTAATGTTATCTGTGTAATGCAAACAATTGTAGACATCTTCGTACAGTGAAGGGCTAAAATACTAATCGCACTGTATCTCTATCAGGGACTAACAAATTCTTCCTCTGTATTGCAAGTCTAACAGAGTAAATAACATTTGCAGTGCTTTATCATTATCCTCCTTTTTTTCTACTTTGTTAAAGATAAACATATACTTAGGCATTATGACTACCTCTAGGAAAAAAATAAAAACAGATCAATAAACTGTATCTCGTTGCCTTCATTACATATCTTCTAGACTGTAAAAAGACACTGTAGTTTGACTGTAAGAAACAGAGTTATCTTCCAATAGCATTTCCTTTCTTAATATGTACAACTGAGCACATTATATAAATGTTTTAAAATACCTTCATGGAAGAGAGGTAGGTTCCCTCCCCCATTTAAAAGAACATAAAAACTCATTTCCAGTATTTTTATTATTATTGCATTACACAGCATGATATAAATGGAACATAAACATAGCAGGGAAAGCCAAAATAAACCAGGAGGCATTTGAACAATGATTTCAAAACCACTCTACCTGATACCACGCTGAAACTTTATTATGCTAGAAACTATTTAGGAAGAATGCATATTAGCACATGAACCCAAATATATTCTGCCAAAAAGAACTATAATGGAAGAAGAGAATACATAACATTTATACTGGTTATTAGAATGTAGCTGGTGATCTAGTCCTCTCCAAGACAGACCTCCGAGTTGCTTCAGGAACACCAAAAAAGTAAAGCTTGTGCAGTTCTTGGTCACGATAAGCAGTTCACAGTCCCAGTAGCTCTACGTCTAAGATTGTACATTCTCTAGTGCAGAACTTCAATACATTTAAAGTGAGAGCAGTACTTACAGTATTCTGCCAGAAATCATTTTTTCCTAGTTCAAAGAGAGATGACTAGTATTTGCATAGTAAGATACAGCTTCTAAAATGTGAGATTGATGGTATCAGTCATTAATACAAACTGATACATTAACAGTGCATTCCCAGGCTGAAAACAGATGATCACCAGCCTCATGCCTCACTATGCATGTAAGGCATTCAAAAATAGCCTGCTCATGCACATCTCGGATTATTCCTCTACTATTAGTAGACTTCAACCAAAAGAACGGCACAAAGTGCTGAAAAAACACTACTGTGGTATTAAGTAGTAGCCTATGAAACTGTCATGTTAAATAATGAAATACCAGTATTTTAACAATTTTAAATACTACCTACATGCAAATGGGCAGGAACCAATGATTTTATTTGTAAGTATTACATATGTAACCACCAAGTCAAGCTGTCTGGAAAACATCTCTGCATTGCAAACTGCTGCAGTAAACTGACTGACCTCGTGTTTTGTGTAGCCCCTGAACTCAAAATGCATTTAAGTTCATAAAAATTCAAAGTCTAAAGGGAACGATATCCTAACTACCTGCTTCCAGTGGATGAAATAAAGGAAATAAATTTCAAGTCAAATTTGAATTCTACAGAGAAAGAAGGCTTCAGAACACCACCAGCACACCTTTCCTGTAGTCTCAAAGTTACATATTACTACATTTATATTTAAACACTTACAGCAGACATACAAGCTTGACATTTTTCAATGCGAGCGAACAGTACATTCTTCAGATACTAGTATGAGTGACATTTGGCACTCTGTACAGCAAAACAGAGAGAAAACGTAATTTACTCAAAAGCAAATTACCACACACCCCCAGCTCCCCCCCCCCCAGCTCTAAGTCAGATCCTACTTGCTACCACTGCCTTTTCCTGTCTCAAAAGGTATTCCTCCTTTGGTTTTTTAGGTGGTTTTTGTTTGATCATCTGTTTTTTTTGTATAAACAGTGATTAGAGACAAACTAACAAAGGTCTTTATCCCCAGCAGGTTTCCACCATCAGAGCAGAGGAAGTTTCCAGCATACTGACTAGATTCCACTACATTTCCCTTTCACCCAACATCTCTTACTTCCTATGTTCAAAGGATGAGCAAAACCTTTGCCGCACCTCTTGTTATGCTCTTAGATAAATAGCTTCTCCAGTCAATTTAAGCTCCCTGCCAAAGGCTAGCGTCGCTTCTGAACTCATCAGGGTGAGGTTACCCAGCTTTAGGGGGAGTTTAAGAGCAGGACATGGAAATAAAGTACAATTCCATTTAGCACAATGTGGGAATGCATCAGCTGGTTAAAGGTACCTGTCAGCTGCAGGTATGCAAATAACTTTCTACCCAAACTGACAAAACCAAGTGCAGGTGAATCTAAAAAATGCTCAGGCCTCGGAAACATGCATCAATCCAGTGCAAACAAAAATATGGAATTAACTTGGTCTGAACTGTGAGGCTGATTTACTTCCAAATTTCAGTTCTCTGAATTCAGGGCATTAATCGAATGATCCTGTGCTGAAAAGTAGCTGCAATGTATTATGTCCTCAGATTTAACGAAATCTCTATGCTATCAAAATTTCAAAATTCAAAGCAACAAAAGTATTTCCTGATCTGATTTGAAAGAAACTACCGAGACGCACACAACACTGACTTCTGGAATTTTTTGTCAAAAAAGAAGGGAAATTAAAAAGCCTCATTTTTAGTAGCAAAAATGTAAATGGTAGTCTAATAACAAGCTACTACAGTCCTCAGATGTATTTTTTTTTCCTCAAGATCCCACAAATTGAAGCTCAAGGTGAGGGAAGGCAGACCTGAAAGAAGAACTTTTGGTTTTTTATAGCAGTTGCAAGCATTTCAAAGTGTTCATTTTGGAAGTTATCCACAAGCAAATCGCAGACAGTTCTGACACACACTCACCCCCAGCACAATCAGCTATACTTGAAAAAAAAAAAACAAACAGAATTTTGCCAAACTTTTGCATCTTACTGCAATGTTTAAAATGTTCATGCCTGAAGCTGTCTGCTTTGCCCCTCTCCCAAGAGGTAGCGTTCTCACAGCAGCTTCAGAAGGGAATGTGTAGCACATCTTAGTTGCTTCACTGCAAACTGCGATTTAATCTTCAGCTTAAAAGCCCTGCTCATCTGCAATGTAAGCTAACATGTCAGACTGCATTCTGTGAAGCGAGGCGCTGGCACATATCTCCTCTGCCAACTCCACTGCGTGGGCAGAAACACCTGGCAGAGGCAGAACAGACAGCTGTAGAGGTGGTGAGAAGCAGCCACAGCAAAGTTCATGAAATCTCATTTACTAATGGCATCAGCCATAATCTGCAGTTTATTGCACCCTGGCGTACCATTACAGCTATGACAGCATAAACATTGACCTTAGTGCTTGAGAGCCACAGTGGAAAACAGATTACTGAGAAAACTGAAAAATGCTAGAAGTAGTTTACTCCACTTATGACAAGGATCTCATTGGCTGTTAACAAACTACATTACTGAAACTTTAAAATTGTGTAATATAAAGGTCCTTTTTAACTTCTTGCTCTTGAATTTCAAAGTAGAGAGGGTAAACCTCCTGAAGACAGAAATTACCTCAAAACCAGATAAAAATATTTAAATACATTTTTCTGAGAAGCACTTCTGGGAATTCTGGGAAGATGGGAGGGAAGGATCAGATCAGAAGCATCTGTAGAAGCCTTACATGGACTTAGAAATTTTTCCTATGGAGATGCCATCCCCTCCCTAAACAGTCATTTCTTCCTATTCCTTATCCCAACATGAAAACTACAAGGCACAAATTAAAAATCAAAGCCAACATAGGAAGTCAAGTGAGGTTTTACAACTCCAGATCAGTTCCTTCTCCTGGTAAGCCTTATGAATTAATACTCATCTGAGACCCTGCTGCTACAGATCATTTGAACTCCAGACAGTAAATAAGGCTTTCAATCATATAAATATTAAAAGAGTCTGAAAAGCTACAAGACCTAGACTTCTAATTTATTTATTCTTTCTATTAGTCTTGATGACATTTTACTTATTTCAATCTCTGAAACATACTTTGCAATGGTAAAAACATGAACAAGTTACAGTAAAAAGATAAATAAATTTAAATTTGAGCAGATACATGCATTGTTAGTGGAGCATGGACAGACTATATTATCATGGTAACGATAAAGGCAGTAAGAATTTAATCCACATCTGAAATACCACAGCACACTAAATAGCAGGATACAAACATTCAGAAGGCAGAGGTGGGGAAAGAAACGAAAAGATACCATATGATAACACACAATGAGGAAAGGCTCTGCAGAAACCAAGCTTGAACTCCATGTGCCAGAAAAGCCCTTCCAGTCTTGCTTTCCCAGGTGTATACTTTCAGTGATGGATTAGCCAATTCTAACTACAAGTAGCAAGCGCTTCCTTTCAGTGCTGTACATCATTACATGTTGAAATATCAGATTTTAATTAACTACAAGACAGCCATTTCAGCAAGTTCATTAAAAAGTAAAACAAATAAAAAAATAATCAAGCTTCTAGATCCTCATTATTGTTTGTTAACAATGCTCACAGTAGAACATCAGCTTTTGAAGACTGACAACAGACAGCTTCTAACTAGATCTATGGAAATTGCATTCAGTCACGATCACTGTCCCAGCAAAA
The DNA here is from genome assembly GCF_011004875.1 of Balearica regulorum gibbericeps. Taxonomy (NCBI): domain Eukaryota; kingdom Metazoa; phylum Chordata; class Aves; order Gruiformes; family Gruidae; genus Balearica; species Balearica regulorum. Next base: position 39,697,126 of record NC_046185.1, read on the forward strand.
GGAGCAGAAAGATGACTGACACCTTTGTTAATTTTTCTCAGATGCCCATGGGCAACAACAAAATCTTATTTAATTGCTCTGCTAAAAAAGCTATAGTAGCCTTGGAAGGGAAATGACATCCACCGCAGGGCCTACAAAATACACTGGGGAAGAATTTCTCAGACAATTTTTCTCTAAGCTTCACCACTCATGCTCTTTGCACACATCTAACTCCAGTATCATTCTGTCATGAGGAAACACAAACATATTTTATCTTGGTTTCTCATTATATTCTATATGAAGTTCACTTTTTCACAACTGACTATAATCCCTAGGTACAGAAGCAAAACAGTAATTATAATTACCTGTCAATATTAAGTACACTACCAGACCTCTGAAAAAGTGCTCACCAAAAACTGGGCTCAAACAGCTCATCACCTGATACAAATTCTTGTAATATATCATTTCAACTAGATGCATCTGAAAGTTAAAGCCAATCAAAATTGATACAAAACTTAACCCTAGCTCCACTGACTCTACAGAAACAGCTTTACTAGACATACAAGATCTGTAGGGTTTTAAAGTGCCATTTTTTCCAGCAAAGCATCACCAGCAATCTTCACTCAAGTTTCTGCTAACTAGCCCATCTGTGTCATGAATCAACGAAGCAAGGTTGATGTACTGCACAGAGTCACACAGGTTGCAACTTCCTTGCAATATACAGGCATATTTCTTCCCTGCAAACTGCAGAAAAAGCACCAATGTTCTAGTCAACTTGTTCTTAATACAGCAGCGCAAGCTGAGGAGATGCAGCAGGAAGCAGAAGGCTGCCACATGAATTTTAACAACTATTCATGTATATTCAAGGTTCTGCTTTTGCTCTGGAAGAAGAGATTTAGAATTATTCCTTTGCATTAAAACCCACAACCTAAAGACACAGCATTTGGAAAAGGTGGAGCTGTCAAAGATCTAGCTCATTTCAAGTCTGAAGTCTTGTCTTAGGCAGCTACCTCATATTTAACAACATTTTGGAATTACATTCCAAAAATAACTGGTCTCTTAATCATCAAGGTACACCATTTGGTTGATATTCCTAGCTTTTCCAATAGAGGTCCCTATTTTACAGGAGAAATTGGTCTTTCAAGTCCCAGAGTCCGAGAATTTAAATCCATTCTGTAAAAAGGACTCCGTAGGCTTGATTTTGCAGGTAAGAATTTCAAACCAAAAAGAACAACACAACAAGATCAATACAAGTGTCACTATAAACTAAGACCACCTGTAAGTTTAATTATATTCCATCTCTTTCATTCAACAGTCCAATATTGCACTTTCCCTGTTGCAGCATCTTGTCCCTTACTAGAAAAGGGCAGGCCACAACCACTACTCAAACTCTTACACAGTCACTCTAAACGATACCGAATTTTAACATTGAGACCTCTCCATACTATCCCCATTCTGTAATAAATTCTAAACACTACCTCTGAACAGAAACAATTGATTCTACCAAATGCACAGAAAACAGGCACAATTGAAATCCATGTGTCTATAACGAGAGAACTTGCAGGTCATTTTTAAGTATCTCCAAAAGACTAAAGATGCAAAAGCAAATGAAGACATGGTAAATAAGCACACCTTCATGGGATGAAAATTCTGGATCAGCATGTCTAAAATTATTCTAGCGCCAAGTAATCCTCTTCTCCCAAGACCAGGGGCACGTATTCATCTATCAGCAAGGGAGCAAAAACGTATCTTCTGTTTCTACTTTCTGACTGCATTGTTTTTTCTTAAAACAGACATGAGACCTGCACTATCATTTTAATTTATAAAGATGAAACTGTAGATAAACATCACGTTCAAGGAAATTGCAAAATAATTGCCCTTGAAACATCATCAAAAACATACAGGAAATGCACAAGTTTCTCAGATAATATTGTATGTTCTGTTTTATTTACTGTTTGAACCTCTTTTAGATGTAAACACACAAACTTTAAGAAATTGTCTGGTACAACTATCATTTAACTAAATTAGAAATGCTGGTCAACTACCTGTTTTCCTTGACTTGTACATGGACTGTGGATGTATCTATATCTGACTTTGACATTATAGCCTAGTAGTTGATTGTTGGGGGGGGTAAATGGAGGAGGAAGTGTCTACAGTTCACTGTTAATGGATGTTTTCTCACTTCCCTACTTCCCTTAAGACATCTTTTAAGTAATATCAAATCAAGTATAAAGTCAGCAATGTCTGGGAGTGGAAAGAAGTTACACTGCTTAACGCTGCAGCCTGATTATGACCCAATTATCAAAGAAACAGAAGTTACAGTAGTATCAGAATGGGGGGGAGAAGAGGGGAATGAAATTACTCCTTTTGAGACTCCAAAAAGTTGTATCAGCATTCCTATTACAAGATATGTCGTAGAACAGAAGAAAGCTAACATTTAAAATGCTTAAAATTTACCTACCATTTAAAGGCTTCCAGAAAAGTAAAAATTCAAAAAACAAATTAGACAAACAAATACACCGAATTCCTCTATCCTCTCCCATGGATAAAAATTAATTATTTTTCTAAACTATCTCACTAAGAAAACCATTTAAAGCATTCTACAGTTACATGGAACCATGATTTTTTTTTTCTATTATATGCTACAAAAGTAGAATTCCGCACTAAAAAAAAGCACCAAAAGAAGTCCTAGGACAACAGGTAGTTGCAGGTCAACAAGCCATCATCTGAGGGTGAGGAAGTTGTAATATTCCAACAACTGCGTTTTTAATCAGAGCCACATTTCATTTTGATCCATATATTTACTAAAGATCAGGCGCATAACTACTAATACAGTTGGGGTTTTTTTCCTTTTCAATATCTTTCATTTTCCTAATGTAATTACATGCTCTTAAATGGCATATTTTAAGACTTCTGTGCTTTTTAGATCTTATTGCTACTGCTTTCTGTTGAAAGACAATCAAACACATTTTTTAAATAATCTTCACATAAATATGCACATTTACACCACAAAGCAGCAGTTCAAACAAAGGACTAATGTAATTTCAGATTATTTCAATATACTACTGACAGAACTCATGAAAACCATTGCTTATTTCTTTGCTCCTTTGGTGAAAGATGACAGCACTTCTACATTTAAGTTAGGAACCTGAGCCATAAGAAAAGTGTGAATGGTTACTGCACAAATTTGTTTCCAATCCAGTTCCAAACCTTAACCACACTGGAGTCACATCAAACAGTGGTAGACACTAGACTTCTAGTATTTGTGGTTAAAGAGACTATTCATAGACATTTGGAAGTAAGCTTTATCAAATGGCAAACTTACTGAAGTTTCACGTTAATCACAAGACTATTCATTGCACTTTTTAAAGTATATTGCCATATTTTAATAAAACATAACTGCTAGGTCATATTGGAAATTAATTATTGATCCCCCTGAGTTGTTAAGATTAAACTTTTACAACCAATTATTTTAAAATAAGTTAGCTGGAAAGATGAACAGTTATAAAGTAAATTAAATCCATACATCATATGCTGTTTACTATGTTTAGATCACTGGCTGTATGAAAGTTTGTTACCACCTATGCAACAACAAAACATTAACTGAACTTTAAAGAACATGTAAGTGACTACTGCTGCTTGATGTATTTAATATTTTATTAACAGCAATAAGCACATTTTTCGTGACAAAAACACTGGAAACAAAGTGATTGCCACAGCTGCCACAGAAAATGGGTATGAACTTAATTTACACAGTTCTACTGGCAGTAGGAAGTGCACTAATTTAAATACAGCTCCATAAAAGCCTAGCTGGCACTAGGTAATAAAGGATTACTCAATTAACCATAAACCAGGGCTTACAGCACTAATTGTTGCATTTCCAAACTATTCTTGAATCATAAAAGAGTTAACAATTGTATGTTTACAATTTAAAGACACGTTGGTTGTACACTGTGTGATAAAAGAAGAAACCTAGAGGTTTAAAATCAACAGTCAATCATAAGAGAATGATAAAGATGAACTTTCAGTAGCTGTCAGTTTAATTTGGACTTCCTATATTTTAAGTACATATTAATTTGCTTAAGGAGTATTAAAATCCATCTACAAACAGAAAACCTCACAACTAGATACACAACTCAAAAGTAGTTTTTTATACTTTGTCACAAAACCAATTTGTACGACGTTGTAGAAGAATCAATGCCTACTATGCAAGCATCTTGACAAGTATGTTTTCTCCCAATAGTATTAGGAAGGGTAACTTAACAGAGAAATGCAGAGTTCAGTACTTGAGTCATACAGATATTGTACATGAAGATATTAAAGGAAACAGTAATGTTACTTTATTACACAAACATGCATAATCACAGTCATCTATTTAGAGACCTACGAGATGCTGAATTTAGTACTTTCAATTTTAATTTTAGCATACATAGAAGCACTACCAATAATCTACGTTTCCCCCTCCATCACATTTCATGGTTTTCATCTGCTACAGAAGGAAAAAACCCGCAACTAAAACACATTATCTTCCTGAGTTGCTAGGGCATGTCTGAATTCTGACTCTTTTGATAAGTTTTTTTCAAAAAGTAGTACTTTTGAAGCATACCAGTTATTTGTGAAGTGTCTTAAAACATCACAAATAAAGAAAATACTAAAACATGAAGGCTACAGAGAAACCTGATAACTTTAGTCCTTCTGAAACATTACCAAAATCACAGTGAAGTTGTATTAAATCCTGAAAAAGTGAAAATTTTCCCCTTACACTGAATATTAGTTAAGAATATAGCCCATCTTCCCATCATCAAGATGGCATGGAATTAACAATACTGATTTAGGGCATATTCAGTTTTCTTTTAGAAGAAAAAAAAAAATCAAAAGGTATTACATGCCCAACTAGGATATTCATCTTGCCTCCAAATAATAAAAAGTTTCCAACATGACAATTTGTTGCAGAGCTGTGCAATAAAACTACAAAATTGATTTTGGGTACACATGACACTGGTCTATAGGAGATGCAACGTGTGTTGAAGGATTAGGAACATATAAGAGGCAGTGGAACCACTGCAGTACTAGAAACCTCACAGAAGTAAGGAGGCTGCAAAGCAGGTGAAATTCTTACAGAGCCAGAGTTGCAACAGCTTCAAGAAATGAACAAATTCAGGACTTTACATCCCACAAGGCCCCTAATTAGCATAAAGCCTAGACTTTTGGGGTTTTTTATTCAGTAGGCGGTATGACAGGAAGCACTACCACCAAACTGCACCGATGCAAACTCCTATTTCTGCATACTTGCACACCATCTAACTGGTACAATACTTCCTGAAATGTCGCTAACCATAAGACAAATCACATATTTACAGTAACTAGCAAGCCTGGAAAGAAAATAAATAAAGCAAAAATAAATATTGTGGCCAATGGTGAACACAAGTGTTATTAGTAGGGAGAGTACACACAAGACAAAAGTAGACAAGTACTATAAAACAGCTTAAAATAAATGCCTTTTTCCTCTTGTCTGGTTTCCTGAAATACCTCCAAAACTTCAAATTTATTGTAGGTATACTTTTCTTCACAGAAATGAACTACCCACTACCTTTTTAGGAAATGCACTATCAGAAGTGTACAGCGTCAGAATAATTTTTTGGACAAGTCATCATCGTATCACTTCTGTGTTTCACAATTGTACAAAAGGCAAATTCAATCAAGGGGAAAACCTGCTTTTCACAGTAATCATGTTGTTAACATTTCGTTAAAGTAGAATTTTAATTGAAACATCATGTTAAATAAAGTCCTTTTTGTGAGATCCAGAAACAGTAAAAATTTAAACTAGAAGACTTCAGTTACGGATAACACACTCAATTCAGTTTTTGATTACTCTGAAGAGTAAGACATGTCAGAAGTCTGCTTATGCAGGCCTATGTTAGCATTGCGGTTAAACACATGCCTGTGTTAACAAGTTACAAGAACTTAAATCTTCTAATTAAGAGCAGGTTATATCAAGTAGAGACACCTTGGGTAAAAAGCGCCACTTTCCAATTCAACACTTGCACACAGAAATTCCAGTTGTATGAAAAACAAGGTTTCCAAACCCAGAAAAAACAGGAGAGCTACTATAACGACATTGATTTCTTACCCTACGCATGGCTTCCTCCTCCTCTTGACGCTTCTCATAATGTGCAAAGTCATCAAAGATTGAGGTGGTATGCTTGAAAGTAGCAATTATTTTAAGCACTTGCTTGGCTTTTTCTAGGGGTACCTCTTGAGTGTCCCTCGAATTGGTAACCGGTTTGTTGTCATTGTTTTCCAAGCGAATATGTCGCAGTTGGTTATTGGGAACGTCTTTGACAAAGATCCATTTGACATCAAACTTCCCCTTCCACTTATCCTGAGACCAGACACCAGCATATGCATTGTAGTCCACAACAGACTTCATCTCAGCCACTCCACAGAAGTGTCCACTGCCATTCACACTGAAGAGTAAATAGAGCGGGCCTTTTCCATTCAGGGAACGGTAAGCAGCATCCAAGCGCTTATTACCATGTTCAGTACTACACCAGATAGAGTACTTAATGGAGCGATGAATATCGTCCTCTGAATAACTTTTGATTATAAACACACGTCCATTCTTCAGATTCCAATCGAAGTCTTTGGGATTGTAGTTGTTTATGGCCTTTAGTTTCTCCAGCACTGGGTGCACTTCCACACCAGAAGGTGAGGAGCTGACGGATACAACACCTAAACCAAAGTTCTCACTACCAGCTCCATTGTTCTGGCTGAAGCCCACACCCCTATTACGAGGAGCTACCCAGCGGTTTTGCAGCTGTTGCTGCTGCAACTGGTGAGGCTGGGCCTGCTGCTGAGGTCCTTGTTGCTGTTGTGGTTGCTGTGGCTGAGGCTGCTGTTGAGGCAGTTGGCTTTGCACCAGTGGTGGTGGTTGAATTAATGGCTGAGGCTGCTGGATTATAGTCTGAGGAGGCAGTACTGGTTGGGCTGGGGGTGCTTTTACCACTGACCCTTTGTCATCCCAAGTTCCAATATTCATGTTGTGTTTTATAGGTGGTGGTGGTACAGCAGGGCCCCCTATGCCCACATTACCTTTAGGCTTGAGTTTCGGCTGAGGTTTAGCAGGCTTCCTTGCAATGGCAGCCCATGAGGTTGGTTTAGGTGCTGAACTGCTAACTGGGGGCACACTGTTTGCTGCAATGCTTGTCATACCTGTACTGCTCAGAGCTGAACCTACAGTTTTTGTCACAGCAGCTGTCATATCTCCACCAATTTTCAGTCCAGTCATGCCTTGCTCAATGCTGCTAATTCCAGGCACCTTGCTCAGAGTATCACTGCCAAATCCAGCCTGTCCATCTGCTATGGCTCTCCCAAGAGAACTAGGTGGATAGCCATAGCTGCTGCTGTAAGCAGAGCTTTGCGTTGATTGTCCCTGAGATCCACTTGTCCCCCATGTAGAGAAGTCTGCATTCCCAGGAAAAAAATTAAATCCATGCTGCCCAAGAAACGGAGGGGTATTTCCTAACGCCCCAGGTTGACTAAAGACACCATCAGGTATGTAATGGTGTTCACCGTTACTCATCTGTCCATAAGTTGTCAAGTATGGCATTGGAGGGTCGCCCGCAGTTGACCATGCTGCTTCGCCTAAGGAGTATGGAAATCCAATGGATGGAGCATAATAACTAGGCATGTATGGGTCTGACATTGGTGGATAGCTGTTACTCTGCAAGAAAATAAAACTAAAGTCAGCAATATAGACAATTATGCTCAGAGAAAAAAAACCCTGTAATACAGTCCAGAACACTTTTAAGGATTGTATGAATGCATTTGTAACTTCCATCATTCCTCTCAACATAAAAGATGATCAAGGTATCTGTTAGATATAGCCATCTTTTCCTCAAGAGACCTTTTCAAAGCACTGAAGAGCCCCATTTTTCGTAATATTTTATTTTCAGTTACTGTGCTAGGCTTAAAATGCCTCCATGCCAACAGTATTGAGAAAATAACCAGCTACTTTAAAAAAACAAGTAATAACAACTGTAGTTTCATAATTACAGAAAAACAGCTGCAACTATGATTTAAAGTTTTGGTATTCTTAGTTTTTTGTCAAATTTCTCACTTCTAATTGCAGACACCTGCCAGAATATTACAGTGAAAAGGATGCCTGTTCGTTTCAGGAAGAACAACAATCAAGTCATAACATTTCCACACTACTGAGAATGAGCATTAAGTACAATCTGTGGTCTAGTAGAACAAAGTTTGCTAGCTAAATTCCAATCCCACTCCCAAGACTCTTGGGAAATCACAGCATTTACTTCTTGAGAAGATAAAGCTCCAATACATTTGAAGGACTTCTGGTGTTGCTTGGGGGAAAAAACTGCACATTATCATCCTCTAGCTGATGCTTCCTTAATGTTGCATTATTGGGGGGGGGGAAGAGGGAAGGCAAGCAAAATTCTCAAAGCCTTTTAATAATTTGCACGTTCTCCCTCTTCCAAGACCACTACAACTTACAAACTTAACGTAATGAATATTAACTTTTGACTACAGAGACAATTCACAGCTCTGAAAATAAGTCATTAACTTCCTGGCAGAAGAGTTATACCAAGCCATAGCAATATTAAGTAGTATCAATCTACTATGCCATCAACTGTGAGATACTTCCACCAACTTAAAAGAAAATCACGAAATCATGTCCAACCAGTTAATATTTTCTCAGAGCCAATAAAACTCTTCAACTGCCTCCAATATATGATTATTTCATTGTAAATTTAAAGTGTGGGGGGTTGTTTTGGGTTTGTTTTTTGCCCTCAAGCTTCTTGTAACTGCATCTTTCTGAAGTCAGAGCACAAGCACAAGACCAGGAGACATCAGAGCATGCTTTCTAACAGAATCTTTTCCAGAATTGTTAAGATTACTTTCGCTGTTTAAGATACCACATGACAAGACAAGACATGATATAAAATTATATTTCAGTGGATGTTCAGGCAAGTAAGTAATACTAAGAAATATAATCCAAAAATGAATTAAGTCTGGAAGTCAGCTGAACTCTAAAATTAACTTCAAGGTAGTAAACAATGTTCACTTACCTGATTTGTCTGGCTACTTAGATATGGCTCAAAATCATCATCATTTACTGCATCCTTTTGATGAATCGAACCGTTTTGTACTGAAACTAAAAGTAAATCTGTATTAGGTATACTCTCTGGAAGATCTATGATGCACTTTTAACCTAGATAACACTTATTAATTGCTTGTACATTGAAATACTTCTACTTGTGCTTTGTTGAGACTGAACATATTATTGTTAAGCACCACTTTGTTACATTTAAAGAAAATGGGTCATTCTGTTGATGATCCCAATCAGATGTCAGGAGAGGTCTGGAAAGACGGCAACCAGAGCGGACTACTCCTGACTATTCTTTCCTGAACTCCGCAGACAGAGGAAAAGCTACAGGCACACCTTATTTGCACAAGCAGTAAATCTAGCCTTTCCAGAAGTACCAGACCAAGTGCAAATGTGCAGGCCAACCAAATCAGACATATTCAATAGGTTCAGGGAAAGTCACAACATACAGCTTTCTCCTGCCAGGAGGAAAGGCAGTTACCCACCAAGATAACCATGAAGGGCACCACTACTCAGCTATTTAATTCTGTGTTTCCTACATAACTGCTGTACTGTAGTGCATTAGTGGCTTCTCCGAAACTCCAAGTGGACAAAGCCAGACTGAAACTAGAGCTCAAGTCTCCAAGGGCAATTACAATCCTTTCCTAACATATATGCCCCTATACACTGGAATCTCTTCCTACCTGCTCTTCTTGGCCTCCTATTACCTTTAATTTCATCTAAGGCATTACACCTACCTGGGATTTTCCAGCTGCTCAAGTTACTTGAAGTGTGTCTACCCTCCCCCAGGCAACTATTCAAACAGTCAAATTGCACAAATTTATACTAAGTTCCACTGTTGTCCATGGTGCAAAGCAGAACAGGGACTTAACCCAGCATTTGCAATTATACAACTTGAAGACAAAGACCTTTTCCCAAAACTAAATTACTGTTTTTTCTGAATGCAATATTTTCATTATTTATCAAATAGATTAAGTTAAAAAAAAAGTTTGAGAGTGATCAGTAAGGTGCACTGAGTTAGGAGCTGACTCCATGGTTTCTGAAAAGTTTCTGAAAAGTATATACAACTGTGTAACTAAACCTTTAACTTCGTTGGAGTTAGTGTTTAAGAGTGTTTTTTTGCTTTGGGGGCGGTGGGGTGGTTTGTCACCCAAAGTTCACATTGCAAAGCAAGTGGTGCCTGGACCAAGTCACATAAAATTTTTTTCACATTTGACTAACACCTCTAAAACAAACTGCCTTCAGGGAATGAAACTAGCTGAAAAAATGAGAAAGGAATAGATATAATCACAAGGCATAACCAAAATTTGGAAAAAATTATGAGCTTCAGACAGCAGTAAAAAGAGCTAAAATTAATAATTTAACACAGAACAGAAGATTTTTTTCAAAGCAAATATCTGGGAAGGAAGAAAACAGCTCATGTTCAGAGTATCTTCTTGAAGTTTTAAAAGTCTGAACACTTGACACTTCAGTAATAACAAACTGGCACAGTGTGTTTGTATACTAGCTATAGCCAAATATGACCAGCAATGGTGAGCACAATGGGTTTTAAAACTTGACAGAACAATATTCCTAATTAAATACCAAATTTAAATTAGTATTAGGTGTTGAGGTTTTGGGGGGGGGGTTTCCCCCCATAAATAGTTTCAGTTAAGGTCATTAATCATCCTGAATTTACACACAATGGTAACATACTAATGAGCTGGAACACTATATTCCTCTTTATATTTGGCCCAGTCACAATGGGAACGAGCCTCAAAATCTTTTGTCCGTGCCATGTCCATTGCTTAGGCTTAACCAAATAGTATGGAGAGCACGATACTCAAATACAATTCTGTTATAATGAAAATCACAGACAGCGGCATACAAGTTTCTTAAAAGCATGCAACCACAAATAAAGGAATAAACAGCTCCACGTCAAGACTAGAATCCTATCAAAATTAATCTCCTCATTCTGACAGCTAATCTTCACAAAATGTGCATCTGCTGTGTTTATTGTTTCAGAGGTATCTAAAGGTCACTCAAGACAGAATTATTTTTGGTCTGCCATTACAACTAACAGAATATTCCTGTAAATATATTTTCTTTCTTATTCATTCTGTATTGAGATCTTAAGTCAGTGACACAAAACAGTTCTACGCTGACATCTTTCCTAGTAAATATATACATTTCCCAGTGAAATAGCATCATTAGAAGTGTGTTTCTTTGGCTTTTCATTCTAACTTTACCTAATGTGTTAATAATGAAGAATGTACCCCACACACACATTCAACAAGAGCAAGAAAATTAAGATGCATGCCTCATTCCCAAAATCTCACATTAAGTGTTCCAAATAAACATGGCAGTGATGAAGAATACTAATTTAAACTAATCTACAGTTACTAAAAATATCTGTATCAATGCAACCCTGAAAATACCATATACTTCCGCAAACACTGTGAAAACATACAATGTAATTAGATATTGGGAAGAAACACCTCATCAAATAAAGGAACTTAAAGGTTATAGTCTTTTAACTGCTACTATCCTTTTAATAACTGCTTGCAAAATGCACAAATGATGGCCAAAGGCATAAGAATAATCAAGGTGTAACAACTTCTTCTAATGAAAAACTTCATGTGGAGAATAAGTACTAAAAGAAACACATAACATTTTATTATTGTTTTAAACCTAATGCTTACATGTAAACTTTCTACAAAACTAAAAATTATATACATATGTATGTAAACACAAGTCAGCACTTTCCCATCACAGGTGTGATACACTGGCACAACAAACAAAAGGGGAAAAAAAATGGAGTTTCAGGAATGTCAGTTTCTCCCCCCATAAGACATCATTTGATACACCAATTAATAATCAACTAGAATAAAGCACCCACAACATTCTACTAGAGAATACAATACCTCCCAATATTATTTGCAGGTCTAGTGGTTTTCTTGTTTCAATATGAAAAATACTCTATTTCCATGCATACATTCCTTATACTGCTCACTCACATTCTCTCATACACTCTACCAGACACACGGACAGTAACATTTTTACCATCCTCTTTAACTTTATTACTCTTATGCACAGAACCAACTTCAGATTAGTCTCTTAACTTGGCATTACATCTTCCCTTGAAGCTCCTTTAAGCTGGGACCTATCACAACACCTGAAAGACTACTGTCTGCTAACATGTGGTCAGTAAGGATTGCTGATACTAACTTATCCTCTTGAAAAAGTCACTAACCCAAAGGCAACTACTCGTGCTACGCTGTGCTACCATCTTCAATCTCCTAGCCCTTTAATCTAATGCTAAATCGTAACTTCAATTCATTAAATAGACATTATACCAAATAATTTAACAGAATGAAGGAGATTATTGTTTTGTTTCACTATAGTTTTCATTTAGGTCACATTCTCACCAAGAGAATACATAGTGAGTATTCATTATTTACAAGGATTCACTCCATAAAAATCCAAGTTCAGAAATGCAAAAATCTCTTCCTTACACAGCAAACGAAGAGATGTGTTTTGATTCAAACATTCTGCAGCATTTACAAATCATAGCACACAAAAATATCCTAACATAACAAGCTACCACATAACACCCAAATAGAAATGCTTAATACTTCTGCTCCGAGTCATAGATATGGATTCTCTAATAGATGCATCTTGATAACATCACTAAAACTGAGATATGGCAATTCAAAGCATGTGAAGCCACAACTACTTGCTAAATGGAAAGTCAGATTCATTTTAAGGGCAACATGGAAGGTATATTTCAAAGACACAAAGAAATAGTTCAAAGCTCCAGTTTGGGGGCGGGGGGGGGAGAAGTAGAAGTATTAGAATATGAGAGAACAAGTACTCTAGAATGACCAAACTAAGAAGGTCTGAGGAGATAAACACAAGTTGATTTTTCCCTGAGTGGAGAAAAGTTAAAAGGAACAGGCCAAATTCAGCATGATTCAGGAACCACGTGTCACCTCCTAAGTGATGTATGTAATAAGCAGCAGATAAACGCCACACAGACAGAATAATAGAATAAGTACACTGCAGATAACATTAAATGACAGTTCAGAGAACAATTAGATTAGTTCAGATAATGAACAGCAGGGGGCAAAGAGTACATCAGCTCCAAAAAGAAGTTTCTTATCTGCATGAAGAAATAATAAGCATATTACTAAACAAAGGTAGCTGGTGTGCATGCTATTCTATAGCTCAGCTTGCTGAGCACTTAAGAATTAAATGGGCACAAGCGTATTGATTAGGCAAAAAGAATTCCCAAATACAATATTAGTCTTTATATCAAAGATAACAAATTCCAGACCAGAAATAAATTGCAAGATATAATCTGAGATGCTATTTACGACAAACTTGCCAAGAATTTTAGAGAAGAATATTAAGTAGTTGGTTCCTTGTTTCTGTGGGAAAGAAGAAACCCCATTGAGCATGGTATTTACCACGTTGATTATGTTAAGATGCTGACAGAAACATGAAAAAAAGTAGAAAAGTAGAAGGCCTACAAACACTGAGAGAATATTTTATACTGACTCTAAAACGAAGAGAAAAGCCCACAAAATTTCTGAGAATACAGAAGGTAATGTGTTCTACTCACAGATATGAGTAACTAAGTAGTCATGTGGCTGTTGTCTCACAAGCTAAGGAAACTATTCAAAAGATTCTCCCTGATGATTCTAGTACACTGATTCTATTCACTGCACAAAAAGGACCAAGGTGTACTGTTAAAGAGATTATACAAGCATATCACAAAGTCAGCTAAAAAGAAATAGCTATGTTATCATCCAACTTCTGACATTAATCTTCATTTGAAAAAGAAAACATTTTAAATTGATGTACCACTGTGCCACAGTAAAAATGCTGGGAAATAACATTTTGGCACACAATTTGCTATCATCTTGTTCTGAAATAAAAGACATCCTATAGCTACATTCTTTCCCACAACTGTTTGAAGATACATTAACCTCCATAAACAGCAATATTAAGAGATTTATACAGAAATACAAGCAATTAACTTACCTTTATTTCCCTGTCCTTTAGGTCTCTGTACATGGAAAGTGGGGGGAAAAAAAGCAAAACAAGTTCAGTTAGAAACCTCTAATGTTTACTTCAGGGTAATTCCATTTATTTGCCAGTTCTGCTCTCTTCAACTTAAATATCAGTTTAAAACATTATTAAAACATGTTATTATAAAAATAATGTTATATCATATAAAATATTACAAAAAACGCAAAATAATTTTAAAATTGAAAGAATGTCACAAAAAAAATTTTGAAATAATCTAGTCTTTTACCGCATGTGAAGATTAAATGGTGTGGAATTTTGATTGCCCTGACACACCCCACACATCCCCCCCCCCCAAGAAAGATAAGCAAAAAATAAAGCATACAGTAAAAGAACAAAGAAAGTTAGTAGCCTAAAATTACTGCCAGTACTAGAACTTCTTTATCATATGTAATCTTTTAAATTGACTGATGGGTACTTATCAGAGAATAACCTACAATGCCTTGCTTTTTAGATATACAAAGGAATATATAGTATTATCATAAGGAATGCACAATTTGTAGTTCAGCTTATCTAGGCAATTACATTAAGAAAATGATACAGTCTGTATGAAGTTTTCACACAAGGAAATAACACCCTAAAGACAATTTTTGTATTTTTTTTTTTAGGATTAGTCATTACAAAACACTGTTAATCTGTCATGCACTGCGAATCACTGTAACCGTAGAAGTTACAGTATCCTTAATTCCTCTATAACAAAATAAAATAGCTTACAAAAACAAATGCTAGCCTATGAAAATTTAATTCATCTTCTCACATATGCACAACTAAGCAGGAGTGGGGCTCCAGCCTCCATCACTCTCTAACAATTTCTAGTCCTGAAAAACTCAGTATCCACTGGTTTCAAAGTTTAGGGGACAACCACCTCCATCTTGCTTTTATGTGCATCTGTCTCAGAGTTATCATAAGACTGTTTAACACTGCTCCATCTAAAGCTGCACTGGCTAGTCATCTCCCTTTCCCAAAACCAGAGGAAAACCTCTGTAACCTTAAAAACCACAACTCATCTTTTGGGATGAACCTAATCCAGACACAAAGGCATGCAGAGACCAACAGGAGACACAGAACTAAAAAAGTTGGGAAGAAGCAGCCTTCGTGGAAGACAGAGCAATGAAGTGCTAACAGATCACTGAGCTAGAAATAAGCGCATAAAAGAAAACTGGAAAGCATGCACAGACACAAAAGAAACAAAACATTAAAGGCACACAGAGAAAATAAAAATAAAAGGGGCAGGAGACTGCAAGGCGAAGACTTTTGGGGTGTTGCAGAGACCCACGGAGGAAGCAAAGACGAAGACAGAATAGCTTCCAGCCAGAAAGAAAGGCCAGGAGAGGTCTAACAAAGATAAAAAACAACAAACTCCAAGTTCCGTGAAGAACCAACTAAAATGTGCAGCACAGCGCATGGAGCGAACAGAGGAGCACGGCTGGGGGATGCGGAGGCCACAGGGAAGGAGCAGAAACCAGAGGCCCGAAGGGAGAAGAAGTGGGTGAGGAGAGCGAAAGGCACGAATAGAAAGTATGCGGTAACACGGAGGCAGAGAGAATTAAGGGTGCGTAGGGGAGAAGAGACGGAGCTGGGCGCCGCGGGGGCCCGGCACCAACGTGCTCCCGGAGCGGGGAGAGGAAACGGGAGCCCGAGGGGGCTTGGCCGGGCAGGGCTGGCTTGCGGGACTAGAACACACAAAGGGGGGAGGCCGGGCAGGGGGGCCGAGCCGGCAGGGCGGCGGGCCGGGAGGCGCGGTGCTGAGCGCCGGCGGGCCCTGCGGGCGGGGAGGCGGAGCGGCTCTGGCGCGGATCAGCGGTTATAAATAGGGGCTGCCAGGCTGGGAAAGGGGCCCGCCATCCCGGGCGCCGCCGGCTCCGATTGATCGCCGCTCCCCATGGCGGGGGGAAGGGGGGAGGGAGGAGGCCGCGAACCGCGCCGCCCCGACGGCGAGGGAGGGTGCAGGTGGCCGCTTGGCCGCCGCCGCCCCCCCCTCCGGGGCTAACGAAGGGCCAGGGAAGAGGAAAGGGCAGGGAGCGGGCGCCCCCCCCCCAACCCCACGGCCGGTACCTGGTCGACGCTGGTGGCTGACATTCTTCACGGGGAGCCGCGATCCCCTCGCTCCGCTCCGCCTGGGCCTCGAGTGATTCCGCACGCCGGGGCCGCTCGCTCGCTCGCCCGCCCACCCGCCCGCCGCGCCGCTCGCCTCCGCCGCCTCCTCCCCGCCGCCGCCTGATTGTCACCGCCGCCTGGGCTCGCTGCCGCCGCCGATCGGGTTCCCGCTGGAAGGAGCCGGCCGGCCGGACGCAACGCCGCTTCCCCCCCCTGCTCTGGGCTCCGCTTCCCTACAATGGCGGACGGACTCCGGCTCCCACTTCCGCTCCGCGGCGCCCTGACCTTCCGCTCCCCCTCCGCCGGCGTCGCCACTGACCTTTCCCTTCCCGTCCCCGCCTCCATGTCACGTGGGGAGGGAAACAGCCCCGCGCGCGCCCGCCACCAGCGACTCCAAAGGCGCGGGGGTGGGGCCTGCGGCGCCCGGCGGGGAGCGGGCATGCGCGCGAGGGGCGCAGGCGGAAGGAGTCGGTGTCGCGCGCTCTCTCTCTCTCTCTCTCTTCCCCCCCCCCCCGCCCCTGTTCTCCTTCTCCCCGTGCGCCGCGGGATGCGCATGCTCGTGGGGGCCGCTGAGGAATGCTCGGGGAAGGGGCCGTAAATAACGTTAATTGCCTGCGCTCCGCTGCGCCTCTACCGGGGGGCCGTGGGGGGTGCAGTGCGCAGGACGCAGCTGGCGGGACCGGTAGCGTTGTGAGGCGTCCCGGCCCGGCTGCCGTTGCTGGCCGTTACTGCCTGTGGTGGGTGCGGGTGGGCCTGGCCCTAGTCCTCCCGCCGCTGCCTCCTCTCTGGGTCCTGCCGCGGGCGGACGTGGCCGTGCTACCTCGTCCGTGGCACCTCCGGTCGGGATGGTCGCTGTTGCCGCACGGCGGTGCGGGTCGGTGCGCTGGCTGGGCTGGAGCCCGGGTTGCGTACGGCCTGCGGCCGGGTGAGCTCACGGGTGGCGGGGTTACCTGCTTGTATCGTGTAGCCTCCATCCAGTTCGCTCTGTCGCTAGTCTGCATTTGTAAGTCCTTGCTTTGGTACAGGTTTGGTGGGAGAGCAAATGCAGTGGTTCGTCAAATATATTTTTGTCTATACAGCTGCTTTCACCTCCATCATTAATGACACCCACAGGCCTTATTTGGTGTAAACACAAGTACAGCAACCGTATAGGGGTTCCCATAGCATGCAACCACCAAGGCTGTTCCAAAATTCCCAGGGGAGAATGAAGCAGTTATAAAATTGAATCTGAAAAGTCAGCGTGGTAGTTATGCTGCTTAGAGTTTGGAGGGGAGAGTGCCTTAAATCCAGTACCACCTGTGGTGTAAACATACCTGTCAGGGCAATGGGAAGGTACATCCTTCAAGATTTGCAGTCTGAGTTCGTTTTGAAACTTGGTGCACATGTTTTCACAAAGTAAAGGGTGTCTTTTAGCAATTGCATGAAGTGATCCTGGGAAAATAACTGGGTAGCAGTTATGGATGAAAGAGGTTATAGTGGATGGTAATTTCCCAGTATTGCTGAAAAGTGAACATTATACTGGAAGTTAGCTAAAATTGGTGTAGGTAAGACTTGTAGAGTGCTCATTTACTCTATTGTAGTGCAGTCTGTAATTTTGATCACCCATGAAGAAACATATACTAGAGTCCAGAGGAAAGCAACAAGGATGTCTGGAAAATAGGTTCTTAAAGATTGAAAGAAATGGCCTTGGTTGGACTAGAAGGGAGAAAAATGAGGGTGGATATGAAGAAAGTCATATTTTTTAATGCATAAAAGTGATGATTTCTATCTGTATTCTTTCAAATAGGACAAAATATCATGGATTTAAACTGCAGATGGCAGGGTTAAAGTTGCTGTCTTGTGACACCTGGATGAACCTTTAGTAGGTCTGCAAACTTAACTTTGGATAGGGCTACTTTAAAACACTATCAAAGCAAGTAAGACTACATCCCCACCTCTAGCACCACAGTTACAAAGCAGGTGGACCCTTACGTTCATTCTTTCAAATCATACTTCTTTCCTCTTTTTTTCTGTTTTCCTACTCCATAGGCAGCTGTGGCACAAGGGGATTCCTACTTCTTGGTGAAGCAGTTCTAGTTTATATAAAAAAATAAAGATTGAGGAGGCAGAGGAAAAGTAAAACAGAAGACTGGCACTTAGGTGGAAAGAGTGCCCACATTGTATAGTCTCCTTACCAATAAGCTAGGCGTTAATTTCTAGTTTTGGTTAGGGGGTTGGTTTGTTTGTTTTCCTGGCATCTTCTATCTTATTTCATTTAACCACAGTGAAATAACTTCAACCCCAGAATACCTTTTGGTGTGGTGATGAGAATACTGCCATGAGAAATGTGGGTTCTAACCTCTTCCCGCTGAGGAGAGAATTCAGATCTCAACATTTCTAGGTCATGGGGAGTGCTGGCCACGGGTAAGTCCCGCAAACTTAGATGTTAATATGGCATTGAAAATTCCAGTTTTGATCTGAGAGACCTAAATTTGACATCAGGAACACTCTATAAGAATCTGCCACATTAAAGTCCATTAGGGAATCTAGGCCAATGAAAAACACACTTTAAACCATCTGGTTTACAGCATCTTGCCAGTTGCTCAGGATTTTATCTTGAGACCTAGGAAGTGTATTTTTTTAATGTCTTGTCTTTGGAATCATAAAATGACATCAAAGTGCCAGTTTCTGAAATGGTTTTAGCCCTTCTGATTAGACAAGTCTGTAAAGTAAGCAGCCAAGAACTTTGAAAATGGTCATCAGGAGAGGAGAACTCAAATTTATTATTTGTTTAAGATCTTACTGGTTTTGACCCAATGCCATTAATTTTGTGAGGTTGACACTTGGTTTTGAATGTTCGGGGTTTTAAACGTTGCTCGTTTTATAGAAATACAGTATTGCCTTTGAGAAAGTGCTGGCCCCTAGTGACTTAATAGCATCTATTCAGTTGAATATGCAATGTGATAGTGGAATAAATAAAAGCAATAGGAATTTCTAATTCAGTTTATAATGGTTGCTGTGATTTGTGTGACAAAAATCCAATGTGCTGCAAATATTTCCAGTTTTTGATATTGCTGGTGTCTCTGCTGGGAAGTGATTCTGCATTGTTCCTCCTTACACCATTAGGAATGTGGTAGAGTGAAAATTATCCTTAAAGAGAGTGCAAGTTCAGCAGGATTCCAGTCTGCATTGCAAGCTTTACAAAGTCTTAGGCTCAAATGAACCTTTTTGATGGGAAATAATGCAAGCCTCTGAGGACTTGCTGGAATGCTCTGTGGCAATTAGTTCTGTAATATTATAGTTCAAGTTCTGGCGTTACGTGGCTCTAGAGACTTCGGAAATAGATACGATTCATTTTTCAAAATGCTTTTAGGCCTCTTTTTTTTTCCCCTCTTAATTTTCCATCGTCTAATAGTTAACGTTCAGGAATATCATTTGTGATCTGAACTATGATAGTTTGATTCCACCGCCCTTTGCCATCAGATTATCATACTGAAGATGGGCATCACCCATGTGCATGACTTGCAGAGTTGGTGCAGATGGAGCTATGTCTAAGTCACTATGCCGGCAGTTCTCCAACTGGACTTAATTGGGCAGGGAGTGCCAACCAACAGTAACATTCTCTTCAGGACTCCAATTCCTCATGGTTATTTGAAACGCATACCAAACGGATGTGTGCTTATGACCCTGAAAAGGTCTTGGAGCCCTTCTAGAAATGTCGCTCTAGACTACAACAGAGATCAGGAGGAGGACAATTCCCTTTGTTTAACCATGAAATCAGTAGGTCCTTATCAAAGTCTTCCCTGTTACATTCAACAAAACCTTTTCGATTTTTCCATTACTGCTTTCAGAATACTGATTGTGCCAACTTAATGGCAAACTTAAAGGGCAAAAGGATGACTGTGTTTACCCTTTTGAGATATATTTTTCCCTTCAACTTTACTGGATAAACCCAGAAGAATATATCTATTTTAAAAATTAGGAAAACTTTATGGTAGTAACTTCTTTGAAAATGATTGAGATTTGAGACACAAGTTCTTAAGCACTCAGAAAATGTAGCGAGGATTCTTTTCTTAGCCAGTAAAATGTAAAAAAAGATCAAGTCCAGATAACCATTATTTTCTCATACATCACAGAGGCTGTCACTGGACTGTAAAACAGGTGCTTTGTCAAGTCTTGGCTACAGATAGCAAGTGGCCCCAAGACTCTGACAAACTAATACCAGACAACAAACTGTAAATAGGCTGATGCCTGTGTTTCTCAGTGTAGCCTAACAGCTCAAGAAGATTATGAAAATACTTGTTAAATAAGTAGTAAATACATGCTACTAATGTTCTTCTGTTTCTACTGCCTCAAAGATACATTAAAAAAAAATATCAGTGGATTATGACCTAGCGTTGGTGAAAGACCTTCTCCAAGTAGTAACCTGGACTAGGTGGCTTCCAGATATCCCCACCAACCAGCGCTTTTATGATTTTCTGGAATTGAGAGGCTGTGGATGGTTCATGAAGCAAAGTCAAAGCTCAGGTGTAGGTCACTGTTGAGGAACGTGCCTTCCAGAGCGTCCCTGTTATTAGCACACCTGCAGCTGCACCTTGGCACTGCACTTCTGTTCCACGGCTGGAATGCCCAGCTTCATCTGGCATGAATGATCACTGCGTTGGCAAAAGTTGCCATTATGTGGCTACAAATGAGTGAAAAACAGAGCTCAATGCAAATAAACATTTTCCATCTGTATGTGTGAGATTTAATAGTTCTGAGCTATTAAAAGACTTTTATCTTATATCATTTAGTCAGTGGTAATTAAACAACTACATGGTCTGTGCCCTGTGTGAAATCCACTCCTATGCTGAAGGGGCAGGTCCCAGATTCCAGCAAGCATTCTTTTCCAAGGTTTGAATAGTTTTGAAGAGTACAACAGCATCTATGGAACGGAGAATTTCAAAATATGCGACAGGCATTCTGGAAAATGCACTGACCATAAACGAGTGATAAAATTGTACAATATGTTAATGTTGTTGATGCACTTGGGAATGAGGAAATACAGGCTTGCACTTATGAAAGTGTTTGGAGGAAAACACTGTATGAAAGAATTGCAAAATTGTATGTAAGTGTAAATAATCATAGAATATAATTGATGGACAATTAAATAGAATATAATAGCTCATAGCTAACACTGTGACAGAGACAAGCAGCTAAGTTAGTGTATGCTGTCTTTAAAAAAAAAAGACTCCAGTGTTTAAACAACGATGATTTTACCTTCTAGGTACTTTGATTTTACTTTTGGTGGGTCCCATTATCAGGGAGCATGAGGTAAGACAGGAGCTTTCCACATGGGCAAGCCCTTTTCCAGATACATACAAATGTAAAGTATTAGTATATTTGATAACTGTGTGTGCTAGCTGTGTGGCTTAAGGGAGCATGTAGTCACATACACAGTAGGCTGGGTCCACAACAATTAGTTGCTGACAGATCTTCTCTCATTAGTTGTTCTTATGAAAGACAGTCTTAAAAAATTATATATCCCCTTTATTTCTTACATTCTGTCCCTGGAAGCTTCTCTGTCCATCAGTCTATTTTTTGTATCTAAATCTTGCTCGTATTTTGTGTAAAATTAATGGTGTCTCTTCATGCCTTTGCTCCTAATCACACATAGCGATCTCCTTTTTGGTGTACAACGCTACTCATCGTAACTGCATGTTTGAAGCCTGGCTATGCTATCATCCTGACCAAAACCCCAGGGGAGGAGTAACAACCAAACACTCTGCTAGAGAAGACTACCAGTCACCATTGTTTATATAGCTGGGGTACTTCTGGCCCACATCACAGTACTTTTAAGACCATACTTTTACCAATTCAATAGCAAGCGATATAAAATGTAGGAAAACCATCAATTTTCTATTTTTATAAAAGCAGAAATTCCTGCATGAGGCTTTAAAACACACACACTCCTGCAAGTAGCAACCCTCTTTTCTTAAAGGGCACTGTAGACAGCTGCCCATGGCCTGTTCCCACCCTGTTTCAAGTTATTTTGTACGTCAGGCCGGGAAAAGCATGGAACGTGCTCAGATACTGTACTGTTTGTCCAAATATTTTTAGGTGACTTGTAGTAAGAAAAGCTTCTCTTGTTGCATTTAAACTTTGTACTCCAGCACAGCTGCTTACCTGTTTTCATTCCTGTTTCAAGATTTGGCTTTGATGAGCTATAAGTAAATATACACAGAGCTAGCATTGTAGGTGCTAAGCCTCACATGGTAACTTGCTTGCCTGAGAATATGCACTGAATGCTATTCTTTAATTTTAGGTTTATAATTTTCCTGATGTTTAAGAAAAAATGTCATGAACTGGATTCCATAATTATGTCGAAGACAAACTACGCGATTTCCACCTTTGACATTAGATTGAAGAATACCTTTGTAGTTAAAGTTTACTACATGAAAGAGACATGCTGAGCATTTGCTGAGACAGTCACCCATTCCATAAATTATTTGGGAAAAAAAGGATTAAACAGATTATGAAAAGGATACGCGATTCTACCACCTTATTAATATTTTTCTATTCAGCCTGGTGGAAAATACCTGTAAACCTTTCTGAAGTCATGTTCTGCATGTGATGGCAGCATTTTGACTCCTGTACTCTTGGACTCTTTAATTAGATAAATGAAATATTTTTACTGCCTGACTCTTGTAGTGTCACATGAGTGTCCTATTTTTATTTTTCCTCCTAAAAATTTTACTAATTATTTTCAGAAATGGGAGAAGCTCATGTCTTTTTTCACAGGATTCTCTGTTTTCCATTCTTGCTGAAGAAGTCCTGCAAGTTTGCTCTTTGGTAGAATGAGGGTTTTGTCTCTGCTCCCAGTATCCATTCCACATCCCATTCCATTAATCTGATTTCTAAACTTGGAAAAATTTTTATCAGTTTTATAACCTTACAAAACTTTATAAAATCCTACTGTCAGTCATGCTTCCATTTTTTTTTCCTAGATACTTTTTGCTGTGCAGTTCGTTAGTGGTTAGATTCAAAAGTCATATTGCATAATGTTGTGGGAGATGTTAGCTGCTAACCAGAGGTAAGAGGAACTGGAAGGACATCTCCAGAGCTAGCTTGCCTTGACAGATCCTGAGAAAGTTAAAGTGATCCCTTTCCCCAAACCCTGTACCTATGTCTAGACCCTGCTATCTATACAGGTATACCTGTGCAAGATGAGTCCTCTGTTAATGTTCTTAAATCATTTATGTAATTACAGGATGTTGTCAAAATTCATTATTTATGTGAGCGTTTAATATCTACAGTGCCTACCTAAATCTCCATTGTGCTCCATAAAATTTACTGAAGTTTAAAACGTTATGGTATGCTTCCTATCAGAAGCAGTATTTTTCAGGCCATACTTTTATATTTTGGATTATTTCTCCACACTTCTATTTTCCCAAGAAAGTCGAACAAACCCCCACTAAGTAAGGGGGCAATAAGGCAGTAAGTTTAGAATTGTGTTCCTGAAAGACATTTGCCTTAAAAATACCTACAATAATGATGTTTTTTTGCATCTGTATCATGTCCCTGTGCTATCTAAGATATATGCTAATTTTATATATATCACTTTATATCATTACGTTATGCATGATTATGTAGGTTATATTGTCATCTTGGTTTATTTAAGAAATGTTTTAATGTTCAGAATCACCTTTTTTTACAATGAACTATGGTAACTATCTTTGTCCTGGGATGACATACTGCACATACCTCCTTAAAAGGATCTACCTTCTGGGATGCTGAAGTCTTCTTAATAAATCCTGATCTGGATACAAGCCAGAGTTTCTGAGTCCTTGGAAGCACAGCTCTAACTGACCAGAAAGGCTGCTATTTTTCTCTGTGTACTTTTGAGTGCCATGATCTCTCACTGAACAAAACGCCAGGAAAAAAGATGTACATCCATTCTCCTTGAGCAATGCAAGAGTTTAAATTCAACCCTAGTATCAGTGTACGGAGTCAGTGGAATTGTGTCCATTGTCACCAGGCTGAATTCGACCCTCAAAAATGTAGAAGCTGCAGAAGGCAGCTTTATGATTTATATTATGTATTAGGTCTGCATTGCTAAACCATCATTACAATTTACCTTTGCAGGCACAAAATCCAGCCACCCACTCTTTTATCAGTATGATAATAAAAAAAATTAATCACCAAAGGGTGATAGAGTTTAGTTAATTTCTCTGTTTGACTATTTCCTTGACCGCAGTATGTGGGAGAAGGAGACCTATGAATCAGAACATTTGATATTTTGTATTTGCGTCACTTTAAAATACTTAATACAAATCTAGAGAAGGAGAAAGTTTTGTTTTCTTTGAAATACATAAGCCCTACACCTACTTTGTCACCACAGGCACTCAGAATCCTCAGTATAAAGATATCTATGTAATTAGGCACAACATAAATATATGTTATTTATATTTTTTTAATATCCAAATATTTCAAAAGAATACCATAAACAAATAGGCACCAAAGTATGAATCCCCCGTTGTTATTTGCAGGAAGCTTGCAACTTAAATTCTGTTTTAAAGTAAAGATACCTTGTCATGTACCACATACAGACCAAAATAACTTAGGTAATTTCAAAATAAAGATTATATTGTGATAATTAATAGATAGTACTTTGGTCATTTCCATTCAGCCAACTAAAAGTAACTAAGTTTCTTCATTAATGACAAACATCTGTCCATAATCACTACTTGTAGCTCTGTATTCCTTACAAGAATTGATCTATTTTCAGTCATGCCTTATTGTAAAATAGCAAGTTAAATCTAGATTGTGGGTTTACTGTAAAATGTGTGAAAAATACTTTCAATATACAATTGTCATGGTTTAACCCAGCAGGCAGCTAAAACAACCACACAGCCGTTCGCTCTCTTCTCCTCCCTCAGTGGGATGGGGGGAGAGAATCAAAAAAAGGAAGAAAAAAGTAAAACTTGTGGGTCAAGATAAAGACAGTTTAATATGACAGAAAAGGAATAATAATATACAAAGCAAGTGATGAACAGCACAATGTTTCACCACCCAAAGCCAATGCTCAGCTAGTTCTTGAGCTGCCCTGCCTCCTGGCTCACACACACCCCCCACACCCCCCCAGTTATATACGGAGCATGACATCATATGGTATGGAATGTCCCTTTGGTCAGTTTGGGTCAGCTGTCCTGGCTGTGTCCCCTCCCAGCTTCTTGGGTGCCCCCTGTGTTCTCATTAGCAGGGCAGTCTGAGAAGCTGAGAAGTTCTTGACTGGCAACAACTAAAACCATCAGTGTGTTACCATTATTCTCACCCTAAATCCAAAACACAGCACTATACCAGCTGCTAGGAAGAAAATTAACTCTATCCCTGCTGAAACCAGGACAACAATATACAAAAGTTAGAACTAAGAGCTTTTTTTTTTCTAAATATAGGTTAATTGAATAAATAAATACAGCTGACTGAACTAATTACTTGATGGAACCCCTAACCCACTGGCTATTTTGAATCAGTTTTTATTTTAATAGCCTCATCAAAGAGAGATACCCAATCCTTTCTGCCTCACTATATTTCATTTCAGATACAGAAACTGTCCAGTTTTTTAAGGCTTTTCATTAACCTACATAATCAAATTTCTGATCAGCTGCTGGATCAACACCATTAATTCTAGTACTCTCACAAGTGTCTCCAGAACAGACAGCTCAGGATTATTTTTTTCTGAGCATTGGTTTCTGCTTTCAGTTCTTTCACTGATTTCTGTTTGCCATTGTTTTGATCTTTCAGCCATCACTAACTGTACCTTATAAATGGTTATGCTGATTCTGGCATGACAGTACTTCCTCTTATTGTTGACACTTCACAATATTCTATTTTATGTTTTACTTGCCTGATCATGGCCATCTCTATGCCCTAATCTTAATTGCAAGGTGTGCACTGGCTGGGCCCCTAATTAGACAAGGTACAAGTACTCAGGTGCTTAAGGTTTGGTCCCAGTCCTAAGTCAGGGCAAACTCAGTTTATTTTAGGCTGACAACCCATCACATTAAAGGTGTCAATATTTTTACATTTTCAATCAAATCTCAGTTTCTTGTGACAATAAGTCTGAAGTCTTGTTGAAAAATGCTCTTCATAGGTAATATTTAGTCACAGATCATAGAATTGTTTTGGTTGGATAAGACCAAGTCCAACTGTTTGATCACCAAGTCCAACTGTTAACCTAGCACTGCCAAGCCCACCACTAAACCATGTCCCTAAGCACCACATCTACACATCTTTTAAATACCTCCAGGGATGGTGACTCAACCACTTTGTTATGATGCAATGCTCAGATCAAACACAGAATTTAAAATAAGTAACCATCCCTCCATACGTAAATTAAATCAATAGAAACAATAAAAGTATTAATAAACTTACTCTATGGATTCATGTTACATTATTTTTATTGTAGGAAGTTGCTCAGATAGTAGACCTATCAAGTGTTTCTAAGCATAATATACTACACCTTAAAAATTACATACTTACATAATTATATAGCCACATTTTACTGACCAGTGAACAATATTAAAAGTACCTTCTTTCTTCGGTTTGTTATTTTCCATTACTAAAATCATGACATCTGTCTTTCTCTTATACTTGTTTTCATTTAAAAGCTGAAGTTTATTTTTCTTTTACTCCGGGAATTCTGATCATTAAAG
The DNA here is from genome assembly GCF_011004875.1 of Balearica regulorum gibbericeps. NCBI lineage: Eukaryota > Metazoa > Chordata > Aves > Gruiformes > Gruidae > Balearica > Balearica regulorum. The sequence continues at coordinate 39,724,072 of NC_046185.1, forward strand.
AACCTATCTCTCTTAATGTTTTGTGCCTAATGAGTTGGGAAAAGAATGTCCTATGCTGAGGCTCCGTAAGAGCCAAATTTTGTACATGGAACAGCTCAACAGACTAGTATATTTTTTACCTTTATTGATTTAATGTTTTTCAGAGCTGTTGTGACTTGCTATTAACGAGCAATTAAATAGCAACATTTAAAGAGGGGAGACTGATAGCTGCCATTCCTACTTTCAAAAGCTAAAATATTTTGCTTATTGCCTTTTTTTTTTCTCTCTCTTAAATAGATCCACTAGGTGGTGCTTGAAATAAGCCCATCTCAGAAATTTAGAGGAAACTGGAATTTATTGTGGCTGTGCAATATTAAACTGTACTTCATTAGTGAAAACTCCAACAGGAATATTGTTGGCAACAGGAATAAGATTTCTATCCAAGAGCTTGGGCTCCTCCTTTTCCAAAAATGAGTTTTGTGTTTCAGAAGTAAAACTAGGTGTACACCATTATGGAGATGTACTGCTCCCCATTATAAATTTCTGTTTCTTCATTTCTGGTACTTTCAAAATACATCTTTTTCCATTAATATTTTTGGCATTTGAAGAAAAAGCTTATGTGCAGACTCAAAATGTTTTGGATAAGTAGTTCTTTAAATATATTAAAGAAAGATGAAGCTTTGCATTACCCAAGTGCTCCATCAATCCTGCAAGAAGTTTAAGTTCCAATAAGAAATGAAGGAAGACTGGTGCCATGTTACTGCATGTGGCCGGGGAAAGGGGCAGGGAGGCACATATGGCCAGTTTTGCAGGTATGAATTACACTCTGCCAAATTCCTTGTGGAGACCAAGGCTTGCTTTCTCAGGTTACTCTTTAGCCATTTGCTGTGCAATCACTCTTCCTAATGTAAACCAATTTCTTCAGAGCTTTAAAAAAAAGCAGAGCCGCTACAGATTTCTCGGTCAGCTATGCACCAGTCAGTTCCTTATCACTCCCCTGCCTTTCAACCTGATGGTACAAGCTTCTAGCATAATCATTTGTTCCTGACATTGCTTCTCTATCAAAGAGGGTGATAGTCCTGTCAAACACCTGCCCAGCACGCTCGTGGGAGCTCCAGAGCCCCTCCAACTGCCAGGTTGACACCTTCAGCTGTCAGGCCACTCCAATTTCCTCTCCCTCTGCCTTAAAGGTGAAATGCTGGTGATCCAGGCTTCACTTGGCATGTGGTTTTGAGGGAATCCTAGAATCATTAAGGTTGGAAAAGACCTCTAAGATCATCAAGTCCAACTGTCAGCCCAGCGCCACCGTGCCTACTAAACCACGTCCCAAAGTGCCACTTCTACAACACGTTTTTTGAATACCTCCAGGGATGGTGACTCCACCACCTCTCTGGGCAGCCTGTTCCAGTGCTTGACAACCCTTCCGTGAAAAAATTTTTCCTAATATCCAATCTAAACCTCCCCTGGCACAATTTGAGGCCATTTCCTCTTGTCCTATTGCTGGTTACTTGGGAGAAGAGACCAACCCCCACCTCACCACAACCTCCTTTGAGGCAGCTGTAGAGAGTGATAAGGTCTCCCCTCACCCTCCTCATCTCCAGGCTAAACAACCCCAGTTCCCTCAGCCGCTCCTCATAAGACTTGTGCTCCAGACCCTTCACCAGCTTTGTTGCCCTTCTCTGGACACGCTCCAGCCCCTCAATGTCCTTCTTGTAGTGAGGGGCCCAAAACTGAACACAGCACTGAAGGTGCAGCCTCACCAGAGCTGAGTACAGGGGGACGATCACTTCCCTAGTCCTGCTGGCCACACAGTTTCTGATACAAGCCAGGGTGCTGTTGGCCTTCTTGGCCACCTGGGCACACTGCTGGCTCATGTTCAGCTGGTTGTCAACCAGGACCCCCAGATCCTTTTCCTCCAGGCAGCTTTCCAGCCACTCTGCCCCAAGCCTGTAGCGTTGCCTGGGGTTGTTCTGACCCAAGTGCAGGACCTGGCATGTGGCCTTGTTAAACCTCATACAGTTGGCCTTGGCCCATCGATCCAGCCTGTCCAGATCCCTCTGCAGAGACTTCCTACCCTCATGCAGATCAACACTCCTGCCCAATTTGGTGTCATGTGCAAACTTACTGACAGCGGACTCAATCCCTTCGTTCAGATCATTGATAAAGATATTAAACAAGACCGGCCCCAGTACTGAGCCCTGGGGAACACTGCTTGTGACCAGCTACCAACTGGATTTAACTCCGTTCACCACAACTCTTTGGGCTCGGCCATCCAGTGCCCCTTAAAAGGCATTTCTCAGTTCTTTCCATACCCCAGGAGAACAAACTCCTCTAACCCATATGGCAAGCAGGGAATAGATGGAGAAGAGGGAAGAAGCATGCACCTGCCCGGGTCATACCTGTGCAGTGCTGACACTTGTACAGCACATGCAAGTCTTGCCCAGGAAGTAGGCCAGCAAAGGTCAGACCCATGAGAGGGCTGCAATTGCCAGGGCACGTCTAGGAGGGCTTCAGTTTTGGGGTGAGGGAGCCGGAGAGCTGAAGTGGGGGAGCCTGGTGGGAAAGTGAAGGTAATACTGAGGGCTGGGGAGGAATCAGAGGTGCTGCACTAGTCACTATTGAGGGTTGGCATGAAGGAAATTGGAATTAATTCATAGAAAAAATGTTTTAAATTACTGTTGAGGCAGGATGTGAAGGAAAAGCCCATGTTAATTGCTAGTGGAAGAGACTCTAGATAGTCTATTATAAAAGTCTCTAAAGGGTGCACATGTCAACCCAGAGAATTCAGACCTAGTTATTGCTAAATGCACTGCAGTCAAATGTAATGTGTTATTTAGGTGTAACGAAAAGTCTGGTTTGCTCATGGCCAAAGCACAAAGGCTCTTTTGACCACAAGGGTGGGAAGCAGAGTAACATATATAAACTAGGGTGATGCACATGAGAAGCTAATCTTTCACCCTTAGTATGCCGACATCATGTCAGGTATTTTTCATGTTTAACACATAGTCTATGAAGAATCAGTCTAAGGATATTGATCTCAAAGGAAAAAAGGATTTGGGTCACTGGAAAGGTATAGAGAACAAATTAATCATAAACTCAGCATTTTGTGCAAAGATGATTTATAGGACATGGAAAAGTAGGTTTAATTACTGCAGTGCATCTTGGAGTAATGCTGGTATCAGTAATCTGAAATATGCAGATTAGAAAATGTTAGTGCAACTCTCAGTTAATAGGAAGTTGATACTTAAAAAGCTTTTGTTATTGTAGTTCTGAAATGGACATGTAATTGATTTATATATACTATTTTCTTTTTTCAGTTTGTTGTTGCTGCTAAAGTTCAACAACAATTTTAGTTTTGTATCTGAGCATCTTCATTTTTCAATATGTATACTGCCAAAAATTAAAGTCTTTTTTTTAAACCAGAAGTCACATTAGGGTCGATCAGGTTAGTTGATTTTATTGTTTAATTAGTTTACGTAATATTAAATTGGGGGTGTGGGGAGGTGTGTTAATTCTTAGTTTACTACTTCTGTTTCATTTTCATGGCTAAAGAGGAGACTGATAAAATATTTGCTTAGATGATGTCAGTGGCAGAATCGCCAGAACCACCAACTGGCGATGCAAGTCTACTGCAGAGGCAGGGCCAGAACCATAGGCGGTGATCTCAGCAGCCAGCCAAAAAAGAAGCTACTCCCTGTGCCAGACTCAGGATAGACCGTCTCCAAATCCAGATGCAGGAGGAACGTGCCGTGATCTCTGTACTTTAACATCGCCCTTATTGTTATCAGCTGTAATATGATTTGAAGAGAGAGAATTCAGGTTCAAGAGCTGAAAAAGCACTGAATAGATCTTACTTGCCTTGGTAGGACCTCAGCTAGGAACAGGAAAGAGTTAATTTCTTTTTCACTGGTACAAGGTTATGTAAGTTTTCACTTGTTTAAACAAGTGGTTTAATTAGTTTGTCATAATTACTTGTAAAAAGAATGAAAAGCAATAAATAAGTTTCAGGACCAAAAGAAGAAAATATGTTGTTTTGGTATTTAGTGCTAAGGTAGGACAAGTGATGTTTTCTTCAGTCAGTTTGTAAAGTAGAAAAATGTTTAGGTTAAGTAAGGATTTTTTTTTTTCTCTAAAATGTTCTAAAATTGCTATTAGTTTTAAACCAGGCCAAATTCATACTTGGTGTAACTCCACACAACTGAGCGATGTCAGTGGTTTGAAACATTTTCTGGGGTGATCTGTAAGACAGAAAATGGGAAGTTTAGAGAGAAGTCAATCTGAGGACAGAACGGCAGAAGTATACCTTGATCAAAAGCCAGACCAACACAGCCTTTGCAAAGGGTAAGAAAAGCACTTTGCTTTGCAGGCTTTTTAAAAGCTAGGGAAATAGCAGGTAAAGATGTCCTAAAAGCATAGTTTCTGTAGTTTTTCAACAGGCTCTCTCACAGAATGAAGATGCTTAAAAAGGATGAATAATCATGGGGTGTGCTATGAATTAACATTGAACATGTAAGGAAAAGAAACAAACAAGCAAAGAAAAAGCTAGAGTGAATGGCTGTTTCTCCAAATAGAAGGAGGTTAATAACAGGCCATCCCAGGGATCTCCATTAAAACCGTATTATTTTTGTTTGGAAGCAAAACCTTTTACCCACTTAGTCTAAAAATAGGCTCATATGAGATGGAAATAACTCTGTTAGAAATCAACAATGAGATACTTTACCCCTTTGCAACAGGACAGAGTTGATATAATTATTTTGAGATAGAGTACGGTGTGTGCTCTGTTTTGTGGTTATATTGGCTTCTCAGATACATATCAAATATCATTTATTTCTATGCAATTTGCCATAGTCTTTTAGGATTGTCACATCCACTTCTTACCTCCAAAACATTCATCAACAACAACTAAGATATTAGTATGTCTTGACTTCCTAGCTTCCTCTCATGGATGATTAGTCAACAATCTCCCCCTCGCAGTCCAACCCTTCTCTGCCTCCTCTTTGATGCCATGGCAGATGTCATCTCTCTGCCTGTCATTTTGGCTATACCTGAACATCTGTCAGGCTCCTCTGTATCTGCATCCCTAGTTCATACCTCTTTTTTTACTAATTCCCTCTGCATAACATGTCCAGGATAGAATTCTCTTTGTCTACTCACAAAACTGAAGTTCTCATTCACGTTATGGTTGTCGCATTTCTTGAGACCTTTTTCTGGTCTCGTCGAAATCAGTCTTGCCCTGCTCACACCTACCCATGAGGCTGCTCTAAAGATTGGGTTTTGTGCACATCTGAAAGTGTTAGCTCTCTGTCTGCATCCTTATACTCCCATTTCTCTGTCACATCAAACCTAAGATGCTTATCCTGAAATCAAAGCACTTTTTACTGTTGACAGCTAACCAGCGTTTCTTTACCATTTAGAATTAAGTGCAGGCTCCCTTTTGCCCTCACTGTTGGGAAAAACTCCACATGAGGAGATTTCTCCTTTCAGTCCCTCCTTGAAGCTCGTCTGGGACATTTCTGACATTTCCAGGCTTCTCAAGACCTAGGTTGCAGACATGCAGTAATTTATGCTTATTGTTTTGACCAGTCTGGTTTCACTGTTTTCTTACCCTCCCTCTAACTCTGTCTTTTTGTGTCTTTTTTTAGATGTAGATGCAGGCTGCCTCAGGCCAGGGACCGACTTCTTGTTCCGTGTCTGTACAGAACCTAAGAGGATAGGGTAATGCAGTGACATCGGTCATAGTCATAATACCATCAATGCATACATAATATTCATCTTACATGTTTGTTAGGAATCACAGACACCTTTGGGGTTTAACCACATCATGAAGTTACTTTCTCAGTCCTTCTGTGCTCATGTCTTTCATTTAACTTCACTAATAGGATACCAAGTTCCCCTGCCTGGACAACTGCAATGACATCCCAGGGAAGGACTATTTCAGTGTCTAAGGATAACTCTGTCCTCTGGCTACCTTCATGCACTAAAAGAAAGGAGAACGTTGACAGAAGATAGAAATAGCTGTAGTATATTTCCTGTAATGGTGCCACTATAGCAACTCTGAATATGATTAATTTAGGCAATACTGACAGCATCATCATTCGTTTTAGTTGAATTCACTGAAAAAAAAATTTAAAAAAAAAAATCAAGAATAAAAACACCTAATTCATTTATTAACTCAGCTAAGTCAGTGAATACCCAGTGATTGCCAACCTGGATTAAAGTTTATATGTCATTCATGAACTCAAATATTGTTTCACTTGGCAGGCAAGGGTCTAAGTCAACAGGATTTCCCTGAACGTAGCAAGGAAAGATGATGCAACACGGTTATTTATTAGCTTTGGTTTTACTGCCAGGGAGATGGGCAAATAATGCCCTAATGCTTAGAATTTAAATGGGTCAAACTATTTGCATTGCTTGGTCTCTGCCCAACTTTTTTAGAAGTTCCTAGAGATAAGCTTCTCAATAAACATAATTTTTGGAAGCACCTTTACTCTCTTTTGGTACTTTGTGCCCATTTAAGCACTTTTGAAAATCAAGCCATTCATTTAGATTTTACAGTAAAACTACTGAGAATCATTTCTTTGCAGAAGATATTACTCATTTAAACTCAAAGCTTTCACAGAGATCTACCAATTTGGATTGAGTTTTTTCCTGAAATGTCCCATGTTGACTGTCTAGTCGCTGCAAGTGCGGTATCTAAATATACATCTGACATTTTTAATCCAAACCCAAATATGCTCTCATAGGTTTTGGTTTTTACAATATAAATTGAAAGTAAATTTCATAATCTTGGAAGGCAGTAAATCAATAGCTGTCCTCAGGACAAATTTATTTACATCCCTAGCTTAAATTGGTTATTTGAAAAATATATAAAAAATACTTGTTCTCAGTAAAAAAAAAAAAAAAAAAAAAAAAATTAAAACAACTTCTTCTGAAAAAACAACTTTACTTGGAAAAAAATAAATACTGAGGGTAAGATGTTGGACCCACTGATGGAGTCTGCTTTCCATTTGACTAGGAAAAATTAATGTTGATGGTGGTGCATCAGTCTTACTTTCACAATGCCCAGCAGACACAGGTATCATGTCTACACTTGTAGTCACTCTTTACACTTTCCTCTGCAAAATAACATGGTCATCAATTAGAATTTGCTCACACGTCTTGACAGCGTCAGTACATCTTATCTACCATGTCATATGGCTCTTTGCTACACACCTCACTTGTAGAAGTAATGCAAACCAAATGAAGACTTGCCTTGACTGTGCCTTTGCAACATTGCACTGGTCTTCTCTGACATACAGTATGTTTTAACTGGTCATAGAAAATGGGAGATCTCTTATCCAATACATTATTTTATTTGCCTGGATCGATGTAAATACTTGTAGGAACACTGCTTCAATGTTGACTGTTTGGCAGCAATCTAAGGCTCAGATTTTACCATTCAGACAATGCATGTGAATTAAGTCATCTGATGTTGTAACTTTAAATTTTTCAAGGTTTTCAGGCATTATCATTGCTTTTATGTAAGCTTTATAAAATGATAGACTCTTTTAAATCGGTGCCCAAACTCCTATCGTCTGCCATTTTAAATACAGCAAGAGGGATTAAGGCTACTCAAGTGATACAGCAAATCCTATAAAAGTCATTTAGGTTAGACTTTTAATGTTACTTGGGTATCTAATTCTCCTTTTATCTGAGTTAAGATAAGGTGCATAAATAAATTTGTCGCTCTGGGTCTTAGGAGCTTTTGAAAATCCCACCCACCAACATATGATCCACATTTTTCCATATGACTTAAAGATCTGATATCCTGAGGAAATAAATGTGATCACATCACCTGCCCATCTGTCTGTCCATCAGTCAGTCTCTGACCTGTCTCTACCCCTCATAACTTTTGAACCTGACAGCTAATTTGACAGAAAGGCATTAAGTCCTTAAAACGTAAAAGGATTGGAGAAAGCGCAGAGGCGACCTTCTCTCTCCCCTCGAGAGCCACAGCACGAGCTCAGCTGTCCTCATTTCTCTCTCGTCTGCTCAGGTTCACCGGTCATGACGTGTGTCAGTCACAACCAGCACAGCACCATCATCTCTGCCAGACAGAGGGTCTGACCTTGGCTACAGGAGCAAACCACACAGAGAAGGCAGCTGGCTCTACTCTGCTGAGGATAGTGGAGGAACTTGAAACACAGGTCCGCTGGAAACTAGACTTCGTTAGTTTCATGGTCTAAAACCCATCACTTGCTAACTTCCCATAGCAGCAGTGAACAGTAGCTTCTCAACACGGCTTCTGGAAAAATGCTCTTGAAAACCACACATTTCCTCTGACATGGCATCAACAGAATTTATTTAAAAGTAGCTGTTCTCTGGACCTCCACAATTTTGCTGTCTTGCAAAGGGCAAAAAATTCTGATGTGTCCCAGTTGCAGCAGTTGTACTGAAGAGCTAACTTCAGTTCCTACCCTGTAGAAGGTTCTCCAATCTAGACTGGCTCTGTGACATGCCACCAGCTGGAGATGCACTGTCATCTAGTCTTGGTTCACACTGGATAGTATTTCTCATCCCCCAGGTTTACCTCATCTTGATCCCAGGTGACCAGCCAGCAGGACGGATACTGGGTCAGGAGGAAGGAATAGAAATCTATCCACAAACTGTGGCTCCAACCTGACTTCTCATGCTCGGGCTCTTTTGTAAATAAAGTATTATTGCCCAGGCACGTGAAGCTTTATGTCATTAAGGCAGTGGACAACGCTATTACATGCTCAATAAAAGTACATTGTGAAAGTCTGTGGAGACAACCGACCTTCAGCTGGTAAAGGAGAAGCTGGTGTTAAATGAAATTAGGTTGTCAATGGCTCATCTTAAAGATTTCTTTGTGTTGAGACAGCACCAATTGGAGGCAGCATAGACCAGTTTTTAATCCAGTATGTGGAAGGGTAATTAGAGTAGAGGATTAGCTATTTTTCTCACCTAGTCAAAAGAATATTTGTAAAGACTACATATGGAGAGTTGAAGCCAGTGCTGTTCCTATCTGGAATCAACAAGTTTCTTTTCCAGTGAATATGCAGCATTTATTGATGCCTGATTATATGCCTGCAATATATTCCTCTCCACATCACAAACCTGTCTAGCAGTAGGAACAAGGCCTGGGAAATACCTGCTGCATTGATGCTTAGTACCTTGTGGTGGGTTGACCCTGGCTGAGGGCCAGGTGCCCACCAGAGCCGCTGTATCACTCCCCTCTTTCATTAGACAGGGGAGAAAAGGTACAATGAAAAAAAAACTTACGGGTCGAGATAAGGACAGGGAGAGATCATTCTCTAATTATCATCACGAGCAAACCAGACCGAACTTAGAGAGGGAATTCATCTTATTTATTACTAAGCACAACAGAGTAGAGGAATGAGAAATAAAACCAAATCTTAAAAACACCTCCCCCCACCCCTCCCATCTTCCTGGGCTCAACTTCACTCCCGGCTTCAACCTCCGCCCCCGCCAGCGGCACAGGGGGACGGGGAGTGGGGGTTACGGTCAGTTCATCACGTGGTGTTTCTGCCGCTTCTTCATCCTCAGGGGGAGGACTCCTCTCATTGTTCCCCCGCTCCAGCGTGGGGTCCCTCTCACGGGAGACAGTCCTTCACGACCTTCTCCAACGTGAGTCTCCTCCACGGGGTGCAGACCTTCAGGAGCAAACTGCTCCAGCGTGGGTCCCCCACGGGGTCACAAGTCCTGTCAGCAAACCTGCTCTGGCGTGGGCTCCTCTCTCCACGGATCCACAGGTCCTGCCAGGAGCTTGCTCCAGTGCGGGCTTCCCATGGGGCCACAGCCTCCTTCAGGTGTCTCCACCTGCTCCGGCGTGGGGTCCTCCACGGGCTGCAGGTGGAATCGCTACACCCCCTCATCCTCCCTCCATGGGCTGCAGGGGGACAGCCTGCTTCACCATGGTCTTCACCATGGGCTGCAGGGGAATCTTGCTCCGGCGCCTGGAGCACCTCCTCCCCCTCCTTCTGCACTGACCTTGGTGTCTGCAGATGTTCTTACATCTTCTCACTCCTCTCTCTGGCTGCAAAAGCGCTCTCTAACTGTTTTTCTCTTTCTTAAATATGTTATCACAGAGGCGCTGATTGGCTTGGCCTTGGCCAGTGGCGGGTCCGTCTTGGAGCCGGCTGGCATTGGCTCTATCAGACACAGGGGAAGCTTCTAGCAGCTTCTCACAGAAGCCACCCCTGTAGCCCCCCCGCTACCAAAACCTTGCCACGCAAAACCAACACATACCTAAAGAGATGTGAGAGCTTAAGTTACTGGTTTAGTCCAGGCATAATGTAAACAATGCACAGATTCTACATAGCAGTTTGTTATAGTGGCCTGATTCTGGTCATAGCACTTATGTTTTAGTGGTCCAAAGCTTGTCTAGGTGAGAAGATGCCCATTGTTTCAAATAGGATGGTGGTTTGGTCACATCTAAGTGGCTTGATGTATGCTAGAACTTGTTAAAGTATCTACTAACAGAACTGATTAACAGCATGATTTAAAAAAAAATAAAATCTGGGTTTTACAAGAGAAAATACTTCTAAACATATTTTTCAAAAAGGAAAAAAAAAAGAAATTGCAATACTGCATTTTCTGCATTGTAAAAGGAATAGTTGTAATTTTACATACAGCATAATGTCTATTTATTGTAATTATTGATCTGTACAGCCATATTCTTGTATAAAACTCAACAATGTCAGTAGTAGCAGACCCGAGCTTGAGACATATCTTAGTGTTTTTCAGAAATAAAAATCTGTCTCTTTTCTGTAACAGGAAGAATGACTGGTTTGTGTGTCTCATTCTTTTACAATATAATATATTGGATTCTCTCCTATTTAGAAGCACAATGACAACTGCATAAACTCATCAGGAGAGATGATTTATTTAAAGCATAGACCAAACAAAAACCTAAACCCTAATAAAATACAAGACCCAAAAAAAGGTTTGCAGTTAGCTTGCTGAGGTATATAGTATTATAATAGCCACAAAACTAAAAGAAGGACAGGAAAATACAGCAGAGTATCTGGTATGGAACTGAAAGATAATCATGCATGCTTATCTTTCATATTTCTGCATGCACAAATGTGTCCACGGTGCACCTGGATAATTTTTTTCAGTATTTGCAGGTGCTCTTTTCAATGTTCAGTTTTCATTTACAGGCTTCAGCTTGCAAATGGTTTTACCCATGTCTCAGAGAAGCAATGCTATATATTCTCATGTGAAAAGCATGCAGTAGGTCTGACTGCTTTACTCGGAATTTTTAATCTTCACAGATTTCTGAGGGAGGTGAATGTCTTCAAAGCTTCACACTCTCCATTGAACAAAGTTTACCATAGTTAATTCCCTGGAAATTGCTTTTTGCAGTCTTTGCAGTGCCATCTGATTTGCCAAAAACATTATTTATGTTTTCTGTGACTCAGTTTACAAATAGATTGTATCAATGAAAATCACATCAATGAAAATCTCATCAATGCCATCATTATCTCCACAGTGCTGGTAATCAACTACATTCATTGATCACCAGAGAAAATGCAGACATGTTGCAGATACAAAATTAACCATTGATTTTGCTGAGGTCATTGAGCCCAATAGCACCACAGTGGATTAATTTCTAAGATTTAAATCTCTACAGCAGTGGTTCTCAAGCTTTTCCACTCCTGAAGCCCCTTCCCTTCTCATTTACCTCAAACTTAGCAGATTTAGCAATGTGCCTGATACAGGGTGGGTTTGGGTGGACAAGCTGATGGTAATAAAACTCTGATTATGAACGTTTGAAAGCTGTTGAACAGTACAGAGGCAATGTTTATCTGACAGTTGTCTTGTTCCCTGTTCCATTTTATTAGAGTATGAGCAGAATTGAATCCTGTTTGAGAATTATGAAGTGCAGTATTTGATGACCAAATAAGTGAAGGACATCAGGTGTCTTAGATAATAATTAGGTACCTATCAGGTATTTAAATCCCAATAACTAGATCTTGTAGCTGCTTGGGTGAGCTGCCTAACCTGATTGCAGGGGCTGCATTTATGGATTCACAGATTGGTAGGGGTGGGAAGGAACCTTGGGAGATCATCTAGTCCAATCCACCTGCTACAGCAGGATCACCTAGAGCAGGTTGTACAGGATCATGTCCAGGTGGGTTTTCAGTATCTCCAGAGAAGGAGATTCCACAACCTCTCTGGGCAGCCTGTGCCAGTGCTCGGTCACCCTCAGAGTAAAGAAGTTTTTCCTCATGTTTGGATGGAACTTCCTGTGTTCCAGTTTGTGCCCATTATCTCTTGTCCTGTCACTGGGCACCATAGAGAAGAGTCTGGCCCCATCTTCTTGCCATCCACCCTTTAGATATTTATAAGCGGTGATAAGATCCCCTCTCAGTCTTCTCTTCTCCAGGCTAAACAGACCCAGCTCTCTCAATGTTTCCTCATATAAGAGATGCTCCAGTCCCCTCATCATCCTCATAGCCCTCTGCTGCACCTTCTCCAGTAGCTCTTTGTCTTTCTTGAACTGGGGAGCCCAGAACTGGACACAGTACTCCAGATGTGGCCTCACCAGAGCAGAGTAGAAGGGGAGGATAACCTCCCTCAGCCTGCTCGCCGAGGTCATATTTAATGAATACCCAGGATTTTTCAGTCCTCACAATGCTAAATAAGTCAGTACATGCCTCATGTATAAACCCCAGTTGAGTCCACGAACCACTTGAAAAATAGGCTTCTTGTCAGGAGGCTGATATGGAAAAGGCTTGGAGAGGGAAAAAAAACCCAACAACAACAAAGAAACCCTAGAAACTCTTGAGGCAACTGTTTTGTATTTTCTTCTTCTTTATAAGGTCAGATTTAGAAATAGCAAAAAATTCAGAAGCTTCTATATGAAATATTTTCACTCACAATAAAAAAAAGAATAGTAACTTTAAAATTGTAGTTTGACTTTGCACTTCAATTCTAAAAATGCTTTCTATTTTTTTATTTACAATATTTAAAATCTTGTGGGTTTAGATGATTAGAAGTCTTGTGTATTATAAGCTTATATAGTCTCAATGTTTATATAACTTCTTGAGACTGCTTTTAATATGTAGAGATCATGCTCATTTTTCAAGCTTTTCCTCTAGAAATAACTTAATTTGAACTAGAATAACTTAAGTTTTTTTCAGAATCTGTATTATAACATCAGATCTCTAATGATAAATCACTGCTGAGCTTCACTGGTTGTAATCTCCGTCTATGTTTACTGTCAACAGTACTGATGTTCTCTTATTTTCTTCCTAATTTTTTCAGAGACAAAAACCTTTGTGAGAGGTACACTTCTGCCTTTAGATAGAATACAGTGTTTTAATTCAAAAGTAAACTTATTTAGTACATACATCTCAGTAGTTTCTATGTATTAAATTATACTTAGTATACTTATTTCTAAAGTAATATTTTGCCAACAATTACTGCAACTAACTGCTGTTTTATTTTTCCCCAAATGTCCCCTTTTCGAAAGACAAAACCAACATTTTTCCTTGCCTTTGAGATTTCCGAGCCTCACACAGACTTCCAATGCAGCAACAATGTTTGTTCAATGACAGGAGAATTATTTGGCAGCTTCTTCTTCTGGATATCTTTGTGTATTACTTGTAAATTATATAAATAGTTTTTGGAGCAGGATCCTGAACAGAAGTTCCTACTCCTATATGCTATTTAGTACTCTGATTGCTATGCTGCCTTGTTGGGATCATCTTATTATGCCCTAAAACCCAAGTAATCCTAATGAACAATGTGTACTATAGCTAAGGGACGGAGGGTTCTCGTGGTATTCTTTTACAGCATTTAAGGCGTGGTTTTTGGAAACAGGGATTTGGAGGCAGAGGGAAGAATCAAACCTGCAACTTTTACAGTCCTGGCAAATGTTCTAAGCATCAAGATGGCATTAATATGAAACAACACATCCCCTTCTCCTCCAGTGACTATGTTTTAATGGCAGAAATTTATTTCCTTGTTGTTTGGGGTTTTTTTTCCTTTTTCTTTTTGACATATTTTAGTGCAGAATTCCAGAGCAGGACTCCAAGATGAGCACATCTTGAGAGCGCTGAGTCAGCGCCTAACTCCCTTGGTAGTAAAACTCCATTTAGAGTCATCTTCCCAGGCAAAAATTAGTTAAGTGAGGGCACTGGATACAGCTTCTGTGCCCGGGCTTGTATTTATTATCCTGTGTGTCCTGCTGCGTACCGTAAACAGGGCAAAAAAGCCGACAGGATGAAGTAGTTGCACAGTGCAATCACGCTCAGTACAGGGCAGCAAAGAACCACACCTTAAAACAACAGGCTTTGATTGAGTACTTGGCATTAAAGGTAAAGGAAAGGAGAACTTGCTACAGCAAATCATTACTCATAGACTGCTGCTGCTGTGGCTGCACCGCAGGCAGTAACCACATGCTGGAAAGCATGCAGGAAAGACAAGGCATGTGAATGCACAAATATTCACCCTATCGATTCTGCTTGTTGATTTTGCTCGCAGCTGTTCAGTGGCTGTCAGCCCCAGCAACCTGAGTTAGCATCTTTTATCACTTGTATGCTTATACAGTGGAAATGTTGACAAGCTGCAAAAGCAGCAAAAAATTGTGAGCAGAGAGCAGAGGTCCCAGGGAGGGACACTACAGCCAGCCAGACCAAGCACACGGTCACAGACAGAAGTTGTGAAACACTCAGATGCATGGAATAACAAGAAGTTTGCTGAAGAGCTGTTGTTTGCTGTTTTTTTTTTTTTTTTTTTTGTTCCTCCTCACCACCAGTTTGCAGAAGCTCTTCAATGAAAACCCAGTGAAGTCTGTTAGATAAATGTCAAGTAAAAATGAGTGATAGGTGGAAAACTGTGAAAGATGAAATTAAAGCCTGAAATATTTAATTAAATATACAGCCAATGGGTAAATCCTTCCCCATATGTATGGGCCCAGATTTATTGGAAAGGAGGAAGAGACAGGGTTAAGGAACCTACACAAGTCTTTCCTCTCTCTAAACACATATAGTGTGATATATATTCGTGACAGGGCTGGGTCTAGCTAGGCCTTATAGCTTCCATAACATGCCCAGACTTTTGAGGGGATGCCTGTAAATCTGACAGTAAATAAACCACCACTTCTGCAAATCGTTTGGTGCAGATGATTCATACTCTTGCTACAGCAAGACAACAGGATCAAAGTCTTTCCCTTTCATCAGTCACTCAGTCCTTGAGTTACCCTGCCAGTTCCTGATCACAAATGTTTTTTATCATCTCTTCACACACCAAGGATTCCAGTGTCTTACAGAGCAGGATAAATGAGATAAATTTAACTAGAAGCTTGGGCTGCACTTATACTGTGCTTCCCCCCCCCCCCCCCCGCCTTATTTTTACACCAAGATGGTTTTGCAAATAATCTGTTGTGCTGTAAAAGGAAAGACAAGTGCTCTGCCAGTGTACCTACCATCAACTGTCTGCTGAGATTGCCAAATTATATTATATTATAGAGCAAGACTTTTAATGGCTATTGCTAAGTTGTTGAGTCACCAACCAACCTGGCTAGACAGTATATTATAAACTTTAAGGTATAGTACAACAGAAAGAGGTTTGCCAAAGTTTTGAGCAATGCTATCAGCACCAGTGAGCAGACAGACAAGAAGAAGGATGGATCACGGAGAAATTCAGACAAAAAATCAGAAAGCATTTACTGCAACAACCAGACCTGTTACACCTTGGGGTTTGAGTTTCATTGAAAGGCAGCACTGCTATGTCCCTTGCTGAGGCATTCCTACAGTATTGATTCAGAGAAGGATGACAACTATTACACACTTTTTTTTTTGCTGTACAAAATGGTCAGCCTTCAGATGCAGTAATAGTTTCTCAATTCAATTTTGCTTAGCTTGAAAGATTTATTTCTTCCACAGTAATATTCCAAAGTACTTTATGTGACCAGAATCCCATGATAAACTGATAGTCCCACTGATTTGACTGCCTGCTCTGGATTTCACTGGAAGCTTGCATTTGTATAGGAGTTTGCTTGTACAGGACTGTTTTGGGTTTTTTACCTGTACATAATAAATACCAGAGTGATAAATATTTTTTTTTTCCATGTGACAGGCAATTTCACGTCTCTCTAGTTAATAAATGATAATGTAATTCTTCCCAAATGCATATCCACCCTGGAATATATGATAACCTTGAAGAATAAATACTTGAACTTATATTTTTTTGGTACAGTAGGGTTATTTTGTTTTAGCTTGTGTATGCTTCTTTGAGGAGAAAGGCAAGAGGCCTTTCAGATGCACAAGCCATCTGACACCCTGTAAAACAAGTCTCCCAATTATTGTCTTGATTTCCTGACTCACACCTCTGCATTTACACTCTTGAAATATGTGAATTCTTAGTAAAAAATCAAAGACCTGAGAATTAAATATTCCATGATGGCTTTCTCTGCACAAGGTTAAGCAAGTTAACTAGAATTTGGTTTATAGAGATGCTGACCACCTGCTATCCTCAGTGACTGAAATTAGGTGTCCAGCATCTATCAAAGTTAAACTCTTAATGTTGATCCTACTGAAATTTGTGTGCTAATGCTAGCTTAAATGTGTGTGTGTGAAAGACAAGGCCCTTCTATTTATCCATATCATTCACAGAAAGAACATACAATGACTACTGTAAGGTTGAAACTCAAAAACCTTTTATGATTTTTCTAGTGTCCTGTAAAAGAAAGGAGCACAGATACATGTATATTTTACAGTCAATCTAAGATGGATGCCTACACAACTCTTGAACGCTTGCCACAGAAGACCTCTTAAAGTATGATGTGGGTTTTAGAGAGATGTAAAGCTTCTGCTGAAGGACTGCAAATTCCAGCTATCTGAGAAAAGTCTGTTTGCCACAAGAATACACCAAAAGGGAACATCTAAGAGATATTGCCACAATTTCAAGTCTTTGTTGTAGCAGTAATCATCATGGTCCAAGGACACAAACAAGACAAAGCTTACAAACAGGCATATTTTATTTAGACAGAGCTTTCAGGCACTTGAGCTCTTTCCCAGATGTAATTAAACAAACCAAAAACTTTACCTACAAGCCTCATCTTGCAACAGGTCTTAATTGCTCTGGTGAAGGGTCAAGTATTCGACATGTTGGCTCCTCTGTGTGAAGCCCTGATGATATCATGTCTTCGCTGTCAGAGATAGGAGCTCTCATTAGTGTTACAAATTCAGTCTCACTGATGGAGTTTTTAATACAACCCTTACATTTACAGATATGTTTGTAACTCAGTCTTGATTGAAATCACTGAAACCACTAGTAAAACTAACTTTGGTCAAATATGCAGCCAAAATCACAATCTGAATTTTGTAGAGAGCTAGTTAAAAGCTATGAGTGCTCAGCTGAAGAGTATAATAAAAAGTATGCGTATTTTCTCATCGTTTTTGGTTTTACACCAAAACCCTAATCATAGAATCACAGAATGGCAGGGGTTGGAAGGGACCTCTAGAGATCATCTAGTCTAACCCCCCTGCTAGAGCAGGATCACCTAGGCACAGGATGGCATCCAGGCAGGTTTTGAGTATCTCCAGAGAAGGAGGCTTCACAACCTCTCTGGGCAGCCTGTGCCAGTGCTCGGTCACCCTCAAAGTGAAGAATTTTTTTTCCTCATATTCAGATGGAACTTCCTGTGTTCTAGTTTGTGCACATTGCCCCTTGTCCTGTCACTGGGCACCATAGAGAAGAGTCTGGCCCCATCCCCTAGACATCTCCACCCTTTAGATGTTTATAAGCATTGATAAGATCCCCTCTCAGTCTTCTCTTCTCCAGGCTAAACAGACCCAGCTCTCTCAGCCTTTCCTCATAATTTTTCTTTCCTAAGTTGTACGAATACTGAGATGGCAAAACTTAGTGCTCAAAAATTAGGAAGTGGTGTTTAAAAGCATTGTATGACCTTGCTGTGATATCCCTTTGTGTTTGTCCTGCCACCCGTGGATGCGTTACACGTTTGCATGCCATTTTTCCCATGGAGGCTCTGTCCAGCTCTGTCCAGCAACAAAAGGTTTAGCACAACCTGCTGTTACTGCCCTCTCCACATCCTGTTCTCTTTGTTTCTTCCTGTATTTCCAGCTTGCTTTTTTCCTTGATTAGGGCAGGTCCATACTTCCTCATACCTTCCTCCTCCCTGCCATTCACACGTCCACCTCTATAAACTCTTGACCGCTACACCTGTTTCCCAAATTTTATCCTTTGCTGCAACACTTTGCCCCTGCAAGCTAATCTTTCCTGTTCAGTCCCTGAGATCCTGCTTTAATCTCTTTTTTTTGGCAAGATTATGCAGACTCCTCCCATTCTTTACCTGTCTGCATTTAGTTAGGCAGATATTGTTTTTTACATTCATAAAACTGAGGGGGATACCTGTAGACATTTCAGCAGTATGTAAGAGTCTAAGACATGGCTAGATATGACCAAAAGGCCTATCAAAAATAAGTATTAAGTGTACATGTAGACAGCCAGAGAAGGGAATGATAATCTGGAACAAAGTTTTGTAAAGCTTTTAATAGGCCTAAGTACGCCTTATAAATTGTATGTTAAATGAAGTAAGGCTTTTAGGCTAAGTAGGCAAGAGACCTCAAAGGAAACCTAATCAAAGGAAATGGTTATAATAAAAATACTAATAGCAGCAATGAACTCTTCACCCTCTATAATTGAACTCACTGCTGGGCAGCATGGTTGGACTAAAGTTGAATTCAATTTCACCATCCTTTCTCCAGGCAGAGTGGACGTATTTCTATTACTGCATATTCACGTTAATGATTAGGTGTTCTAGGGCCGTTTTCCACCCACACTGATCTCTCCTTTGCACAGCGTTCCCAGCTGCACTGAAATTGCAGCTCTTTGCTAACGCCTGAGGATGGTTTATTTTCCCCCGAAGGGCAGGCCACCATGCTGAGCGGTTTGCAGCGGAGCCGGATGACCGGCGGGCGGTGCGGCACCCCCTGCCCCCCGCCCGGACACCATGGCCGCGGGGTCTCCCTGCGGGGGGGGGGGGCGTTTGGAAATGCGAGCGAAAACCAAGAGATGGGTCTATATTCTAAACACTGGCAAAGTCCATAAAAGCGAAGAAACAACCCCAAAAGATGAACCCTCGCAGCCGGGTCGGCTGGGAACCAGGCACACCTGCCTCCTCCCCTTTACCCCTCAGTCCCAGGAGGGTGCTCAGGGGTTAAGCCCCGCCGGGGGCGGAGGCAGCCCGGCAGGGCTCCGCCGCGATTTGGTTTCCAATGGGACCAGCGAAGCGGCGGGGCTGAGCGCGGTCGTCGCCTTAGAGTCGGCCGGTGGCGGGATGTCGCAGGGGCCTCCGGCCGCGGGGCGCCTCAACGACCTGCCCGACCACTCGTCGCGGGTGCGCAGCGCTATCGCCGAGCTGCGGCGGCGGGCGGAGGCAGAACCTGGCCAGTGCTGGCCGCAGCCCCTCTCCGACTCCTTCCTGGTGAGGTTCCTGCGCGCCCGAGACTTCCACCTGGACCTGGCCTGGAGGGTAAGGAGGGCTGAGGGAGGCAGGTGCTGCCGCCGGTGGTACCCCGCGGAGCTGGGGGCTCCCGCCGGACGCTGGGGGTGAGGAGGGGGCGGCGGCCTCTCCCTTTGCGTGGGGAATCTCGCGGTGGCTCTTGGCCAGCCGGACCGGCCCGAGGGCGTCCCAGCCGCCCGCTGGCGGGCAGGGTCCCGCAGGCCCACAGGGCCTCGTACCCGCCGTCCCGCCGCCTCCGCGGACCCCGCCCTAGGCCCAGGGGGATGCCGAGGCACGGTGGCGGCGGGTAGGTTGGGGGATCGAGAAGCAAGCGGGGGCTGTTGGCTGGGGGCTGGACGGAGCCAGAGGGTGCGGGTGTCGGGTGGGTCGGCCGAGGCCAAGCAAGGAGTTTCAGGGTGTAACTAATTGTTCGTCACGTGTGTCTTCAGCGTGGTGCCGTATAAAGGTGTGGTATCGCGGCTGGCTTTGTGTGGTCTGGGTGAGGTAACATAAAGTTAAGTGTGGTACAGTCATGTAACGTAGGGGTTACGGTAAGTGTGGTAAGGTCACAACTCTCATCAGGAAACTGTCTTTTAGAGGACATCCTCATGCTCATCAGACTCAGGTTACTTGTTACTAGCAACGATACTGGCTTCACTACAGATTTGTAATTACTCTAACATAAAGCTATGAGTAAAAACTTATTTTCTCTTGGAGTTTAGCCATTTACAACGGTCCTTTCAGGCTTTCATAAGTTTTGGTACTTTCCTGGCTGTTTCCAGACAGTGCATGTGTATTTTTAATATCTAGAGGTACAAATTGCTATTAATTGTTTCTTTTTTTTTACAGAAAGATTAACAACCACTAATCCTTCAGAACAGAAAGTAGAAATCTTCCCAGGGCAAAAGCATTTATTAACTTGTGCCAACTGGAAGCTGTGTTTCAGTGGAATTTGATGTTGATGACATAGCGTTGCCCAACAGACCTCACCTTTTAGTTTCTGACTTCTCTGTACTGTAGATTTTCCAAGTTTAGTCATGATAAGAGAAGATTGTTTGCATATGGATATATTGCAAGATCAGGGTAGCTAAAAAAAGAATGTGAGAAATTGAATTAAGCCCTTAATCATAAATAGCTTTAAGCATCATATTTTGTGTTCTTTTCATTTGGCTCATGAGATTTGCATCACAGCTTTAAACCTTTCCTCCTCAGCAGAAGAACTAGCAAGTCAAGTCAGATTCCTTAGGATATTTATGGATCTTACTTTTGCTTGAAGTTCATGAGATTGTTAGTGCACAGCTCTGATACAAAGAATTGTAGGACCGTGCCTTTTTTTCTTTCCCAACAAAAGCGGTTTTGTTTTCCTATATTCCTTGGTTCCAAAAAGTAGGGCTCAATGAAGATAATATGCACTTCTAATTGCATTGTAATTGGTTGCTATTGATAATTCTATAGACAGGACAGTGGCACTTCAGAATTTGGCCCATATGTTTCTGCATTTTCTTGTGATTGTGAGATGTGTTATAGGTAGGATTAATCTTCAAGAGTGTGGAATCCAGGCTAGGTTTAGAAACGGAGTCTACGAAATAGCATGTTTTCTATACTCTTCTTGAGAATCAGCCCTCTAGGGCTGGGGACCTGCTTTGGAAAAATTAAGTCTTTTTAGAATCTCTTTAGAATTTCTGGGTCTCCACAGGCTGCTGTTTCTAAGTTTCTTGTTTGGACCCTTCTTTGAACTAAGAGATTCTGCTGTTCAAAAACCACCTCTGTTTAATCTTTCCATCTAGAATTTCAGGTCTCCGAATGCTGTAGCTACTTGTACTTAATCTTCCACATAACAGCTGACACTGATTTCTAGGTTAGTTCTCTTACAGCATGGGAAGAAGAAAAGAAGCACTTTTTTTTTTTAAAGGAATGTGTTTATCTGCAATTGATGTACTAAGGCTCAAGAGAATTATTGTGCAAAAATCTGTGGTGGTCATAAGATGTATATTCATCTTACCCAAGTCTGACCTCATGCAGAGGTTATGTTAGTACTTCATCCCAGACAGAGCCCTCCTGCCATCAGTCCAGACAGTAGCTGCTCCCTCCCATCCTGGTTTGATGTTGCCTCTCAGTTTGGAGTTCAGGCTGGTACAGTCCCTTTTTGCCCACTGGGCTCCTCTGTACGAATGCGTACAGCTAAGGGATAATCAAAGTGTGTGGCTCTGTCAATACTGATAACCAAAGGTCGTCAAGCACCTTTCTTAGTATGGGCTTATACTTAGCTTTAAATATGAATCAAGCGTCTGGCACCTGACCAAACTGTTTATTGATGCATCCCTGGTTAATACTGACACAGATTTATTTCATTACAGTTTATCAACATTTGGAAATGCTTCAGAAAAGAACAATCAGGTAGCTTGTGGCAAGATATTCCATTTCTGAATCTTTTTTTGATGACTCATTCCAACAGCAATCTTTTATGTTTTTCCAGTGGCAATTCCAGACTTGCTTTCAAGTACGGATGTATTGATATATATCATGCTAGAAGAATATCCACCACTGAAACAGGTAGCTGGAACTGAAGAACTTGAAGACAAGCTAGAACTGTTTGTAATTTTTAAGGCTCATGATCATTCAATTAAGCTTAGCAAAAGACTCTTCTCAAGTTAGAAGAGAATTCTTTTTCTGCATTTTGCATCACAGGAAGGATTAAACTTTGCCCAATGCCTTATCTTAGAAAGTGGCTGGAGATATATTCATGAACCCGAACCATTTTAGTACAGGCACCAGAAGAAGAGGTGAAGTTAAGCAGGTAGCTTCCACAAAAGGATTTCAAATACATGAATGTTATTGGTAAGAAACTGTTAAGTCAGTGTACATGAAATACTGGCAGAGATTTGTCTCTAGGAATGAACAGAAAGTCCTTTGACACAGACTAACAATAACTGTCAAACAACACAACAAACCTTCAATAGGTAAATATGAAATTTTCTTGTGCTGTGAGACTTCTAGGAAATACCTACCTACCTGCCAAACATTAACATTGAGAAGGAACGGTGTTACATCGTTACAGCATCTGCTGTGCCTTTGTAATCCCCGTTAGAAATACCTGTATGGATGAGATGCTAATGCTGCAAAAGATTTCAGTCTGGATATAAATTTGTATCTGAGCTGAGCACGGTGTTTGCTCATTAATTTGTGCAGATACTTCTACCTACTATATATGCTGTAAACTGAGAAGCAGGGCCGTGGGTCACCATTAATTATGCTAAAGCAATGGGTTTACATATCCCTTTTTTTAATGTACTAGCTATGTGTGTATGTTTGACTTCATTGTTGTGATCAAACCAGTGTCACTTGGACTCAGTAGTGATATGTGAAATCTGGAGAACCAGCATCTTCTTTCCTCCATAAATCTTGTTGCCTGGTGCATTTTATTATGTCCTTGCCTTACATCCCACAACCCTTGTATGAGACTAATTCTCAGTGACTTGCGGATACTGTCTTTTTGTACTTGAAATAGATTATGCTCTGGAAAAAAGAATGAAAATCTTTAAATTCAGTAGAAATGCAACATTAACACTCTGATAAGGGATGTTTTTATAACACACCACTTAGACTTTTATAAGCATCATTTTTATCGCACTCAAACTGTCTTACATATCTAGGATCTATTTAGGAGTTCTGGTTGATGCAAAGGTATATAGTCAGACTTTGTGTTTGCTCTCCATTTGACTTGCGGAGGAATCGAGACTTCCTAATGTGTTGTAGTGCAAATAAGTTGCTTAGAATAACTATGATGTACAGAGGGATTCCTCAAAAATGGTGGAACAGCACCTGTTAGGTGCTCTGGGCTGACTGTTGAGGAAACGCAAATCAGTCAGCCAGTCTTCCCTTTGTGCTAAGCCAAATGTCTCGACGCATGTGCCAGTCTTCTTGCAACTTGCAAAGAGGTAATGCATGTGAAATTGGGGAAGTTCTATGTCTCTATAAAATATTTTAAAATTCTTTGTGTATACCATATGTTTAAATTCTGTGTGTAGGTATATGCAGATGTATAAAATACATATATATGTATAAAGGTGTGTGTTTATGTCTCTATATATACATGTTTATATTTTAAAGTTTGAGCTGTTGGTTTCTCCTCCAGAGATTGCCAATAGAAAACATCATATGCATTGGTACAACTGCTGACACAGTAGTTCTGTCTAGCATCCTTGTTAATGTGAATAAATAGTTACTGATCAAGAAAAAATAATTAATTTACATATACAAATACATTGGTTTGTGTAACAAGCACATTGTTTTCTAGTTCTTTTAATTCTAAGTAAAGTACTAAGTTCACTTTTCTTTGTTTTGTAGCACATGAATCTTGGATTAATCAGTAACTTTATCACCTCTGATGTTCAGAAATCTAGAACTATCCCCAACAGACCTCAGGGAAAAAAAAACCTCTAAATTAATGCTTAACTCCAGACACTGGAGTTTTTCATCCAGCTTTCCCCATTTATCAAGTTATCTTGCATCTATTTTCAGATTCTGAGCAGATGCTAAGTAGGTTATTCAGTTTGTAAACACAGATAATTATACATTGAGATGTTTTCCTTGTGTACATGAGCCATTTTTTATACTAGGTAATGAATGCTTCTGTTTCTCTTGATATCAGGTGGCTTCATCTTCTATACCAAGACTGATTGTTATAGATGATATTTATGTTTTTCCTTGCTGTCTTTAAAAAAAAATAATTATTTTTTAAATATTTCATGTGAATTTCTGTGTTTAAACAAGGTTAATATAGAAATTTTCAAAATAAAGTAAAACTGTAGGTACTCACTGCTAGTTTTTTAATTTTGTTATATGTTTAAGGATTACTCATGTAAGTAGCTGTGTGTGACTTCAGTATGTCCAGCCACTAAGAAAGGGGTTGTTTACATAAGTAAAAATTTACAGAATATGTCCCCACACTAGCTGCAGATGCTGTGGAAGATTATCTAATGCTAACCTTTACTTCAACTCTAAATCATTTCAAGTAATTAAGTTAGGTTTTCAAAATCTGAGAACTCTTCAGTACATCATGGCTTTCTGGCCAAGGGAAGTATGTTTGGAGCTTAGCCATCTTATGTGTCTAAAAGGTGTACCACTTGCCCAAATCATGGAAGATATCAGATTCCAACCATATATTTACTCCCTAACGGACTCGCCAGTAAATTATGTCTTCCATAAGGATTTTGAGTGTGTCACAAGCTGCAAACACCATTCCCTTTCTCCCAGGGTCCAGAATTTAAATCCTTGTTGTTTCCAACTTGGAAAATATAAATATTCATGAAAATGAGAAACTAACTGTACTGTCAAGATAGGATTATTAAGGGTATTGAATGCACGTATCATTTTTATTTTCATCTTGGTTTTGGCAGGCAGGTCTTCAAAGAGATGTTTAAAATATTTATGTAATTGTTAATTAGGTTCATTAAGTTGTGGTACAACAGATTTTAGAAGAAAAGGGAGAAGTGACAAAGTTACAGATGTTTCCATAGTTGTTTTGAGGGTGTTTTTGTATTTGGCTGCTGTTTAAGTGTCTGTATTGGAAAGTGCAAGGAAAAGAACATACTATGTTGACAGTGCTGCCTGCTTGGCACGAAGTGGTTGGGATTGCTCAAGCAGTGCCCTTTGTAGAGAGTCATGCACTAACAGAGTGAGGTAATTAGAGTACCTCATCAGGCCTGTCTTTGCAATCATACTGAATTGCTATTCCACAAATTAACTTACTTTCCCTACTCCCTCCCCTCTCAACCTTTTTTCTTTGTTTGTTTTTAAGTTAGCCTAGACTAGAACTGATTTAATGCAGTCAAGAGGCTTCTAGTAAAATTCTCCTAATGGTTAAATGTTTCTTTCTACAGTGTGTGGTTTAGGATGAGGCTTTTATCAACTTTCTCATTGCCAAATCAAATGGGATTCTAGTGTGGCAGATGAACTTTTTCATTTTTGTACCTAAATACATATTTATAGATGCTATTTCCATGAAGGATATATATAATTTCTGATCCGTATATCATCTATTTGTAAGTAAATTCTGCTGACAAACAGTAATGCCTTATAAATAGTTTCCTCATGACAATTCATTTGAGACACCTTAAAAATAATTTAAGACCTTCATCAGCAGAAAAGCCTTAAGTTGATGAAAAAAGTATGTTTTTTGTAAAATGATACAAGAAACTTGAAAGTAGAGGGAAGGGTAAGAAACAAGACTAATTGTCTAATATAATAATGCTATGAGGTACAGGATGGTAAGTCTCAGGTCTCCCTCTAAGAGTCTGTAGGTAAGCTTTGCTGATGCTGCAATGTTCCAAGGGATGAATTCAGTATCCACTGAAGTTCCTTCTGACCAGTCTTTCTATGAAAATGGTGAAGAAAATGATACTGGCATAGATACAAGACATTTGTAGTTCGTTTACAGTTATGTTTTATTAGTTGGAGCTGACAGTTGGTTTAACTTAATATTTCTATTGTGAAACATAGAGTAAATGAGAAATGAATAAAAATTAATTTCTCTTAATACAAATTAACAGAAATAAAAGACTGTTGGTTGATGCTTTCATTGTGGTGAACACATTTAATTTGTGAAACTGTGCTGAGGATCAGATTGGGTTTGCAATTTGAAAGGCTATCTTGTGTTCTACCTTTAAGATTTAAAGCTACATTTCAGTTTGTTGTGAAACGAGCTACTGAAAAATCCTGATTCTTTTAGCTCCTTTGAAGGTCTCGGGGTAGAAGTCTAAACTGTAGCTATTTAAGAAATTTTAATACAAAAAAATTACTTGCCATAGCTATCCCTCTACCTTCCAAACTCAGTGCTAAGAGAACTTGGCATGGGTGATACAGCAGGGGCAGAATTTAGTTGATGAATTGAGAAGCTTTTTAGAAGATAGTCTTGCATAGCTTCCCACTTACCTATGCAAAATAGTTTAAATAAATTTTAGTTGCTGGGCATAGCAGTTCATTTTCTCCACCACCACCTTCTAATTAATATTAAAGGAGAAACAGTAATTAGACTTGGAAGTTAGAAGTACTGCATCACCAACTTAGTATTTCATGATGCATCTCTAAGATGACCTTCCACAATATCACCTGTAATTCCTCTACATAGATGTTACCTCAGAAAGGAACACCTTTAACTGACTCCTCCTCAGAGTTAGGCCATCAACTTTCAACACGCAGCCCTTCCTCTGCCTTAGACATCCAAGTTTATGATGCTGCCTTCCAGCCTTAGGGACCTGGGTGATCACGTCCCAGATAGCGGACAGGATCTCTGGTTTAGAGATTGTCTAATGGGTAGTGGACCCACTGCATTGTTATATTTTGCCATTTCAGAAGGGTAGGAGGGACTTTGAAAATGTTCTTTTGATATGCTGATGATCAAAACTGTTTCAAATAGTAAACTAGAAGTATTAATGGCTGTGTGTACAAAATGGGCCCATACTTTGCAATGGCGGGGAAGGGGGAGTGGGTGAAGGAGAATGTTCCTTTGTAAAATTTTGCATGTCTAAATTCAAAAAATCCTGAATTAGTCTGGTGCAGTATCAAACTGAATAACCTTAAAGGTAACCTGTGTAAGAAAACTGGGGTTTAGATGTATTTTCATAGAAACTACGGGCTTTTTCTACGTATTCCAATTTTGTTTTCTGGCACAAAATGACAGCTGCAGTCCATTAACAATTTGACAGGGTTCTAAATTCATCATAAGAACATTTATATGATCCAGTATAGCAACCTCCTGCTTCTAGGAGTCATTTGCTTAAAATATACAATGAAATTATAGCTAATTTAATGACTTAAACCTGACTATGAACATGTGTTGAAAATATCTTTTTCACTGTACTCTCAATACAATAACTGATGCTTATCTGACATCTACGGTTATTTTTTTCCAGTTATTGAAGAATTACCAGAAGTGGAGAATTGAATGCCCAGAAGTAAGTGCGGATTTACAGCCATCTTCTGTTCTTGGTCTTCTGCATGCCGGCTATCATGGAGTCCTCAGATCAAGGGATCCACAGGGAAGCAAAGTCCTAATATACAGAATTGGTGAGTGACAAAATTGCTTGGACCTGTTTCACACCTGCCTCTGGCACTGATGTTTTTGTTTTATTTTGTGGGGGTTTTTGTTTGCTTTGTTTTGTGGGATTTTTTTTTTTATTATCACAATTTCAGTGGCAAAATAGAAGTATTTTATAGGTACAACACCAAAGGTTGATAAAATTATATAATATCAGAATGTCTTAACTAGAAAGGACATATTTATGTTCCCTGCTAGAAATAACTTTACTATAAAGGTGACTTTATTGAGCTCTAACAGTTACATCATTTGACTTACATACTGGCATGGCTAAAGCTATACCGTCCTTTATGAAGACCTTATTTTCTTCTTAGTGGAATTCTTTTCTGCATCAAAAGAAGTCTTAAAAGCCTAAAACTTGTAAGAATATGTGGTTATTTGGGTCTGAGTGTCCCAAGAATTATTTGTTTCCATGCAAATTTTCAAAGCCATGTCCTAAGACTGTAGTACTCATGCAGATGCAGTACGGATGGGGGAGAACAGAAAAAAGTATGCACCTGGTTTTGTACCAACGTTCAGTTTAGATGTGGATGAGAAGTTCACTGGGTTTTCACCATTTACATGTAGCCAAAGAGCCCTATCTAACAACACTCTGAAGATTCTTGGTTTGATGGACTCCTAAAAGTCTTTTAAAAAAAGATATAGTTAAATGATCATGTGTTACCATATTTCTTTGTGCTTGTTTTGGACAGAGACATTATTTTTGCCAGCTTTCAAAGAATTGTTTTATTATCAGCTGGTCTAGTAGAAAGTTGTGCTCTCTGAAGCTTTCATCTAGGGTTAAGGCTCATCCCATGCAATTCTTTGCTCAGGCCTCAGAAAAACAAGTGGGATTCACTGAATCTTGGCAGAATTACTGTACTGAAGAAAAATTACATGAATTTATTGGATTGATGATCTGTAGTTTCTGCTGGCAGGACTGTTAATGAATTAAGCTGTTCCTGTCAAAATCTTGTACTGGAGGCTACGGCCATAGGTGGAACATACTGCATTAGGTGGCATCTACAACTATCTACCATTAGGTGGTACCATCTACAGAAAGACTTTAACAGATGAGTGATGGAGCAAGCACACAAAATAACTTCTGTACTTGCAAATATGTTTATTTCGGGACCTTTGATATTGCTGGTTACTTCTTGTTCCTGAGAAGCACATTAGAAGCAGTAGCAAGCAAAAGTATAGGTGTATGTGGTATCCGTGTGGTAATGCAGTGCAATGTATTTACTCTTCAGGACAATGGGATCCCAAGTTATTTACAGCATACGATGTGTTTCGTGTAAGTCTCATCACATCTGAACTCATTGTAAAGGAGATTGAGACTCAGCGGAATGGAGTCAAGGCTATCTTTGATCTTCAAGGGTGGCGATTTGCTCATGCATTTCAAATCAGTCCAGCAGTGGCCAAGAAAATTGCTGCTGTGCTCACGGTAAGTATGACATACTGCTTTATGCTTCTTCAATGCTATAACTCCCAATTTTTCATCTGTTGGTAAATTTTTCAGCTATGGTAAATTGTCCTTAAGAGTCTATGCCGCTTGAAAGAACAAAATCTTAAATCCATTAAAAGTCAGATAGCTCAGGCATATCTTGCGCTTAATTTGACTTGAAGTATGTTCTTGTATAGCAGTAAATGTCCTTTAAACTCCGATGTTTTCTAAGAACTCCACCGATCTGTTACAACACAAGAATTTCATGAGTGTAAGAGCAGATGAAGCCCAGTTTTGTAAGGATCTGTGTTCTTTATCCCATTTCACCTCCTCTCTTCCATTCTTTGTGCGTTAACTCAACATTCAAAGCTTTTATTTTTCCCTGAGGCTCAGAGAACGTGAGAAGTAGCATGTGCTAAGAGTTAAAACAAAGACAGTACTAACTTGTTACCAGTATGGATGATGCTATGTGACCATCCATCTACTACCAACAGAATGTATAATCTTTATGTTCTGTTGGCTTTTTGCCACCCCCACCCCCCCCGCCCTTATTTTGTGCAACTCGCTGCTACCTCACTTCCTATTTTTCACAAAACTTGCAGTCTTTACTGTCTTCAAGATTTGTTCCTTTCTATCAAATTTGGTTGAAATTTGCTAATGAATTTGAGAGGGGAAAAAAGAAGGGGACAGAGACTTGACAGGCAAGCTACAGCGTAGTCTTATAATCCCATTTTCCTTCAGAAGTTAAGCTGCAAATCAGTAATAATAAAACTGTTAGCCTGTGATGTGGAAATGAGCCAGGGACATAATCTCATGCTCTGATTTGGTAAGGTTCATATCTGAGGTTCAATCAAAGCTTAGTCATTGAACTGGTATCATGAGAACTTCAGCTTTTGTTATCTACTGTAAAACTTCAGTTAAACCAGCAGGTATTCCCAACTTTTCACATCTAGAATAAGAACTCTTGATGTTCATACAATGCTGGGCCAGATGTCATGAGAGTAGGACATATGAGAGGTGTTTCAGTTGATTTCTGAGGTAGTAAATGGGTTGCTAGTAATTTTTTTAACCTTGAAATAGAGCAGAAAGGAGGTAGAATAGGATTGCAATTACATCTAAAGTTTTTAAGCCATTATCTTGAACCAGGAAATTCTTTGAACGTGATGTTTCCCTCTTGACCTATTTCAGATTTGTTGCATGGTTTTCAAGCTTCTAAATACTTATTATAGCTATTGAAAAAAGATAGAAAAAATATTTTTGTGTTCTTTTCTAAGAAGAGAAGTAAGTTTAACTCATTTTTTCAGATTCCTTTCATCACTTTGACTGGGTTCATGTATTCCACCCAGAGATTGTCTTAGTGTTGTTCAATATGCTTATAAATAAAAATTAAGGAACCTTTGTTTCAACTCTGTGTTTTCCTTAAGCAATACATCTTGCAAATTACTTTGCTGAACAGAAGTTAATCGAAAGGAAATATGTTCTAAGGAGTGGAAAGCATAGTAAGATTAGTAAGTGACATCATCTTGAAAAATCTGTTACCCCAGGCAAAACCAAATTGTTTTGTGAAAAACATGATAGTAGACTTTTAGTATATGATAACATAATAACATGCAGTAAACCTGTAATCTGATAGTTTTAAGGTTTTTATCATACATTAAAATCTAAAAGGAGTTGCACTTAAGAAATGTGTGGGGTTTGAGGTTTTTTTATCCGTATAAGAGTGCATGAAATAATGTGTGAAGAGCTACTGTACTAGTGTGGAGAAATGTTTGTGAGAAGTACCATTTTCATAAGCAGAAAACCTCTTGTTGCAGAGGTAGTGTCAGGTGGGGTATGAATGGAAGCTGTACTTTCCCATTGCATAACACTGTCTTTGAGCACTGCCTTATTTTCTTTTAACTTTCAAAGGTCTGGGACTTCTAAATAAATCTTGAATGCAAGTAGAAGTATTTCATATTATAAAGGCTGTATAGCAGATAAAAAGTTCATTTTCATTACGACAGTAATCTTGTTGTAAAGCTGAACTTCTGGCTTGGGCAAATTCCCAGTAATTTCAAAGCTTGTCTCTAAATTATAAATATAATTTATTTAACTTAAAACTAGTAGTTTCAATGGTTTATATTCAGATATCTTTATGTATTATCCTTCAGGTTGTGAATTGTCAATGAAAGCACATGGCTAGATAGCTTTTTGATAAACAACCAGCAGAATTTCTGTTGTGAAGAATTGTACCGCTGAGGAAAGGCTGAGCTTTGTGTACATTCATACTTATGTGCAATTTGGTCAGGGTTTTCTTTTTTGTTTTGTTTTGGTTTTTTTTTTTGTTTGTTTGGGGGGTTTTTTGTTTGGTTTTGGATTTTATGTTGGTTGAGTTTTTCACTAGTCAGCCTCTCCTCGTAGTGATTTTTTTTTTTTAATTTTTTTTTCCTTCTAATGGGAGGAACAAGATGTGATTTTTTTTTTTCTAAGTGCTGTTGGGGCAGTGTAAATTAAGAACACTACGAAGTGCAGGATTGGGCAAGGTCGGGAGGAATACTCTAACCTATGCACTAGATAGTTTTCACAGGCTTGTTCTTAACAATAGAATCTTTTCAATAATAATTTATTTTTCTTATGCTGTTTTTCATATATTTTGACAGGATTCCTTTCCACTAAAAGTTCGAGGTATCCACTTGATTAATGAGCCTTTATTCTTCCACCCAGTCTTCGCTCTAATTAAGCCTTTTCTCACTGAAAAAATAAAGGAACGGGTGAGTGCACACAAATATTTCTTTCTGCCACAAAACCCTTACGTGACAAACTGTAGCACCTCCCTTAGGATCTTGTACTCCTGAGCACCGAAGAGCATAAATCA
This sequence comes from Balearica regulorum gibbericeps, assembly GCF_011004875.1. NCBI lineage: Eukaryota > Metazoa > Chordata > Aves > Gruiformes > Gruidae > Balearica > Balearica regulorum. Next base: position 39,755,927 of record NC_046185.1, read on the forward strand.
TTTTTGTGTGTTAGTGCCATGCAGGCCTCCAGAATCTAATTGTAAAGCATTTGCAGTTATCAATAATGGGAGAGTTGCAAGTGGTTGCTGTTATCACCACTCTAAAGATAAAAACCACTGTGACACCAAGAGGTTAAATAATTTCCTTGAGGTCACACAGGAATTTTTCTGCAAATCTAGGAAGAAATAGGTCCTGGATCTCCCAGCACTCTGCCTATAAATGACAGTGAGAAATTGTCACTGAGCAGTGATGTTATGCTCCAAGTTGTGCAGAATTAGTAGAAGACAACTTTTTAGTTCTGAAAGACCTGCAGAGGCATTTATGCATCAAAAATAGGTCAGGCTTAAGTTCAATTTTTTTTTTTTTTCCAAATAGCTTCTTAGTTGTTTTAAATTGTTTCACGGTTTTAAATCTGAAAACCCTGTTTGTATTTGAATGCAAAAGCATGCCAAGAATTCAGGTTTATTGCACCATAGGAAGAATATTGGAGGTTTCAGCTGACACAAAAGGAAGTACTGTGAAGTGTTAACAGCAGGAGTAAAGTACAAAATAAGCAGCCCTGCCTACTGTATTCCCACTCTGAAGCCTCCTTGTCTCAGCATGTGGATCTTGTACATTTGCAGTAGCCACTGCATTTCAGGACAGTGGATCCAGATTTTTCTGGTCACTGTTAGCTGTTATTTGCCAGTCACGTGCCAGTCATTGTTATTTGCTAGCATGTGTGTTTTGTTATGGGAGAGGGGCAAGGTTGTTTTTGCCAGCCTTGTGCAGTCCCTCACTCTCAAAAGATGATAAAGAAAGCGAGTATGTTCCAGGAGCTTGATGCTGTCGCCCTTCTTCTCTCACATTAATGCCTGTGAAAAAAGCCCCTGTCACCTGATCCAGCTCAGAATATCTCGGGCTAGAACTCAAAAAGCAGAAAAGAGGGCAGATGGACAGTAAAGGCCTAAAAGAAAACAAACCAGATATTCCAGTTCATGGAATGAACAGAAGCAGATTGGCTTGTCTCCTGGCTTAAAGTTACAGGTATGATCTGAAAAAACCCCTCTAAGGGCCAGTTCCCCATACGTTCATAGGAATAATTACTATTCATTATCTTACTGACGAGGAAGTGTTAGATAAAAGGCAGCCAGCTACCTGTTGAGTGCATATTCTTGTAGTCTTTCAGTAATAATAAATGCAGAAAATTCTTGTCGAGTGTTAATAAGAGGCCTATAAAAGTGTCTGACTGGAAGTAATGAACAAGACTTCAAAATAGCTACAATAAAGCAAGAAGAGAAGGACCAAACCTACAGTGTTACAGGGGTTAAAGTGGAGGAGTAGCCCGGCATCTAATTTCAGTTGGAGTGAGATACAGATTCTTTTAAATTTCCTCCTTGGCACCTGTCTGAACCTCCACATGTATTACATAATGTTGTTTTTAAGTATATGTGGCAGGTCTAGATAGTAATGGCCAGGAGCCAAACACTGTTCTTTTCTTGGAAATGACTGAAAAGCAAGTATATGCTATCTATCACGGCCCCAAGACCAAACCCCAGTCTTCCCATGGTGTAGCTCACTTCAGCTGTCCAGATGTAGTATGTACCTTCATCAGTGTCACTAAACCAGTCTGGAACAAGTATGTACTTAGCGTCAACTCCTGTGCTCGCAGCTGTATAAAATGCAGTTCTTGGGTCGTAGTGCATGCTTCATCAGATACTGAGCAGGACAGAGTTTGAGCACCTTGGGAAACTCACTTACATGGTAGTTTCTCCTTTATTTAAGGTGCTTGTTATGAACAAGTACACTTGTTTAGTCTTCAGCTCTCGCACTGAGTTTCTTTGCTGCCTGTTTTCACTCAGTAGTCTAGCATTCGTACCCAAGTAAATGCTTTTCATATTTTGTTTTAGGTGTATATGCATGGAAATAACTACATGCAGAGTCTGACCGAACATTTCCCGGTCAGCATTCTCCCACAGGAATATGGGGGGGAGGAAGTCTCCATTGAAGAGCTGGCCAAGGAATGGACTGACTTTATAATGGCATCTGCAGATTATCTTCAGAGCATTTCTCTGGTTGCCCAGGAATAACCTTATTACAGTATTATATCAATTCTTGAACACTGGAAATGGAAATAAGTTTAGTACAAAATCTTTCATGTAAGCTTGAAATTATTGTAAATGAAACCAGTATGTCTTTGCAGGGCACTGAGTCTTATATTGACTGCACTTTTGTGCTAACTGGAGTCTATCAGTATGTATGTCTGAAGAGATTAATGAATCCTAGATAGTTGCAATACTGTTTGTAATTGATTAACTTGCCTGCCAAGAAGCTGAATAGTTTGTTGGATATCAGAGATTGATACTGCTCCTCTTAAGTCTTTGGAGACAACTCATCTGTAATAATGCAGTCCAGAACCTTATGCTTCGCTCTCGTATCTTGGCTTGTCAAGAGAATAGGATACAAAAAAGAACAGAACATGAATGGGGTAGACTAGTTTGTTGTGGAAGTATGACTACGAGCTTAATTTACAAGGAGTGAGAAGAGACTGCTTTTCGGATTGATTCTCAGGGAAAATAGCACGTTGAAAATTCGTCAGCAATAGCAAGACATTTGTGTCAATCTTTGTGCTGCTTGCGCAGCTTCCCTTTTTGTGCTAATTAACACCATAGTGTGGACCATAGTCCAATTTTGTAGAGGAAGATAGGGAAAACACCATGTACCTGTTCTTCAAAGGACAGTATGAATCAGGTGAAGGAACTGGTAAGAGAGTCAAAACAACCTTGAAAATTCTGATTTTCTGTCTTCAAAGAGATACTGTCTATGGACAAGCTATAAGCATCTCAGATTGTGATCACCTTTAATTCCTGCTGTAGCGCACTACAGAGGTCAAGAGCTCTTAGATGTTTGCAGTATCTATTTGTTTTGGAGGGTGAAGTACATTAACCTTTGGGGGTCTGAACTTCAGAAATATCTGTGATGTGGCTTAAGGGTGCTTGTAGGTCCCTTTGGACCTCAGTGTAGGAGATGCTGGGTATCTTCAGTTTATTTTCAGAAAAATAATTGGCAACTTGCCAGTCTATGTCTTCTGTTGGGTGCTGGAAGAAATTACTTTTAATTTCTGTTGAGCTCTCTTCTTTATTTCTGTAGGGGTAATGAAAAAAACCCGAAACCAGATTTTTTTTTTTTTGAGGACATGATTTAGATATGAACACTGCATGTGTGAAAGCTATCACTCACATTACATAGCAGTATCATCCAGCAATCCCCAGTATTTAATCATCTAAAACATAATTTTACTTTTCACTCAGCGTATTGTTAAAATCTCTGTTAGTACACCAACTGCTAATTTGCCCAGTGTTTAACTCTGTTTTGTAATAAGCTGGGGGTCTTTGCTTAAGCATTATATATTGAAGCATTCCATATGAATCTTTGTATAAATGAATCCAAACAAATACTTTGTTTCTCAGGTAGCTAGAAATGGTAACTTCAGTTATTTTGGAATTTTTATATATTAATGTATGCTTAAGGGAGAGAAATGAGACTATCCTATTAAATCAGAAATGTCTTATTTTAGATTATCATTAATACTGCATTATTGCAAAAGCCATTGGAAGGTGTTCTTTATTAGCAAGAGGAAGATCTATGAAAGGCCCATAGAGTACTTGTTGGTTGTAATTTCTTCTGCTGTGGCAAGGTCAATGCCAGATAGAAAATTCTTTCAAAACTGACAAGGACTCATCCCCCCTCCTCCCCCAATTCCCTCACTTCCTCAAGTTCATTTTCATTCTTCTCTTTCAAGATATCTTTGATATGGAGCCTAAATTTAAAGAAACATTTTTCAGATACATTTTCATATATTCATATATTCCATATGTCTGTCTTTTTTCTCACATGGAACTATTTTGTGATATGATTAAAGCTCCTTAAATAGAGGAGTTCAGTGAAGTGCTAATTCTTTATAAGAAAATAAACTAAGTAGTCAGGCATCTGGCAATTCAAGTGTGCAACTCAAGTTCCAAATCATTTATGAAGTGGAGAACTAAAGTTATTGTCTTAATTTTATGCTCCTTCAATTTTAATCCTTGAATGTAAACCGCATAAAGGAATGAACTGTGAGTGAATGGGAAAATTCAAACTTTTTGTGTGAAACCAGTCTCTAATTGTTGCTGGTTTATGTTTCAGAGACTTCATTTGATCACGTATGTGTATGCACATGGGCAAAATTTAGCTGAGTTTTTAATCTTCATTTAGACTAAACCAACTCTATGAATATAAAGTCCTAAATGTCTTCAAAAATATAATGATTCTACTGTTAAATGGTAGCGGGTATGCATAACAAGTTAGAGCACCGAGTGCAGTTTTTCTTAATGAACTGTTAATTATTTTTTTAATGTTTACATGTTACATAGAAGGTAGGAACTCTATGTAAGCGACAATTGCGGTTGCTGCTAATAATGCCAGAAAATAATTGGGAAATTTGCCTAATGAATGGCAGAGGTGGTGCTATGATGGGTGTTGGTAGGGCAGCTTTGAGCTGCAGTCAACAAAGTAAAAATCTTTTAAGTGCATTATTCTTTAAGAATATCAGGAGTGCCTCTAAAAAAAGAAAGTTGCTGTTAAACGATGCAAATATAACTTACTACTGACTAAAAGCACAATGTAATGTACGATTATTTTTAATTTTTTACGCATTAACATCATTACATCAATAAAACTTTTCTAGTCGGACCAGCCCGGCCTGTGGCTTTCTGGGGGTGGCGGCGTTCCTTCTCCCCAGCACGACGCAGGGCCCTCAGCCGGGCCGAGCCCACCGCCTCCCGCCGGGCACAGGCCGCGGGCCCCTGCCCCCAGCGCACCGCCGGCCGAACTACGTTTCCCAGCGTGCCCCGCGGAGCGGCGGCAGGCGGGCCGGGTCAGTAGCTGTGCGGGGCCGGGCGCCGAGCGGGGCAGTTGGTTGTGACGGGCCGCGGGCGACGTGGCCATGGGGCGCCTGGCGGGGCTTCTTCCCCTCCTGGCCGCCGCCATCCTCCTCCTCCTCCTGCTCCGCTGCGCCGCCGCAGCCTCCGTCGTGCTGCGCGGCCGCCAGGTGGAGGGCAACGAGAGACCCATCATCGGTAAGGGGCGGCGGGGGGGTGGTGGCGGTCCTTCAGCTCCCGGCGGCCGCTCCGCGGGCGTTACCGGCCGGCCTTGGGTAACGCCGCGGCCGGGGACTGCCGCGCACCCTGCCTTCGCTGTCCTGGGCAGGGGAGAACGGCTCCTGCAACCGACGTGAAACCCTGCCGGTTTGTGTGTGGAGTGAAAGGTGTCCTGAAGTGGAGGTTTGGTTAAAGCTTCTATAAACAGTGTTACGCTATACATACTTTGTTTAAAAATCATAAAATAACAAGAGAAGTTGTAGTACTCGATAGCAAAGCAGAGGCTTAGTCAGATAATGTGTGTTTATTTGTGACTAGGCATCGTAATTGATGCTCCGTTGTCTCAGTATTTGTGATTCAGGCAGTAAATGTAAGGCTGTAACCTGATATATGGGAAATTGGAGTTTAATTTTTTCTTTGAGAGTGTAGCATTTACTATTTGTATAGTGCTAATTTTCTCTCTTGGACCCTTCAGGGATATTGTCACAGGAATGTCACTTTGAGAAGTTCCACAGATTTGGAAGGTCTTATATTGCAGCTTCATATGTGAAGTTTTTGGAATCTGCCGGTGCCCGAGTTGTGCCTATAAGGTAGATTTTTCTATTATTACAAGTGGTAATAATTGTTTAATGTAAGGTTATCCTCTCAGAGGCACAGAAAGCAGTTGTGCTGCTTTTTGGAGTGTTTAGAGAGCTCAAAGACTATTTGAAGATGCCACAATTTGCAGTGTGGTTTAGAAATCAGAATAAAAACAGACTGGAATATGTAACTTTTAATATTTCTTCTTATGACAATAACCTTTCTTTGAAAATTATTTTTACCTGTAAAATTACTCTCCATAATTTGCATCTGTGGTTTTTGAAATTAGCTATATTCAGTGTAATGTGTAGTGCCCCACAAATGCACATAGATATCTAGATAGATATGCACAGACTATCTTTTGTCACATTCTGTAGTCCTAGAATTCAAGTAGTGGAGAAAGTATATGCATTTCAATGCATTTACTACTTTAGCTATAAAGTAGTAACATTGAAAATTTTAACTCCTGATATTCAATTTTAACATTGAAATCAAATGTTAAAATTATAATTGTCAGAAGTTAAAAACGATACTAATGCAGGTGCAGAAAATCACAATTGGATGTATCTACACAGTACAATAAGAGCACCAGTTAAGTGTCTGAATTAGAAGCCAGCGTTCCTCAGGAGCTTTCAGAATGGTTGCTGAGCAGAAGCTTTGTTGATGAATGGAGGCTTCTAATTCTGACAACTAAGTTAGATGCAGCAAAGCTGGGTGCTTTGAATATATTCAGTGTATCAGCTCTGCATGAGGGTAGCCATCATACTGGTTTGTTGATGTTTTGCTGATACTGAGGTCTTTCTCATCTTTCTACCTTTCAACTATATCTTTGCTGAAGAATGGGTGTGACCCACTGTTTGCAGCTCTGCCCTTCTTGGAGTCAATTGGAAACCGGAGTTGCCGGTCTGCAGGCAGGAAATAATAACCGTGCCATTCATGTAAATGTTAAATTTATTGAGTGTCTGCAAAGGGGTCTTGGAGTACCTAATCCTGTACTGTACCTGAGAGGGTTCTATTCTCCATCCTGTGGAATCTCAGTCTCTACTGAGCTGTTTCAGGTGAAATGTTTCATTTGATTTGGGGCTGTTTTATTCTGTTTAAAGCATGCTTTCTGCATGTTTTCTGTGTCCTGTGTTTCTGTTCAATAATGATGATAGATATTTCTGTCATTAAATACGTATATTTCAAATGTGTTCTGTAACTATTTTCTTGGTGTTTCAGATTAAATCTTTCGGATGAAGAATATGATAAAATATTCCACTCTATTAATGGGTAAGTTTTGGGCACTGACATCCTGTTGAAAGACGTGACAGTTTTGGTTTTGAGGTCAGCCATATTCTCAAGAATGCTGCCTTTCTATTCTCTTAAGAAACTCTGAGCGCTGCAGACATGTAAATATGTTCTAAGAGAGTCCACAATTTCATGCGATGTTGGTCTGCTGCCTTTCCTTCCTTGAGGAGCACATGGCAGATAATCTGCAACAGTGCCATGGCTCATTTTAGCATTCTCCTGTGCTTGTCTGCAGGCAGACAAGTGGAATTATAGTGGTTAACAGTTTTGCAAGTGAAACAGCTCACTTCCTCTTTGTTACTCTTTCCTTTTCCTCATTTCAGTGATCACCTTAATTTTGATATTTAATACCACTTGCTGGGTGTTTCACCCCCATTCCTATCCTTTGTTCCCTCTTCCAGTCCTCCCCATATTTCCTCTATCACAAAAGTTTCTGATTTCTAGTCTCTTCTACCCTTTTCTCGTTGGGTGCTTTCTCCCTTGCTGCTTGAAGGCCCGTCTTGCCTGTCGTGATTCTGTGGCTTAGATCTTTGTTAGACAAACATTCTAACTTTTCAGCTGACCTGTGGCAACTGTCTGCCCATGTATTCTTCCTACATTTTAAATGTGGGATAATGTGACCTGATTTAACACATTTTAATTGTGGATGAAGCAAAGTCAAAGCCTTTTATGTTTGTCTTGTGCTTAAAGCGCACTTCAGAAGAGTTAAATCAGCTGATGCTACACTTCACAGGCTTGATTGTATGTGATTGGAATACTTGTAGTCATGAGATGAGCATCTTAAACCATTAATATTTTTGTTAAGCTTATGCATATACTAGAATGTTAACCAACACGTGTAGAACTTGCAGATTTAGACCTGTGGCTCTCTGGGTAGAGCATTGTCCTCTTCTGTTCCACAGCATGCCCTGTACACCACACCAAGATGTGGGTCTATACAGTCTTGCGGTATAAGCAAGTATAAGACAGTGATGCTTTCTCCCCTGTGGCTCCTCATGTTTTCAGACAAAATGAATCATTTCATCCCTTTCTCATGGCTGCTAGCCTCTCTTTCATTGCCAGAAGGACTTTCACTGATGGGGTCTCCTGTTCTTACTACCTCACCTCACTTGTTAGATGAGTAGATCCAGTTCCCTTATCCTTCTGTCTTTGCAGTGACTGGCAGTTGGGTTTGTGCTATGTAGGTGGGTGAGGATGGTCTATATTCCGCTTGTTGCTCTCCACTGTCAGCTAATAGCTTCCACAGTATAGATGTGTGTAAATAACAAATAAGATCTCTGGAGGGAGGGACTTTCCATTCTGTGGAAACTTGGAATAAGAAAGAGATATATTGATCTTTCATGTTCTAAGAGCTTAGCTCCAGGTTCTTTGCAGTTGGAACTTATTTATTATTAAATGCCACCTTCTTAAAATCATGACATTTACTGTAGCAGAGACAGAATTTTATGAATGTAGCAATGTACTCCTGAGATAGCCTTCTAAATTCACAGTGAACGTCATCAGCTCTAACCAGGTAGAGATACTGGAATATAGGTAGTTCAATCTGCTTATGACAATGTCAAGCTATTATCATTGCTACTTAATGGGTTACTTCCTTTTTGCATTAGCAGAAATGACTATTGTTTTTCCTAATTAGTATTGGCCAGTTTTTGGTTTGAACGAAAGGAACAGGTGAAGTGAATTTTCCACCACTTCCACGTAAGGATCATGTTATTTGTCTAACTAGATCTCTGTAGAAATCTGCAATCTGCCCTGTTTTGAAAATACCTTCAGCTATATTCATTTTTTGTATTGGCACTGGAGAGTAATCTGATTTATATTTTTGTGACTACTACTCTACTTTTCCGCCAATACTTGGTGGCTTTTGTGTGATGCTGTGCGTCATTCACCTTAAAATAAACCTGGTCACGAGGTTTTTAATTTTTAAAACATTCAGATTTTTAAATGCACACTCGCTCTGCAAAGGCTTGGGATCATTTGAGATGTTAGTTGTTTCTAGCTGCTTGTTAGTACCTCATTGATGCAGGTTGCCATTTGCAGAGCACAGAAATGTAAACGAAATCCTTCAGCCGTTTTGGTAAAAAAATCAGTAACTGATGGATGTGGCTTGAGTGATCTAGGTGGGGTTCTGCTGCAGTGGGTTAGGGAGTGCTCTCACATTGAGTTCTGTCAATTCTGGGGGTACTGTTCCAGTTACAGCCAGAAGCAGCTTCCTTTATTTCATGTTACTGTCTCTGATGGTACTTGATTACTTTCCACATCATCACATGTACACGTGAAACCCTCTGCTAGACTATATTGAGTCTTTTGTGGTGTTTGGGTTTGGGGAGCCACATAGAGAATTGCCATTGCTGCTTATTTTCTTTTTGTGGTGGGAAAAGATTGTGCTCTATTTCTTTGAAATTGTTTCTGAGATTGCTTTGTCATCTTAATCTATATTAGATCCAGTGTGACCAAAAGTTATGGCCAAATGTACTTTTTTTCCCCCCTTTCTGATCTGTGTTGTCTGCAAGAAAAAGGTCACTCTGCCAGGGCACAATTCTTCTGTACTGAAATTGAGCGGGATGAATTAAGATTGGGGCTGGGATTTTAAAGTGGTAGGGAGAGCCAGTAAGAGTTGGGACAGGATTTGAAGGAGTCATGGTAGGCAACCCTTTTGTATACCAGCTGAAATTTTTGCTTTGTGTGTTTTTTGTTTACTCTCCTCTTCCTTACATTGCACTAGGCTCGGTCACTACTTTCTGATAATAACCATTCTTCAGTAGAACACTAAGATTTAGGATATGATTCAGTTAAAGACTTAGACACCTAAACTAGCTGTCTGCATGTGTGCTAGCTATCTAAACTCATGTAATTAATTGAGAGTAGTCAGTACAGCCAGTGGAGCCTGCGGGGCTGTTCAACCTACTGACCAGTTAGGTGTGTGCTCTAGAAAACATATTCAAATCTCCATTGACTTTCTGACTTGATCCCTGCTGTCCTTAATGGAAACTTAGATGCTTATCTATAGATTTCTGAAACGTAGGTGTCTTAACCTAGACCTGAATTCTACCCTTAAAACCGCTATCAGACCTTTCTCTGTGTACTTTGTCCAGGTTTTAGTTTGATCACCATTGCTAATCAGATTCTTGGATGTTGCCTTTCAGGGTACTTTTTCCAGGAGGTGGTGTGGATCTGAAGACTTCAGAATATTCCAGGGTTGCTAAGATATTTTACCACAAGGCATTAGAGGTAATTACTAAGGAACAGTCTGTTCTTGTTATTGTCACTGTTCAAAGATCAAAATGACAGGGAGGCTCGTGTTTTCATAGTTTTCCATTGGCATCCAGTGTATTAACTGTAAACCTAATAATAAGTAACTCGTTGCTGGCTTCTGCATTAAAAAAATCATTTAATAGCTTAAGATGCAAACTTCAGACACCCTCTCCTGTTATATGTTGTGTCATGGTCTTAAACTCCCAAGTTCTCTGGGTGAGAACAGTTATCATTTATTCATTGTACCTGGGGCTTTATGGTTGTGTGGAACTAGCACAAAAGTAACAATAATGCCTTCCAAAAGTGCAAGTATCCATTGACATTAAATGTTGAAGGAAGATATACATAAAAGTAATCATTCATAGACGTCTTATGAGTAAAGTTTAGACTCGAAAAGAATTCTAGAGAGACTCTCTGATAAACCAGTTGACAGTAATACAACATTAAGGCCTCCCTTCACATATATGTTACAGCTAGTGAAACACCTTTACTCTCACTTATCTATAAGTAGATTTAAATATGTATTTGGAGGTGCAGGTGAGGGATCTACATTAGCATATTATACTGTTTTACCTATTTCTTTGCATTAAAAATCTGCTGTATTTACAGTTACTAAAGTAAACGCTAGCTTAATTTATATTAAAAAAAGTGGGAAGAACACTTGAAAGGTTATATTAGTTATTTTTAAAACATTTATGTGATCATTTGCTTTATTAAGAATAGATAGAATTTTCTGGAAAAGCTGTTTCTTTCAAAGAACATCAGGAACGCTCTGAATCCTTAATGAAGCTTTTGTTCTCTTAGAGCATAAGAAGTGGGGTTTTTTTCAGATAGTAATCAACATATTTTGAAGTAAAATTTGCATTGTGGAAAGGCATGGAGATTCATTGAGCTTTATACACAATCCCTATGATTTGTTAGGGATCTTCTGTATTCAAACTGAATAAAAAATGTAAATTTTCTTCCTTTTTTCCTCTTTACTAGCTTTATTTTATTTTCAGCTAACATTGATTAAAATTGTCACAGAAGTCATACTTTGGAAAACTTTGCCCAGTTCTAGAGCCAGTTATGAGTAGTGCTTAAACTGTTACCATGGTACAAGAGTTCACTGGCAGTGAGGAATTCCTCTTCTACCTTTGCTGCCGACTTTCCAACAGGAGGCAACGAGAGCGCAGGCAGCGGCATTCACAGGATCAGTCAGCTGCTGCAATTCAGTAATTAAGTTTCCTACTCTTCAATCCCCAGAGGATCACTGTTGTTATTTTGTTTCACTGTTTTCATTCGTGGTGATTAATAGTCTCTCACCTTAAACCTAAGTCTCACGAAGACCACCTCGCTTTTATGTGAGACAGTTAATCTCATTTGTCTCTTTGAAACTGCTCAGTGTGTGAAGTGCAGCCTGTGTCTTGGTTTTCAGTACTGGGACATGTATTTCTTGTGGTTTGCAGTACTGTTATGAAATTCTTTTGACATTTCACAATCATTGACTGAATTGCGTGTGTCATAATTTTATGATCAGAGAGGCAGGTTTATTAGGTGGCATGTGTGCTTCAGGTGAGTGAAAGGCAGAAAATAATTTTCAATTCATCATAGTTAACCCTTACTAATAAGTCGGAGTTTTTTCTGTGCTATTCACGATGATTGTGTGTTTTGATTTTCATCTTTTAAGACTTAATTAGTGCTATAAAGTATTGTTAGTTTTACTAATGTAAGCTACAATATTCAAGAGTATATTAGCAGATACAGAATTGACTGAATTTTATGTGGTTTTTTTTTTAAATTTATGAGGGCTTGTTTTCTCTTAATTTTCAAATATTCTCAATGAGAAATGATTTGGTCTGTCTCTGCTTTAATATGAATAGAGGATATGAAATTCTAATCCCCATCCAAGTCAACAGAATTTTACTAGCTAAGCAAAAACCTCAATGAAATACTGTTTTCCAGCTTTTAAATTAGTTTTTAAAATGTGATGTCTTGGATGTTGTTTAACATATGCTTAGTCTCCAGACTGATGGTTATTAAAAAGCGTGAGGGAGGAGAGGGGGCGCAAAATGTTTATGGTTCGCTTGTAATTGTTCTTAAACTGTAGTCTGTTTTTCATCTTTAGTGGTTTTATTATATTTATTTATATTCATTACATGAAAGACAGTGGAGTTGCAAGTCCTGTGTCTCTAGGCATGCGTGACAGGTGGTCATGAAGACTCTGCAGTGCTGTTAGCCTTCTTTCTGTAAATCTTCCATGTTTAGCTCTGAGAAGAAGTAGTTATATGGACTTTTTTTAACCATACTCTCAGTAATCCAGTAGAGTAACATTTTTATTCTAAGCCTGTAATTTCAGCTTTCTCAAAAATGGCTTTTGAACAGCAGCTCTTTGGGGGGGTGGGGGGTGATGTGGTGTGGTATGCATAACTTAAGAATGTTTAGAAACATGTTAAGAAAGACCACTCAGATTTCACAAAAACAGGACTTCTGAAACATCCCAGTCTCTAACATTTGCTTGCTATCAGGAATAAACCATACAAAAATGCAAGTTTTCACTGTGTGTATGTACGTACTGTGCTTACTTCAATGACAGGTAGCTAGTTGTGTTCTCTTTTTGCTTTCCATTTCTCCTTTTTGCTTTCTTCTCTTGTTTTTGCACTTACCTGCCAACTTTTATTCTTTTGAAAATGATTGTCACTTTTTTTATGTTGCTTAACTCACAATTTATCTTTCTGGAACACAAGTCCAAACCTCTTAGTTAAACAAACATATAGGATTATAGGATTTATATGTTCTTAATATAGATGGTAGGCACAGGCATATGGACATTGCAAAGGGCCCTTGCTATGTGGTCATAATACGCTTCATATAAAAGTATGAATTGTGATGAATAGGCTTTCCCTCAAAATGGTGACAGATTGGTTTGTGTCCCTTCTTATGATTGCCTTTTTTATAGAAATGTTGCCATTTTGTGCTTTCTGTTTAGGTTGCTCTCAACATTACTTATTTGTAGAATGGAACAGAAAAATTTATATCAACGTTAAGCTCAGTGTACTGCTTCAACGGACATGTGTATATTCCCTGGCCTTTGTATTTCAAGGAGAAAAACTAAAGGAGTCTGTGTTTATTTCAGTTGTAATTGAACTGTTACAATTCCTCTGGTAGCAATTTGTACTGCTGTAGTAGTTTTACTTCTCACCTACACAAGAGAAAGCGAAAAGAGTAGGAAGTTCTCTTCAGTCTTTTTTTCTGTAAATCTCCAGTGCTTTTTCCTTATGTTGTTGCTTTTTATTTTGAAGGCTAACGATAAAGGAGATTATTTCCCAGTATGGGGAACATGTCTTGGACACGAAGAGCTTACGTATCTCACAAGTGGTGAAGTTTTACTTGTTAATACCAAGACAGATGGTTTTGCACTCCCTCTGAACTTTACCTCAGGTGAAAAATCATTACATCTCATGTCTGAGTTTTGCTGAAAGGTGCTGTGTTTTGTTTGTGATAAATATGCAGGGGTAAATGTTCGGGAGGTTTCTGATGGTTATGTTGTTAAATTCTTTCTTATGAAGTTGCCATGACTTTTTATAAAGTCAGTGCAACTCTATCACTTCTAAAGCAGAGATGTGAGCATGAGCTATTTGAAACCAACACCAGTCAGCAAAAAGCACTGTTGTGGCTCTTTAAGTCATTTGGCAGTTTGGACCTACAAAATTAGTGTGGCTTTAGGTCCCTTTTTGTTACCAAGCAGAACAAAATTCATGGGTCCAAAAACCTATCAAACTCGGATAGCAGGTGATCTAAAACTTTTCAAATTGCATTCTTCCTAATGATGAATATTAATGTTGCTACCCCACTTGTATTAAAATCAGAGAGATCCCTTAAGCTAGAGCTGTGTCACTCAGCAACACTGGTAAAATGTGGCCTCTGGTGATACTTTATCCTTTAATTTGTGAGTAATCTGTCTGCGGACCATGCATCATCATTCACAGGTTCTGTCATTTGTGCTCATTGTGAATGGAAAGGTCACTGAAATGAGTGACAAAGAATAATGCTTATTTTACTGACAACTTAGGTAGCAAAATTGGGTCCTCTCTGGGTCAAGACTGGAGGACAGTGGTAACATCATACTGGAAACCTCTTGTAGTTATTTCATTAATTTTCCTTGCAGCGTGTTCTAAAATCATAAAGTTATACTATAGAGAACAGTTTAATGCAGTATTTTATTAAATTTGCTTCCTGTTCAGTATTAGCCCATCTGTTAGCAGCTCGGGTAATGAATAATAACCTTTTTTCATTTTTCTTTGTAATAGCTGCAAAAGACAGTAGATTATTCAAGAATTTCCCTGATGATGTATTGCATGCATTTGCTACCGAGCCATTGACATCAAACTTTCATATGTGGAGCCTCTCCATGGAGGTATTTGATCATTTTATTTCCTGAACACAAAACACATTTGATCTGTTAAAACTAGAAATAAATGAGCAAATAACACATCTTTTTTTTCCCCCCCCCCTCCTTATCACAGAATTTCACAAAAAATGAAAAGCTTCGTAATTTCTATAATGTTCTGACCACTAACACCGTTAATGAAGTGGAGTTTATATCTACCATGGAAGGTAGGGAGATTAAATTCCTTTGTAGTCTGTGACTGTAACAAACTAGTTCTTTAGAGGTGTCGTGGCATTGATGTTAATTTGCACTGCAAGCTTGCTGTTAGAATAGCAGGGTGAGCATCAGCCCTGTTGGTGCTCTGGCTTTGAGGAACCTACTCTGCTTGCAGGGATATTTTATCTTTTGAGTACGTATCTGAGAGTCTAATTACTTACTTCTCTCACCCGCTGTTCCTCTTCCAGATATGCTGTTACACTTCAGCACTGGAATATTCAAGTGCTGTGATGTGAAGCGTACAGCACTCGTCCTGTAGTAGTTTAAAGTCTCCACAGTGCGATGTGCCTCTGTTGCACCTTGTTTTCTGTCTGTCTGCTTATGCTTGCATTCCTGTGATGCTCTGTATGCTTTTGCTGTACAAGAAGAACAATTCAGAGTACTCGGGTAACAGCAACATCCCTCATTACTTTAGCAGCAATACTGGTAATTACCTTCCTCCAAAAGCCTTTTTCGTTACTTCTCTTGTGTTGCGTATGTTTTGCACCACGTTTGTTCACCTCAAGAAACAAGTTAGCTCTTTAGGGAGTGGTTTATCTTGATCAGTGCACTATTAGCAGCTCTATGGTAAGGCTCAGCTGTTGGCCCATGGGATTCTTCTGTATGGCATGCTGGCTGTCCTCCAGAAGAGAAGAATAGCAGTTTGATAAGAAAACCTGATTAGGCTAATGACAGGCATCTCCTGTGCCTGCAAGCGGTTTATCACAGAGCAATCATCAGCTGCTATTCTCTGTAAGAGAGTTAAAGACTGGCTTTCCCCTGCCTGTCTCATGCCTGGCACAGAGCAGAAGAGAGCTGCCCCTGGATTGACTGGACCTTCAAGGAGATCCTAAGACTTGGATCTGTCCCATAGAACTGCCAGGGATATCCTGTGTGGCTGTGAATATTGTGTGTTGCGTGATGCTGGCAGTGGATGGGAAGTTTTGAGACCGATGCACTTGTAACACTATTTTTTTACTCTCTGTGTGTATATATATATATAAAAATTCTGAAATGAATACTCAAAAAAGTGATGTACAGAAATTTTCTTGCATGGAATGAGACCCTTCTTTTACAATATCCATTTTTTTCCTTCAGTCCTACTGTGACTTTAACAGAGTTTCAACTTGCTGTTTAAGCTTTTGTGAAACTGTTGATAGGTGAGGTATTTTTGTAGCTTATCCTCTAAGTTTCTTTTGCAGTAAGACTAAGCATACAATTCTTAAGGCATAGACCTTGCTTACGTGCTTTGTGTTTGTTGCAGCATACAAATATCCAATTTATGGCGTCCAGTGGCATCCAGAGAAAAATCCTTTTGAGTGGAAGAATTCACCTGGCATTCCACATTCCCCATCAGCTGTAAGAGCATCATATTATATAGCTGACTTCTTCATTAATGAAGGTAAAAAGTTTATTATCTATAAATGTCATTTTTTAGAGTAAAGCATTAGTGAAAATTTTTGAAGACGTCAGACTTCTTTTTCGGCTGTCAAAGTTCAGTACCTCTTACTGCTTTCTGAGAAGATTACTCTGCAAGCTTTATAGGCTTACAAAAAACAAGGGATACTAGAAATAGAATGGCTTAGTAAAACTGACATCAAAAGGCCAGGCATTCCACAAAGTCTTCTCGGTAGACTGACTCAAAATTGTTGGTGCTGTGACTTTCTACCTTTTCGAATGATCACTGTAACATTTTAGCTTCCCTTGCACAAAGACCATGAAATGAAAAAAATACTCAATTCATAATTCCAGAGGTTTCTTCACTTCCAAACTGAGCTGCAGTCATTCAATGTATTCTCAGTTTTGCTTGCAAAATATATGCACCAAGATTATAAATACTGCTTAGGCAGTATATAGATATGTCAGAGGGGTGCAATATAGTTATAGACAGCACAAGAAGCTTTTGAATTTTATAGAGTTTCTAATTTGTTTATACCCTAAGAAGCTGAAAGTAACTAATTTGTAAAATATTGATAACTTATGACACTTGTGGTCTATTTGCTATAAATAAGCAGGATATAAATACAGGAATATTTGAAGGGATCAAACTTACTTTATTCCTTAATTTATACTTACTAAACCATTCTGCTGAAATACTGTTTTCATATTATAAATTGACTGTTTATGAAATTGTCTTAACTGATCGATTGGAACTAGGAAGAACATAATCAATAACCTAATTGAGTTTGGTCTCTAGATTTGTTCTCTCATCAAGAGAGTCACCTAACTGGAGAAAGCAGACAGTGATTTAAAGAAATGCAACTTGTGCTGACCTGGTCAGTGAGAGTCTAGAAATAAAGGTGGTGCTTTGTACAAGTTCAAGACTCTTTTTTGCATAATGTAGTCCTACTCCCCTTTGCCAAAAGGTTACAAAATCATGTAAAATTCCTTGTCAGTATCTGTAAGCTTCCTGGATTTTAAGACTTTTGATAGGGTACTTAAGGGAGACTAAGACAAAAATAAAGGGGAAAATAGGAGGAAGTACAGTATGAGTCTGCTTATTCTTTTGTAGTCTAATACTAGAATGCAGCACGTATTCTAGATTTGTTTGCTACGTTCTCTAGTACCTGTCTGCACACTGCATTACAGGCAGAAGTAAGCTTGCCGTTAACCAAGTAAATGTGGCAAAATAAGTGCCAACTCTGCTTGTAAATCTGGTTGAGACATGGTGCATGTGAGTTCTTTTATATATGTATACACATGTAATGAGCTCGTGCGTAGTACCACACAGATGTGTCACTAACTTTTGGATCTGTTGACCTTCAATTCTAGTAGAGCAAACTTGCGCCAGCCAGCTGTATGCGTCTACCCCCCATCTCATATACCAAATCACGAGTTATTCTTCATTACCTCCCCAATCTGTGTACAGCTGCTCCTACCGAGTACTTCATATCATAACATTGCAATGAGTAATTGATGTTTTTAGCTAATGTGAGGCAGAATGTCTTCCTTGACTTCGAAAATAAACCACGGGGTGAAAAACGCCAACTGTTTTCAGCTGGCAAAAATACACTCTATTTAATAACTAAACCATTCTGTTGAAATACCATTTTCCTATCCATCCATCGTTGATTTTAACCTGTGTAGAGTTGCCATCATGATAAACCAGAAGAGGATTCAGTTTTTTTGTCCTCACCAGCATGGTCCGTGCTAAAATTGCAGCTTGCAACAGGCTGGTACTCAGATACGTTTCTTTCAGTATTACAAGTACTGGTATCTCTGGTAGATACTGCCAGTGTCTCATGGGTAAATATTTCTGTACAGTCTTGGCTTTAAATTAATAATTAAATTTCTCCCTCCCCAGTAATAAAATATACTGTAACCACTTTCTGAAGATATATTTTCACAGTTCTGCACATACAAGTTATTCTAATTCCATTTGCTGTTATGCTACAACTTACTTTGCCAAGAAAGATACTGTCAGGGAGGATAACAGTAAACTGATCTGTACTTTTATAATGTTTTACAGCCCGGAAGAGCCTGCACCATTTCCCCAGTGAAGATGAGGAAACAAAAGAATTGATTTATAATTATACTCCAGTTTATACAGGAACATTTTCTTCATTTCAGCAAATCTATTTTTTTGATTGAGTATTGTGTCAAAGGTGCCGTGTTGCTATTTATAAATGAAATTATTTGCCAGCATTGTGTAATTAAGCTAAGATAGTGCACTGCATGTGACAGAAAGCCAGAACAGTCCTTTCCCTTTACAATGATTTATCCTGTGTTTTTTCTGTTGGACTGTTGGACCATTAATATAAAAAATTACATTAGATATAATAATTGTCTTGGATCACACTTTAAGGCAAGCAACAGAAAAATACATTTTTCTTCCAGGGAAGAGGTCTTGATTATGCTTATAAACTTAGAAGTAATCATGTTTAGTACAAGGAAAGCCACTCTATTCATATATTTTAAAATGAGAGTTATCTTTGTAAAACATTGTGCACTGTGATAGCACTAGAGGCTTAGATATGTTGCTTAGTAAAATCCTATCCTTTCCAAATGATTTAACAAATGAGACTCTTGGGTTTGTCATAAATATGTATGTAACCAAGTTCTTGACAGGGACTATTTTGCCATTTGAAAAATTGACCAAAATAGTAAGGAGGCATGATAGCAAGAGACATTTTTGCCTAAAAAGCACATGTTATATCCCATTTGTGAAACTGTTTCTCTTGTACATTCAGCATTGTTTGGAGTGCTTATACCTTGTAAGGCCTCCATAAATATGAGGGTGCTGTGTACACTACGCATTGCAAATATCAAGGAAAATAAGTAATTTTGGAGGGCATAGAGAAGTGCTGATTCCACTTTCTGTTCTTTTCAAATTCAGTTTTATGTCCGTGAAGAATTTGTCTGAGAGTAACTGGAGTCAGCAGACAGATACGAGATGCAGATGTCTGTTTCTTTGTATTTAAAAGAATGTAAACCTAATTTTTTTCTTTACATAGTCTGACTTTTCCTGTAGCTACTGGATAGAATTCTCACTTTGAGTCAAGAGGTAGTTTGCCATTAACTTAGTAAAGACAGTAGTTTCTGGCTGTCTTGTTGAATTGTTTAATGCAACTAGAATTCAAACAGCAGATGAATGTATATGAGAAACCTATTAATATTGACATAATGTGATAATAGTAGTTGCATTCAATACACTGTGATACCTTTTTTCATTTTCTTTGCTTTGCTCCACACTTAGTGAAAATTTTGTTCAGTGGTTTTGTGTGTTGTCCGAAAAGGAACTAAGACAATCAAATACAGCTCTCCTCTATTGCACAGCTTCCAAACTCTGTTAGCATCAATAGGGATTTGGAGTTTTTGAAGAATTCAGGTTTATACCTCAGCTCTGTTTTGTAGTACCTTACACTCTCAGGTACCGTACCTGAATAGAGCTGGTACATTTCTCAGGTGCTTCAAGTAAAAGCTCTCTAACTTGTTCTTTATCATGAAACAGCTGCGTAAGAGAATGTGAAATGCATTAGTTAAAAAATCTATAAGGAAACATTAACTGCGACTACCAGAAAGACACTACCAGGTAATTACAAGTTCAAACATGTGATATTGCAGATTATTTCTACATTGTCAGTTCAACCAAATTCACTAAATGGAACTAATTTTTAATATAGGTGACTTTGTTATATTCACTATATTAGCTGACTCCTGAGTAGAACCAATTGTAAAAAGAGGATTATGCTCTACAGTTGTATATAAATGTAGCGGCTAAGTTACTTACAAACCAAGTCCAGTCTTCTACAGAGCAGTGTATTTATTATGAATTTGTATGTGTCTTTCCTTTATATCCTTTATCTTGTAAAGCCTTATTTGATGGTATCTGTGACTTTTCTATGATACATGAAATAAACTTTTATTCAAGCAGATGTGTATTTTCGTTCTTTTTTTAGATACCATGGATTAACATGTATTAACAGTCATTGTTTTTTTTATTTCCATCTGGGACAGTCACAAATCAGAAGGCAACGGTAACCTGTGTCCACTTGGCATGGTCATGTCAGCAAGCCAGGGTGAGTGAGATCTGTGCCCCGGCACAGGCAGCACACCTCAGGCAGGGACCTGTGCCTGCTGCCAGAGCCTGAACGCAATTAAATGCCCCTGCTGAGCCAAGGGGCAGAGAGGAGCTTTCGGCAAGGCTGTCCACAGCTGTTTCTCATGCCACCTTTCCACAGCAGGCTGATCCTGGGTGCAGAGTCAGAGCTGGCTTGCGCACAGACAGACAAACCCCTATAAGATGGGAAGGGGTGGCAGTCAGTGGGTGCTCTCAGGGGTCTGAGAGCTGTAAGCAAAGCAACTGCTGTGTGCAGTGTTCAATGAAATGAGAATTTCTGTCCTTTACAATACCTGACATCTTTCATCAAGTTCTCCAGTCAGAAGCAAACTACAGAACACATAATTGGCTAGCGTTCACCCAGTAGAAGGTTTAAAAGTTTGTTTTAAAGAAGTTTCAGTAGACCTTCTCTCTGCTCTAAGTGATTTACAATATGGGTTTTCATTACTCAGACAGAACCTCTGACATGGTTCTTAGGATTAATGCTGGAGATAGAAGAAAAGGAAGCTGTGGCCATACTCTCGGCTTATTCAGAGTATGGCTTATAGGCCTAATCATCTTGCTTGCAGCTGTGTGAGAAAAACATCCATCGATCGGCAGGGTAACCCTGTGTGTCTTGCAGATTATGTTAAATCGTCTTTCAGAAGGAAAAGTTTGAAATGGTTTTCTCCTTGTACTGTTGTGCTTTTACCAGTAGATGGCCCACGAGATCCAGTATTTCCTGCAGTTTTGTAATCGAGTGTGGTGTTTTAAGTGACATGTTAAATAGGGTATTTACTGTATGGTGGTATTTACCTGTGTACCAGGGGATGTGGGGGAAGAAGAAGGGAGGAGACAGAGTAAGACTGGAATTTTACTGGCGTAACAGGCAGAGTGGCAGGATTGCAGGAGAGAAACAGTACGTGAGCATAGAATTAATTGAGCTGAGATTAAATCTTAATTCCAGTGAATATTTAAAACATTTGAGCATTAGTTGGAAGTAACTGGAATGACATCCCTACTTTCAGATGGTTGTTCCTCCCCTATAGCTACAGAATCTCTCTTGGATCCTTTTTCTGTACACAGGAAATTAGCTCATGCAAAAGAGAACAGCTTGGATGGGAAAAGCTGACAACCTGAGCTTAGAAAACCTTTGCCTGGTAGTTAGGAAAGACCAGTTTGAATTCCTTCAGGCAAGAAAGAAATTACAAGGAAGAACTATCCTGAGTAAGTGCTCTTAAGTACAGAGTTAAAGAGTAAGAGGAAGAGCCTAACCCGCAAGCTGCTTTGTGAGGAAAATCCCAACCAACCAACCACCCAAAACTTTTCACTTCGATGCTCACAAACTTATTTTTAGACTAACTTTCAACCTTTTTCATTTCATTGTCAGTGCCACCTTAGTCATTGCTGTGGATGCCACTCAACAAAAGGATATTGAAAGCTGGACTGCACTGCACTTTGGGACAGATTTCCATAGAAGTTAGCAGCCTGTTCCAGGCTTGGAACAGTGAGAAAAGTGCAGGGACAGTCTGAATAACCAGGAAGAACAATAAGGAATAGTTTCCTGGCTGTGTGATAGCCCTGTATTGCCCTTACGAGGCAGGAGTCCTGAGGCGGGAGAAATAGCTGTGTGTGTGATCAAGCAGCTGAAGACTGCATGCCAATGTATACTCAAGAATGTTTGGGTTTGAGGTGGGAGAGTGTACACAAGATTTCACAGTAATTAACTGCAATTTTTATTTTATTTTATCTTTTTTTTTTTTCCTTATCTGGAGTTCACTTATATGTATCTGGTGGTGGTATTATCAGAAAAGCTATGGAAGTTGGCCAGTGTTCAAGTCCCATTAAGGTTTCTAAATGCCTGTTCAGATTATTTTGGTTTGAGTACTTACATGGAAGACAGATTGACAGATACTGTGAGGTGATGGATTACCTTCCCTTGTTAGCCTTGTGTCTTTCCCCAGGGCAGGCCTTTTTCCTAATCCAGTGCTTATTTATAGGGCAAATAGCAAGGAACATCCTGCCCAGGGCCACCTGTTGATCAGGATACTCTTCCAGCTTTCATCACTTCCTCATAATATTTATATCTGTTTCATTATGTAAGCAGTATGTTTTTAGAGCCAACTTTCTCTGCGAGTTCTTATATAAGCAAAAAATTTCCAAGACCCTTTCATCCAAAAAGTCCAGACTGTCTAAAATTAGCTGTCACTCTTTGAAAGAGCTCTTGAACAAGGCATTTGTTCCAAATTTAAGCAAAAAACTTTGAGTTCACTTCTTTGTGATTCTCAGAAATGTAGTGAACAAACATTCCTCAAAACCAAACTTTCTGAAATGAAAAGCAAAAAGCAAACAAAACAAAAGGCTGAAGGGAATAAATACTAGCAATTGTTGCTTATCATCATCAAAGCAATGGGGGTGAGTACTGTTAGCCTGGGACTATGTACCTCCCAAGCTTCCTTTGATGATCTAGACCAGAAAGCCTAAAATGGCAATTTTCTAGCTTGGAGCACATTAGGAAATCAGTTTCTCCCTGTGACCTTTCTGAGGCACCAATATAAATGGGTTGTAGTCACCTTCTTCAGCCCCAGAATTCAACTTCAGACTGGGAAGTTTAAATTTCACATACCTGTACCTCACTGGGATTTACTTAGCAGCTCTCACACTAGGCTAATTCCTTAGGGCCTGCTTTTTCAGAAGACAATGAGACTTGTATTATTGTGATTACTTCCTTATTTTTGATTATTAGTTACTAATTGTTACTATTATTACATGATATTAATGACAATATTAGTATTGGTGTTGCAGAGGAGACACAAAGTACAATGAATATTTTACAGACAATCTCCGAGATTTTTCTGAAGAGTCCCTGGCAGAATGAAAGTACTTCAAAGACTTTGGCCTGACCCATTCTGACCTTGGATGGAGTTAGTCCTTGCAATCCTTCTAGACTTCCAGATTCCTCACTAGCATTTACACCATTGTACCACTGATGGAATTTGGAGTCATTTGCAGCCCCCCCAAAGCAGATCTAACCATGATGTCTTGTACTTCCAGAGGACAAGAGAGAAATCTCAAAAACCATATTACTTGTTTTGCTTTAATTTGAGGAATTTGTACTGATTATTTCTCACTAATATTTGCAAGAATCATCTCAGTCCACTTATTCAACCAAGAGTACCAGTAAACCTTTTGACTTTGGAGTTACACCCACAGCAGTTCTGTTTCTTCTTTATGCCACTAAACTGAAAACAACGTTTTCCTATTTCTAGAAACAGAAGCCGATTCGCCCTTCATCCCTAGGCTCTTGAGCTTTGCTTCAGGTTTGAACACATCCTTGTAGTTTTCCCACTTTGGTTCTTGCAGCCCATGCTACTTTGCAGCTCCTTAGAGAGCTTAGTTACTGTACCACAACTTCCAGCCAGCAAAATCACTATTTCTTCTAGCAACAGCTGCCATAGTCTTCCCAAATGACTCCCACTTAGGGAAGCCGGTATCTCCCTGGCCCTGAAGCACCAGTGGACAGACACGCTAGCTGGAGCCCAGCCTGCTGCACCGTGCTGGGGGAGATGCTGGGAAGGAAGCAGCAGAAGCAGCAGCCTGTGCCATCTGAAGCTGCAGCTCAAGCTGTCCTAGCCTGAGTTACGGTTAGGCAGACAGTACTTTAACATAGATGTCTTTCATGTCCTTTTAATTATCAATGCTCTTGCCCTCCCTTAGTTGCATTTGCAAGGCTTCCTTAAGAGAGCTATTCAGAATCAGTCAGCAGTTTCCTCTTTATTTTCCGCACCCGCGGGGTCTGAGACACACGACATGAAGGAATCTGGATTGCTTTCCAGCTGTTATAACTGAAAGAACTGAATCTTGCGCTGTGGATATACTGTGGCTTTTAGCCACACCTTAGTGCAGTGAGTAAGGAAAAGTTATGGTACAGATGAAAATGTATCTTTAATACATAAATTTTATTTTAAGGTAAGCTGAATCACATCATATCAGTGTGGAGAATACCAACTGAGACAATAATACCTGTTTGAACAGCAGGGCTCACTGGACAGCTCTTGTTTCCCCAAATTCCTCACTTCAGCATTTTGATAGCAGAGCCCAGGCTATTTTATAATGAACTAGCCTTTTGGCAACCGTTCCTGCAAAGGCTCAGTGACAGTGACAGTCACACCAGGGCTTTGGTGCTAAACCAAGCGGTGACTCCCTCTGTGGCTTGGCTGTCTGTGACCTAATGGCCACAGAACCGTATGTGGGAAGAATGCAAGTCATGTGGCAGATGAGGTTTGACAAGTCAGGGTTTCATGAATCACACCTAATCTGTTGTGTCTCACTCACACTTAAACAATTTGGAAGAATTTTACTTTCCTAAAAGCAGAGTAATCCCAATGCTCGTACTCTACGCTGCCACACCAGTGAGTGCAAATGTGCGCACAAAACATGCCATGTATTTGTACTGTTCACAAAGGACTTAAAATGATATTCAGAAAGGTCATAAGGTGCTAAATAATATTCTGTCTTCCTTCATTCTTCATAAGAGATAATACCTGTGGAACACAATGATTTATATTTAGAAATGATATCTTCTTGTCTGAATAAATGGGAGTTTTTTTCTCTTCTGGGGACCTTGATAAGGCTTCCTCTCCTGCTCATCTTTTCAGTTTGCTGTCCATATCCCCATGATCTATAAAGAAGCAAAGAGCCAGGCTTGCAAACATAATATCAGCCCCTCCCAGGAGCAGACGTTCTTCATCACTGCTGCCCTATGGCTGTGTTGTCCAAGAAGGATGGTGGTGACCATGATAAACCACTCACTGGAGCTGAATGCTCATCCATGCAATGGCATTGCTAACAAAGCTGGTGTGTATTTTGAATTCCCAGACATTAGCCTGTTTGGCGTGGTGGGTGACAGGAAGCAGATCTCTCCTGGGATTAGTTGTCTGCAGGTTCAGGAGTGGGAGCATGTCTATACAGTGCCATTAGGGCTAGGGTTTACTGTGGGAAGAAAAAAATCCTTTAAAAAAGGAAAAGAAAAAAAAAAAAAAAAAAGCTATCTTTAGAACACAGCTTGATTGTCCTGCTCAGTGCTTAGGTAGTGCTTAGATGACCCCATCTGGTAAATGAAGGGGTAAACGGACATTTTTCTTACGGACTTTGCTGCAGCCTCTAAATCACTACCACACATTATTTTTATTCATTTAGCACATCTTATCTCCTGCTAAGCTTGCCATGAATTCATTGCATGTTTTTTAACTCATGACTATAATATTGAAGAATATAATCCAGACAGATGGATTATTAATTATATGAGAAGTAATTAAAAAGAAACATGATCTCATACTTTAATGAGTAACAGGATTTTTGGTAGTTGTCTTATTCTCTGTGTCCTGTAGAACTTATTGATAAATTATAATCTAGATATCAAGACTTCAAATCAGACAAGAAAAATTAAAGAGCTTCATTTATGCAATTTGAAATTAGACTGGAGCACTAAAAAATAGAGGCAATTAAAATTTGGGATGTCTCATCAGCCTGATTAAACATCCAACAAGATGCGTGACTGACACTCCTCTCCAATCTTCATTTATTTGTTTAATATTAAAAAACTCCTCGGATGTATATAAGCCATCTGCTGTTCTCAGATTCACTGAGCCTTGCTATATTATGCATCTGCAAAGCATTTTCATTTGATGTCATTAACTATGGAAATTTGCTCATGAAATTTTCCACTATAAAAAGCTGATGCTTTCTAGACATTTCTGATTATGACCCAATCTTTCCTCTTTTGTCCGCAACCACTCCATTTCGATCCTTACAGCTCAGCCGCAGACTGCCTTGGTGTGATCAATAACACCAGCCAAGTGACAGCAGCTGGGCTGGGTCCTTCTCAACACGTTCAGGGCACTTATAATTATTTCCTCAGTGCACTGCAGCAATCTCCACCTGGAGATGGGGCCCTTGCTCAGCCTGTGGACTGTGGAGCAGCCTGGAGCCTAAAATGCAGTGTGGTCAACGTCATGGTGTACCAGTGCCAGGGTGAGCAGAGACCATGACAGCGCACAGGGAGTTTCAGATGGAGGAGGAAGCCATGATGGCTGATACGGACATCAGGCAGCCCAGGAGGGACTCACCGGGGCCAGCATCCCACTGGGCCACCTTGACACCCCGCTTCACACACTCCATCACAAGCTGAACCATGCCTTTCCCCGTTGCGTGGGTGAGGAGAGTCTGCAGCCCTTCCCGGGCAGAAGTAGGGTTGCCAGGTGATGTAGGAGGAAGCCCAGTCTGGGTCATCTTCAACAAGACCTGCCATGCAGCTAGCGGTGAGCTGCTCTCCTCTCTCCGCCTCCATTTGCCTCCCTACCTACTGTGCCTTCCATCTGCTGGAAGCTGTTACAGGTTTGTACAGTAATAAGCGTGCTGGGATTTGCTGGGACAGCTGCTGTAATACAGCAAACATATGGAAATGAGAAGGAATACATCAGCGCCATAAAAGAAACTAGCCCTTAGGTCCTGGATGCAAACTGAAGCAAGACATGGCAGTTGCTGTCAGTTAGCTCTGTGAGTTACTTCAGGCATTGGACTTCCCGGCTGACTCTTGTTTTTGTTGATTTGAACGAGTACCTGTGGCTTTCAATCACCGGCCTGCCTGCCAGCCGCAGCGTCTGAAAGATGGAAATCCTTACAGATGATTTCTTCTCAGCCTTTCGGATCAGGACAGGGATGAAATGGCAGTGTTCGGTAGGTAGCTACCATTTGACCTTCAGTGCTGATAACCTGCTTCCACCAGCAAAATGCCAGGAGAAGGCCAGGCACCAGGGGAGTAGTGCCCAACCCTCTGCTGCAGGGAGCCCATCATGTAACATCAATTCTGAGGGCCTCTTCAAGCCCCCTGAGGGAAAAAGTGGTGGTGGGGAGGTACCGCTCTGATGAATGAGGAATGATTTCACTGTACCAGGCCCCATCACACCATAGAAATGTCTTTGAGGAAAGGTGGTAGCTGACCCTCTGCCTGTGCACCTGATGCTGCACGGCTTTACTCCCCTGCATCAGTCAACCCAGCTGCATGGAGGGGAAGACACTGGTGCCACACAGCAAAGATTTCACCTCTCTCGGGAAAAAGGTGGGCTGGAAGCATGCAACTCGTCATTTTTTAAGCACACAATGTATTTTCAGGTCAATCCCTCTATGACTTGAGCTGCTCTTTACCTACAGCTGCACCAGCACTTCCCATTCGCGTTGCAGGAGGAGCCAGAACTTGACGCAGTAGTGTGGAAAGGAGTGTGCTAAACATATCTGAAGAGGTGGATGAGCAGTTACAGCAGCTGATGGATGCAAAAGAATGGCTGTGGAGACTATACAAATATCTTACTGGATCTAGGTATATTTTGCGCACTCATATTTTCGTCATGTTTTTTCTTTTGCCACCTGTGTCTTTTATAACCCCTCACCCTCCTCGTGCCTTGCAGAGCGCAGTGAAGTCAGCGAGCTGTGTATGTAGCTGTGTATGTTATTGGTCACACAGCAACCTCTCCACTTTGAATTCTGGTGTTTGGCTGCACAGTGCAGTATGTGCACTGCACACAGTATCACAGTCCCACTGCAAAGTAAGAGAAGTCAGCAGGAGAAAGTAAGATTGGTTTCTTTTTTCTCTTTTCTTTTCTTTTCTTTTCTTTTCTTTTCTTTTCTTTTCTTTTCTTTTCTTTTCTTTTCTTTTCTTTTCTTTTCGTTTCTTTTCTTTTCTTTTCTTTTCTTTTCTTTTCTTTTCTTTTCTTTTCTTTTCTTTTCTTTTCTTTTTTCTTTTTTCTTATTTTATTTCATTTTATTTTATTTTATTTTCTGTCTCTCAGCTTTTAATGACCCTTTAGTCTATGCAGCAGAGCATGAAAGGAGGAAGTGGATAAAATGGCAAATCGTTGTGGTCACACCTTACCCACTTAATGTACAGAATGCAGGTATTATGTATGTACTCCGTATGCAAATACAGAGTGCCTGGCATATACACAAAGAGGCACTCCAGTTTATGATGGTCTCTTCCCAGACTGGACAGAGATTTAATCCAGTGGAAGCAGTGACAGGAGCTCACTGAGTATGCTGAAGGGACAGGCTGCCTGTCAGTCCAGCAGGCACTAACTCAGCTCTTGCTGTGGCTACGATCACTGGTAATGATCTGTATTGCTGTCACTGGGGCCAGTTTCAAAGACAAAGAACTTCCTATAGCCATCTGCAGGGTCACCCAAATAAGTACATCCTATATCGCATTAAACATGCTGTGTCCAAGACACACGTGCTGTAGGGGCACTGGATTTAAGATTTACTGCACTAACAGTCTGTGTATTTGTACTGAATAAATCAAGGGTTGTTGGTTTACAGCCAGATCAAAGCTAACACTCACTAGAAGCCAACACCCCCAAAAGATTATGAGATTACTAGAAATCTGGGAAATATCCCAAGTCCTCAGATGACGATCCCAAATGATGCCAAATGATACCAGCTGTAATTTCTGGACGGGGAGAAAGGACACATCCAGGAGCAATGACCACCCAGTAGCTGTACATAGAGGATCCCCATAATTTAAATTCAGTTATACTATATCAGCCTTTGTACTATATGTTTGTAGTACACCTCTTCAGTGTAATTTTCAGCAATGTTTTTTGGCTGCTTTAGCAAACCATTTAATAAACTCTTCTGGGTTTTGTTTGACTTGCCAAAAATAACATCAGCAAACCAATATAGCACTGTGGTGAGAGCAATAGGATCTCATGTGGTGTTAACAGCAGCAGGTACTGGGGCTACTACTGCTCAGTTACTTTTTGACTGAGTGCTAACGTGGAAGCAAAGTCTGGAAACTGTCAGATTTCCTGACTATGTTTTTGAACTGCTTTAAGTGTTCAGTAGCACTTTTGACAACACTTCTACTTGAGTTTAAGCTACATCACGGAGGGTTTTGTGATTTGTGGGTGGTTTTTTTTCCCTTGTTTCTTTTTTTTTTTTTTTAAAACATCTCTCACTTTTCCCCTAAGGGAAAGAGAAATAGATAAAATCCAATCCTGTAAATGACAACATGTTATTTTTAGTTTCTGAACTTAGCTGTGCTTAACTAGTTTATCCAGCTGAAAAAGACAAAAGAAAACCCCACGCCCTACAGCAATATGTGTTCATGTATAGCTCCTAATAACTTAGGTCCTTCAATTTGTCTGTAAAGAACACGCATTAAAGTTCTGTGTGAAGAAAGTGGCACAATCCTTATGTTTAATCCTCATACTTAGAAAAGGACAAATACTTTCCTCTTTTTCCTAACGGTGGGCAGCTTAACTGCCAAACTGCACAACCCCATGGCATGCCTTGAAAAAAGCCATCAGAAACCTAAATGTAATGCAAGAATCTCACCCTCTCTTGTTTCCTGCATAGCTCACTCTCTTCTCTTGTGTTTGCTCCTCACACAGCCCATGGAGTTCATCTCTCTGACAGGCATATATTTCTAAATTACTACTTCTCTCTGAATGTTGAATATTCCCTTTCTTATGTCTTCCTCTTTGATGCACCTTTCAAAATCCTTGTCTTCAGCACTATTTCCCATGATTTGTATCACATGCCATATCACTCCCTCCTTTTGTCCTTATCTTGGTTTTCCTTAACAGAGGTGGAGCTTTTACAACTCTTCAGTTACATGGCATGATTTAAAGGATGGTTTTGGCATTGCCTTCCCTATTCCTTTTCTTTGCAAATGTACCCATGCTCAGAGCTTTCTTCATGCCTCACCTCACATTGTATCCCCTCGATGATCCATAAAGTGAAGAAAATGCAGTGGTCAAGAGAAGGCATGGGAGCCCACTCCAAGCTCAAAATTCTACTCCCACCCCTTACAGAGATCTTCTCCCTGTGTCCTGTCCATCCAGGCTGAAGGAAGAGGAACACTGGGGATGTTGTGAACCTCCTGCCCCTGCCCTGGCATCTGTTTTTGAGAATGGTGTGTGCTCCAGGCACTGAAGCTTTGCAAAGTAGTTGGTGGTACCACAGCCATGCCCACCCCTGTATGTATATGCGTGACATACAGCATATTCAACAAGTTGGGGAGACCCATCACTGCAGTTACATCAGTACAGAAAATAAAGGGGGCCAGGGCCTGTGCTCTAACTTTTTGCTCAAGGGGCCCATCGCAGTTCATTCACACGCTGCTAAAACCCAAAGCAAGTTGTACGCATCCGTACTGACTACTGGGGACAGTCCCTGGCCTGTGCTTTCTCCCAGTCTGGGCCAGCCTTGCTGGGACTTTGAGCTGGCCTTACTCAAAACCATGCCAAGGGGTTAGTGACAATACCACAGCAATGGTGGTCAAGGGTTAGTGCTTGAGGCCCCGTCTTTGGTTTCCTTAAAGTTCCTGCAGAACATACAGCTGGCAGAATGCCTTGCAGTTTCCTAGCATGTAGGGAAAAGGGCTACATTTTCTTCTCTGTTTTCCAGTAAGGCTTGGACATCAGAGTAACAGCTGTGTTAAAGTACAATAAATAAACACATCTACTGAAGAAGCCGAGTTTTCATTCTTCTCCAGGAGGACAAAGACATATCTACACACCATTAATTACTAATGCGTGGGCCCAAGCAGGTTTTCATCAGTCATTTTAAATGTCACTGTAGAGGATGTGAGTGTTTTCAGAAGATAGCTTTTGGAGTGGATATTCCAGGCAGATCCAGGAAGTCATCTGTATGTAATTTGGAAGCAGAAAGTCTATTTATTGAGAAGCCCCCACTTCCAACATACTGACTAATGTTATGCAAAATTGTATGTCACACAGAGCAGACTGAGAGTCATAATAGTTACACTGGATCAACAGACCAAATCTCAAAAGGTAGGAAGCCGCTCTTGTAATGCATTATTCATGGCTGGCCAAATTAACCCTAGAAACTGGAAGTAGGGGAAGGACACACAGTTTATACCTTTTTTTACTCCCCAGAGACTCTGACTCCAATGTCGCATTTTGTCCACACATGATCCCCTTGTTTAAGCAATCTCCAGAAGGAGGTTTCAGGGTGATTAGATATTTCTGCATTGTAAGTTTAAAAACTGGCATAGTTACCAATAAATGTATTTTGTTTTGCTGTAATAAACAATTGCTTCTGAACAGGGAATAACTAGTATTTTTTCTGATGAGACTGGCATTTTAGTTTATCTGCATTGTAAGTCATCCTTTGGGAAAACAAACTTTCTGGCTAGTCAGAGAAATGAGGACAATCCCTAAATGCATCAGTAATTTTGTACTGCAGATTACTGCTCCAACAAGTGCATTCCCTGGATAAGTGGGGGAGAACCCATCCGCAGCCTTTCTAGACGTACAAAACAAAAGTATTTTATTATCACTGAATTAGATGATTGCATCAAAACCAGGGCACAGCCCTTTTTTTCAAACAACAGCTGTATTAATATGAGAATCTGAATATCCAAAATGCAATTGGTGCCTGACTTTCACACTCACTTTTACAAAGTTAACCTACAAGTCTCTTGCTGAGAGATAAACCAAGTAAAGTTATGCTATTCTCTGCCATGGCAGAAAGACTGTACTACCCTTTAGAAGAGGAGTTTTAAACTATGTGTAGTCATTTCTCATGTATCCTGGAGGGGTTATCTGGTTTGTGAGTTAATCAGGTCATAGAAAAATCCCCAAAGACCTAACTTTTTGATATCTCATTTCCACTTCTCAAGATGGCATATGTGTGCCTAATTAATACATGTTTTTGCTTTAAGTATGTTTTTGCTTTATCTAGATTTCCTTAGATACTCAGGAGCTGACCATACTCTGAACTGTCTGAAGCTGAGTGTGCTTCACTGAAAGATCAGGAAAGCAAAACCACAGGATTTGGAACTACATTTGTTTTACGTTCCTCCAGCCTAACTCTTGGTGGGATTGAGATGCCCAGATTAAGATCTTGATTACTACAAACCCCATATTGGAGCAAGAGAGACACGGTTTCCTTCCTTCCGCTCCTTTGATAATGTCAGGTGACTGGACTACTCCTAAATTTACATATTTCGTATTAAAATGCCTAAACTTAAGTGAGATTCATCTATTTCTACTCATACATGAGCCATCTGAGTCCAACCCATTGGTTTAAACAAACATAATCTCCAAAGTGACTTTAGTGTATCCGAGACTCGAGGTATCGCCTAACTGGCTGTATGCTCCAGGTCTCATCGATTCTCTCAGCTTCCATTTCTATGTCATTGTATCATTTATTCTAACGTAAAAAATTTAATCCAATCTTTGGTAGCGTATCTTATGGACTCCTGGCTCAAGTGAAAATCATATTTTCCTGAGGTTTTGGATTATTGGGTTTTTTCCCTTAAGACTTTTAGGTCATGGTAAAATCCAAGTCTGATAGTTACATGTATATTATACACATTTAGGACTGAAATTGCATGTTAGTTATACAACCGTAAGTTAATAATATTTCTTGTTACTGAAGTGAGAGAAGCAAAGAGTTGATACTTCCCAGAGTGGATAATACCATGTGTTTCCAGCTAATGGCCACCTACTGAAACAAGTTAAACATGGGAATGTAGCTCCACAGGAGGAGCTGCTTATGGGACTGTCAGATTTGGATTACATGTTATGTTACCAATATGTTTGCAGTAAACAGCAAAGTCAGCTGTTAAAAGGAGATCGGCTTTGCAATGCTTTGTCCTTATATATTATATATAACCCACAGATTTGATTTTAGCACTCTGAAATGACTGATCCCAGTGGGATTAGCGGCATTTGTCACCAAGTCATGTACCAATAAATGATATGTGCTACTCTTTTTCCTCTGCTGTATTTTTGAAACAACACTTAAGAGTGTGGTATTTCTTCCACTAACCATGAGGTGGCATAACGTGCACAGCAGAACGCAGTCAAGCCTTCCTTTAAATATTTCTTTGTACATTATATTCCTTGGCATATTACACTTTAGTGGTGAAAGACAGGCTGTAAAACTAGTTGAGCTTTTATAAGCCCTAAACTATTACAGAAGCAATGACAAAGATATATATTTGTGTGCATGTATGTTGTGGTGCTTCTCATTCTAGCAAATAATAATTTTGAGCATACTACTACGTGATGATGTTAAAAATAAAATTGCAATTCTTTTCCTCTTGTTTTCTTTTAGTTTGCTTTCCACTATCTATCCAGTTTTGCTTTTACTGTTTTGCCTTTAGTAAATCTGATTTATTCTTTTCCTCAAATCTCTCTTCCTTCACAGGGCTAGCCTCTCCAGGTTTGATTTTCCTTTCAGATTATTGTAATGTGAAATAGATTTGATGGGTTAAGAATATCCACAAGTTTAATTTCTTACCAACTGGGCAGATTAATAGGAGTGTCTTTCAAATCAGATACATATGACACACCCATTAACTACATATTTGAGTCTAATAATTCCCCAAACACACAACTTTTACCTTAACAAGGTGGAGTCTTAATTTGGCTAAGAACATCTTCATTGGAGTGCATGAATTTAGTATTTCATCATCAAAAGTGCATCAGAAACTCATTTCTTGAGCACAGCTTTTTGTATTTGCTTGCTTGAGGAAAAAAGGCCAAAAATTCTGTAATCCTAAATAAAATCCAGCACAAGAAGACTTGCAGATATTGAAAACTTCCTGGCAAGCCATAAATCAGCAATGGGACTATATACCATGGGTCTTGCTTCCCTAGTAAACACAGTCTCTATGACAGCTGCCTCATTGTGATGACTGCAGCACCTTATGATAATGGGATGCAAAAGGAAAATCATTTCAAGCTGTCAGAGGACAATGCTTTATAGAGAAAAAATCCTGATCCTCCCCTTCCCAGCCCACTGGAGAGGAGTGAAAGGATGGAAGAGATGGGGCCAGGACAAAGGTGTTATGTGAGCCTTTGTCAGGGGCAGCGGGAGGGGGGTGCCTGGACAGGGAAGGTGAGCTCAGAGCTGCAGATGGTGGCCAGACTGGCAGGACCCTGCCTGTACTGAGGGGACATGATCTCCCTTACAGAATCATGAAATTGGTAGGGATTGGAAGGGACCTCTGGAGATCATCTAGTCCAACCCTCCTGCTAAAGCAGGATCACCTAGAGCAGGTTGCACAGGATCATGTCCAGGCGGGTTTTGAATATCTCCAGAGAAGGAGACTCCACAACCTCTCTGGGCAGCCTGTGCCAGTGCTCGGTCACCCTCACAGTGAAGAAGTTTTTCCTCATGTTCAGATGGAACTTCCTGTGTTCCAGTTTGTGCCTGTTGCCCCTTGTCCTGTCACTGGGCACCATAGAAAAGAGTCTGGCCCCATCTTCTTGCCATCCACCCTTTAGATATTTATAAGTGTTGATGAGATCCCCTCTCAGTCTTCTCTTCTCCAGGCTAAACAGACCCAGCTCTCTCAACCTTTCCTCATAGGAGAGATGCTCCAGTCCGCTAATCATCCTCGTAGCCATCTGGTGGGGTCTCTCCAGTAGTTCCCTGTCTTTCTTGAACTGGGGAGCCCAGAACTAGACACTGCCCAAGAAGATCAGCCACAATCCAGAGATCACCAGCAAAGGTGGCTGTGATGAGGCAGGTCCGAGGTGGAGCTGGGAAGCGATGTCAGTGCATTGGGGTCACGGAAGTCCTTGGCCAGGCACTGCTCAGGCAAAGACCACAGCCCAGGGCCTGGGTTTAAATGCACTTAAATTCTGCTCCTGAGCAAATCAGGGGAGGTCCCTGATGAGGCGTCCCAGGGTTGTTTTCAGCAGGTCGCAGACCCCATGGGTAGGAGCTGGCTGTGGCAGCCAGATCCTCTTGCTCCTCTCTGAGCACTGGGCTGCTCTGGGTTTCCTCCAGAATTGTCAGACAGCACTGGCACCAGGATGGCTCCTGGGGGTGCTCTCATGGGCCATCAATGATCTCAATAGATGTTATTCTGGTCTCCAAATACTGCAAGGGACACTCCCTACTGCAGTCTGGATACAGCCCCTTGTCTAACCTTCAGGGCAAACAGACTTAATTGAATTATAAGACCTTTAGAGACCAAAACATGAGTGTGAATATGTATGTATAAAAGTGATATAGAAGGTTACTGGTTATTACACACCTGAGGATCTGGCTGCAACCTATGAGTTGGACAGCTTTACTTGCTAAGAAAAACAACACATTGCAGTGTGGATTATTAATGTCAGACCAAGGTTGTTTAAACATGTTCTTGGCTTTCATTTGCCCCAGCACTTGGGACTCTCTACCCGCTTGCTACCCTCATTCTGGCTACACAGATAAAGCAGGATAAGTACACCCTAGTGACGTTTTATTGAATAGCATGGGCCAATGTGGGGAACTGACTTGTTTGCTCATGCATGCTCAGTTCTCATTCCAAAAATGTCATGTGCTAGGAAATGCTGTAACCCTTCCTTGTATATGATGCTCTACTAATTGGGCAGGTACGCAATGTTATGGAAAAAGAGAATTAGATTACTCTTGGAATTGCATTCAGCCAATTTATAATTCAGCTCCAGCGAGTCTGCTTGACACTGACTTACAGGAGGGTTTTGAAAGCATGGTTGCATATGGCTGGTATGAAATAAATAGGAAACTGGGACAGAAAGCTTAAAGAAGTGATATTGGGTCCTAGATGGATAAGCAAAACGAGGAGAATCTTTTTTGCCTTCCCGGTATTGTTTATGCATGGCTGCTGTTTAGTGAGACTATCTTCAGAGTCTGTGGCTGGTTTTGAGAGGCAATAGACCGTACAAGGGCAGCTATTCCACAAAGCTGTCACGTCCGGGACTGTGTTGTGTGACTGACCAGCAAGTACACATGCGGAAGCAGGAATTAAATCCCGATGTTTAATTTGTTTAAAATCAAAGAGAAACATTCAAACTTTGGCTTGTATGAAGGAAATGGAAATTATGGCAAGAAACCATAATTTATCAGCAGGTGCCTATCAACCTGTGGAAAACAGCACATCTTTTATGCAAGTATTACATATGCTTACCAGCAAGCACTACAGGCTAGATCTGTGTCCTTAGCTGCTAAATAATTATTTAGGGTCCTGAACAGCCTAGTGCCTCCTTACAGTGACGCAGAGTGCTGCTGGTACTCCTGGGTTATCAGGGCTGCTCTGACATGCTGTGAGCACACC
Organism: Balearica regulorum gibbericeps; assembly: GCF_011004875.1. NCBI lineage: Eukaryota > Metazoa > Chordata > Aves > Gruiformes > Gruidae > Balearica > Balearica regulorum. The sequence goes on from NC_046185.1 coordinate 39,792,446, forward strand.
ACCAGCATGCAATGCAGGCATAGCTCTAAGGGGCAAACTCTGCTGCAATAATCGATATGAAAAATCTTCTTTACGTGCCCACAGATCTGAATTCCTTGATTGTCCATAACGCATATGTTAGTTTGGTCATGAACCCTTTGCAAATTAATGAATCCTTCAGGCCGATCCCCAGTTATGGCTGCAGGGGTAGCCAGCTCCCCGGACAGAGAGGAGAGAGAGACCACTTCTTTAAGGCTCCATTGACGAGGACACCCTCCACGTTCTGCAGCCCTAACCCATCAAACCTCTGATGTGACCTCAGGGTCCAACCCAGCCACCCTGCTGTAAAAGTGCTATTTTGGCAGGTAACGATACGGCCCCATCACTATGTTGGGCACTAAAGAACAGGTTTCTGTTAAAGCGCTCAGCATAGTGGGTAAAAGCTGCCTTTGTGTGCAAAAAAAGTCCTGCCGACGTGGGAGCTGTATATGGAAGGAACATTTTACCATCTTGAAAAGAAACTTCTTCAGTGTATAAAAAGAGTTCCCTGGTTGTAATTTGTTATAATTAAAGTAGATGAGGCTGATACTGGAAGGAGGCAAACCAATTAGTTTGGGACGTCAATTTTTGTTTGCCACTGTCAAAGTCTGTTAAAGGAACTTGATAGATTGCTGGCTTGGCTTTTCCAGCCGGATAATCCCCATGTGAAAGACAGGCAGGCAGCCGGGTGCAGAGAAGCACATTGCAGTTGACGTTGAAGAAAGGCTGCAGCTGCCAACGTGGCACTCAGAGGTGACAATGGTGTTGCAACCCCTGAGCTGTGGACAACTGGATGGAGAGGTGAAACTCAAGATCCAAACATGGAGCAGTTCCCTGCACAGCAGCTGCAAACAAAGAAAGCCTACACTCAAAGGTGTTTGAAAGAGATGAGCCACCAGTTTTTTGGGCTAAAATCTGCCAGTTTTTTAGGCAGGACTACAGACTTCTGAGTGACCCAATTATGTGTTCTCAGGTTTTAAACAAGAAAAGTTAGTCTTGTCCCATGCTAACCAGCAACTATACCCCTAGCTTCAAACTCTAATATCCTTATCAATATATGGTAAATACCATCTTCTGCACTACTGAAAGAAAGCAGGTGTTAAATAAAACCAGGCATAAACCACCATGGTTTTAAGTGGTTGAGCTCCATTGAAAATTATATATAGTAGTTAATATCACAGCCTAGCACTAAAAAAAAACCCTTCATCAAATCCAGGCTATGAACTGTTTCATTTTAGAAAGTTCCTTCGGATCATAATTGAATTGCAAAAAATTTATTGGTTTCAAATTTTTGTTTAAAAAATATCTATGGATAGGAAGGAGCTGGGCACATCAGCCCAACCAGTAATGCCTCCAGCAACACCAGAAATTGTAATATATAATCACTCTGTGTCACTGTACCAGGCAAAAATCTGTTCATTTCTCGATACAGTTCCTATTTTCAGGTCCTGAAGATATCAGCTGTGTTTTTTACAAAACTGGTGATACCTGGCTCAGTCCTTAGTGAACATGCAGTGCCATATTTCTGCAGTCACATCTCCAGTTTTGGTATCAGTTAAAGTACCATTGCAAATCTGATTCTCTGTATAACTTGAATTAAGCAGAAACTTGGGGAAAGGAAAAAAGTCTAAAAGTTTGAAGGGCAGATCTTCAGCTGTTCTAAGTTGTAACAGTATGACTTATTAATGTTACCAGAACAGTTTATACCAACTGATAATCTACTCTGAGGTTTTAAGATTGTCAGCAAATTCTGTTTTGCAGTACAAACCTAGTAATTTCCTGAAATTGCATGTTACAGTTAAGCTTAGGAAAACTGTCCAAGTTTATTTAGAAAGCCCACACTTATTTCCTATGTGGCTGGCTGATCTGGAGCTCTCCTAAGACCTTACTGAAAGTATGTGTTGCAAAAATAAAGGAATTATTGCTCAAGGCTTCCTACAAAAATGTTAGCCAATGTGTTCTACTGTATTGGAGGACACAGCAATTAACATTCAAATCCATTTATTATTCCCAAGGTTTTTTTCCCCAACACGTACAGATTGATTGGTACTATTTTTTGTGTCTCAATTTAGAAAAGAACGACAGTTTCCCTCAGCATTGCTGTGTGCATTTTGGCTTGTTCTAATGAAGACAAATTCCTCTCAATCAGGATCGTTCTGTTCATTAAGTGAGACAGATGGCAGACTTGCTGTATTGGTAACGATTCTGAGATTTTAAGCATATTTGGGATATACTAGTTTGTGTTCTGCAGCTAAAAAGTGATCGATATCTCAGATGGAAGAGAAGTCAGGTTCTGTCTTTGCAGAATTTTTGTGGTGTGTACACAGTTCTTTAATAGCAAGCTGAAAACCTGAAGGACCCACAGAAAGGTAGGGTTTCGACACATTCAGACAAATTTGTAAAACATGGTCTAGCAGACATGTCTGTCTTGGTAGAAAATTAAATAGACGCTTCCAAAGCTCTGCCAGAACAGAGTGTGAATCTGTGCAACCGGCGGGGATGTAGTGCCCCTTCCCTTCCCTTCCCTTCCCTTCCCTTCCCTTCCCTTCCCTTCCCTTCCCTTCCCTTCCCTTCCCTTCCCTTCCCTTCCCTTCCCTTCCCTTCCCTTCCCTTCCCTTCCCTTCCCTTCCCTTCCCTTCCCTTCCCTTCCCTTCCCTTCCCTTCCCTTCCCCTTCCCCTTCCCCTTCCCCTTCCCCTTCCCCTTCCCCAGGGCAGCACTGGGCTCAGTTGGAGGCCTTTAATTTGCCAGCACATAACAATTAATGTCAGGAACTTAATGCTGAAATGTAAAGCCAAAATGGGAACAGTGTTGGTCACAGGAATCAATGTGCTGGATGGCCATGTCCTGTCCTTTGTACTCAAGACTCAAGTTGAAGCGAATCAGCTTCTGGAAATTGTTAGACACTGAATGGTGCTCAGTGAAGGGTGCCCCACCTCCCAAGTTCTGGAGCCATCACGAACACAGAAGGCTGCAGGCACTGGCTAGGTAGACATCATCACTGTTTAAGGCATCATGTAAAGAAATAAAATAATCTGTTGTGCTAAGCGGAAGTAAAATATTACGGAAGTAGATAAAAAATGGTTTTGCATTATTAAAATATTACAGCTATAAAGCAATTCACACTGTATCTTCTTCATGATGCCTCAGAAATGATATTAGTCATATTAGTTTTGTGACGAACTACCATTTTTTAGTGCTAAGATGAGATCTTCAGGATGTGACAAACCTGATACTTGCAGTATTGTAGAATATAGGGGAAAAGAGTGTATGAGGGAACGCACGAATACACGAGGACAGATGGCATTATCTTCATACGAAGCATTCCTCTTTTTGGCACAGTCTCCCTTCACACACACAGACATACCATTTGAGGTATATCCGGTCCTAGGAATACTAAGAACGGCTTTTATTCAGTTGTCATTTCTGTTGACTTTGTCTTAACACTTACTTCATACCTGGTTTCAGGGAAGGTTAACCTATGTTCAAGTTGTGTTTTCTCCAAAGACAGTGAGGTCTTTGATTTAACCATCTGGGAAACAGGTGGATGCACCACAAGAACCTTGTCACTTAAAAATGATAGACTCTACCTCCCTTGTATTTAGGTTTGTGTTAATTAATAATGCAAATAGACTTTAGAAGGGAAAGAATCAAGACAAGCCTTCTTTTAGCTCTCATCTGCTCAGACTTGAAAATACACAATTCAAGAGAAGGCTGCAAATTGAGGATCTAAATGTTGTTGGACCAGAAATTACCAGCTGAAGACTGTTTAGGATATTTATGAAAGAACTTAGTGTACCTCTGTTCAGCTTTTGGTGGAGAGGTAGATACACATATCAGAAGGAATATCCTTCCTGACAGTCCCACCAAAGAAACTGTAAAATGAGAAAGCACAAAATCAGAAACAGCCCCAAAACTCCGATGAAGTTTCCACTGAATGTTGAGGCACGTAGGCTCTGTGGAGAGATGTAACTCTCTGGGGCATACAACTGTGCATAGCACTTCATATAGTAATTAAGAAGAAAGAAAGAAAAAAAGTGTTTTGTTAAAAAGACTGCCAGTTCCCCAGAGAAAATAGCTTTGTGTATCACTTTATGCTAGTGGAGACAGAATAGAAAACAAAATACCACAGAGTTACATACATGTTCTTTGTCTAGAAGTATTTACAAATAACTTTACAAATTTTTACACACATTTTCAGGTTTGCTTGTTTACTTTTGAATTAAGAGCAAAATTAGTCCCCAGCGGCTCCTAAGGCTGCAATTGGTGCCTTGTACTGTACATTCATGCTTGGCTTCTTCCTGGGAGAAGGGAGGAAAAGAGTTTAAAAATGTGCAAATCACAGACATCTAAAGAGCCCTGGATGTAAGGGTTCCTAGACACCATCATCCACAGAGTGGTTGTCCTACTTCTCTCCAAATCAGAGACAGCTACTGGCAATGGGCTGAGGGCAAAAGAGGTTAGGGAAAGAGAAGGAGCCACGTATGAATTGCAATACTTAGATGAGTACATTAGTGCTGGAACATCTGGGTAAGAAGAGTCACAGATCAATTCCTACTGCATACAGCAGTTCAAACAATGCAAGGAGTGGACATCGTGAATTCTAAGTACAGCACTGAAATGATCTCTTGTACACTGTCAGGGTTTGACTCCTGCTGCATATTTTGGAGTCAGAATTACTGTTTACTGACACAATCTTGACCAGGCACAGTATGATTCTATCAGTCAAAAAATACTGACTTTTTTGAGAAAGATGCACCCTTCTCCTAGTTTTCACAGGTTTTGTTTTCATGCCTTAACACTAAGTGTTGTAAAAATATTGAAATTAAAAAAGAAAAAATTTACAATTTACAAGTGTCCATATAAGTAAATTATTCAAAAATTCAAGATCATCTACAAGGATCTACGAAATAACAACGCTGATAATAACACTGAGCCTGTGGGAAGAACAATCCACATGCCGTGAGAAACGGATGGTGGGTTTCTTCCAGAATGATGAGTCACGAGGTTGGTCTTTTCTTCTAAAATCTGTTTCTTCAGCTACAGCAGAAGTCTTGAGTCCACGTTCATTACTTACTTCGACCTAAAAAGCAGAGTATATGAATTACTTACATATTAAAACCTATTCTGTTTGTTTATCTTCTAATTTGTGAGATGTAAATTCACACCAGCTGACAGACTAGTGACTAATGAACAAGTCGTTAAAACACCTCTGGTCACTAATTTCCTCAGCTGTAAGACCCACGTATAAGGTGAAGAAGGAATGGCTGTGTACAAAACGGTAGCTTTGTATCATGCATACCACAAAGGCAAAAAACATTTGGGGAAAAATACTGCAGGTGGTGGAACATGTCTGAAGCTCACATAATAATAGATTCCTTTTAGCACAGTATATTTTAACAGTGTAAGGTGTATTTTCACCAGGTTATAAAATTCTGACATGACCTGATTACAAACATGTGTGTTTGAGCTGGACTCAGACTATTTACAGTCCTCACCACAACCACACGCCTGCTGAATCTGTCTATTCTCACATAACTCCCTGTAAACCATGTTCACTTGTGAAATCTTGGAAAATCTATGATGGTCTTTCGTAGCAATTTTACAGTGGGTAGCGTCTCAGGAGAAGACACAAGCAGGACAGGACCGCACAGAACCATCACAGAGCGGTGACGTCTCCACTGGCAGAGTTTCTCAGATACTGAATCAGTCCCACGAGCAGAAGTTAGCAATGTCCCTGGAAATGGTAGGGACATCCCTAATTGGAGTTAGGGATTTGGTGTCTGTCCAGATAGGTTTGCCCAAAGCTATAGTAGCACTGGATCAGACATACTCATCCAAACAGGAACAAGGCATATGTACACTTTAACTACTGCAAACCATTAATAATAATAATAATGATGATGATTGCAAACCCTAGTGCAAGCCAAAACACAACTTTTTTGTCTTTTTTTTTTTTTTTTTCCTTCTAATCCCCATGCTTCTCTCTTTTCTATGTAACAGTACATGAAACAATTCTAATTACTACCAAGTGACCTGGCTGTTGATATTGTGCTTGAAACAAAAGAAAACACAGCAGTCTTCTTTATAGTTCATGTGTTTTACTCCCAATGAGAACATGATAATTTTTTTCCACTCCCTCTGTTGTTTCCTGCCTTACACACATCTTAATTGAAACTGTGTTCAGGGCAAAGATCCTGCTTCTCCTTGTCTGGTAGCCTAATGGAGTTATAGGCAGAACGAAGAGCAAACAGACAAGCTATGATCACTCAAATTTGCATTAAAAATATATTCCCCAAGAGACTAAGTTCAAATTTAACCTCTTCTCAGGGGTGAAAAAGAAAACTAATCTTAGACTTACTAAACATTAATAATTACAGCAGCACTAAGCAGACATTATACTGAATATGAGTACTCAAAAAAACCTAGACTGTCTTCTACATAGTTTTGATGAGGCCACAGAAGCTTATATTTTCAATGGGCAATGTTTAGTTAATTTATAAATGAAATAAGGGAAATAAAAGGAGTGAGAAAAAGGGAAATATATCCAAGCTTTCATCTATAAAAAGCGGCACCCTAATTTTTCCCATGAATAAAGTGGAAAGGATGGCAAAAGATCTGTAACCTTTACTAAGGGTTTGAATGTATTTAACAAGCTTAATTCGTGTTCAATTCTAAGTGAACAGAAATGGGAGTTTTTCACAGCCTGGATACCAGAGGTAACATTTCTTAGGGATACTATGGATTCTCAGACTATATATACCTGATACAGATAGCAATTAACTTATCAAAAGAAGTTAAGAAGGCTGATGTGCTGCAGACAGATAAGCATCTGCAAATTTCTGGCACAATTCACTGACTATTCAAATTGTTTCCAGCAATTTGGCTTTTAATTCAGACTTTGATCACTGATATTATTTTTCCTCCCTGCTTTAGCAGAGATCCTCTCTGTATCTTTCAGTGCATAAAACCAAAACATCAATAAAGAAGAAAACACAGTATGATTTGTCTTCCAGTTTTTTACTTCTAGCAGCCATAAAGAGGGCAGAGAGGGTCCTCCCAGCTGTACAAGAATACCCATACGTGGGAAATGGGAAGATGCCATTTATTCTCCAGTATTGCAAGCTCACCCAACAACCCCAAAATCCTCTGAGCTACTTAAATAAATTCTACTATCACCGAAAAAATTCTCAGATTCTGTCTTTTCTAATGCAAAAAAAATTGGACAGATTTTGCAGGAACACATTTATATATCTCTTGTGAAAATTTCTTTTTTTCCTCTCCTTTAGTTATACTAAATTTCCTAAGAAAGTACTAAACATTTATTCACCTAATCCTTTAAAATTAACCTGAATGCAGTTTTAGAGATTAAAATCTTTTGTAGAGAGGTGTAAATGTTGTAGCTGTGGCTTTCTTCCTCCTGGATACCAATTTCACTCTTTTCAGTCTAGCAGCTTATTCAGAACGGTCGAAACCCCATTTTGGAGTCATCTTTCCCACAGAAAATGCAGCAAAATTGGCATTTAATGCAATATTACTGAAAATGCAGATTCCAGTTTAGAGGGTGTACTTAATGTCATGCCAAACTGTTCATTGCTTCATTTTGTTGTCTTAATGTGATAATTCTTCCTGTTCTAACATAAACCATCATACTGAGACAGGGCCTTTTCTCCTTTTCAGGCCTTCGTAATCCTACAATATTTGCTCATTAAATGTGAGTAAAATTTTCTCTGTGTTTATTTCTACAAACTGAAAGCTGCAGCATGAATAAAATATAGTTAAAAAAACATGCAAAAAGTAATAAAGTCACAAGGAAAGTTCACGTGTCAAGTGCCGACTCAAACATTTGTTTAACAATTCTCACTTTAAACTCCCAGCACATGTACACACACATACACCAGGAAAAAAACTTCAAACCCATTTTAATTCTGTTAACCAGTAAGTAAAATACAGCAAGTCATTGAATCAGTTTTAGTCAATTAGCTGCAAATGTGTTTCATGTTATATTTAAGATGCATGGAAGGCCCAAAGGTAAATTTAAAACCAGAAAGCATCAGGGCAACAACTTGCAAGCATCTGAGAAGGATTCCCAAATTAACATTTTCTATTTTACCACCAATACTATGAAATATCATCTATTTGAAGTTATCCGAGCTTCTGCCAAAATAAATGTACTAGTAATGTCTCCCCATATCTTAATTTATTCCAAATAAATTGAATAGATATGCATCCAAAATTATTCATTAGGTAGCAGAGTAGGAAGAGTCTATGGAAACGTGCAATTTTCATGGTGGGAGCAAATAAATGATGACAAAGAGATACTGAACTTCTGGTGAAACTCTACAGATAGATAGATAGATTTTAAGCTGACTAGCAGTTTTTCAGCAAACATGTTTCTTCCAGTAGCTAGACAAATGTAAAAGCTTCTGCTTTTCCATAAATGGGTTAATCTCATTAAGTTTTATGCAGCAGCAGCAGCCATAAACCAGTTCTTTTCTTGCTAAAAAGTCAGCAGGGAAGCAATTCCATCCTTCACTGAGAGCCTCTCCTTGCGTTAAGCCGAGGCACGACATGGCAGACGTGGTGATATCTACTAATCCTTGCTTTAGCGGATATGTCATCAATGACAAAGTGTCCTTACATGTTTTAGGTGGATTAATTTTTAATTAAATTCTAATTAAAATATAATTAAATTATTAGTCACTGATGCCAAAATTATTTCAGGAGAAGGTTAGATTTCAGTCCAGTTAGAAGGATTAATGTGGTCCGTAGGACCAGAACCTTACCTACAGGCTTTACAGGCTTTAACTCAACATGTTCCTGGGGGGGCTGTCGGTAGGAGTATGTGTCAAGTCCGCCTATGAAATCAACTGAAAATACAACAGTTCCAGAAATGAACAAATGGAAATGAAAATATGTCAACTGAAAAAGAAATATGGACAAATTATGTTAAAAAAAAAAAAAAAGTAAGCGCATGCACAGGTTTGCATACTAGAAATAAACAAGTAGGTAACGATGCTGCGGAAGCTGCTTGCAGAGGTCTCCGTGCCCTGTCTTCCTTGGGCCCCATTTAGCCCTGCACTTGCCAAGGCAGGCTAGCGGCTGCGGACCAGACATGCACACTCCTGCCAGCGTGCGTGCAAAAGGAGCATTCACGGACCTGCAGGGCACGTAAACAGAAACCTCCGTGGGGTGATGTAGCTGCTGCTCTTTAGGGCAATCTCAGCATATATTTCATAATTCACTTTCAACTCCTTTTGAAGTGTTTAGAAATTTAGGCAGTGGAAACAGTTTAGCTCATGAACCTAATTTCACCTAAACTTTTACAAACCAATGGACTTGCAGGAATGTAACACAACAACAACAAAACCCAAAGATGTGTCAACAGGAGATAACTAAAAGTGAAAAAGCAGCAGCATCTTCTCTGCATGAACTTGTGGGGACAGGAAACCTTTTCAGTCTTTCAACTTTCTCTCAAGATTTCTGTGTCAGAAATAATGTGGGGGATATCTGCTCTTGAGAATTTTTTAGTTCCTTCTATGGTCATAATGATTTTAAAATAAGACATTTTAGTCTGAGTCTTGTATCTTGTTATTTTTTATATGATTTTCAGCAGCTTCAAGAAGCCACACGTCCAAGCTATCCAAGAAATCTAAAAGCAGGTTCATGGAGAAGGTTATTTTTCTGTTGATTTAGATGGGCTTTTTGCAGACCTGTGCAAAGCTGACAGATTCACAGCACGTTAGGATTCTTTGATCACATGGAAAGCAACTGCCTTCATTTGTTTATATATAGGCATATATTAAAAGTCCTAAACAGAGGTTAGATCCTCATTGTATTAATCACTGCATGAGCAACTCATAAGAAACAGCCCCTTCCCAAGCAATGTGTGCCCTAGGTAAACAGAGAAGATTGCTCATCCTGGATGAGGGGATGGGGAGATGAGGCTTAGAGATTGAAGGACTGATGAAATACCCACTGAAATCTGTGGAAATGCTCCTGTTGATTTTAGTTGCCTCTCCTCTTGAGTCCAGGAAAGGGGTAGCTTAGGTCAAAACTGAACTTGTACTTCAATCACACAGCATCACCTCAGCTGCAAGAATTTTTTCTTAAAACTGTCTGAGCAGAACATAAAGCTGAAGAGCTAGCCCAGCCCGAGTGCCAGCCCTAGCCTGTCTGCACCTCCTCTTCTTACTGTATTGCTTTTGTGTTGCAGCTCTCCTTCAGAATGCTGTCACTAAATAAAATAACATAAATCAAAATTGACTTAAGCACTGAGGAGACCGAACCCTTACATAGAGACATATTTGCAGATGCACTTTTGTAAAAGCTGATTTTTCAAATATCTAGATGTCTAATGTAAGAAATAGTTACTGATTCATATTTTGGAATAAATTGTGTCCACAGTGATAGAATTTGTTTTTGTAGTTATGTTATGTATGTTTTCCCTGCCTTCTGAAGGATTTTTTTTTTCCTTTACTGTGACATTGTGATAGAAGGAGCTAGAAAGTATGGTTTTGAGATAATTCACCACTTCAGAACCTCACATCATTCCTCTTAGCAATCACAAGAATCATCTGTAACTATAAGCAGGGAGAGAATTTAAAGTAACTTGTCCTTCTACCAACAAATCTTTTGGAGAAAGAAATGAAGTCAATATGTATTAATGATTGACAACATAGACATGTCTTTGTCTGACAAAGAAAATACATTTAATAGCACCATCCAACAAGTTTTGAGATGAGCTGCTCAAACCTGTTTAGCTGAGGCTTTCTCTTTTGCAATCCAAGATGTGTTATACACTATTAAAGTTGAAGGTTCACTTAAAATTCATGTGAAGCTAATTTTCAAGGCAAGAAGCTGCTCTACCACACAAGACAATAGAATGTGTCATTTTTCGTTATGTACTCTATTTTATGGCTGATAGCTCTTTAATATGAAGATTCATCATCAGTTATTTGAATTTACTTTTCATTTTGAATTACTTTTCATTTTAAAAATTCAGTCTGATTTTACCTGATATTTTCACCACTTATGTCTAGCAGACTCCCAGGACTAAGACCTCAAATGGCCATTAAATATAGTGATTTGAATTTTTACTTTCATTCGGTATGAAGATATTACCATGTGCGTTTTACTTCAAGCATACATCTTACAAATCCAACATTGATCAAATACTTTAAACCTCTACATTGACTAAACTTTTAGGATGCATACATCCCTCTGTTTAGTTGTCCAAAAGTAAACAGCAGAAACATCTGTATAGGTTTCCTAAGGGGAAAACATTAGTTTAAGGATAATATTGAATAATTGTTTTTGTTTATTTCTGGCCTGGTTCATGGATTACGGATAATTTCTGCCACAGATTCACAGGACTACAATAATTACTTTCAGAAAGTAGCATATACCTGGAAGAAAGTTCAACAACAACAACAACAAAATAATTTTCTATACAGTTCTATAATTCTATGCATTAAATTTAAAGAAGAAACCCCAACACAACAACACAAAAGACAATCACAATTTGTTAGCAGTAGGGATATTCAGTCACTAAACAAGGAACACCCCACAGAGTCCAGTCATTAACTGCAGTCGTGCAGAGAGAAACTTAAAATCCTAGGGAGAGGATTTTTTAGCACCCCACAGATAATAGCAGGTTACAGCAGAAGCTAGTTATTTTATCTGCAGCTGGCTGCAAAACATGATCCATATTCCCAGGGAATTGCTCTCTCCTTGTGTCACCTCAGCTTTGTGGTCATGCTGGATGCTTAATGGCCAGTGTGAAATGTTCCTTTAGAGTTCACTACCTGCTGGGCTTGGAAGCGCAAATCTGTGCTGGCTGTCCACCGCGGGTAGTCCATTAAAATGATGTTCATTCACTCACGAGCCATATCAGAAGAACAGTTGTCATAATCTGAGTGAGAAAAGTGCAATACGCTGCTGGCTGGAGAAAGTGTATCCACTGTCATCAGTAATTTTGAGGGTTATTCTTCTCTAGACAGGTGACATTTAGGTTTGCCTTACTACTATTAATCCAGCGCATTCGCCCATAAGCCAGCTAAAATTTGCTTTCCTTTGAAGTTAGTGCAGAAGAATCAGAGCTCTGAAAAAATCCTTTCTCCTTTCCCACCCTCTCATCTGGAATTCAGCTTCTCTGGCGCTATCCCACTGACCTGCTGGCAGGCCCTGTGCAAACAGCTGCCAGAGCTTGTCAGCCCATTGGTATATTACTAATTTCTCCTTTCAAAGTTGGCAAATTCTAAGCGTGTCTGGAGGTGCAGGGTATGAACAGAGCAGAAATATGCAGATAGCACAATTTTTAGTAAATCCTGCAGCCTCTTGACCTGGAATACCTCAGATCCTACTGATGCTTGCCTCCCCATTTTATAAATGAGAGTAAGCCTGAAAACTGATGTCTTGAATGGCTGGCACCTCCAGCTCTCCCCTTTCCAAGAGAGGGGCAGGCTAACAGCTGCCTGAATGTGTGTTTTTACGAACAGAAGTTTTTTCTTAAACCTATGGGGTTTCAAACAGTATTTTGCATTGAATAGTTTTCCTTGTGCTGAGATTTTTTTTGAATGGCAATATATTAATGCAATTACCTCCATCAAGAAAAGGTATGTAACTGGGGAGGGTGTAACCAGGTCACATAAGTGACAGGTGGTAAGAAAAGAAGCCAAAGTCAACAAGAAAGAGGAAGCAAAAATGAGGGATTGATGATAAGACAGTGCTAGATGCATGAAGTCCAAACTTTGGACTTTCCAATGTTTGCATTTGTAGCTTATATACACTTTCCAATAAACATAGGTTTTTTTCCTAGGGCGTCTACTTTTTCAGTTGCCTTCCATTCTCAGGAGACATGCTGTTCTTACACCCTTCACTGAACCAGCCAGACTGACCCAGCTACCTGTCTGGAGCCAATACTATCCATCTTCCCCTCTTCATACTAAGCCTTGAGTCATGTAGCAGAGGAATCACACATTCCTTTGCAGGATCCCAGGAATAGCTTCTCATTTATATGGAAGACTAAAGGAGGGAAAATGTGTGCAAGACAATTAAGAAAGGGAGAAGAAGAGACATCGGTAATCATATGTGGCACTGTGATTGACGCTCTGTCTCTATAAAGTACTAGCAGAAGGTAATCAGGTTAAAACAGGACAAAGTGCTAGAAAATTACTAAGAGACAACCTTTTACATAAACTTTTTTTACTGGACTCTAGAAGGGGAATATTTCAGGGTTCCACAGCAATTATTAAGATTTCGCACCAGTTTTTCTTCTTAGTCTCTACCTAGTGAGATAGATTGTAATTTTAAAAACTGCCCTACATTACCTACATGTGAGTACCACACTTCTCTACAGGACTGCGCTGAAAGAAGCATCTTCTCACAAATTGCCTTAAAAAGGGCACTGGTACAGAAATTTTAACTAGATCTTTGCTGTTGAACACTCTCCTCATTGTATCAGTGTTGTGACATCCAAGATTTAATATTGGATATTCAGACATTTTTTATTTTCCAAGGATACAACTGCCCAGCAAGATGAAAAATGTATGAGGAAGATCAAAGTTGTTAGAAAGTGAAAGTGGCTCAAACCTTCTTATCCCAGATCCTTGAGTCCTTCCAAATATGCAAATACCTTTCCAAAAGGTATTTGGACAAATTTGGACTTTGAAAGCTATTTACAGCCATACCATCCCATTACTGAAGTTAAATGACAGGCTGCCTGATTATGGGTTTTTTCTTAAAGTATTTCTCAATCACTTTCAGGTCATTAAGGATTCCTGGCCACTACATTGTAAAAGCTCCTCAAAGAGTACAGTCATCACACATAAGGTCTATAGGAAAAATATTTATCAGAAGTTTATTATCACTAATTTAGTATAAAAAAAGAATATACTTTAAGCTGCAAATATGTAGGAATTTTTTCCTTTAGGCTTCAGCAAACATCCATTTTTCATGACATCGTGCTTTCTGCAAACCCACATGCAGAACTTAAATTGATGAGAAATAGTGTTCCATTTTGGTTTAAAATGTTATATCATACTGTCTCCAAATACTTACCAGATCCTTATCTTTTTGGCAAAGCAAATCAGCCTGGGCATCAAACATCCCATACATTTCAGCATAGTTGGCTGTGATTTACATTATTCATCAGCAATGCTGTCTGAACAACATATTTCTGATGATGTGTTTTCTTCCTATGTAGGTCACTAATCTTCTGTTCCTCATTTCAATGAAAATGCTAACATTGTAATGAGAATACTAATGTTTTTTTCTTAATTTTTATCTTGACTAAAATACTTGTCTAATGACTAATAACTAAATGAATTGTTATTTATTTATGGAAAAAAGCACATGGAAGTTGTGTTTAAAACCACTTCAAACAAAGAAAGCTTTTTTCTGAGGCTTGTATTTAAAGGTGCTATTGCTATTTGTAGAATAAGATTTCAAATACAGTGAAGGGTAGCCTTCTTTCTGCATATGACCAAAGTAAATTACAAATTATTCCAATTATGACCTCCTACATAATTTTTATACAGTAAGAAAGTTAGAAATGTGAAAAATCTTAGCTCACTGGTTTCCAGTGATTACAGATTTTCCCCTCTCTGGCATGCTTCCTGAGCTAACCCCTTTTGGTACAGAATGCTCTGGGATTCTCTCTTTTTATTACCGCTAAATTACTATACGTCCTATGTACAAATTAAGCCAGCAAAGGAAAAACAATCCATGCTTAAAAGACATTAAATGCCCAGAAACTACACATATCAGTGACATTCACACAATAACAAGAGACAAACGATGCCATTGAGTTTTCACCACACATACCCAGTCAATCCACTAAAATGGCAGCTCAAGTAGCAAGGAGTTATGGCTGCTGTACAGAAGGCTGCTGCAGCTCCAGTCACACCTCTGGGCACGATCTTCACAATAAATGTGTCCAAGCCAGCTTCAGAAGAGACGGAACTCTGAATCTGCCTTTTGAAGTTATGCTTTGATCTTTTTTTGGTAGTCTGATTCAGGGATATATGTTATGTATTACTGTGCCTTTATATTTCTGCTGAGTTTGATGCCATAAACTACAGAGTTCTTTTAAAAATGTTTAGTGCAGATGCGAGGACCGACTGGAATTGATCTGCTCCACTTACAGTTCATTGCTAAGCTGCAAGTTAGGTGTTTTGTTCATTCAAGTTGTTCTTTTTCCTATCATTTGAGTCCCACGGGGCTCTATTTCTGGCCTGTTGTTCTTTGTATCCATATCAATTTCTTTTTGCTTCAGTTATCTGTCAGTATGATCCAATTTTTTATTTTTGAGACAAAATTTAAATATCTCTATCTGCCTGGTTATGTATCCAAGAATATCATGACTGCTCTTTCTAACCTTAACTACAAGTCACAGATGCTTTAGTATGTGAAATGAATGTCCCTTTATATAATGCAGACCCTGTTCAACTCTATTGAATAATGAAAGATAAACTTTCTAGAGCAGAGTATTTATGAGATCAAATGCATGACATAAAGCCGTGCCTTTCAGAACGCTTGTGGCATTTGGAGGAAAGGATTTCTATACATAGAAGACAGTTCACATCATCCATTCACAACAGAAGAATACTAATATTATTTTTAAAAGTAAGTTATAGGACTGCAGGGACTCTTTTTATCATGGAATGATTCTGGATTTTTGATCCCACCTTCCTAGGGATGGAAGACAGTTCCTGAACTTTGCTGCTATCATCCTCTGTGAGATGATATTTACTTCATGTGTTTCTTTCTTTATTTGTCTTATGCAGAGTGAACAGGAGTGAGCTGAGGATGTTCAGGAGAGCATGTCTGTGTGTATGGCACAGCAGAGGACACAAGCCAGAAAGGCGAGGAGCTGCTGGCCTGCTTCTCAAAGCTGAGGCTGCAGAGGGGAGCAGCAAACCAGGCAGGTCTTAGAGGCGATGGAGAGAAGGCAGTGCTAAGGACTCAGGAGGCCAAGCGGAGTCCGCTGCAATTCAAGAAGCCAGATAGTTGGCTGAGACTCAAATGGGAAGCATAGCTCTCCAACTGCATGGACACGGACAACAAGGGAGGAAATGTTATAAACCTCTCATTTCTAGTCTGTATGATCTAGTAACTTTGAGTTTTCCATTTAAAAAGTGTGCTAGTTTATAATCAAATTAATTCTGTCTTTTTGGAGTTTACTGTTGTGGTTTTCTTTGGGAATTCTCTATAAAGGTGAGTGTACACATCTACTTCAAAGCTCTGGATGACTAAAGCTCTGTCACATTCAACCCATGTTGCAAATTTTCTTGTCTTTCCTCTATAGCCCTATTTTCAAATCTTTGCTTTAAAATCTGCTTAACATCTCTGCCCATTAATGTCTTTTGCTGTCAGCCAGGAGAGTCTCCTTCTTCCCTGACCCTTCCTTCCTTTATTAATAGCTGACTTTGCTGGGATCCAGGTACAGAACTACCATCTTTGTCTTGACAGACCTGACATCTTGAACTTGACACACACGCTAAAACGTGTACTTTCAGTAGCCTGAGAGGTCTGGTACCAGCTTTTCCAGAAGAATACTGATCTTGTGATATTTTCCACTTTATGATATCAAGCACACTAACCGCATGTAACATTATTTGTCATTTCAGATGAGGCAATTTCCATTTCCACATCCTGCTTCTCATTTATCATCCTGCCTTTGCCCCCATAACCGTCAGTGACATCCTCTGTAGAAATTCTGCTTCATTACATGACATTTGCTCCCTAGTGTGGGGCATTGTACGCATTCCCTCCTGCGCAACTCCTGCTCACAGCTACACCGTACTTAGCGGTGGTCTGCTTCAGTACTTGAGGAGGCAGACTCCAATGCTTTCCACCACACATCTTCCAGGGTTTCAGCCTCTTTAAACACCAAACTACCCTCTCTTCTCTGCTAAGTAGACAATGCTGCCTCCAGCACTGCTGGAGCCTTCATCTCCTCATCCCAGCAGAAAATCCCCCATTCTCCCTCTTTGACTAGCCAGCAGGTAAGCCTGTGGTCCTACTGTGCCTTCTCTGAATTCAAGTCTACAGATCAGAAACAGAAGTGGATAAATTCCTGTGATCTCTAGATTCTCAATCTTCTTATTTAAATCTTTTATCTCTGTGGATGAGCACAAATCAGCGAGCTCTAATCTTCTGTTCATTCTTGCCTTTAGTTTTTCAAGATGGGGAAGCCAGCAAAATAACCCCTCTGTTGATTAGCGTCATGTCAGCCTTCTCTAGCCCCAGTAAATGCACTATCAAGTCCTTCTATGGTATGCTCAGTTTGCCCCAGAATATCTGATCATCCACTATTTCAGAGCCACTGTGGATGTATCTGCTAAGTCTACTGCTACCAAGTGCAGCAATGAGTACACGTCTGTGAGTTTCTCTGCAGATGGGGAAACCTATTGCACCTCATATGGTTACTACTTTTGTTCTGCTTTATCTTCACCTTCAAGTTGTCTTGCTGATCTCTTAATATTTCTTTTTGGCATTACCATCTCTGTTACCAACTCAACTTAGCTCCTCAAAACCCCAAAATATAATATGATGTCATGGTTTAGACCCAGCCGACAGCTAAGCACTACCGGCCACTCACTCACCTCCCCCTTCGCTCCCCATTGGGATTGGGGGGGGAACAATTGGAAGAAAAAGGTAAAATTTGTGGGTTGGGATAAGGACAGTTTAATAGGACAGCAAAGGAAGAGGAAAATAACAACAGTACCTAGAATATACAAAGCAGGTAATACACAATGCAATTTGCTCACCCGACCTGATGCCCAGCCCTTCCCCAAGTAGTCGCCCCTCCTCCCCCACCAACCTCCTTTATATGTTGAGCATGATGTCATATGGTACGGAATACCCCTTTGGCTGGTTTGGGTCAGCTTTCCTGGCTGTGTCCCCTCCCAGCTTCTTGTGAAAATTAACTCTATCATCCCAACCAAAACCCAGGACATATAACTACATTCTCAGCTTTGAAAATAGAGCATTATAAAATTGGAGCTTACAATGGCCAGTGGTCTTCTCATATATGATGGAATGAAAAAAGAAATATCATGTGTGTCAGCAAATGTGATGGCTAGGAAAATGGTTGAAATTGTTAGAAAGTTGGTATCATTTTGTACTAGGAGAAAGATGAATATGTAGAAGAGGAACAGAGCTTGTAACAGGATTAATACTCACTTTGAAGCCAGCAGTGAATCAATCTACTGATGATAAGGAAAGATAATGCAATCCTGACCTCATCCATAAAAAATCCTCTCATTGAAGAAAGATGAAGTAAAACTACACTTTTATGAAAACCTTGTAACTCTTGAATTTAAGTCCTCCAAAATAACACATTTCATGATTAGAGAGGAAAAGAAAACAAGCAGGAATCAATGCCAAGGAATAAGAATCATCATCTAAATGGTGAGAGTCACACAGCATTGCTTGGTTTTGCTGTACCTAATCTGTAATATTGAGAAAAACACAGATGTACTGAGACTAAATTTCTACTAAAGAACTACAACTGTATATTTACTGATTCAAGCCAAAAGAATGTCAAATTAAGTTTAAAGTGAGTCCAGCTGTTACCCAGATTGCAGAGCACTGGTAGGAGAAAGATTTGTTATGATATAGAGCTAATAAAGCACATCAGCTACAGACAGTAAGTACAATAAATATAATGTAGACTTTTTGAAAAATAGGGGGTTTAGGAAGAGGTAATGTATTTTATTTGACCAGCTGGCCCAACTGGAAAACCATATCAGCTATATCACCCAATTTAGTAAAATAACATCTCTTGATACAAATCTAGCTTCTTTATATCCTGAAGTCATTAGGGCTATTGAAATAGTACAACTAGAAAATTTGAAAAGTACAGCATATAGACAAGAAGTTCAGGTTTACAAATAGGAGGAATTCAGAAAGGTTATTTTATGAAGGGTTGAAGGTGTGATGACATCAGAGACACTGTAAAAAGAACTAAAGAATAGGTTACAGTAAAAATTCAACAGGATAAAAAAAAGAGTTTAGCAAAAAAAACCCTTAAAATAGTTTTAATATTTGAATATCTCCTCCTTTCTCTTGTTTTTTGACTGTGGTTCTTCTAAGAAATCCTTGTGATATTTTATTTGCATGGGTCTTTCTCTTGCTATCAATAATCAACATGGTTATCCCTTCCTTTTCCAAACAAAATCGACAACTTTTCTTGGTGGAACATGATGGTTGCCTTTAGATTTATGAGATTTAGAGCTGACATTTTTCAAAGATGGGTAAAACTATGGATAGTTAATTCTTATTTGAGTTTTTTGATTTGGCCCCATTTTGAGAAAGTATACATTACCAAATAAAACGATCTTCCAAAATTACCTGACTCTGACCTGAAATTTATGGCTTGGTTCAATGCACTTCACTGACTTGTGCTGTTAGCTATCTCTTTTTGAATTTATACAATAACTCCTTTGCAAAGCAGTTGTTTGAGTAGTCTCCAAGGCTATAATGTATGATTACATACACTGGGATCCATTACATACAATGGCACCCATATGGTATGGTTTTTATCAAGGATACTCCCTTAAAACAAGAAATTATTAGCTTTGGCTTTTTTAGTGCTGTATTTCAAAGCTTAGTATGTTAGAAAGGAGTCGTGAATAAATCTCAGCTTCGGGAAAACTCAGTGGCAGTCTCAGTTTAGCTAGCCTGTGTGGATCGGCTTTCATTTTTTAGGCTATTGTCTATAAGGAAAAAGGAAGGACATTTCTTTCTTCTAAAATGAAACCTCACCGTCAGTGTCTCAGACCAGACACGGGCATAAAGAAAAAGGCAATGAGAGCTCTGGCCACCTAAACTGCTAACTCATCGACGAGTCTGTGGAATGTGTCAAACACGTTGAGGTACGTATAAGAGGAAGCCTTGGGAATATTTGTCTCAATTGTAACTGTTCAGCTCACTGAATCCACAGATTCCTTATCAGCATATAACCAAGATAATTTATGGCCCGCTCACTGTGGGTGCAGAGCCTGACTAATCCTGTCCCCTCCGTGGCTCAGTGCACCACCTCATCACACGGGCACACCACTCGCTCCAGGCTTACGCTTCCCACACCAAAGGCAGTAGGTATTACAAGGCAGAGCTCTTAGGCGCGATGTGCTAACTGGGAAATTACCACTCAAATAACAATAACAATAAAATGGGTATTACTTAATCTGAGGCCCAGATATTAGGATAACCTGTCTGCATGAATGTTAAGACTTGGGGGAGATGGCATTTACGCAGAACAGTGGGAGTCTGAAAAGTTTCTTTTCAAGCTCCACAAATTAAAACAGACACAAAGCTGTTGCCATTTAGAAATGAAAAAGTAAGAACATTGGTAGTGGAAGTGGCAAATGGATTTATAAAGAGATTTCATTTTAATGGAGAAGCTGGGTGGAAGGTAGGGACAGGAATGGGCACCACTTAGACCTGTATGTGATGTCAAGTGGAAAGCTCAGGAGAGGGATGCTGGATACTGGAGTAAGATTGATTTAACAATAGATGCAATTTAAGTGAAAAGGCGAAGGTGCTGGCAACTGGGGGCTGGGATAACATCCATTTAAAAGCAGATTTAATTTAAACAGAAAGGCCATGGAGGTGGAAGGTGGAGACTAAAACAAAATCAATATTAAATTAGCTAAGTAGAAGCTTGAATCAAATCAGCTGGTTAAAAAAAGGGCATACTGAGTATTTGGGAGTGGGGAAACAATACATGGACCTAAGAAATGTCAAGGAACACTCAGTAAACAATATATGCCCTCTAATCAGAATAATGTTTCCATTTTAATAAGAATAATATTTATTATAGTAGTAAACAAAAAATCTTAACAGAAGGTATGATCCCCAGTTTAAGGAAAATTATATTATTATAGTTATATTCCTATTTTAAGTTATCTTTTATGTATTTATGTGTGAGTGTGTATATATACATAGAGAGAGAGGATGTGGCATATAATATTCAGAATCAATGGCAAAAATCCTTAACATTAATTATATTTGCAAACCAGAAATTTATGAGGTAGTAGTGAACTAGCCTTTAAAAACTCTCCTTTCTAGTTATCAGTCTGAAAATCAATTCAAAGCTAAGGGGAGTCTGTACCTTTCTATATTTGAAACAAAATACATATATATACAAATACATATCCATCCATATGCATATACATATCTATCTACACACATATATACATATATATGTATGTATTTATCCAAAGAGGTAAAAATTATCCAATATATGACATAATACTGTTCTGACACATTTCTCTGTTCAGAGAACAGTTAGTACTTTCTGCAAATAATACATAAAAATATTTTGCTTTCCATGCAGTTATTTCTAAATACTTCACCTGTACTCCTAAAGTTCCATTTAAATCACTATATGTGTATATATATATGTGTATGTTTCTACAGTCAGAATCCAAAATCGTGGATGGAAGCTAGTGATTGCAGTTCTGTACCTTTTGGTATCTGAAAGCTCACACAATTCACTGGTATAAAAGAGATCTTAAAAAAAATAATTAAATCTTACACTCCTAAACTCTCCCTCGACTTTGCACAAAAAAAGAATGAGTACAGAACTGCAACTCAAGTATCATTTTGATGCGTGAGGTAGAGGAGAGTATGTATTGTCTGCTGCGCTATCTGTAGCACCAGGCAGCTGGCGATGGGTACTCGGCTTCTTCTCACCCACGCAGGAACATTTCGAAGCTGTACTGTGTGTTCACTAGTACTGCTACCATTTACCAATGTTCTGGGGAATATCCAAAAATAATTCTTCATGCTAAAGTGATTGATGTGGTTCTTTCCTACTGAATTTCAGGAAAAAATTTCCATCTTGTGCCTATGGGAGGAATTGTGGGAAGGCACTGGAGGACTCATAATTTGAGTGATTTACCCTTTTCCTTAATGAAAAATAAATGAGCTGTTGGCTTGCATGGAAATGGCATCTTGACTATTATCTTCTTACCTACTGCCAGACACATCAGTCCAAGATTAAAGTCATAATTAAACCGGTACAGGAAGAGGAAATTTGAGGCAACCCTACAGTAAGAAATGAATTCTTTGCTGAAAATAGACTAAAATATTTTACTCAAGTGGTATAGAAACTCAAGGGGCGTTTTCTTAAGTTACTTGAGTTACACCTTATAGTAAGCTAAGCTCTATGAATGAAAAACTGGAATTAGTTTACACATGTCATTTAGATGATGCCATTTTCTCATGCTTTGCCTGCACCCTATCTGGATAAACCTTACATGTTGCATTGCGCATCAAATGTGTGGTACTTTCAGGCAGATAATTTCTGTTGCTGCTAGAAATACCATGGAGACATGACTTCCCTTTTTGTATATTGTGCACTATCTATTATTTAAAGACAATCTCTTAGCTAGAAGAAGGTGTTCTACAACAGTCCATGGAGATTACAACTGGAAATTAAGACTATTTTGTACATTTTGCTAGGGGAATGTAAACGCAGAGGGTGGCATGGCTACTTTTTTTTTTTTTTTTTTTTTTTTTTGAGTTGCTTTCCTGTGACGTATTATTCAGCTATGGTTTTTAAGCAGAAAAAAAAGAAGAGCGAATCATGCCTGCACTGCAAATTTTTTGCCACTGACTTACCTAGGGTCAAGATTTTTTTCTAGTATTTAGTATTTATATTGTTTAACTGCTTTTATTTCACACTACCTCAGACGTTTTATCTTAGTTGTGTGCATTTGTGTGTGCACATGTTTCCATAACAAATGCTTGCCCAGGCAATGTATGATAGCTTAGTGTAAAAAAAAAAAAATAAAATTGAAATAATATGTAGTGGTAATTTATATATTATAAATACCTGCTCAATTTCTTCCTTCAGTATTCATTGCATTAGTTTAGTGTAGCAGTGAGATGCGTTTTCAGTTAATTCACACATTAAGGCTAATGATAAATAGGAGGATGCCAATGGAACTGTAAGACCATACAATGTTGTTAGAATAACAGTTTTATCCTTTATATTTCCAGCATGAGAGAAAGTGGAGTCAGTTATAAGTAGGATAGCAAATAGGTCAGTCTGCATCTATTCAACAAACTCCAGCCGGACAGACTGCTAAAGTCTACAGAAACTGTAACTTGACATTTGTCTCCATTAAGTGTTTGGTGGGATTGGCCTGGGCCACAGCTGAACTGATGGAGGCCCATGGATACTCCTGGTGCTGTTTCTGATCGTAATTCAACCTCTCCTGCGGTTCATGGTGGGCATCTGCAAGGCGATGAGAGCAGCTGCTAGCAGGGAACGAGTCGCTGCCCGGCACCAGCCTCCCTGAAACGTGGGCAGCATCTCAGTGCAAGGAGCGGCAGGAACACCTGTCGTCAGCCAGATGTTTTACGGCATTAGCTGGGCTCCCTGGCTTTCCAGATGTCACAGACCACGCATGAGGACAGCTATGTTAGACTCTTCATCTCTGCAAGAGTCCACATTTGTTTATTTTTAGAAAATTGTTCAATTGAAAGAACACTTATGGAATACATTTTGGTTATGGTTCCATTACGATTCTGTGCCTAGCGATACCTATAGTCTATGACTGGTCAAAATAACTGAATCTGTTGTTTTACCAAACCTAGTATATCAAAATTCTGGGTGTTTGAGTTGCTTGTCCAGATGAACAAAAAGATGCAAATTGCTTTTCAAACCTTGCAAAAATACTGATAGTCACTGTCATTTTACAAAAATGCCAAAGCCAGGACAGCGCTGTCAACCTGGCAGCTATAGTGCTGTTTCAGTGCCAGGCGGTAAAAATATTTTAAAAGTCTGTGTCAAGCATATTCATCCATTGATCAGTAACAACACAGTTTGTTTCAGTGTCTCAAGTCATTATGGCCTAAAGGTGAGAGTGGTGAGTGCTAAACATCATCAGTGATGATCTGCACTGCTGAATACTGCTTGGAAAGTTTCATAAGTCCTCATTTTCAGTGAGGTAATTTAGGATAGTCATTGCCTGGGGATGTTTGATTTTTGTAATGCCCAACCGAAGTGTAGTAGATCCTCCTTCCTGGTCATCTTTTATATTAACCATTTTATGATAAAAATACTCTTTTCTAGAAGGTAAATGCACTCACCCAGATGGGAAATTGCAATTGATGTAAAGATATTAGTGGTGGGTTCCTCAAAACTGCTTAGTTAAGGAAACTTGTATTTTTATACATAAAGGTAATCACACATAAAAACATATATGCATCTGATGCTAGTTCTTCATTCCTTTTGCAAAAAAATAGCATATTTATATTAAATTTATCCCTGCTGGACCTACTGTGTAACTACAAATATTAAATTAAATGTGAAGAAAGAATTCTTTCTCTCTTGTTTGACTGCTGCCAACAGATGCTCAATGGTGTGTATAAATGTATTGCCATATGTCACATAAGGTAATGCAGTAGTTTTTCAATGATGGTAATAATGTGTCTTGCTTTACTAAATATTTGTCTAATGATGGCATATGGAGGTTCCTATTGATACCACAGTATGGAGAAACTCTTCCTTTTTAAAAATAGATTAATCTTCTCTTCTGAAAGTACAGCTGAGCTCTGAATACAACTGGCATAGGGAAGAGACCAAAAAAAAAAAAAAATTTTTTTTGTTTATTAAGCAAAATGCCATTTGTACACAACTCAGCTTCCACTCCCCAAATTCACATACAATACAGCATTATCACTGCTGACATGTGTCAGTGCCATATTTATGAACTAGTATTTAGCAGCAATACTGCTATCAACTGTTTCTGAAAGAAAGTCCAGAAACTATTTAGAAATTTAATAATGATTTTAACAATGTATTTTGCCTAGTCTCCAGACTCCACTTTATTAAAACCATTCACTATCTCTGACAATGTAGCAACAAGCTTCTAAGTTCATTTTTAGGAGAAAATGATTCACAAACAGGATAGTGACAGGCTTTTATGATTACAGATTTCACATATTCTGTTCCTTCAAAAGGGCTTATATAGATTGATAGATCTACAAAGAAAGAAATGAAAAAATGAAGGGAAGAGATATAAATAGACTTTTTCATTAGGATGAATGATGGAAGGTATTAACCCCACTACAGCAGTGTGCCTTTTACATGTCTTCTTTTTCATTCCTTTTGACCTGCTATCATCTTCCTTCGAAGTAAAAGTTAACTACAGTCTGAAACATAGGTAAGGTGAGCAATAGCTGGAAATAAATGTTTCCTCAAGCATTATTACTGTTCAGAAAAGTGTCCATCAGCCAAAATGTCAGG
The DNA here is from genome assembly GCF_011004875.1 of Balearica regulorum gibbericeps. Classification (NCBI taxonomy): domain Eukaryota; kingdom Metazoa; phylum Chordata; class Aves; order Gruiformes; family Gruidae; genus Balearica; species Balearica regulorum. The sequence goes on from NC_046185.1 coordinate 39,817,732, forward strand.
CTCAAAATCCATTTAAGCACTGCACAGAAGCTAAACAGACAGCTATTATTAATTTTTAAGTCTGCCTGACGGGTTTCAGGCCAAGAACTGGGGTTAACTTGCTGCATTGAATATTGCAGAGTATATTTAATTAGGGAGGCCTTGACCTTGGATGGCTGAGGATTTACTCTGACCAAACTACTGCAAAAATATGATAGAATAGCTGCATCTACCTAAGCAAAGTATCTGCTGCATGCTCTTTCGTTGCAGTTTCTTGGACTTTTATCCTAATGTGATCACTGTCTACTTTTAACCTGACTGTTCTGAAACACCGCTGTACTTCTCTCTTAAGTAAATTTTTGCTCATTATGCTGCAAGTTAACAATGTGAATTTTTTCCAGAATAAGTCCTGTTCTTCTCAGCTAATTACCTAACCAAACCATTTTCCCACTGTGCCTTGCACAGATGTTTCTTCCTTTAAAACTTATCTGTAGGATTGCTACAAATGAGTTAACATTTGTCTTCAATGTATTTATCTGTAAGCATAGAGGACTCTAAAACACAAATGGGCGTTAAGACACAAATTAGCACAAAGTGAGATAGTAAAGCACTATTTAGTTGCTTTTGATTGGACTCAGCATTTTAAAAGGAAAAAAAGGAAGAAGTAACAAACCAGACAAATTATTTTCCTCCACTAGTTGTAAAATCTCCTAGCTGTATCTATTCTGTTTCTTTGCTCCACTTCCAGTACATCTCTCTTGCTCTCTGACCGAGGTCATCCTCCGCTAACTAAAAAAAAATAATAATCTATTCACACAAAAATCTAAAAGATTATATGTAAAGGTACAAATAAGGATGGGAAACTTGCCTGTTCCTAACGAAGGACATAGAGCTAAATCACACTGTACTTTTCAAGATGAGCAAGATGATTTTCACTTGTACGTAACAAAATGCCCAATTGCCATTGGCAGTTCTGGAAGACAAGAAATTAAATGCAAATACCCGATTCCTTTGTAGGGAATGGGCACTGGGCTGATTTTACATACTGGATCACCTTAGCACTTGATGTCTTTTACTGGTTAATATATGTCAGCTGTTCTCCATTCTTGGTGATTTAAATTTCGGTTGGTGTCATATGGCATGAAACTCTCAAAGGGTGGGCTCACAGTCAGAGGAGAGTGGATCAGGACTCAGATGCCAAAGACAGGCCTTCTGAAGTGAACAAGGTCATTAACATGACAATAACACTCTTGTGAGGCCCTGAGTATAAACCGCATACACTCTTTAGCAGGTGACTGCATTTTCCAAGAACATGTTGTATTCTTTGGTGGGAGTTTTGCCTTTCTTCCACATACGCATAAAACATGGATGTGTGAAGCACACTGTAAAGGACTAAACAAAACCAACAATAATACAGCATACTTCTGCAAAAAGTGAAGAGTCGGTCTTCCCACGTACATATATAACTGTGTGTGCGTGTGGGTGTGCCTGTACACCCACTACTACTCTTTTAAAGGCACTCTAGTTTGTGCCTGCCTTATCAGTCTGCCAACCTTCCTAATCATTTAATGAAGCCTCCCTGTTCCAGGAATTGTGTTAGCAATTGTCCCATAAATGAAGTTTCCAGATATCCATATGAAGCCCTAGCTACCGTCATGACTCACCACAGCCATATGGAAAGGCCAATTGTCTCTGGATTTCACTCACCAAAGACGCTGTTTATACATCCCAAATTATACGTCCGTCTTACTGACGTGCTATCCTCCGCTGTTACCCGGTGGTACCGGTTCCTGACTAACTGGCAATTCCTAGCTTTCCAAGGGAGAGTTGCCTGGGCTTTTACATTTCATGTTGCTTCTCCAGGTGTTGGTATTTCTCCTTTACTGCACCACTCTTTGTCCAGGATCCTTGTGCCTTTTCACAGTACACTGCGTACACAACATGCTTATAACTCCTTCCCACTCAGTTTTATCCAAGAATCTTTTTGATCTATTTTCTTCCTATTAGAAATCTAAATGAAACTATTAAAACAGATTTGACATTAATGTCTGTTGCATTATGATGGAGAACCAAGCACTGTACAGTTTGTTGCAAACAAAATTTTTATTTTGTTTATGGTCCTTCACACTGTTTTCAATCAAAAAGTCTGCTTTTCCATCACAGCCATGAATTACTTGAATTATGTTTTCAATAAGATTTCCCAGATATTATCAAATGCTTTCCTACAAACTGAATTGATTTTTTCTACTGTATTCATTTCACCCACTAGTGCTATTCTGTGAAGAAAGAAAACAACTATCTTAAGATTTATGAATAAAAGTTTATTAATAAATATTTAGATGTGTATTATTTATCCTATAGCTATAAAATGGTATTGGCATGTGTTCCTTTTTTTTTTTTTTTTTTTTTTTTCCCCTAGAGGTAGATATTTTACTGCTTAACTCCTCATATATGAGAGGAAGTAACTGACAGGACCACACGTTGTCTGTTTTTTTAGACTTGTTCTTGTATTTGCTCCTCTGCTCATCCAATATTTGTTCCATACTCACTAACCATTTGCTATGCTAGTCATGTGGGTATGGTGACCTCTTTAGGCAATTCTCACAATCTCTTTTCACAAAGAATCCTACCCAAATGTTCAGCATATTCAGATTTTTACAATGCCCATATAATGACTTTTGAGAAATACTTTTTCAAAGGTGTGCACATTTTCAAACTTTTTGAAAAATATGGGTGTGTATATAAGGGTTTTATTGATAAAGTCGGGTTAAGAACATGGGGTCAGCATTTTAGATGCGTGGTCTAGTTAGTTGTAAGTGTTGAACAAATCTATCTAATTATTCATTAGAGTGATATTGCACACTGTAAATGGCTTGATCTGTCACCTCAATTAACTTTACTGCTGATAAAGTTGTCATTTGAAAAAAAAAAAAAAAGACTAAATGTCTTTAGGAGCTTTGATTCAAATATAAATGTACATACATAAAGACTTACATAAATATATATATATATGAAGCATGGATCACATGATTTTCAGCAGTTTGATTGGCTCATGCAAGTGGTTCACAGACACCTATGAAGAAGTTAGTAAGTACAATCCTGACACCTAAATAAGGTAGTAGTTCCTAAATAAGTGTGTCTTTGAGCAAAAATTGGTTGTGTACACAAAAGCCAGATTCTGCCATTTTTCAAACTTTGTTCTTCACCTTGGTAGTTAATGCAAGACTAAGTCTCACCCCAGGTGCTGTGGCTCCAGAGATGGAGAGGTGTGTATCAGTACTTACAGCTGTCCTCCTCCTCCATGAAAATACTGATCACGTAACAGGCATACACAAATCCAATCAGCTGCATGAAAGAAGAGGAAAAGCAATCATTAGAACACACTGAACACCTAAGCTTTTAGTGCAATGCTGTATAAATACAGGTATCACCTCTATATTTAGAAAAGATTTGCTTCCATTTCCTGTATTGATATGTAAATTTCAGTGCAAGTGGTCACAAACAGCTAAATTAAAGAGACTTTCTCTCTTTTGTTCATGTATTTTATTTTAAAATATTTTCCTAGCCCCACTGAGGTGAGTATTGATGAACACTACTATTGAGTAATGCTGGTGGAAAACACTTGGACGTTGATGTTCAGTTATTATTTACATTCGTTTGTTTGTTCAGTACCTCTGTTCTCACATGTCTTTGTCCACATGACTATGGCCCCCCTAAGCAACTAATTACGTATTAAAAAGATAAAATATTTATTGACTGCTACAGAATTAAGTCATAGTAAAGTTTGTATGGAATCCACAAGAGATGTCTTTTTGTGTTGCATTAAGTGAAGAAATGCTTGGCAAAAGTTTAATTTGATATGTGAAATGTCATGATGTAAACAATAAAGCTGGGTTATGATTCATCAGTGTCAGGAAACACCTTATCAGAAGGGCCTATCAGTAAATTACATTAACTATGCAAGGAATGAGCAGACTCATTTGCCCAAAGGACACCACCAGCAAAATCATGTCATTATTTTAACAGCAGCTCCCACAAAAACATCCTCCTCAACCCAGATCTGTGGCATTCGTGCCACCAAGAGGAAGGGATTAAGATCTTTAGGATCAGGGATTAGAAACTCCTCTCGTTTGCTTTTCATATAGACAAAATATTTTCTTATGACCACCACCAAAGAAGAAGTAAATCCCACTGGGCAAGGAAACCTATTAAACTGCACTGCCCAGACATGTCCATGCTTGAGAAAATATTGTTTGTGCAGCTGTACACAATTCGTGCTATCTGAAAGCCTTGAAAAGACTGTTCATGAGAGATTTCTAAAATAACCCAGAGATTAGTTTTAAGAAAACTCCTTTTTCTCTGGTCCATTCAAAAAATCTAATTAAAATAGTTCTTCTAAGGGTGTCACGGATCAACCATCTCAGAAAGAGGTAATTTAATAGTATCTAAACAGGTATAAGCTCCTTCAGAGGCACAGAAATCATTTCAACCTGCTTTCTGGTTGGGCTGCACGAGGAGCTTTACAAGCAGCTCCAAGAGTCTCTCTGCAGACAAAAAGCTTGTCCACACAAGGGAATTCAGGGAAGTTAAGATGAATTAACTAAAGCTGTGAAATCAATGCACATAAGATAAAGTACATTAAATCCCTGTGTGGCCTTTCCCATTCAGAAATAAAGTGGCCTTAGTTCACTGTAGCTTAATCCTCCTCCAAGGGATTAATCTTCCCTGTGGAGAATTAAGCTACAGTAGACTAACGCTGAGTTGCTTGTGAATGAGAGCTGTCTCCGTGCTGCGGCACAGTCCTGTTGGAGCTTCCTCCCCAGGGCACTCACTTCACTGGTGTTTTGGGAAAGTGAGTTTAATCCAACTTTCCTCTTTCTCTGAGCAGGCTGCAGCACCAGCAGCTTCGCTGGCTTTTTTTGGGTCCAATTTACTGGGGCCATATTGCCACAACCTCTACCAAGTGGACACCACTTAGTTGTACTGATGCTCTGAGCCAAGTAAATGCAAATCAGCTCTGGAGGATGCACTCGCTGGAGACAGCTAGGACCAAGTTGTGCTCGAGTTACTAAGCCCCACTCTGCCTGGTGTCATGGTGCCTGGATGGGACCCAGAGCCACGGCGGGGCTGGCGGCCTCACTGCCAGCCTGCATCTACCTGCTGCAGACTGTGCGGGTGGGTGAGAGGAATCCAGCCTCCTGCTATTAACAAAAATGGGATCTTGTGGTTCTGCTGTCCTGCACCTCCAGGATCAGCACTGGCTTACAGACTCCTTGACAGATTAAGCACATTTTTTCTGTAAACTTCTGAGTTTAGAGCACCTTTCAGGCATGACAACTGAAGCAATATGATATAAAGGCTTCCAAGGGATCAAAAACCAATCCCAGTGAAGTATATTGCTTGTGCCATCTGAACATTACATATAGATTAAATAATTATTGCATTAGCACCCCACAAATACCACAAAAACAGGTGGCTTTTTATGAGGAAATGTCACCTGTTTATTTACAATATTTCCTGTTCAGCATTCGTGTTGTGCAATTTGACTGCGTAAGTCACTTGGGTTTGTTTCTTTTCCCTAAACATGACTGAAATATTTTGAAGAGTAAAACTGCTGAGTAAATAATGAGTATGATAAAAATGAGTTGTAGTACAGCTCATGAGTTAAATGTTTGTGAAGGAAGATCATATCTTTAGAATTATTTACCAGTTTCCAGTTCTGTATTTCTTTGTTTTTTCTTCTTATTAATATTCTGTATTAAATTAACTTTACTTTTATAAAAGCAATTCCTTCTTTATATGTACATGTGTACTCCATATCCATGCATATTATATAAAACATCTACCCACAAGGGCTTCCAGCAAATTTCTCCCACATGTCTAAGGTGTTGGACAGGTGGATAAAGCACAGAAAAAGACTTCCACTCTAATGTGTAATAAACCACCTGACACAAAGAAGAAAGCAACAGGGAAAAATACTCTAAGAGGTCTTCCCTCCAAAAAAGTATGGGGCTTGGCAAGCCTGATTGTTTTAACGGTCCTAACAGCTTACATCTTGCTCTTTCAATAGATCTTCTTAAAGTAAATCTTTTCCCACTCACTTCAGCATTTGAAACACACTTTGTCCAATCTATGACCTTCTTGCAAAATCAGTAGCCTCTCCCTGCTTCTCAGTATTCCTTTATATCTCTCAGCATTAGTAGGTAAATATTCCTTAGTCAGATAGAAATCACTGCCACCTGTTATGTTTATGGCATATATTTGTTTAAAATATACCATTTCTCCCCATTTGTTTAGTTATTAATACCCAGAGAAATAAAAACAAGTATACACCATGTCTCAATTTCGTGGTCCTTTCGGGGAAAAAAGAAAGATCAGGTCTCTAATCATGCCGGGAGGTATCATAACCCACCATATTCCAAGAATATCTTTCTGTAATTAAATGGCAGAATGCACATTTCTGAAAGAATAAAGCAACAAAGAGGAAAAAGGGCCCTTTAACATCAATTGTCAGGTATTGCTGTTCAGAGACAGACAGCAATGTTTGGCTTGTGACTAACATACTAGTAATTATAGCTGGGTAACCGATATCTACAGTACAATTAACATGAAGTGACAAAGTGGGAATATACCCTTCTACAGATGAGACTTGTTTCCAGATCCTTAAACAGAGTTACAGCCACTACAGTGTGAATATTTTTATAAATGAATTAATTAAAACCTCTTCTTTTGCTTTATTGATGGACACACTAATAAAATATTTATTCCAACAAATTACTTTTGCTATCTTGATTAACCCAGTTGCTGTTTAATTAATAACGTTATGCTCATGTGAACCTATCTATCATGTTAATTGCCAATTTGCAGTGAGCTCACTGATGTGTACTGCCCAGTTTCTTGACATTGGAAATGTTGGCTATTGGCCTGGCATTACGTGATACACTTAAATGTGTGTTCTCTGATAACTAAAGAAAATGTGATGCAAATGAGCTGGAAGATACTTAATTTGCCCATCTTGGATTTCAGTAATCTTTCAGAGGGACTATTGGTGTGGTCGGAACAGGATGTCCAAAGCATCAAAGGCTACTTAGCACCTGAAAGTAGAAATAGGAACCTCTGGTTTGGCAATTTAGATGCCAAGGTGGGCTTGTCTTGACAATGTTGAGTTTCAAGGCATGGAAACCTTCTGGAATCCCTGCACTGTACAGGGAACTGCCTCTCTTGCCTGCAGAGCTCAGCCTAATAAACTGTTTCAGAAGACACTTCTCAGTGCTATTCTCCAGAAAATCAAATAGGAAACTGTGGGAAGAGGCTTGTCCCCTCCTTTCATCCAGTTACACCATGGCTAGAGTACACATCCTGCTCTGAAGAGAAAAAGCAATACATAAAATAGTCTCATATTTTCTGGAATCACAGAGTTACAGAATGGTTTGGGTTGGAAGGGACCTTAAAGATCAGCTACTCCAACCCCCCTGCCATGGGCAGAAACATCTTTCACTAGACCAGGTTGCTCAAAGCCCCATCCATCCTGACTTTGAATAGTTCAGGGGACAGGGCATCCACAACTTCTCTGGGCAACCTGTTCCAGTGTCTCACCACCCTCATTGTAAAAAATTTGTTCCTTACGTCCAATCTAAATCTACCCTCTTTCTGTATAAAACCATTGGCCCTTGTCCTGTCACTACAGACCATAGTAAAAAGCCTCTCTCCATCTTTTTATAAGCCTCCTTTATATATTGAAAGGCTACAATGAGGTCTCTGGAGCTAAATAACCACAGCACTCTCAGCTTTTCTTCATAGGAGAGGTGTTCCAATCCTCTGATCATCTTCATGGCCCTCCAGTGGACTTGCTCAAACAGCTCCATGTCTTTCTTGTGCTAGGGACCCCAAAGCTGGATGCAGTACTCCAGGTGGAGTCTCACAAGAGTGGACTATAGGGGGACAATCACCTCCCTTGACCTGCTGGCCACACTTCTTGTGATGCAGCCCAGGATACAGTTGGCTTTCTGGGCTGCAAGCGCACACTGCCAGCTCATGTCCAGTTTTTCATCCACCAGGATCCCCAACTCCTTCTCCTCAGGGCTGCTCTCAATCCATTCATTCTCTAGCCTGTATTGATATTGGGGGTTACCCCAACCCAGATGCAGGACCTTGTACTTGGCCTTGTTGAACTTCATGAGGTTCATGAGGGTCCACTTCTCCAGCCTGTCAAGGTCCCTCTGAATTGCATCCCTTCCCTCTAGTGTACCAACTGCACCACACAGCTTGGTGTCATCAGCAAACTTGCTGAGGGTGCACTCAATCCCACTATGCCATCAATGAAGATGTGAAATAGCACTGGTCCCAGTAGGGATGCCTGGGGGACACCACGTGTTACTAGTCTCCATTTGGACATTCAGCCATTGACTTTAACTCTTTGGACACAGACATCCAGTATTTTTGGAACCACCAGTATCTTCATACCAAAAACCTTATTTCTTCAATGACTAGCTGAGAAATATCGCTCACATTCTCCAAATCATAGCGATGAGCAGGCTCTGGGTGTGGGAAACAATTGTCACCTAGGTTAAGTTGGTAGAGACTTCAGTGTGGAGTGCACAAATGGATTTCTTATTAGTGGAATGTGAGTACATTTATATGATCTTATTTTCAAGGCTTTTGATGAATAATTTATTTTCTGCTGATAGCCTTAGGTAGAAATGAAGAACAGTAGTCTCTGTTATTTCTTCCCTGTGCAGGTAGTATAGTCCCTAGAGGATCTAAATGCTTGAGTCTGACTAAAATCTCTAGGCTTAAGATATGGACATCTGCATGAAATATAAATGCCTAGTTTAATAGAAGTGAAATTAGATTATATAATTGCCCATCATTAAACTGTAAGAAACTATGAAAAAACATAAGAAATTAAAAAACTAATCATCTGAGCAAATATATGCTGTGCCATATTATTGCTTTAATAAATGAGTATTGCTAGAATATATCCTGTTAAAAAGAACCAAACTGAGTGTAAAATGTATATTTACTTGTAAATTAATGTATTTTAATAGTTACTAGTTAATGTGGATTAGCCTTTCCTTAGGAAAACAAGGACAAACGCAAAATAAAATTAGAAGTGATTATTTAAATCAAGGCTATTGTCTGCAGACTGAAATATTTTTGATTGAATTAATGATTTAAATAATTTTGATTTAAATTTTTCTGCTTAGCTTTTTCATAATTAGCTGTGGCCTTTAAATACGCTCTCACAGTATGTGCTTACTTTGCTATCTATCTGTTTCATGTACTGCAGTTCTGCTGGGTCAGAGGAGGTATGTAAGTGTATACCAGGTATTTAAGATTACATGAAGCAGTGTCCTAGGCTATCAGATTAATCTTCAAGATCAGGTGTACAATAGGACGCTTATCACTCTTAAGCTATTATGCAGAGTGTTGTAGAGATCTCATTACAACAACACAAGACTATCCAAATAAACTAAATAAATGTTCAGTAGTTCTAGCTCCCAGAGGATGTATGTGTCATTGTAGGTAAACTAGGTTTGGAAGATTCCTCCAGTCAAAAAGATAAGACAACCATGTTTCGTGTCCTTCCTTGTACACAGCCGGTCCACTCAGATTGTCATCTCACTGAATAGGGCTTTTTCTTGACTTCTTTTTTGCTGATGACAGCTGTAGACCATTATTTCCCATCTCTCTCTGTGGTACTTCAGAAGTGTAACCTGGTGAACACAACTGTTTTCTGCAAGATATTTCACTATTACCCAATTTCCCACAAAGATTGAGGGAGTATGAAAGGAGAAGAAACTTTTAAAATTGACTATTTATGTATAAAAAGGGTGTAGGATACAAAGCTCAAGATGTGTTTAAATTTAACTTATAAAATGGAAACTGTGTAGCAAGAGTGAATTTACTGAGAAAAAAGGTAAAAAATGCATTCAATTCAATTCCAAAATATCCCGACTATTACGATCTCCTGACTAGCTTTTTCAGGAAAGCTAACAAATTCTGAGGAAAGGGTGAAATACGAGTAGTTCGTCTTCTTAGCAACCTACTTGCCACTAACAAAGAGGACTGTAAAGCGCTTTTCTTCCATTAAAGACTGAAAAGCGTTAAATCAGAATGGGAGATACATAAAAGAAACAGGATATTATCCCAGGATCTCTGTGTATACATGAGTCAGCAAGATAGAAATATGACTAGGATTATCAGGCACAAAGAAATTATAACTCCATGTATTTCAAGACAATGACAAAGGAACTAGAATCAAGAGTAACAGCAGTATATAGGTGTAGTACAATAATAACCATTCACCATTCACCATGATTATATATTATATACCATTGTACATAGTTATTCAATTATATGACTGCATATAATTATGCACTATAACTCCTTGATTACATACATTTTATTAGAAATATATTGTAAAACTATATTTACAGACAATTTCAAAACTGAATGCATTTTTTTGAATTAAAGAAGAGACAACCTCAAATGTATGTTCTCATTTTCTAGATCCAAATGATGAAATGCAGAACATTTTACAGTGGTAGCAATATGAACCTCAACCTTAAAGTACTTAGAGATCTAAAATCATGAAAGCAGACAAACAACTTGAAAAATGTCCAGAAAACATAGCAGGAAATGGTAGCAGCAATGTCTGAAGTACACGATGTCTAAGCATTATTTTTTTTTTCTTCCCTTTATCTTCCTAAAATGTGTTGGATTTGACTCGAATAAAATTCAGGCTTTAGGGGCATTGCCTACCAATTTCATTAGCATGACCCAGAGCCAGTCTGGTCCAACTGTGCTGTTTACAGTTGTAGTGGAGAGCTCCCAGAGGTTACAACTCCAATAGGACTTAAAATGTGTTAAGGACTCTAAAAGTGGGTGACAGGAGCTTACAGGTACTTTTGCTTTATATTGGTCAGGGAGAAAAAAGTGAGCAGAGATACTAAAATAAATGTCTATTCTTAAAATACATAGAGGTTGCTGTTGAATAATACTGCAGGAAGTAATTCCTCTTGAATGCCATTTACTTGCACTGGGAGAGAGGAGCAGCATGCTGGAAAGGACTGTACCTGTTAGCTACTGTCCTACTGTGTGTCCACTTTTCTCAAAGCCTGGTCTCCACAGTGTCCCTTTGTCTTTAAATTAAAAATTGTGTTTGACCCTCTAATTTTTCCAGGACAAGATCAAAACCATTGCTACCTGCACTTGGTTTGCTTTGGTTTTGTTGCAGGACCTTTAGGAAAGATATCATGTGTTCTGAGAACAGAAAGTTGGAGGATTTGGAATAAACTGTTTAATCCAGATTCCTGTATAATTGTGTAGGTCACAAAATTTCATCTAGATACTCTGGTAGCGCAATGATAACATTGTCAGAGAATCCCTCGCAGATTGTTAGGGTACTCGTGCTCCACATGAGTTATGTCCACAGAAGGGATCTGGGAACCTTTGCCCTTCACTTACACCAGAGAAAGAATTAAGGCCCAAGCATTAACCCTATTTATTCGGTTGTTTATTACATGATAGACATCTGAGTTTTATATTTTGAATAAAATTAAATTCTTAATATGTAAAACCACTGAACTCCATATTTAAATATGACTGGCTAGAATACAGTGCTTTATCTTGCAACATATAAGTTGCTTGTTAATGATTTAAATGAATACAATGAAAGTCAATAGTGTAAAATAGAGCCAACCTCAAACCTTGAAAGTTAAAGAAGAAAATGACAGAAAGGGAAGGGGATGAGGGTGGTAAGAAGGAGAGAAGGGAGATCTACATCTGAAGAGACTCTGGCAAAATCACCAGGAAAGAGCTGGTTAAACAAGCAAGACTTTCTCTACATCTAGTTTTCCTCCAGTGTGCAAAGAAAATAAAAGTTCTCCTGAGAATGGGGTCAAAGTTCTCATATTTAGGTTAATGACTAATTAGCTTGTCAGCTGAATAACAGGGACTGAGAAAACCCTTCACATCTAATTTTACAATAAGCAGACAGAAAGATGGCCTTCCTTCATTTCTGTAAACCTGACTTTGTGTTATTTGTTCTTCTATTTTCTAAATAACTACTTTTATTTGCTTTTATGTTAACTTGTCAGTATTAAGGATAATTTCAGAGCTACTTGCAAATGACAGGATATTTCACATCTTTTAAGAAAGCAAAGAAATTCAGGTTTGATCGTGTCTTGTAACCCAAAGTGTTACAAGGTAACACCAGGTAATGACTTCACCTCCACTAAGTTGCACGTACCACTTTGGAAGCTGGTAATGAAATCAGAAGAAAGAATGAAAGAAATGTCTGCCAGTTACTAGAGCCGACGGAAGTCTCTTTGTCATCTGACAAAGTACTTGGGAAGGTTTCTGAATCCCAGGGAAACCAGTTATGCATGCAGGAGTGTGCTGGTTTTGGCTGGGATAGAGTTAATTTTCTTCATAGTAGCTAGCATGGGGCTCTGTTTTGGATTTGTGCTGAAAACAGTGTTGATAACACACACAGGGATGTTTTTGTTACTGCTGAGCAGTGCTTGCACAGAGCCAAGGCCTCTTCTGCTTCTCACCCCGCCCCACCAGCGAGCAGGCTGGGGGTGCACAAGGAGTTGGGAGGGGACACAGCTGGGACAGCTGACCCCAACTGACCAAAGGGATATGCCATACCATATGGCGTCATGCTCAGCATATCAAGCTGAGGAAAGAAGGAAGGGAGAGATGTTGGGAGTGATGGTGTTTGTCTTCCCAAGTCACCATTAGGTGTGGTGGACCCTGCTTTCCTGGAGATGGCTGAACACCTGCCTGCCCATGGGAAGTGGTGAATGAATTCCTTGTCTTGCTTTGTTTCTGAGCATGGCTTTTGCTTTAATTATTAAACCGACATTATCTCAACCCATGAGTTTTCTCACTTTTACTCTTCTGATTCTCTCCCCCATCCCACCGGGGGAAAGTGAGTGAGTGGTTGTGTGGTGCTTAGTTGCCAGCTGGGGTTAAACTATGACAAGGAGGTACCAAAGTAAACTCCTTTCGGAACAGCAGCATATTGCAAATCTTGGCCATTTTTTATGCTAATACTACTTTTAAAATTCTTCCACTGCTTATACTGCAATTATGAAAGATATCCTTTGTTGATAGAATGCCAAAAGATATTTTTTCCCTCCTTATTAGATCAGAAGGCACATAATGAGAGTATTATTTCCACTTACTTGTGGTGATAGACACAGAGAATGCATTTTAATTCAAACAATGCATTGCAATCTGTAAGAATGACTTATTTTCTACTGAATCATTACTTTCTCTTCATGCACCATGTAAATTACACATGCATGAAACTATTGAGGCAGTACCCATTTAAAGACAGACCAACTGTGGCATGGAAATAAAAATAAATAGTTTAAGATTTCAGTGGGGTGACAGTGAGTGCAAGAATAGAATTACTGCAGCCTGATCCCTACTATTCTCTAACCTCCTTTATAGATACTTCTTAAATACCTAGGTAATAATAGCTAAGACTGAACACATTATTATTCTAGCTCCTGTTAATCCGTAGACAGGGCTTGAAAATTGTATGAAAAAAAATGCAAAGCTTTCACTGACAACAATTATGCCAGAGTATACCTCAGGGAAAAATAGAACAACAAAAAGCAATCCACAGATAAAAACTAAGCCATCATATTAACTCATGTTAGAAAATGTTACATGATCTAATGAACTGCAAAGTAAGATTTAATCTCTACCTATAGCAGGCTGCTCATATTAGCTCCCCTAGTGGAACCCTCAGAGAGGATTTTCTGGAGTAGTAGACACAGAAATGCACCTCAGAAGTAAGCTCCAAAGCCTGAAAGACATGCACTAGCTTAGACCCGGCACTAATTAAATCACAGGGAAAAAAAGTCTTGAATAATAGCCAAGAGCTGGTTAAAATTCACAACTGTGTAGAAATTCAAATAAGGCAGCATGGATGAGCACAGATTGTCTGAAAACTTTTCTTATAATCTAGTCTGCAGAGGGAGATGGAAAAGCAGCATACAGTATTTCTCTGTATGGATTTCAATTCCAAATTATTTTTGGACATTGCATAGTTCAATTTTCTTTTTCTGTTACTATTTTGTTCAATACAGACAAGTAAAATCAAAAACAAATATTCATTTTGATATTTTTTCTTGGATATGTAAATATATACTTGAAATTCTTAAAATTTTACCTTCCTTAGAGGGCAACAGATGATAAGTTTGTTTATTCTTGGCAAAGAAAATTTACCTACATCTTTAAGAAGGTAAGAAAAGATGAAACAGGCAAACATATGATGGATTTTGATTCTCAAAAATGAAAAAAAATCACTTCTACATCCACCAGATTTGTTTTGCCTTTTTTTGTGTGTTCTTTGAAAACTACAGTGATGAACAATAGTGTATCACAGATAGAAGAGGTAGATAAGAAACTCCTTCCTGATCATAAATCTGTTTTCCCTAATCAATTTCCATCTAGCAGGATATTTATCAGATGATCTACCACGTGTGCTTTCACTCGTGTATGAACCTGCCATATTCAAACAGCAGAACAAATGACTCGATTTTGAGACACAGTTGAGCTGGTTTTACTCTTTGGAAGAAACAATACTATCATGAGAAACATGGCTGGATTTATGTGTTTGGCAGGTAACATAGTGGCCTCTTCACTCAGCTGTAACATCTAAAATTGCACAACACAAAGAAATCTACAATAGCAATGCAGGTCATTTTAAAAAACCCTTGTATGATAGTTGGTTTTCTTTTATGGCTATCCTTCCCACTGTAGTAGTTCTTACTATGGATAATATTGTTTATTTCCTTCAAGCTGCTGCCTGAATGTGCAGATGAAGGTACACAAACACACACACATACACACACACACGCACACACGTGTGTATCGTTATAATGCTTTGTGGAGTGGCCTGCTGTGATATGTGAGAAACAAGACCACCATAAAAGCAGCAATGTTATCAGTTTGCTCAGGTATTCCCAGTTAAACTGTGTGCTAAAAGGCTTTTGTGCTGGATTCCCACTGGGCAGAAAAGCTATCAAGAACTGCAATGAAGCTTCGCTTTCTATCAGTGCCTAATGAATTTCAGAAGCTGCTTCTGCAGTCATATCTGACCCAGTGTCATCTCTTGTATCACCTCTCCCAGGCACAGTTTATTTGCTTGTAGTGTATGGTCCCTGTGTGTATGTTGTGGTATTCTTGTCCTATATATTCCTGTTTCTTACCAACAGCTTTCACTTGACACTGCATCCCACTGATCCCTTTACCTTCATCTGGGGCGGATTCTGCAGCCCAAAGCCCAGGGTGCACCCAAAATCAATATTTCTTTTCCAAGGAGCCTAAGCTCAGCCTGTAATCAGGCAGCTTGCAAATACACAAGCAAAACTGAAGCCATTCTAGAAAGGACTTTGTCTCCCCCCATCAGTAGAAAACCAGCATAAGCAACCCTACATGGCTGCTGAACGTGCCCCCATGTGCTGGGCATATGGGTGGGAGCAAATGTCAACCCTGGTGCCCCAGAGTCAACTGTCAGGATGTCAGCGAACGGGAGGCAGACTTGGCCTTAAGTCCTACTTTGAGGCTACTGCTACAAAGAAATGCAAATGCAGCAAGAGAGTCTGCACTTGGTAAAAGCAACAGCAAAAGGAGCCAAAGCAGAATTTGCTGCACTGAGAATACGTCTTGACCAGAGACTGGAAACGTGTCTTTGGAGTCCTTGACTCTGGCTCACTTAGACTGAGCTTTTGGCTACAGCACACAGAGTTTCTTTCCAGAACACAAGCTCAGATTTAAAGAAATCTAGGACATAAGTGATGGTGCTTATTCTGGTCTTGTCCTGACATGAAGACAGACTATGAATTACACAGCCTGAAGGAGAGGGAGTCAGTCAGAGAAAATGCCAGCCTATTTCTCCTCCTCCTTCTCCTTGTATCCAGAGCTGGGACAGATCTTTGCCACAAAATATCCCCCTTGTACATGGGAGACACCAGGACCTCAGGAGTATGTCCTTAGTCCTTGGAAGAAACATTAAAATACAGGATGAAGACATCACCAAAACAGGCAGCTTTGGAAATCTGGAGTATGTTTCTAGGGTTCCTCTACTTGCGTTGGACTAGTTGTTTGCTTGAACCCTCTTGCTTTGCTTCCTTGCAGGTACAAATTAATTTAAGCCTAATAAACCATACAGTGCTGCACAGACTAGCTGAATAAATATCTGGGAAGTTAAACTTCATGGCACCCTATCCCTTTGGGGGATAAGTTATCCAATTGATATAGAACACTTGCGCCTACAAAAATTTGTTGACCTAACCACAGCTTCTCAAGAATTATATGCTGTCATGGAATAAAAAGGATTAATCTCTTAATCTCATAGATTAGTAAAAGGCCAAAGTATAAGGATATGTAAATGGTGGGTGAATAGATCTGTGTCCACAGTGAGGGAAGTTATCTGTAGTGCCCTATACAGAATCATGGTCAGCCCTATGTATTTCAAGTATTCATGAACGATTAGGAAATCAGGTGGGAAACTCAATCAAGATTGGTGACAATGCAAAATGAAAGTCAACTGCAAAATGTTGTCGATGAATTTCATGACATTGAATGACTGGGTGATCAAATTAGAGCTGAAATTCAATGTCAATAAATGGAAAGTAATGCATATAAGTAAAAACAACCTTAACTACATATAAACAGTAATAGGCTCTGAATTGGCTATTACGTCTTGGAAAACTTGTGCATAGTTCACTATAAGCATCAGCCCAGTGGCAGTCAGAAAGGAGAATCAAATAGTAGGAGAGCAATAGAAAAGAAAGTAGAATACATCATTATGCCACTGTACAAATCTCAGGTCCTGCATCCTCAGTGTTACTTACAGTTCTTTCTCCTCATCTCAGAAAGGAAGTACAGAGAAAGGTGTCAACGATAATCAAAGGTATGGGTGGCTTTAGAATAAGGAAAGATTAAACAAATCCACCCTTGGAAAGGAGAAAATTGATGACAGAATTATTAAAAAAAAAATAATCACAAGTGGCTTGGAAAAGATGAATACAAAATAATTAACCCCACTTCTCATTGTATAAGAACAATGGAAAATCAAACCAAATTATCAGATCACAGACTAAGGGGCTGCCTTTCATCATAAGCTGAAGGAAGGACAGTTTCCACACAAATCAGAACTAAACCGTGGAACTCAATGCCCAGAACATGCTGGAGAGGTGAGACTTATACAGGGGTCAAAAGCTGATTAGGCACATTCAGGGAAAATATACTCATTGATGGCTATGAAAAACAAGATTTCAGCTACAACAGATTTGTCTCTGGAAGTCCCAGGAAATATTGCCAGATGTTAAGCACTCATGTTTGCTGCACTAAACATGTCAATTTATTACTATTTACATTTGCTAAATTCAGCTGTGAATCACATAGCTGGAAAATTAGAAGTATGGAAGTCTAACTTACACAATGGGAAAGAGATTAAAATATTAGTTCTAGGCTTAATGTATTATAATTTCAATCCACTATTTGTTGAATTGAAAAGCATTAACTGAAATTTGATTGCATTCAGGTTTTGGATTTTGTGTGAACTGATTCAGTTAGGTATGCTACCTATTCCAGATGAAACGGAAGATATAATGTAAGATACTTGCACATAAAATGTTGAGAATAGGTATGAGAGGTATAAGAGATGCTCAGCTATCATGCTAGATTTCTAGGATTACTCTCAGCAGTTCATAATCCAAGATTTCCTTGCAACAGTATTCATTGTGAGAAATATGGACAATGATCAGAGCTGGGCCAGGAAAACTGTTATTTTTTAATTATGAATAAATTTGCTATAGCAAAGTGTCAAAATACTTTATGGATTTGGTTCTGAAGTCTTTAAAAAGTCAAAAAGTCACACTAGTTAGCCAACTTTTGCTGGAAAAAATCAAGAACTAAAACAACTGCAGGGAGAAAAAAAAAAAAGCCCTCTTAAATGAAAGGAAGGATGTGTTATGTTACTCATTACATTTCTAAACTACTATTTAGCTGACTGACGGATTCATATTCACAACCTTATCTCAAAAACTGACATCAGTCTTTCAAGTGCCAACCATACCTATGTGCTCTTTGTATTTTTCAGACTTTTGGAAAATTAGTTCATCCACGGTCAACTTAGCAGATATGTTGAAATGAAAAGCTATGCACAGAAGCAACTTTCCTCTGTGACCAAAGGCCTAAAAGTCTGTCCAGTGTGAAAGAACTGAACTGTATTCATAATCCAGAATATCAACTAGTTGGTCCTGAAAATTGGTCTAAGAAAACCATCCCCAAGTGAGGAGTACTTAGACGAAAATTATTCTTTTGTTATATGTCTTATTTTCTTATAGAATGGCCTACAAAATTCAATGCCCCTCTTTCTCCATTTAGGCTCTCCAGAAACACAAGTGACCTGAGGATTTAGTTAAGGGAGTTCAGTAAATTTACTAAAACCTAAAGATCGTATACTCATCAGGTAAACTCCTACTGCCTGTTTAGAGATAGTGACAATTGTGTGACTCAAGCTTCACTAGAACTCATTCTTCCTTAATTTTTCTCTGTATTTTCTTAGGGATATGGCTCATTTGTTACATGTGTATAATGGGAAAATGTGTGTGCTTACAAAATGACACTTCCAAAAATTCCCAGCATTAAACAACAAAGATTTTTAATCTCTAAATTAAATGTACATTAAATATTTAAAAAAAAAAAAAATCAACCAAAACCTTATATTATGCTGAACTTGACTTTTATTTATTTTAAATTAGGGGAAAGATTCTATGTTACTACAAGAAAAGAGGAACAGAGCCATAAACCAATAATATTTGGTAAATATGAGTTTTAAAAGAGAAATAGTAAAATAACTTCACTGTGACAGAACTGAAGGATATCTCTGTTCTGGGAAATACCCAATAGCTGAAGTGCAATAGTCAATGCACCGATATGTAAGTTGTACCTAAACTGTGACCTGTAGCTCTTTGTGTCTTTTGCATGCTTAATGCTAACATTGTATTGATTACTAATAGGATCTTAATCAGGAAGGAAAATGGACTCTAAAGAAATGACAAATAATTATTTCCAGTGGCATTCAATGTCATTATCTGGTGGCATATTAGCTGGATGTTGCGAGAAACTGAACTCACTGGTTCATTGACTCTATCTTAATTGTAGTCTTCATTTAATCATATATTCCATCCTTTCCATTAGCTGAATTGAAGTAAATTATCTTAATAATGTGCTTGCTTAGGCTTCTACTTGTTTGCTAAATATTTTAACAAACTCCGTAAGAAATTTATAGAATAAGTTGTCCTCTCAGATTGCAACATGGATCATGAACACAAGCATAGTCAAAGAAAATATTTACAAGGCACTTGACTCCGTGTCCAAAGTGACAGGGATATTTCAGAATGGATAAACAGTGAATTAAAGAAAATAGTATAACACAATTCCCCAAATAAATCTAAGCAAAAAAATAATTTTCACAAAGTTCCTTTAAGACAAAAAAATAGCTTGTACATCTTTACTTGTGAAGAAGTTAAAATACAGATGTTCAATAACTTTATTTAAAATTCTTTAATGTATTAATTTAAGGTAAGAAGAAACTTCTTATAATAGCTTTTGTTAGATTATAAATCATTGTATAACGAAATGCTAAAATGTCAGTCATCTCTTTTACAATTGGAAACATTTCTGTCAGGGAGCAGAAAATTTTAAAATCTGTATGATCTTACTCACTTTCATGCAGAAAGTCCTGCATGTTACAATGAATAAAACTGATAACATTTATAAGAAATAACATTGAACAGGAAGACAGCTTGTGCTACAAAAACTGTGAACTATTAGAGATAATGATTCAGGAAGAGAACAATGGAACGAGGACAGTAAACACCCAGGAACCAGATTGCAGTGACCCAAGATGGAAGGTAGTTTTTAGGATCAAACAGGTCTATCAGAAAAAGGAGCTGAAGAAAGCGGTCAGACTGTCTGGAAGAACACACACTGAAAGAGTACAAACTTTTCCAAGAAGCAGCATAGAAAGTGATGGATTTGGCGTAATAATGGTCTCTTGAATGACCTGCATACAGATTGCCAGAGACAAATATAAAACAAACCCAGAATTGTATAGGAACAAACTCAGAAGGCATATTACTGATAAAGAGCAAGCTCAAACAACGAGCTGTCACAGTCCTCAGTGATGTGACCCCGAGGCTGCAGGTGCATGTGGCAGCAGTAATTATTTTCCAGCATGGGCAGGTCACCCATCAGCTGGGCAGCCCACTGCAGCTATGCAAACATTTCCTCCAGCTGACCGGAGGCATGGGTTCGAGCAGCTGGGGAGAAGGTCTGGCGATGTTAAACAGCATTGCCTCCAAGGGAGTGAATACGGAACCGTGGCCTTCAGATGGCTGAAAAATCCAATGTCTTTTCTCTTTATTCCCTTCTTCAGTAGAAAGATTAACTGTGGTCAGTGAAGTAATGCCACTAATGAAGTACTCAGGGGAGAATAAGGAAGAATATGTTATTGATCATTTGCATAAATTAGAAATCTGAAGAAATTCAGATGTGTTAGCCCTGGTAAATTCACCTCAAAGCCTGTGGAAGTCTGGCTAAAGCAATCTTAAATATGTTAGAACATACTTGCAAGAATTTGATTAAAACAGGAGAGGCTGAAGAACAGGAAGCCAAAGATTGTCCCTATCTCTTTACACAAAAACAGGAAAAGAGAAAGGAAAGAGGACCCACAGAATTATATCCCTAACTTCATTTACTGTAAACTTATTGAAACAAAGAATCAACATACTAGCAAGAACACAAGGTGATAAGTAACAGCCAATATGATTTTATCAGAAACTGAATCAGGTTAAATCATGTCTGTTCCTTTTTAGGAGAGATAATGGGGTTTGTGGTTAGGGAAGGAGCAACAGGTGTGATATATCTTGATTTCAGTAAGCATTTTGACACTGCTTGATATTCTCATAAGCACACTATGAAAACATCACTTAGACCAAAGTATTGTCATATAGATTGAATAAGTGGCTTGAAAATTGCAAAGAAATAGCTACCCACTGTTCTCTATCAAATTAATGATGTTAGCCAATGGGGTTCAGTAGAATTCCATCTGGGTCCAGTACTATCCAGTAGTTTCACTAGTCACTTGGTTATCTGAAGACATATTATGCCTTTTACACTTCCAGATGGAAGCAAGCTGGCAGTGGTTGCAAGTCCCATAGAGGACAAGATTAGAATTAAAATAATCTTGAGAAACTGACAAAGGGTCTGGAAAAAAATAGGATGTGATTCAGTAAGACCAAGTGCAAATTACTATACTTAAGTAGGAATAATGAAGTACTCAAAGACAGAATAGGGTGAACAACAGGCCACATAGCAGTTCCACAGAATAATGAATCACACCCTGACTATGACTTAATAATATCATAGTGTTGGGAAAGAAATCAGACGGCATACTGGGATGCAAAACTGAATTTCAGGGTGAACCAGGAGTGCCCTAATACACAGCACCAATAAGGCATCGGTTGACAGATTGTGTATATTTGGGAGACTTCCCTTCAGCAAAGATGAGAACCAATTAGAGGATGTCCAGATGAGAATTATAAGGATGATCAAACATCTAGAAAACATGACCTCTGTTGAAAGCTTATGATACCAGATTACACACTCCCTTAAAACTTCTGGATCTGGGAGGCTGCATTTACAGTGTATTGTTAGCTCACATTGTTCATAGAAAGATTAAGTGCAAAGAGCTTCTTCAGGCTGCTGCCATCTAAACCACTTATCAAACAATTTTATTCTAGAAATAATAAGTTCCTGTCAGAGGATAAAAATCTTAACAGAGCTTTTCAAATTCAATTACAACATGAAACAACTACTAATATCGAAAGACTCAAGGGTTTTCTCATTAGTATTTTAAAGCAGCATGACAGATTATTTTGAGTGTTTCAATAATGATTCATACTTCTTGTTGAGTCCTCATTGTAAGAGGAAAATCTTAAGACAGTTGAACTGTCTTTTTTCAGGCCAATATACGAAAAACATCATTAAAGTTGTTATGAATCTAGACAGGGCATAACTTTGTCTGACAGCTATAACGAGCGGATGAGATGCAAAGCAGAATCTGATCACTTCAGGTTTTGTGATGGCTGCTATGTGGGCAAGATTCAATTATTAAGAAAGAAATACGACACACTGGAAAACTATCCAAAGCTGAAAAGAGAAACAAGGTGTGTGTGGGTATTCTCTGATGGTGAAGAGATACTATTCAAGATGGTATATTACCTTCCCAGTAGGCTAAACTAATAATCAACGTGAAATAGTAAATATCTTCAACACTAAACAAAACATAAGTTGCTGCTGGACCCTGGGCTGTACATGAGAATAACTTTGTAATCCTTGCTAGGAAGCATCTTTGAGACATTACCAGCCAGATGTCCAAGTACCTGCACCTATCCAGAAGGTGGACAGATGCCTAAACATATACATCTAATATAATTTTAGGAATCATAGAGTACTCTGCCAAACTTCTAGCTACCCCTCCATGAGGTCAATACCTTGTAGGTTCCACTTCACACCCACTTACTGTATGCAAATGTCTTTAGGCATTTAAAATAGCCAGCTGAAAACTTGGTGGGATAGCATGAGGTGCCTACAATGACACCAAGTGCTTTCATTTAGAAGGCAAAAGATATCTTCCAAATTGGCGAGAAATAAAAAAAAAAGGTATTCTAGAAAGTCTTTCTTCATTGTCTAAATTTTACCTTACTTATAATGAGGCAAATGTGATTAGGTTTCGTACAGTTGTACTGCACACAATGCTTGATGTTCTTCCTGTCTACATCATACAGCTTGACCCTGTTGAGTCAAGCTGAATTAGACGTGGGTTGGGGGTAGTTGTACCTAGCTAGATTAAAGTCTTCCCAGAGTAGGCAGAGGAGTGCAAGAACCTAGAACCGGTCCACAGGGTGCAAGAGAATTTTCTTCCAAAAGGTGTGATTGTGTTCTGTGGTCAAAAAGGCACCAAGAAACACAAGTTTCAGGTGAAAAATAAGTGGAATGCTTGAAATATATGTCATACTAAAAATATTGTGTAAGCTATGGACATCACCTTCCGAACTCTGGGAAAATAACAAGTTCAGCCAAAGTCTGAAATGACAGTTTCCCCTGTCCTGCATGTACCTCAGAGACATTTAACTAATTAAGAAGGTGGACAATCTTAGTCCAGGCTAAGAATCAGGAATTACTTCACTACAAGATGGTATTGATAAGGAATAGGATAGTTACAATACTTTGGTTTATGCTTTAAGTTTTGAAAAATGACAACAGAGTTCAGGAAGTATGTTTCTCTTTAGCCTGGACCTTCAAAGGAGTGATGTGAGACCATTTTTACACCCTTTCCTGTATCATCTTTCTTGGGAAAATCTGCAAAAGATAGGAGGAGGGCAGAGTGAGGGCCATCAGCTTTCCAAAGAAGGAGGTGAAGGAAGCTGAAAGGAAAGCAGAAGTGCCTGGCTGTGTGTGTATCCGATAACTTTGTTTTCAAGAACAGTTTTGATTCTCAGTGCTTAATGACTGGGAATCAGAGAAGAGGAACTGTACATCAAAAGGCCAGTTAAGGAACAGGATTTCACTGCTTGTCCTACTCTTGCATCAGTGCATACCTGGCTGCCTTTCTGAAAGCATATGCAAAATTAGAAGGCTGTGCTGTCCAAGCTTGGCTGAAGAGGATAAAACAGGTAAAATCTTACCTTAGAATATGTTAAGATATAGTCCAACTACCTTTTAGAGAAAGATGCCAAATAATAGCAATGAGAGCTACAGCAAGTGTGGAAGTGACGATTACAATGTAGGTTGGAGAGTTTCTTGTTCAAACATCCTTTTCTCATCTGCATAGTTCTGCCAAATACTACTGAATGGTGGTTCTTGCTGTGAAAACTTTTATCAATAAAGTTTGTATAGCTTTATTAAGATTTAGTTGACTAAAATGAGTGTATAAACATGAGTGATTATTATACTGAAAAAGTGGTAGTACTATATAGAAGGAAAATATTTTATAATTGCAACATTTCAATACAAAAATTCCTGAAAGCTGTATCCATCTCAGATTTCTAAGACAGGTCAAGAGGTTACACTGGCAAAATAACTATCATTTTATCTTTTTTTTTTTTTTTCTTCAGAAAAGGAAGCTGTAATTTTTGCAGTAAACAGTAGCAAATGCCATTTCCTTCATTTTTGTATTTTCTCTTTTCAATATATGCCTATCTTAACCATTTTGTACCTATGCCATGTCCTATCTATATTAGAGAAGGTGAATAATCCAGGCTGGAAGAATTTTCTCTGCTTATTTGTCTGCACAGAACCCTGGGAAATGAGATATTTTGACTGGCATTTCTAGTTCTTTTATTGTTAGTTGTAGCATTATATATCTCCCAAACACTTTCTAAAAATGTTTACTTCTTCTGAAACTTCCTTAGATGAGTTGTTCAGAAAAACAATTATACCATGGTGTATAAAAATTAATCCATACTATAGCAGAATTCGTACTTTTGGAAGACAATTAATTCAAATAAGGATTTAATGTGTGTGAACATCATTTAAGGTACTGAGTTACTGTCGGAAAGAGAAAAAAGCTATTGACATATTGACAGTTAGGTAAACAACTCTTCTACCGTGCATTTCCTATATTTTCAATAAAATCTTATTAGTTTAATCTATCCTTTGTCCAGATACTGATGTCATCTACCTGGACTTCTGCAAAGCATTTGACACTGTCCCGCATGACATCCTTGTCCCTAAATTGGAGAGATATGGATTTGATGGACTCAGTGGATAAGGAATTGGCTGGATGGTTGCACTCAAACAGTTGTGTTCAATGGCTCGACGTGCAAGTGGAGATCAGTGATGACTGGCATTCCTCAGGGGTCGGTATGGAGACCAGTGCTGTTTAACATCTTTGTCAGTGACATGGACAGTAGGATAAAGTGCACCCTCAGCAAGTTTGCCAACGACACCAACCTGTGTGGAGCAGTCACCATGCTGGAGGGGAGGGATGCCATCCAGAGGGCCCTTGACAGGCTGGAGAGGTGGGACTGTGCGAACCTCATGAAGTTCAACAAGGCCAAGTGCAAGGTCCTGCGCATGCATCACAGCAATCCCAAGCACAACTACAGGCTGGGCGGAGAATAGATTGAGAGCAGCCCTGAGAAGAAGGACTTGGGGGCGTTGGTTGATGAAAAGCGCAACATGAGTCATCAATGCGCACTTGCAGCCCAGAAAGCCAACCATGTCCTGGGCTACATTAAAACCAGTGTGACCAGCAGGTCGAGGGAGGTGGTCCTGCCCCTCTGCTCTGCTCTTGTGAGACCCCACCTGGAGTACTGCATCCAGCTTTGGGGCCCCCAGGACAAGAAAGACATGGAGCTGTTGGAGCAAGTCCAGAGGAGGGCCACGAAGTTGATCAGAGGGATGGAGCACCTCTCCTCTGAAGACAGGCTGAGATAGCTGGGGTTGCTCAGCCTGGAGAAGAGAAGGCTCCAGGGAGACCTTATAGCAGCCTTCCAGTACCTGAAGGGGGCCTACAAGAATGCTGGAGATGGACTGTTTACAAGGGCATGTAGTGACAGGACAAGGGGTAATGGGTTTAAACTAGAAGAGGGTTGATTTAGATTTGATGTAAGGAAGAAATTCTTCACTGTGAAGGTGGTGAGGCACTGGAACAGGTTGCCCAGAGAGGTTGTGGATGCCTCATCCCTGGAAGTGTTTAAGATCAGGTTGGATGGGGCTTTGGGCAATGTGGTCTAGTGGAGGTTGTCCCTGTCCATGGCAGGGGGGTTGGAACTAGATGATCTTTGAGGTCCCTTCCAACCCAAACCATTCTATGATTCTATGATAAAGTACTTTACAGACCCAGTTTCACGTGTTTAAAATATCCTTCTTTTTTAAAGTGATGGACTAGCAAGAATAAAGAATTCCAGTTGGTGCAGCACATATGAAAGCATTATCTTCTCTTAGGGAAGTGACTGAAGTTTTGTCTTCTGCCCAGCTTAGCGAGTTTAACATAACTAATATGCAATAGACATTAACAGTTAGCTTATCTTATTTTGTGTCCTAAGGGTTTTTATGTCCGTGTTGAAAACTGACAAAATGAAGAGGTAAAGGGGAAGAAGGAGAGATATTAAAAGTGAACTAGAGGTTATGTGGGAAAGAGAACTGGGTGAACCAGAGCAAAATCCTTCCTTGTATTTTCTCATTGCTTGCTTGCAGGAGGCCAGCTGACTCCACAAAGGGCTATGGAAATAGCTGTGTATAATCTGCAGTTTAGCAAGGATTTCAGACTAACTGTGCTTTCTAATGCTATTGCCTTGCTTATTTTCCCCTTCAAAAGAGGATCTACTGGAAAGTTATCTATTTATATTGCAGAGAAATTGTATGTTTTCGATGTAATGGTTAGTGTCTCCAGCTGTGGAGCTCAAGGACACCGTACGTCATGATGGTTAGCTGTTTTCTGTCCTCATCTCTCATGAAGCTAACTTCTAGTCAGAGCAGCAAGTTAAGATCAAGAAAAGAGGGAACCTGTGTTTTAGGCTTTATATATCTAAAGCATTCTGCAGTCATAGCTCAGCTAAATTCAAAGAAAAGCACTTAATGAAGGCAATTTGTCTGCTTTAAAAAAGTATCTCACTGTAGCAGTAGTTCAGGTTGGCAGACCTTAGGACAGACACATTTGAGACTGCTTGGGTCCTTGGGAGAGGACAACCAACCTCAGCTGAATCCAGCTGGACTGTCCTAGTGATTGATGTATTAACAGAAGAACAGGTGACCATAGAAACTGTTTTGACGTGGTACAGAAAAAACTTTTCTATTCCTAAAAAACTCAGTAGAGGGTTTACAAGGTCCTACAATAACTGCTTGAACTGTTACTTTTATAGCATATTTTAAGCAAGTGCTCAATAAAAATATGGCACACTACTGTATAGAGGGGATATTTAAACCTGTGTATTGGGTCTGGCTGAGATGGAGTTAATTTTTGCCACAGCAGCCCTCACAGTGCTGTGCTGTGTATTGGTAACTAGTAAGGTGTTGAAAACACCCCGATGTTGTGGCTGCTGCTGAGCAGCGCTGGCACAGCACCCAGGCTGTCCCTCTCCAGCATTGCCCCCTCAGCAGCAGGCTGGGCCTGGGCAAGATCTTGGGAGGGGACACAGCCAGGACAGCTGACCCCAACTGACCAAAGGGATATCCAAAGGGATATGTCTGCTCAGCGATAAAAGCTAAGAGAAAGGGGAGGGAAGGGGGGTGTATTTGTTATTTACAGTGTTTATCTTCAGAGCAACTGCTACACGTACTGAAGCCATGCTTCCCAGGAAGTGGCCGGACATCGCCTGCTGATGAATAAATCTTTTGGTTTTCCTTTGCTTCCATGCATGACCTTTTCTTTTAATTTATTAAATTGCCTTTATCTTGACCCACAAGTTTTTTTCCATCTTATTTTCTTCCCCCTGTCCTGCTGAAGAGGGGAGTAATAGAGCA
Source organism: Balearica regulorum gibbericeps (assembly GCF_011004875.1). Classification (NCBI taxonomy): domain Eukaryota; kingdom Metazoa; phylum Chordata; class Aves; order Gruiformes; family Gruidae; genus Balearica; species Balearica regulorum. The sequence goes on from NC_046185.1 coordinate 39,845,281, forward strand.
GCTTGGTGGGCACTTGGTATCCAGCCAAGGTCAACTCACCACAACCTGCCAAGATAAGTTTGCAAAACGTCTAAAAAAACCTGACTAGGTATTGCAGCTGAGGCAGCTGAGAGACACGTGTTTTATTCAGTGAATAAAAGTTGATACTGAGATAGCATTTATTGGATTATAAACAAGGTAGCATTCAAACATGGCTTTATTGAAACATTATTTTAATAATGTTTAAGATCAAATGATTCCAGATGGTTAATCTGGAATCCCCACAGCTAGGTCTGTCAGATATACTAAAAATTTAATCAGACTTTTAACACACCGATGGGCTTTGAACAGCCTGGATCCTCAGGAAAAAAAAAAATTCCTCAGGAACAATCATGAAGAGATTGATGAAGATATCTGAATCGTAGGCAGTAGCAGTTATGAACATCAAGAGAATGCTTGAGTGCACTGAATTCAGGCAGAAGATAACAGCATATTAAAGCAAAGCAACTGTAGCCAAGAATAATGCACTTCTAACATAGGAAACTGTGCTTTTGATTTTCCCTATCTTGCTGAAGAAAGGTGGCTGAGACTTCAAATCTTGAAAATAAAGGCACATATATAAAGGATTAGCAAATATTTATTTTAACACTTTGTGCAAGACTTACCTATAGATGAAGATCACAGTAATGATTATCTGTTTATCGCCTTTGTCAACCATGGCAGCGGGGTTGGAAACAGATGATCTTTAAGGTCCCTTCCCACCCAAACCATTCTATGAATCTATGATCTCTAACATTTCACTACTGACAGAATATGGCAAATGACTGTCCCTGTTTTGCTACGGACAGAAGCTATTCAACCTAGAATGAGTACAGAGTAGATACTTTCCACTCCCTTCCCTTCACAGAAATGCAAAAATTATGCTTACTTCTATAAGACCAAAAATTGCTAATTAACCCTCATATGAGGTACATATCTACACACTGATATTTTCATTTAATAGTTATGGAAGCGTAATTTTTAAACTATTCCCTCCCCCTGCAGTGTCACACAGAACAAGAACAAGGACCAAGACCTATCAGTTTACAGGTTTCCATCAGCGAACCACTTAGGCTTTGTCTCAGTTTTTAAAGGTACACAGTGTGTTAAAAGATGTAAGTCAAATAATGATAACTCATGGACTTATTTTAGAGCTTTTGTGATAAACGCCCAAGGAGAGATGAGGTCTTAAAATTATTTAAAAAAAATATTTAGATACTGGAGTTTAACTATAGACTGGCAGAATAAGAGAAGCCTAAATCCTAATCCCATGTCACATGCCAGCCAACATCTGAAATCTCACGTTGACATAAGCAGGACAGGCCAAGCGCCAGGTGCAAATCAGGCCTCTAACCCATCCTTATCCCTGTTTCTTGTCTACCAAATACTTCTGATATTACTTCACACTACTTTTCCAAGGCAAGGCAGAAGGCACTCTAATCTCATGACCACTTTACACACCTCAAGTGGTGTTTCTGAGGTACTGCGATATAGTGAGTGAGAAGCTGATCTGACATGAAGGAAAATTAGCTTCTTCTCCCAGATCTGCTGAAGCATTCCACCGAGTCCACTGTGCCCGCTGTGTTTCACCTATTACATGACTAAAACCAAGTGAAAGGGCGCACCTCTTTCTTAGGGATGTGGCATCCCATCACCCCAAGCTTTAAAAATATCTGTCTCTCTCAGCTGCTCCCTAGAAGTCCAATTCTGCCAAGGCTCACGCTGTCCTGAAAAGCTAGTCTAAAAACCAGTTGCACCCAAAGGCATTTCAGTGACTTTCCAGAGACGGATCTGAGGCTGCTCCACACAACCCACCTACCCCTGGCTCCCCAGAGGAAAATCCGTGCAGAGCGGGGATCTGAGCCACTGCAACATTGGATTTCTCCATACGAAAGGCGGGGGAATAAGGATGCGCCACACAAGTAATATTGGCCAGATTAACTGGATGATTGTATCAAAGCCCCTAATAACAGCCTATGGGTACTACAGCCCCACAAAACCTCTCCTGTCTGCAGCTAATTGTTTCTGCTGTGGGTCTGCCTGACCTTACAGGGTGATTAATAACACTTTCTCTCATTACTGGAGTTTACAACTCCCATGTCAGGTCATAGCCTGTTTCTCCCATAGGTAAAACTAATCCAGAGCTAAATGAGGGATCCCATGTCATGACAATTATTGTCTCAATTAGTGACATTATTAATATGCTCTAGCAAAAGAACAACCATGCTTTACTGCATTAACAGGTGGAAATGTTCAATTCTTAATTAACTTTATAGGACAGAAAATTATCAGACTACATCTAGAAAGGTCAAATTAAAGGGTAAGAGAAGAGCAGAACTATATTATAATAAATTCTGTAGCCAGGGAGCCCATTTCAAGTTGTAGAACTCTCTGCAATTGACAGAAAAGCAAAAAGCCAAAGACCCCTTCACATAGGGACAATTTCTGAAGGTATGTGCAGCGTTCTTCTAAGAAATCAATACTGCATTTGCAGAACAAATTACTGCACAAATGCTAACGTGCATATGCACTGTTGACTGCCTCTGCATTTAGAAACTCCCAATCATAATTCAGAGTAACAGGAAAAGCCTCCCCAATCTACTTTTTCATTGACTACTTAGCCAGCCATGCGGCAGGAATTCTCTCACCTTTCAAGCCTTATGTCCTTCTATTATTTCCCTGGTTTCCACTCTCCTTACTCAATGAAAGATGATATGAGGAAGATTCACAATATAGTAGAGAAGAATGTAAAAATAACAGTTTTTACACAGCACTTGCAAATACTTGAATGTTCTTGAAGGTTGAAAACTCAATAGTAGGCAAATCTAGGCTCTCCTTTGAAATTCCCAGGCTTCCAATGAACCTCTTCTTTTTTTTTTTTTTTTTTTAACCCAGTCGTTCTGGTTTTTAATGCTCTCTCTTGTTCATGTTTTTTTTTCCTAAGGATTATCTCATACAGCGTTTATAGAATTAGTGTTTTCAGAATTAGGGTTTTCAGAATACCACTAAATACTGTATTTGTGTGGAGGAATTAGTCTCAGTTTTTAAAGACTGGAGCTATTTTCCCTTAATAAAGCTTGTTTTCATATTTTCAGTCCTCACAACTTCACTGCAACAGAACTGAACAATATGGTATTTCACATGCAAACTTAGCTGTGGAAATCCAGAACAAAGTCTTCAAGCTTCATGTTTGGATATCCAGCAGGTCAAACAGTCTGAGGAGGTCTCAGGGCACTTTACCAAATTATTTTGCTTTGTTGTATTTCAAAATTGATTTAGACTGGAAACTCATCTTTGTCCAAAGGTTTTGGCAGATGCCTTCAAATACTTGGATGGAGGGCAAATTGAGTAAATCATTATTTATACATTTAAGAGGATTTATGTGTATTTTATAGAGTCTAAAATCCTTGCAATAAACATTGCCTGTTCTGCTGAGAAGCTTCTATAGTCAATGTGTTGCCAAAGCTTGCTTTCAGACTTTGTGTGGCCTCAGTGAAGCTGGCCACAACAGGAGGACTGACAGCCAAGGAACATGCACAAAAGGGAGAGAGCACTTTGGGGTATGGGAATAACACAAGAAACTCTGTGAGATGGTAGAATTAGTTTGAAAGTGAGCAGAATACGGTATTCTATAATGATTGCCATGATCTCAGCAGCAGAGGAACTGAGTGAAGAGCTTCTTTCCCTTTCATTATTATTATGGTTATTACTGCTGCTGTAAGGAAATGGTACCCGAAAATTGATAGGAGACTGATGTGCTATTTCTTTTTCATTAGTTGCTGTTATTACTTAATCTAAACTACAGTTATCACTTAAACTCTCAGCATTTTTGATTTTTTAAATGGCATCAGAGAATGTATTTTGTAGATGTGGTAAAATCTGTACAGAAAGGAAAAAAAAAAAATCCCTTCTTATTTAAATGAGTGGGAGTTTTGTGATTCATTGCACCAGGGCCAGGATTTCATTCACATTCTTGACTTCTCTCAGATTCCTGCTTCTCACTTTGCTAACAACAGTGATGTCTAAAATAATTTCTCATTTTAGGAACTAGCATCCTGCCCTTTCCTTGTTAACTGCTTCTGTATCTCTTATCTGACAAGGGAGCCAGTAGGGTCATTTAAAGACTTTGGTTGTTTTGGTTTATACAGAAAAAAGAAAAATATTTTGCTTTTCAGCACCCAGAGTCTTTGACAAGGGAGGCTGAAGTTACCCAGGCACTTCCATCACCAGCGAGGTGGATTCCTCACCCTGAATCCCCTTTGGTGTCTCCTGTTTGCCTGTGGCATGACCTGCTGCTCGTCTCTCAGCTGTGCTGCTGGCACTGTTTCTGCATGCAGGCTGTAAGACTGGTGGTAGAAACGTCCAAGCTTTTGAAAAAGGTGAAGGGGGGAAAAAAAATTAAAATAATAAACTCGAAAGAAAAAGATTTAAAGTGTGCCAGTACAAGAATTTACATCAGTAAAGAGACAGGGAGCTGCTGCATCCTGGGTCAGAGCATCGTCTTCCGAAATTGTCTTTCCTGCTCTGAAAGCGGGTCGGTGAGGCTGTGCCCCAAGGGGCTCCTCCGCTCGGAAAGTCCTGCCTGGCGAAGGGTGATGCTCCCACTCTGCACCCCGCCAGCAGTGATTAGCCATGCAGAGCACTCCTTGAATTTTCACTTCTTGCATTTTTTTGTTATTCATGACCCTATCACAATGTTTCTGCAAGGGAAACATTCACTGAATTGAAGCTTCGAATGGGTTTCAACACTTGATTCTTTTTCTCTCTCTCTCTTTTTTTTTTTTTTTTTTTCAAATCCATAACATATTTACGTATGGAATAGAACCAGTTTCTCTCTCACTTCTTTTCATATTCATTACTACTCTGTTGACAAGTTAACCTATGGGATATAGAAACCCAAGTACCTTTACTTTGAATCGATAACTTGCAGAAGGGACACTGAACCTCTGGAAGTCCTTATGTAAAGGGCACATTATCTCTTTAACTTCACAGAGCTTTCCTGTCAAATAAATGACCTACGATCTCAAAGAGTCTTCACCTTCAGGTTTTTCCCCTCTCTCTTTCTCTCTCTCTTTTTATTTATTAAAATATGGATCAAAATCACATTTTCTTCTGATGCTCTTTCATCATGACTATGAATGAGTGCAAAATTTTCCCTGGAAATAAAATGACTGTGTTCATTTTCCAACAGATATTCAGATAATGAAAATGCTTTCACAAGTCATGTATTTATAGATTTGATTGAGAGTCTACTTTCAAGAAGAAGAAACCAGTCATATTTATTTCAGAGTTCCCCAAATCAGGCATTATTTGTCCTCCATCTTCTTAAACTGTCTAATTATATGTTTTAAAATGTATTTATATCATGATACCTATTGTGACTACTTTTAATCCAGTAGATTTACGTTTATATCTTTACTTTAATATCCCAGGTGGTGTATGCTTAGAATGAATATTGTTAGAATGAATATTGCTACCTCTGCAAGGTAGCAGATTTTGCCTCTAGTTTTATCTACCGGATAAAAGCAGTTTGGATTTTTTTTGTCAATAAAAAAAAAAGCAGGAGACAGCTGCTTAGTTTTACTGCTCTTGTCTCCACTAACATCCTCATTTGTTCTTATGAGATGAATCATTTTCTTCCTTCCAGTCAGAATCAGTGGTCAAATAGAAAATGTGAATGGCACATAACGAAGTAAATAAGGCACGATGCGAGGGGAAATCTGGTTGGTTAGAGCAGAGGTGTAGGATATAAGGACAATAATAGAGCTCTAAAAGTGCCATATGGTGACTAAAAGACTCAATTTGTTTCACAAGCGCTGCATTACACTAGATAAAAGGCCTTTTATATCAGCTTCTTTATATCTCATCTTCGCAAATCGGCCCTACTTTATTCCTTCATTCATTTACATATTTTTCTGTTGTTAACAGCAAATGTAAGAAAGCCCAAAATTGCCCAAGTTCCTTAAAAAAATCAGATTTATTCTTCACAAGGTTGCAAATGTATGAATAGTCTTAGAGCTAGAAAATATATCTATTACACTTTTGCCCAAGTAAAATATAGTAAAATACACTATATGGATAGAAATAGGAGTTATCCATAAATTTAGAATTCACTAACATATACCAGGTGATTGTGTTAATCAACCAGGCCATGAAATAAGTAATTTGCATCGTTTATTTTTTGATTGACATAATATCAGTTTAATGTATACATGCTAAAATATGTTATTTATATTTCAATTTTAGAGAAAATACGGCAAACAGGGTTTTAAGAAAGGAAATTACTATCTGGCCACATTTGATAGAAAACAAATTGCATTGGGGTGCTAATTAGATAGACCCCTAATTTGGCCAAAACGACAAGCTTTATATCTAAGCAATTCAATTGTATGGCTTTTCATTTCTGTACAAATAATAAATAGATACATAAAGCCAACATTTGATATAGAGGACTTGGTTTTAATCTTGCTTAAACTAGCATAAATCAAAGGCTGCTCGGCTAACGGCAGTAGAAATATAGCAATGTAAAATAAGTGTGAAATGAGAATTAAGCCTGTACTCTCCTTTTGGCATAGCTTTTTTCTTCCGAGATGTAGTATTGTGTGCTGTTCTCTCAGCACCAAAGACACTATCTTTGCCAAAGGCATAAAATGTATTGCCTGGCAGACAGTAAAAGAACTCATATTAACGTAAAATGACACTTTAGAGTAGGGATTGGTTTGCCATACACTCCTGAAAGGCATAGTAAAGGATAATTGCTATTTTCATTAACTATCTCACTTACAGAGTTACTTGCAGTGGTTTAGAAAGCCAGCAACTTGGACCAGTCCCAAAAAACCACAGATAGCTGTCTCTTTGATACCCTGATAGCCAGAGGCAATGTTCAGTCACTTCTGACAGACATGCAGTATCTTTTAATTGAATGCTAGCACTTCAGCCAAGCAAAAATCTTGGAGCTATACAGAACAGAAATGAAAACTGGCCAGGAAAGTGTTTTGAGATTGAAATACTCAACTGTAGTCAGTGGGACGAGATATTTATGGCTGTGAAAATGCCACATAAATCTGTACCTCTCACTTCAAATTCTGTCTTCAAAAAAGAAAAAAACCACCCCACAAAACCAAACATAACAGACTATTATAGCTCATATTCCACTAAGGTTTCATTCAGTTTTATTTTCCATAATCCATATAAGAAATGTGGTCAGTGACCATTAGCAGTAGTGTATCATCTCAAGAACACTTTGAAATATGTGTGAGAAGCCCAAGTGCAATAAAAGACAGACTAGAGCGTAAAGAGTACAACATGCTCTGTTTTTGAGTGTCCGACATACTTGGAGAAAAGGTGAGGAGTCACTGGATAGACATTTAGCAGTGAAAGCTGAGCAAAGAAAAATGGAAAGAGGAAATGAAAGAGAAAGCAAGCAGACTGTCTCCTTGCTTCCCTTCAACCTCTCTGCTTGAGGTTCATTGCTTTAACAAAGCAAAACAAAACAACACAACAGCATCAGGAAAACCTGAATCTGGTGCTCCAGAAGCATGCCCAGTGGAGAATCAGAGTGAGTTGTTATGGCCTGGGGAGTACGAGCTTCCCTACACCATAAATAAATGAGTGCATAAAGAGTCATAGAGCAATGCATATTTCATGAGAGAAAAGATGGACACTAGAATTTAATGAGAGGCTGACATTTTGTAACAAGGAGATTATATTCTCCTCGTCATTACCTCAAAACAGAGATAGCGAGAGCAGTATATGAGAAAAACAGAACAAAGAATATATATAAGAATTTTCTTGTAAGAACACCATTCTTAATACTTAAATATAGATTGATTTGCACTGTTCTGTATCTTCCTAGGTATCTGTTTCTGGAAAGATCAAAATTTGAGCATTAGCCATTTTTTCTGAACATCACATAAAAAGATTCATTTCTGCCATATAATTAAAAAAACAAAACAAAACAAAAAACCGAAAAGAAAACCTTGCACAAGACCATTCTCCTTTTGATAAATCCAGGCCTGTATTTGTGATCATTGATTTACAAAAAAAAAAATATGTTTGCCTAGGATTCAGTTAAGTCTTGCTGCTTACATTCAAATATGATTCCTGCTGATCAGTTTGTATGAGTGAACTACGCCAATCAAAACTGGCACTCCTAAATTTTAATTCTTATTAAGAATTAAACTATAACTTGCTTTGAAAGGAAACCATTAACAATGGAACAAGTAGGAAAATATTGCAATTCATCCTTTTTGTTCTGGGGGACTTCCACGTAGTGATGGTCTGACCGAGTGTACAAGAGCATTGACAGAGCTGAATTTTCACCCTGTTTTCAGCGTGCATTACTAAGTGTTAAAAGTCATCATCACCTTACCCTGTAATTTCCTGTGAATACTTTGTAGATGTCTATCATCACATACAACAGTGAGGCTGTAGTACCCTCTTACATTGGAAAGCTAATACAAAGTTTCTTGAAATCAATAAGAAGGCATAGCATGTTACCTTTATTATTATGGTAAGCAGAAAGTATGGGCTGCTGGAGAGCCCATTGAGTATTTTCAAGTGTTCATTCAAACTCTGAACTTTAACCATTCTCTCTTTTTTCTAATCAGACAACTTAGAGTGTAATTATCTTGATATATGAAAGGAGGAGGGCCATGCAGAAACAATTAATACTTGCAATGTTTATTTCGTCTGCTAGCAGTGGACTTCGCCATCCTTCGCTCCCTCATGGTGCCATTTAATTCTTGTTTAAACAGCTCCATTTTCTTATTTCTTCAGCTGTGACTGTTGGACCATTTCTCATAGTCATGGCTCTCAATATGATAATGGCTTTGCAATTTTCAGGCACCTGTTCCAGATTTGTTTTCCTTCAAGTTTCCTTTATCAACATATTTCTTCTAGAATTACTACCTAGCATGAACAGAATAATTTACCTAGAGTAGACTAAACATAACACTCATACACATCTAAGTTTAGAGGATTTTTCTGTCAGCTCCTAATCCTCTAATGTGTGCATTTATGTGCATTTTGCTTTTGTTGTGCTAAAATATGTTTATATTGATTGACCACATTTGAATTAAATAAGCAAACCCTGTGCTGAAAAGAAAATCAATCCTATTTTAATTCTGAACATATCACTTCGTATGTAGGAGAAAAATATATCCCCAATTAAACATCTGCATGATACCAGACAGACTGAAATACAGATATAGACTGATTTTTCAAAATCGTGTCCTTTAAATACGTATGTAGTAAAAATGGACCAGATTTTTCACAGCCACTATCAAGTCCACTATCTAGCCAACTGTATCCTGGGCTGCATCAAAAGAAGTGTGACCAGCAGGTTGAGAGACGCGATTCTGCCCCTCTACCCTGCTCTCATAAGACCCCACCTGGAGTACTGCATCCAGCTCTGGGATCCCCTGTACAAGAAAGACATGGAGCAAGTCCATAGGAGGGCCATGAAGCTGATCAGAGGGATGGAGCACCTCTCCTATGAGGACAGGCTGAGAGAGTTGGGGTTGTTCAGCCTGGAGAAGAGAAGGCTCTGGGGAGATCTAATTGCAGCTTTCCAGTACCTGAAGGGTCCTACAGGAAAGATGGAGAGGGACTGTGTACAAGGGCATGTAGTGATAGGACAAGGGGGAATGGGTTTAAGCTGAAGGAGGGTCAATTTAGGTTAGATATTAGAAAGAAATTCTTCACTGTGAGGGTGATGAGGCACTGGAACAGGTTGCCCAGAGAAGCTGTGGATGCCCCATCCCTGGAAGTGTTCAAGGCCAGGCTGGATGGGGCTTTGGGCAACCTGGTCTAGTGGAGGGTGTCCCTGTCCTTGGCAGGGGGGTTGGAACTAGATGATCTTTGAGGTCCCTTCCAACCCAAACCATTGATTCTATGATTGTATGATTCTATGATAAGTAATGAGAAAAAGGAAAGCAATTCAAAAGTATATACTGAAAAAAATAAAACTATTTCAATTTTTCTGTATCCTCATTCTATATTTATGATTTAACTCATTTTACAGCTGTCCTATGTGTATCTCTGGAATCTATAGCAATACTTTTTTGCTAAATTACTTTTAACTTGCTAAATTATTTTCAGCAATAGTCTAGCTTGTCAATTTTTATCAGGAGCTTTTAGAAGATGTTAATAATTTACATTAGTGGCTATAGATTGGCATTACTATTAAGCCTGGTTAAACAAAATATTCCTGAAGTCTAACTGACCATTTTATACTGAGACTATTATAACACTACCTTCAGTAGTCTTGTGTTCACTATGTCTTTTGATAGTCCTAAGGAACTTTTTCATTGTGGGCTTTCCATTTAAAAATCCACAAGAAAAATGAAAGCATGTTAAAAGAAGTAAAAATAACAGTACTCATAATTAATCCATTTCAGGACTACACGACAGTCTAATCTCTCTATACATACTGGTAAATTTAGTTGCCCAGATAGAATTTTAAGCTTCATGTTTCTAACCCTCATTTTGTTTTTTTCTCTCATGAGCATTTCGCCGGTAACTAGAGCCACATAATTCAAGCTGCTAAGTCTATGAATGTATTTAAGTCTTATTTATATGATCTAAGATTTCTAGGACCGAGTCTCCAGCTCCTCATTCCCATCTCATACCTTCCACTGTTTTCAGAGTCAGAGTCATCAGACTTATTTCAATAAAGCCTGAGTTTGCGCATGCATTCCAAGTGATGCCAAAAAAGCACCTCCTTTGTTTCTTTCTCTGCAGTCCTGGATTACTTACCTCTTGAAGGAGCTCTGGGATACATTTTCTGTCTAAATGTCTAAAAGGCAGTTGCCAGAGTGCTGTATTGCTAAAGCAAGAGAAGATAAAATGTTATTCTTCAGGGCCAAGAAACATCCTTTCTCTGAAAATAGCCTTTAAGTTCAAATGCATTCCTGAATCCAGATTTCCCAGGGCAAAGAAGTAGAAGATAAAAGCAGTGGCGATTCTTCCCACATACGTTGTGGGGAACCAAGAAGCATCTGGCTTGTTACTTAATGACAATTCAAGACAAATAAAGAGAAGCTGTCAAGAGAAACAGCATAGACACTACTGGCTACAATAATATGAATATTGTATTTCCCCTCCTTAATGGGAATTCTAAACATCACAGGCTACCGCTTCACACCACTTTTTAGTCCTTTTATCCTTGTCAAACAGACCTTACACATCCTGCTGCTGCGATGCTACTACTTTTCTCTGTAGTTTGGTGATATGATGAATCCTTCTGGTAAGGTTCAAAGACAGAGATAGGACACGTGTTCTTTTATTTGTCCCATATTAGTCCCCTTCTCTCTCATAAGGCCATCTATTTTATTTCCTCTAAAAAAAATGTGTTCTCTCCACGTTCTTTGCTCCACTCTCCATCATTCCTTGTGTCTCAGACCCTGCGATCGTGACATCAGCTGCCTCTTTGTGCCGGCTTCAGTGTCTCGGTGTTACCCATACTCCTCCTTTTGGTGTTCCCACAGTCTCTCCTCATCCCCATACCTTTTCATTTCATTACTCATCCCCATCAGTTCCCATAGTCTCTTGCACGCTGTCCACAGCCATGGCTCTCGAACATGTCTCTTCATCCGTAGCGTGACAACTGCTCTTGTTATTTTATGTCCCTCCCTCTCTGTTTTCAGGAATGTTGATACTTCCAAAAGCAAAGCTGCTGCACCTTTTCTGCACAAGCTTCTTTCATAGTCCTTTTTGTCAACTACTGTATTATTTCAGTTACTTTCATATAAAATATTAAAGTTGGTTTTCATTAGTTTCCCTTTCCTTCCTTTTTTATGTTTGTATCAGTATTCTCGCACACAAACTAATCTTACTTCTCCCCATATAACTGTTCTAAATTCCTCTGTTCTCCTCCACTGCTATCTGAAACCATGATAAGGCTATGGTTTTATTTTTTCTTTGTGTTTTATCAGAACAACAAATCATCCTCTTTTTTAGCCTTCTTGGACTTCTTTGCTTTCAAAAATGAATTTACAACTATTTATAGCAACAAAACTGGAAGGCAGTATCTGGAAGGGCAAAGCGTGCTCCGATAAGACTGAAATAAGTAATCTGTCACAGGATGGACAAGAGAATGAAGCAAGGCCATGCTCATTAAAAATGCATGTTAATTCCTCAAGCAATGTATCTCATAGCCTTTCTAACACAGCCTAACCCTTTTACTGTTAGCTGGGACTTCTCAGAAAACAGATATTAACAAAGTCTTGCGGCAGTGATGAATAGACACTAGTAGATCCTTCTGCTCTCTGTGAAGAGAAAATGTCTTTTAGTGGCAGAAAATTAGACCTTTATTCTCTCCAGTCCACAGGGAGCTTTCAGTTATGCAGTTAAACAAATGGCATGTGCTCCTCTTTTCTTCATTTATTCTGTTGGTAGTATCTGTGCAGGCTTTATCCTTGTGAGACTGTTAGCATTATGCCATTTAAGATTAATTGAGCAAGGTTAGGAAATAAATTAATATGATTTCATTAATATTTGAACAGCGTGTTACAACTGCCTATAAGATTATTTATAGCTCTTTGTGCATCACAGTATCATTAATATATATTGTGTAAATGAAAAAATTATATTCAAAATATGTTTGATCTTGTGAATTAAAATACATACTACAGGTTGAGTGCATGTAATAAACACATCAGTTATTAAAATAAATGCATATGTGCATTAGCTAATTATTTTATTTACATTTCCCAACTAGCGGCAGAATGAATCCATATATGTGACACAATTCCATAAATTAGTCACACTGTAAGTAAATTGACCTTACTTCACCTTTCCAAACAGCCTTAGAATGTTTAAAAAAAAGAGAATATTTTTACATGCTCAGAAATTCTATTGCTTAAGCACCAAACCCTAGACCTATTTATAAAAAAATGTACTAATTTTAAGCAAAGATATAATTTTAGTTTTACTTTGTTGGTCCAAATAGAGGCAGTTAGTTAGAGTAAGGCTCAGAGAACTCCCCAGTGTAGCAAGCACCCAGTCCACTCAGTACAGTGGTCAACGTTTTATTCAGAGGAAAGATCAGATTAACTTGTTGTTAGTGTAGAAAACCAGATATGTAATTTCCCAAATATGCACATTATGCTAACCTAGGAAAAGATACGAACAGACAAAATCAAATAACAAGCAAGAAAGTGGCAATATGGACAGGAACAGGAGCCTGAGATTCAAGTGGTGAAAAAAAAGCAGGTCAGCACATTCTGAAAATAATCATCTAAAACATAACTTTTCTGATGGAAATATTTGGAAAGCAATAATACTGCGAGAGACCAAGCGGAAATACAGGGTAGTAAATTGGATATGAATCTGTGCTGGGAAACAAAGGAAGTCAGTGTGATTTTGGGCTGGATAGACATAAACAGTGCATGCTAGGACACCGGTAGCATCTTTCTACACAGCACCGATAAACTCACATCTGGGATATTCCACCTCAGTATGAGAAGATGCCAACAAACAGAAATTTTGAGGAAAATAAAGATATAAATGCAAGTGAGAAATGGAGTTTTCACATTTGAAAATATGAAAATAATGAAAAAAAAAATCACCCAAGATTCTAGAAATAGAATATAACACTGGAGTCCTGAATTTATAGTTCTGTACCTTTATGTATGATTTACTTAAAATATACTTGTTTTCAAAACAACAAGAATTTCTGTTCAACACCTTTCAAGTAAAGCTACTTTAAAAAGAAAAACAAACATATTAACACAGATATGAATTCAGCAGATTAACCCACTTTACGTTTCTTTTCCTTAATTTTCATTTTCAGTTGTTGCCCATTATGCATTGTTAAGGTGAAGTGCTGAAATAAAGGAACGTATATTTCAGGAGATACAAAACGGAAGAGGAAAAAAAACCAAAAACTTTTCTCAAAGATTTAACAATAGTGAGTAAATAGTATTTCTTCAGACTTTCTGCCCTTCAGTGTGTTCTGAGCAAGTGGTCATGTTTTGCTTTTCTTACAGATGTAGCAATATTTTCTAACTCTAGAGTGTTACTTCGGAGATCATAATCTTTTATATATATATGCAATATATGTAAGTAAATCAACTTGAAAGACAAAGATTAAAGTACCAGAAAATAGTTGTGATAATGGGATAGAATGAGAATCAGATTTTTTCTTGTGTTAAACAACAGGAAATGTTACAACTGTCATTTAGAATTGGATTATATGTTTTGAAGCAGGCTTCTCTGACCCTGTATGGATGTTGAACAGAAGAACTATTATTTTTGCATCTGTGGTTTAAATGGATTGTTAATTTTAACCTTTGCTTGTAAGACAACAGAGCAATGACAGAAAGAGGGCAGGAGAGCAGAGCCAACCCAGGCTCTACATCACCACTCGGGGCAAGACACAGGGTGACAAATTGCTCAGATTCAAAATTTTCCATCTCAAAATCCGTGAGGTCGCGCAGAGAAATTAGGGTTGCCCAGTATTTCCTGATAGTTCCAATTTCCTCTGATCACTCATTCTCAAGGACAGTGAACCACTGAGTTCCGTGGTTTCCCCAAGCATCTTTCTTTGCTAAAGCTGAGAGATTTGCTGCAATTTATTGCCATGCCCAGAACAAAATGTCAGATGGTTTTAACCAGCTGTTTGACTGAAGAGCAATGCCTTGGGTTCATTAGGGCAACACAGGAAGTATTTGCAGACAGTGTGCTAGTTATTTGTTGTTGTTTCTTTTTCAAATTAAAGAAAATGTCAAAGTTGGCCAGTTAGAAATGCTAGGGGAAAAAGAAAAAAAAAGCCTGATTAAGATCTAGCATATACAGAATTTTATATTAATGGCAAAAAATGTGCATGGTCTAAAATGCAGGTATCATATATAAATATCTCTGTGTCTTGAATAATTATAGTTTAAAAAATACTGTTCAATATCTCAAAGAAATAAGAGGAGATTAATGATAAAAGGAGCAGGTATTTCATTTAATCCTAGACCCCTTCTGTAGCTTTTGTTAGTGATAATGACTTTTGAGGCAAACTAATTACCTGATCAGAGACCTACCCCTAAAAAAGCCTGAAGCAAGTGTTGCTTCAAAGGTTTTGCTAAATCCAGTTCTGGTAGATTTTCAAGGCCATCACATTTTGATTTTGATACTTTTGACTGTTCCAGTTGCAACAAAGATGCTCAACCGGGAAAAAGAAATCTTGTGAGAAATACAGGAACGATGTCACAGAAAAAGATGTTTTATGGAAATGAGAGCAGTGCTTTTGAGAATGCAAAGGTACTCAACACTTAGGGGTATCTTTCTGCCTGTGTTTCAGCAGTGTTTTAATGGATCTCTTCACAAAAAGTTCCTGCAGACAATTCCTTTGGCAGTGCATTTTAGGCAGTAGCCTCTTAAATGTCTCCACAAGACATAGCCAGGACTCACCTGTGCACCCACTGAGTTGTTTTTTTACAGATTTTTGTAAAGAGAGACCTTTGGTGCTTACCTGTTTTCTCCCTTTACAACCTCATGCTTACAGTCCTTTAATTTCTGAAGGGAGCTGAACTGACCAGGGAATGGCAGAAAGGATGGCTAGAGTGGAAAGCGAGCGCAGTAATATAAGAGACAGCAAGTCAGAGGACGGGGAAGACTGGTAGGAGATGCCAAGCAGGCAGGCGAAGCCTTGGGCAAGGAGTGGGGTGATGGAGAGGGTGCGCAGCTGAACCGGGATGCTGCTCAAGCCCGTTTTGAGTGCAATGTTAAACATCTCTGAAGATTAAGGTCAGAGTCTGGGTCCCAGAATTTCCTTTCCTTCTTCTTATTTTTTTTTTTTTTTTTTTTTTTTTTAAGGTGAAATGAATGGGACTTTTTCTCAAACTGACCAAAACAAACAACAATTTTACTTTTTAATCATGTGTATCACAAGATTCAAACATTTGCAAATTTAGCAGCAGATGCTGCTTTCTATTGCTGCTATGTGGTGTATCTTGATTTAATCTGAACAAAATAAGTCTTTTCAAATACATCTGGTGATTATTCAAACAATTATGCACACTAAAAATTTATTTTAAATAGGGAAATGCATTTTTAGCATATATATTTCCCAGAAAGCAACTTTCCAAATTGATCTTTGAAAAAGATCTCATCCAAAATTAAGATAACAAAACTCCAAAAACCTTTCAACTATTCCTTATTTAAAGAACAGATATTAATCAATTAAAATGAGTAAAGACAACTTTGAAAATAAAATTATGCAAGCATTTTTATAAATTTAAGATTTTCCAAAATTTTACAGCCAATGCTACTTGCAAACTACAAGTCAGAATCAGTTTACATCTTGGTAGTTTAACCCAAAAAGGGAGCAAGAGTTTGCCAACAAAGCCAGATTATGCCCATTAGCAAAACAAACTATTAAAATGTGATTGCTTACTGTTGCAGCAAAGCACAATTTGAAATTATTTTAGGGAAATTATTTTCCCACTTTTAAATACCTTTTCACAACCCTAGAATTCCTAAGTAATTATATAAATGTATATATAAATATATACATGTACAATATATATAATATGTTTTTATTTATTATTTTATAACTACAATAGTCATCTATATTGTCCTTCTAAGGGCTCATATCTGTATAATTCAACCACCAAAAAAAAGCACAGACAGAAGGAAATACTAGAATTGCTGAGAACATATGTTCTCATTCATATAAACTATTCAGGTTAATATGAATTTTTTCCTTTGAATATTTTGGGAGTGGGTAGCACTTACTCCATGGAGCCAAATGGATTAAGCAGTGAAACAAAGCCTGAGAAAGGCTGGCGGTTTATAACAGCTGCAAAAATATTCCTGCAAAAGTCTGCATTTCCAAGGAGGACAATATTAATGAATGTAAAGTTCCAATGCAATTAGTGTCTTATGAAAATTCTGTTTATTTACATAGCTTCTTTTCTTCTGAAGATATATATCGATTTGCAATTCTCATGCAGTTGTATAGTCCTATGAGTATTTTGAACATAACAAAGCTAAGATAGAGGTCAGCAAGGTGCAATATCCTTCTCATTTTTTTCTGCTTGTAAAAGCATTTTACAATGAGGTAATAAGGCAGAAAAAACCCATAAATGTAAGAAAAGTGCCTGCATGCTTGTGAATCACACTTGCAGATAGAACCAATATAATGAGATTGGTTCAAACTGGGATCATTTCCCAGACTCATTTCAACCTGCAGGTCTTCCTCAGACACTGGTCCCACAGGTTCATTTGAAGCATGTGGGTGCTCAATTAGACTTTTTTATGATGCCTGTTAAATTACACAAGGTGGTCTATGCTCAATCCTGTGAAGCACTCATTAGTGCGGTGTTATAATGGTGAGCAAGCTTGATTGCAAAAGCAGAGGCTGAATAACTTGTTCGTGTTTTCTGAATGAATCGGATTTTAATTGCCTGCCACCTTATACTCCGTGCCATTGCAACGTCTCATCCTAACAAACAGTATCAAAGGCTCTACCAGCTGTGGCCACGCTTTCATCTTCCTTTCAGTAACAGCTTCATCAAGAGGACTTGGGACATAGGACTGTGGTTAACCGAGGAAAGGCGGGCGCTCCTTGGCTCAAAGAGCCCCTGTAGCAAGACGACCGGGCGTCCAGACAATAAGATGAGCACGGCTTTGTGCTCGACTGACCAACGGTGCTGCATCCCTGACAGGATGTTTGACTCTCATATCAGAAATAGCCAGCTTGACTTGATTTCCTTAACTTGCTCACAACTCTCCCTCTTGCTGCTTTGCAAGGCTGCTGGAGGCTGCTGCAAGTTTCCAGGCAGCCTGGAAACTGCTCTGAGCTTTTCATTTCACTCAATGTTTCTTTCAAGCACTTGTGTTCAAAGGGAACATCAATTACTCCAGATCAGAGCCTGATAACTTGTACGAAACAAATCTGTGAGTCTGATGCCTCTGACACATCCCACCTTTGTTCCCTACTAACACTACTGTTACTTGGCTTTTCTTTTCGTTTCTACCTGTCTTGCAGCTACCTGTAACTCAGCAGTGAGCCAGAGAAGAGACCGATCCATGGCTAATAGTGTGAGCACAGTGACACACCGTGTGACAAGTGTATGTCAACTCCAAATAGAGAGAGGTCGTAGGACTAAACCGGTTAATAACGCAGTAATGGCTGCACAGCCCAGCGCCGGGGGAGTGATGACACTGGCAGTGCGTCGCCAGGGAAGAACATTCCCCAAGAGAAGCCCACGGGTGAGGCCGCGTCACCTCTCTGTGCATTTGGTGATGTGTTCGTTGTATAAGTTACTTCACTGATTCTGATGAGCTCCCCTCCACAGTCAGGCGCTGCTCGGCTGGCAAAACCTGGCCTCACGGAGCAGTCGCGCGAGGTAGCAGGCAAACCGCAGCCAGCGTGCAGGAGGAACATTCCTGCTTCTAATCCGCAGTGTAATTTCAGGTGACATTAGACTGGTGCATAACACATTTCACACAAATATTTACTAAGGGATGACTAAGGTAGTAGTACTGACAAAGCTCTTACTGGCTCACAACTATATCTATTTCCATGCTGAACTCCTTGAGAGAGAATCTATACTTTCTGCGTATTTCATTTACAGCAGAAGTAATTGAAAAATCATTTTACCTCTGGCTGCTATGTAGAATGTGGAAAAATGACATTTTCTAGGATTGCTACACAATGCTCCCTTCATATTAGAGGAGTCTCTGAATGGAGAAAGTGACTTTTAGCGATTCCCTCAGTAGCAAAATAATATACATGAGGCAAGATAATATCTGTTATCAGATCAGCTTCCAGACATGAAGAAGGAATCATGTACCTGGGACCTTGTTTGCTCTTACCAGCTACAACCATCGGTCTGATTTCTGTTTCCTGAGTTTTGTACAAGCTTTGCAGGGGCCTTGGGAAGAGCCTCACAGATGCCAGCAGAGAGATGCCATCAAAGTTTAGACTGGCAAGACAGAAGAGGACCAGCCTTAGGGAGGCCCTGTGGTCACACCGTGAGAGCACAAGCAACCCATGAAGAAAGAAGGTCATTTTGTCTAAGATATAAATGAGGCTCACTGCTCAATTCTTTTTTATTATATAGTGGGTGGAATTTTTAAATGATGCGTTTTGGGAATGTAGTGCAAGTATAAGGTAGGATGACATCATCAGTTAAAGTCTACCTTAGGTAGCATATTCTCTGCTGGGCACCACACTTCAGGAAATATTGGAGAGAATCCAGAGCACAATGGCAATGATCACGTGCATGAGAAGAGTGACCTAAAGTCACAACTGGAAGAATTAGTACAGCCAGCTGGAGAAGAAAAGACCATGGTAAGCAGCAGGATGTGTGATAATAGTTTTCAAATATGTGAAAAAAAATTCTTGAGAGAAATGTAATCAATTTTTTCCCTTGTTTACTGAATGAAAAACATGGGGGGGGAATGCTCTTCATTTTTGGCATAGAAAATTCAGGTTGGATAATTTTCTAGTTATAAGAATTGTTAAAGAGAAAGACTGGAAATGCCGGCATGGTCAGACTTTGCAGAACAGATTGTACAAACATCTATAAAAGATGGTAAAGATTACTTGATCTTGCCTCAGTGCAGAAGGTGAGACTTGATGATCTCTTGAAATATCTTGGAACTTTTTTCAGATGTTCAGTGATGTCTTAATAAACAAATATTACATGCACTAAAGTAAGCATTGCAAGCAGTAGATTTTTTTTTTTTTTTAAGCAAACATATGTATTGCTGAACCATATTAATAAGCACTTCAGATTACAAAAAGGATAAACTGAGAGCAGGTTTTTGTTACCATGGTCATACGTCCAGGTCAGTTGCTTGCTTACCCGTTATCCCCAGCAGCTACATCTGCAGTAAATTAACCATGTAGACTACTTTCTCATAGGAAAAAGATACAAGAGGATAATAAGTCAATGATATCCATCTAATCATTGTTTTTTCTTAGATATTGCATAAATACATATTCGAAAGGCTTTCCAGAGTCCTAGGAGCCTGAGCAATGGTTTCACACATATGTCTTTCTGTGAAATGCATAATGTGTGTTAGCAAGCCAAAAGCAAGCGTGTGTGTGTGGTGTATGATAACAGGAATTCCTTATGGGCTGTCGGTTAGATAAGGCAGGTGCTAGTAATTGCCTACATGTCTCCATGAACTACTGACAGGTGGGTTGATATCAGTTGTGGAAAGGTTCAAAGCAAAGCAAAATAATTCCTTGTGCATGTCTCAAAGTTGTTTCTTTGGAGATGTCTTTCAAAAAAGGCACTGAAGAGCTCTTTGCAGAAAGGCAACAGGAAAACTAGGCAATGGTGGTTACTGCTATTTACTCCAGAGCTAGTGCAGACAAGGAAGGTAGAAAGAAATGTTGGCAGCAGGACGAGGAGAGTTGTATGGCAGTGCCTGGCAGTGTGGGCTCTGCGCTGGATGCAGGGACAGTACAGGGTACCAGCAGTGTTCATTTTCATACCTGAAAACCAACATGCAGTACTTCACATCGGCTCAAAGTAGAGTCCTTAAATGCAACCACAAAACAACCTCTTCCTTTGCTACGTTTTCTTTTCTATCTGTTGCCATAAATGCTCTTTTTTCCTTGAATGTTATTCTTGTCAGCCCATGACGTGCCCTCACTCTTGGCATGGAGAAAAGGACCGAAAAAATAAATCTTATGTAGGGGTTGAGAAGAAAAGCACTAAGGCTGTGTTGCATGCTTAGGGAGAGGGGACATCTAGGTATTTGTATATTTTTCAATTCCTGTCCCATTTTGAGCAGTAGATAGTAGGAAGGTGAGAGAAAAAAGACTGAATGCTCAGGAGGACAGAAAGACAATTGGGATGGTGGCAATGCCATCGTGCTCACAAATCAACACTTTAAGCCTTTCTTACAATCATATTAGTATCACACTGTGCTGATTGAATATAGACTCCTCTCATCTTTAGGCCTCCAACAGATGTGTGATAGCTCCTCACACAAGTTTTAGACAGTATGAAGTCTCCCAGAGGCCCTATCATTTTGCTAGCACTCCTCCAACCTGCCATGAGCTCCTCTGCTTTACTATGTTGCCGCTTTCCATCCCAGCTTTTTTATTCTGCTTGCAGACCTGCTAGTCGATCCTGCTAAGTGACTGTTAATCACTCAGAGAGACCTGTACTTACCCCCTCTCGCAGAGAGGACTGGTACCAGCAATCCTAATGCGAGACTACCCAGAAATATCTGCACACCCAACAAGCTGGAGCAGGAAGGGGTGACATCCAGCTGCATGTTGCATCAGGGAGGTGACACTGGGCTGGGGTGGCCTTGGAGCACTAGTGGCACACACAAGCAGACTGTGGGACACCCATGAGAAGGCATGGTCATTGCATGTCACTTCTTCTGGGGGAGGAAGCATCTAGGCTTGTTAACAAGAAGGGCAAACCAGCAAAGGCAGTGTGATAACGCTCATGAAGATGACATACTGTACCCAGGCACAGAAATGACTTTTGGAAGAAAATGATGTCAATGAAAATCAATCCTACTTCACCCACAAGAAACCTGAAGTTCAGACACATCCTTATCCCCACAAGGAATATTCCTTTTTACTCCCTGAGAGAATCAAGGGTTTCAGTACTTGATCTTAATAGTCCTCTATTACAGTCATGTTCATATAACTAGAGAACAGAGCTCAAAACACATGGCTGAATGACCCATTTCCAGGTGATAATTATTTATAATTAGTACAATCAAAAAATTGTGCAGGCAACTGACTGCCTAAAATTTACTTGCGTGGAAGATTTCCTGAATAACTTTCTGTGACAAAATCACAAAAATCACAGTCTATTCACATAAGATTCATGAATGAATGTGGGGAAAAATTATTTGTAATTATGTGTTCCTTGTAGTTGGCCCCACTAAATATTCTCTCCAGTTTAACAGACCCAGGCTGTCATTGCACAACCACAGATATTAATGGTCAGAAAGAACCAGAAAATTTTCTTCTCTAGCTGAGTACTGTTGTCCTCTCTCTTTGTGATGTGCTTCCTAACAAAAAGCCCTCCTGTGAGGGATTTCTACAGTGTCAGTGCATTCCTTTGATGCTTTGTACTTGTCCAGTCTCAAAATCTTCAGCATTGCTTTGAGCATGTCTGCTCAGTTGAAATGTGTTAATGACAGTAGGAGTTTTTTTTTACTGCTTACTGAGATTGATGCTTTCTTTGAAGGCTGCTTGCTCATTTAAATCTTTGCCTGGTAGTTAAAAAGCAGTAGTACATGCCTGTGTGACAGACATTGGTGTTCTGTCTGCTTCATCCCACGTGTCTCACTTTGGCTCATTGTAAATCATAATTCACAGACAAGACACTGCTAAAACTTGAGTGAAAGGATGTTCTGAGAATCTCAAAATGCCAATTAGTAAATGACGGTCAGATGCAATGTGTTCCTGCTTATTCAGGATTATAACTTCTAAAATAAATTTATCTCAGTGCCTAAACCAGCTTTTTTGCCACTAAATTTTCCTGAAGAAGCTCTAGAAAGTCTCCAGTTACCACTGACCATGTCTTGCGCCTGTAGGACAGTAGCCCAATGTCAGGCAAACAAACTGATGGTAGTGACCCACTCTTTCTTAAACAGACTACTTATTTTCAGATACATATCGCTGGATAAAGCCTAAGCACAGCGTTCAAGCAATTGCTCACCACAGAAGAGGAGAGATAAAAGAGTGGGAAAAACCACTTTACAGTATCGTGTGGTGCATACTAGGAGTCTGACCACTCTATACAGAGCACCCTTCTTCCAGAGCTGCCTTACTTTACTCATTGGCAGATGATGGTGTTTCTGTTTGCTAATCACCAGCATTGTGCTCCCCTGTGTGGACAAGTACAAACAGAATCACTCAGCCAACAGGTTTACAGCAAAAAGTTCGATCTGAGAGGTGCTCAGCACCTTCTGAAGATCTTCAGGGTTTTTTTCAGAATCAGACAGATGACAGAAAAGTTACCAAAGACACTACAAAGGAAGAAAAGAATGATAAAGATAGTTTAATTTGCCCTAGATTTTACAGTACACGTCACCTGAGCAGCAGCTAGCAATTCTTCTGAGCCTTTGTATCTTTTTTTTTCCTTGAAAAAGAGTAAACAGCAATTAGTCCTAACATGAGGAAGTGTGAAATAGCCCAGTGTCAATTACTGTCTACATAGATGCATAGAATAAAGTTAAAAGAATTGGGGTATTTCAAGATTGGTACTTAATTAGTAATGCTCTTTCACTTGAGTTTAGACACACTAACTGTAGATAACACTTAACCCAGAAATGTCAGACTAGATTAGGCATGCACAATAGTTCAGGTACTGATATGGAAAGGTGCTTAACACTAACTGTGAAGGATGGATCAAGAAGTAGAGCATCTGTGCTTTCATATGGGATGTGAATGCACTGCTTAGAGTCAGCTTATATGTCTTCTCTGGAGAACACACCTAACGGTAGAAGTGGAGAATTTCCCCTCTCCTTTTATCACTTAGACTGTTCATACATTTTTCACTTTTCTGCTTTCTCTATAGGTCCTTGCTTACCTTGCCTCCTCACACGTTATCAGCAAAGGCATGAGATCAAAAGGCAATGCCTTTCAGTCACTCCTGGAGGAGATGCTCTAAGTGAAAGGTTTGCTGGACCTTTGCAGCTCACCTATGGGGACAGTGCAAAGCAGCTCTGAAGGCTGGAGCCTGCTCTGCATTAACAGAATCTTCAGAGAAAGAATATGACATATTTAAGAGAAGTTACTGAAACAAGACTCCACCTGATTTCTATGTAGTCAGAGAGCAAAAATACTGAATGTTAGAGGACTCCCCTTCATGTCTTTCTCCCTGCAGACTTCAAACTCCTGTTCTACAACAAGGATCTCCTCATTTTTTCTAACTGGCAGGGTGGAGCATTTTATCTTGGACTCATTCTTAGAAAAGGTTGGATAGTTGAGCAAGTTAGCTTCAGGCATTAGCATACTAGGGAAAATTCTAGGGAGGATGTTTCAAATTTGGTAGAATTATATGCTAGTGGAAACTAATTTATAAAGCTAGGCAACCTTAATGACAATGATCGCCAGGGCTGTGTCTAGACCTGTGTCTGGCAAATGGTGCAGACCAATAGGCACAGAACTGTACAGTCAAACAGTTGGACATGAGTATCTCATATCCACACCATGTGCATATCAGGTTCTTTTGGTTTGGTTTGGTTTTAGCTTTTGGATTGGCTCTACTCTGATCCCACCAGCTGAATGCCTGTTTGGGGATCTCATGACTGAGGTGTCCTCCAGGAGCTCATCTTCCAGTTCAGTTTCATGCAGAGGGGATGCAGCTCATGGGCTTGGAGATCTCTCCTTGATGAGATCCACAGTACAGGAAGCTGGCATGGCTGACAGATGTGCTGTGAAAGCCAACTCTCATTAGAAATGACACACTAATATAAATGCATGCTATCAGTACTAAGGATAGTATTGCAAGTACTGTAACAAGATTATCCATCAAAATGTTAGCCTGTTCTCATGGGTTCTGGACACCTTAATCTTCCATTTGCTTGCACAAAAGCTCACCTGGCATCTTTCCCGCTCAGAATCAGAGGTTCTGATTTCAATAGAACCCAATTTGGGGTTCAGTAGATACCCCAGTTAATGACATTTGCCTATGTCCACTCTTCAGAGTGGAACATATGTGAGCATGATTGATCAGCAGCAGAGAGAAATGTCAAAACAGGAACATAAATGACTTAGCCCTCAGTTTAGAACAACTGATAAATGAAGAAAAAAAAAAAAGTCCTAAAGTTGATAGATGAGAGAAAAGTGGGAAGGGAACAGATTTCTTGCTCTACAAAGAGAGTAGATTGCAGTCTATTTTATGACTAAAGATGAATCATAGAAGAGGTAGATGAGGGAAGCATGGAAATTACTCTCAGCTGAAAGATATTAATATTAAATTTGAACTGAGTGTAGACTTGTTTATGTGATAGTATCAGAAACCAAATGAGTTACCCAGTTCAGGAAAAGGGCAGCTTTGCAGATCATAAGGCTCACTGAGTTGGCAGCTGGCCTTCTTAGAGCGATTGTACCTGTAAAAATCCAACCAATAAAGTCTAATCTGATTCTCCTGTTGTGTTGGGTTTTGGGGTTTATTTATTTATTTATTTATTAATTTTTTTATTTGTCTCCATTTCTTTCCACTAGTCTGAACTACTAATTTAAAAACTACTAATCCAGAGCCCAGCTGATGCTGCCTCAGGTCAAAGTGCAAAGCAGCTCCTACCTTACATCTTCTCCAACCCCAACATATGCTACGTGTATTGGCTTTGAGAATTAGGTGGTCATAGATTAGTTCCTCCTGAATTATGCCCCAAAATATTGTCTGTGAGTACCTGTCTAGAGACTATGCATATGTGATGCAGAGCCACGCTGTTAGATGTATTAAGTAGTAACCAAAACATTAGGTTTTACTTTCAACTAACATGGTGCACATTATAAAATCTCCACATGCTGGAAGAAAGAGTAAATCCTCTGTGGGTTACTCATAAATATTTATAGGATTATTCAGTCCATTGTGTAGTGAATAGCCAAATGCATTCTGATGTAAACCAGCCCAGCTCCTGTGTTTGTATAGTCTATCTGACAGAACGCAATTAAAAACCACGTTTTTCTTTTTCAAATTTCTACTTGAGCTCCTTGAAGCACCTAGAATTTGAGCTTGGCAATATAGAACTGTAATTGTCCAGGGACCTGGCATCTTACAGATTATAAGTGCATGTATTCTTCAAGGACAAAACTATATACTGTATAGTTTATATTCACATAAATGTATGTTGTAAGGACAAATCAATATAATACATACGTACATGCTATATTTTTGCTCCTGTTAGGGAAGTCTATCATCAAGTAGAGCAAACCCACAAAACCAACTTAACTGTACAGATTAAAGAAAGGAATACTGCATTTACTTTTTATTACTCTATTTTCTGTTCAAAATGAACATGGCTCAGGTGTAGGATGTGAATTTCAATTTAACATATTCATGACTGGGGCAATTGCCAAGGTCTGCTATTTCTGACAGGTGTAAACAGTCAGACTCAGCCCTAAATGTGTCTTGTCTTTTTTGTATTTATTCTGGTTGTTGCCCACTATTCAGTTTATTTGCTGTTGAAAGTTCTCTTTTATCAGAAAATCGTAATCTGAGCCAGAGACTGAAATGCTGATTTCAGCGACAAATTAGAAACTGAAAAATAAGAGATGAATGGAATGGGAAAGTGAGTCTGTACTGTGCAGATGCACTTTCATTCTCAAGAGCCTCTGTTTCCTCGAATGAAAGGAATTCCAACAAAAAAAGGGTTTAATTCACCATGGAAATGTGCAAAACTTTTCAAGGCAAAGCCTTTGCGTATGCTAAAGGCACAGATGATGTTCCATGTAAAGCATTACTTTTATCTTTATTATTTTGAATATGTTGGATCATAAGACTGGATGCACTCCAACTGCCACTACAAAGTTGCACAGATAATCCCACATCCCACTTGCTTTGTTTGCATTTTTAATTTTGCTCAAGTAAAAGCAGAATCAAAGCTCATACTTTATTCTCTGAAAAGCTGTACAACCTTCCTCAAAAGTTCAGCTCATTTGCACCAGGGTAAGTTACAAAGTTCCTAACTCATTTGAGGATATTTCCATTTACTGTGTGTGTTTGCCTTATTTTACATGACAAAGTGCTTCAATTCCTCACTGGATGGAAGTCATCAATCTCTACCATGCTCAAAGATTCTTCCTCTGTAGACCAGGGGGCCCCTAATCTGTGGAGCAGGTGTTGGTGTTGAAGCAAGGGAAGCAAGAGGAACGTAATTGTTTCTGATGCACGTGGCAGTCATTGTCACTCAGCCTGCAACGCAGGTGTTGACAAAAGCAAAGTCAGACTCCTAATCGCAGTATATTTTTGCCTGTTCTGGTCCCTGAGACTGAAAAATGGGGCTGAGAGCAAGCAGTCTGTCCCCTGTTTCCTTGTCACCCGGCCGCAGGCTCCGTAGGCTAGAGTGGTGCCTGGGGTGGCTTGCCCAAAGGAAGAGAGAAATGGCAGCAATTGTAAAATTCCTTCATTGCTTGATAAAAAGTTCCCAGGTGACAGGGAGCAGACAAGTCCGGTGCCTCTTTATCTGCCAACTCTCTCTGTTCCTTCTTTGAATTGATCTCTGTTCAGGCTCTAAAGGAGACCACAAAAGATGCAGTCCCCACATTGACATGTACCATTGAAAGATTCCGCCCCCACCCCACCGAAAGAAGTCAAGAATATTAATATAAAAGCGAAAGAGTTATTTTGGAAGAGTTTATAGATCAAGTGCTTTTCATTGTCATTTCTGTTCAAAATACTTCAAGCACAAAAATAAATGCAAGGTAGGAGTGCTTTAAGTGAATAAAGCCTTTTTCTAGATGACAATATTTCCTCATATGGGTTGATATGCAGTGGTTGGTAGTTAAAAATAAATATATTATGGTGATACTTCTTTGGTCTTTCATGAAATCAGGCACCCTATATAGCAAATGTGTGGATGCATTCCTTCTCACCAGAGGGAATATACCTTCCATCCCCTCTGTAAAACCCTACAAAGAAACGAGTGTCTAGAAACACGCTATTTATTGTAATGAGTGCCCTAGGTTCAATAATGCTGCTAGGAAATATGTGGAAGTCCTGGAAACTGCAAGGTCTAAGCAATCTTCTCCTTATTCATTGTTTCCTATATAAATTCTTTATCAATGAGCACCTAGGGGCTTATTTTTCACTTGCATCAGCTTTACAACTGTATATTTCCATTTATTTCACTGGAATTATTTCTGGTGAAAATGGTGGTGTGTTTTAGCGGTGTTAGTTTACAATATTTTAATCAAAATGAATGACTCCCCTATGAAAAAGAAAAATCCCTAAGCAGCTATTTTCAAGCGGCACCTCTAGACTAAAACTAACAGACCAAAGGAGAAAACACTAGTGGCTATAAAATATTCTTAGCCTGGAGGTATGAGAATCTGCCAATAACATCATGAAAAGAAAGTACCTGGGAGATTTCAATGTTTATTATGCTTTTTGTCTACAGACCTCCCACAGAGTCCCATCTCCGTTGTCTGGGGACAAAATCCACAAATCAGTAAAGTAAGAAGAATTTTCACAAGGCTTAAAACCAAAAGCAAACACCCAACTCTTTCATCTGCTCTATTACAAGAGTAAATTGGACACCCCTCCATGTATCGTATAGAAGCTGAAAAGTGCATTCATATGAAATAATAAACTGACATGGTACCAAGCAGTCACATTCCTGTGAAAGTGAGCATATTTCCTCATGAATTTCTGGAGGTGAAGTATGAATTCTCATTAATGCAGGACTGTGTGTAATCTCATAACTGGCCAACACAACCTCCTTGTACCAACAAAAACTGGACAGGCAATGTGGAAAATAGGGGAACAGGAAAAAAAAAAGACCAAAATAGTCCCAAACTCTGCACAATTTTTGTAACTGCATCAGGCACAAACATCATGGAAACATCCCGTTTATGATGGTGAATCATGGCAAACCCAAGCACAGAAATTCCACAGCACTCTTGTTTCCATGGGCTACGTGGCAGGAGTAAATAAAATGGGCCAAGGCACAATCCCGGCTGTGCCAGGGTAGGTGGTGTGGCTGGCATGGCTCACACCTTGGCACCTATGTCCTCCCCATCTCTCCCTCTGCACGATCCAAACAGGGCGGGTTTGTTCATCTGGGCTCCCAAGCATAGTCCCTGACCTATACTGTGCTCAGCATTGGTGGCCAACATGGCCACTAAAACTGTGACGCTAATGTTCACGCACAATGGGTAATAGAAAATGATGCTCAAATTAATTTTCTGGCCTTGTTGGGTTCATTGGTCCACACAGGGCTATTGAAATTCTGCAATGCACAGCGAGTGTGTTGGAAACATGAGGACATCCTGCTAATAAGTACGACCGATACAGAAAGCCGAGCATTGGAGGGGAATGGTGAACTGCTCTTTTTATGACTTTCATACTCCACTTTAGATGACTGTGGAAAAATGAACAGATTAAAAATATCCTGAAGTCTTTTATGCTTTTTCCTTGGAGTCTAATTACTTGGATCTTATTGTAGTTAGGTAAGATTGCTAGGGAGAGTTACATTATTACTATTATTAATTATATATCATATGACAATATTAAGATAATTACACATTATACTGTATCAATATTATTTTATATTAGCATTCTTGCTTGCATTAGAAAAGTTTCCATGGTTAGAAAAAGTAGATGAACTCTCTGGTACAACAAACCCTGATTAAGGTCCCATCTTTTTTGCAGGATTTGCACAAGAAAATCAAAATGTTAAGGCCAACGAGAATCTTGTAATAATAAAATTTCTCAAGACAGTCAATAAATTTGATAATAATGTCACATCTGTTAAGCATTCCACTTGGAAAGGCCTGTCCCAGACTGGATGTTGATAAATGATTAGACTGTATCACTTGTTAAATCTTGGTAGGACAAGGCAGATATGGTCCATGGTACCAGTGAGCAACATGATGGTACAAATAATAAGACTTTCATTACTGAATGTGTTTAAATGAGGCTACGGTTTGGGTCCACAAATGAATTAAACATGGCTTCCAGCACTCTCTAAAAATAACAAATGCAGCACAGAGACTTTTCTTTTTCTTTTATAGTTTGGTTTTGGTCAAGAATCACTTTGATGATTCATTTTCTGCTCACATGGACACTGAACTCACTGCCTTCCATAATATAGATGAAACTTCAAATGTCTGCTGAATTTGGCTGATATCCATGCCTCTGTAGTTTATGCAGATAAATCTTTTATTTTCAACTGTAGTAGATTTGTTTGGCTTAGTTTTGGATAAAAGCAATAGAGCAATTTAATCTACCATAGATTGTTGTTCTTACAACAAAAGCTTTTAAGTAAATGAAGCGCTAAAGAAAAAGTTCTGTGCTAGTTCTAGCAAAAAAAAAAAAAAAAAAAAAAAAAAACAAAAAACTGTGGAGAAAGCAAAAAACTTCAAACCTTCAAATATTATTTAAAATGTCCCCTCCCCACAAAAAAAAAAAAAAAAAAAAAAAAAGAGTGCAAATACTGTCAACAAACTTCAATAAAGTTGTCCCCAGACAATTAATGTTGATCCTGGGTTGCCATTCTCCTACACAAAGAGAATTGCTGTGTCTTGGGCTGATAGAAACAAGATTAGGAGGCTGGTTTCAAATAATTCTTAGGTCTTGTGGATGTAAGGAACTGAGCATTAAACAGTGCCTGTATATGCTGCCATGTGGCTAGAAAAGGTATTTTGAACCTAAGAAGGGGTTAGATGTTAATAAAAGCTTTGCCCATTGTAAATATTTAAGCAAGAACTAGGGTTTTGCCTTATATTAAGACTGGCTTATTTTTCAATGTAAAATCCATCTCTTTGTATAACTTTTTTTAGAACTGAGTTAGCAATACAAACTGTCAAAACATTTGATATGTAAGATACCAAGGAAGAATTTGAACTAAAAAAATAAAGAAAAACCCTGTATTTCTTTCCGTCACATTTGGCTGGGAGAGAGTGAAGAGCTGAGCCTTACCGCAGAGGGTCAAGCCGCCCTCCTTGCAAGACGCCCTCGCTGAATGCATGAACGCGTGGCATGCGATGTGCCCATGGCAAGTCCTGGGACAGTGCCACCCCCTGCCCCACCGCGCGTCCAGGCTAGAGAGGCCCTGTGGAGAGACGGGCGAATGATTTTGGGACATGACACATCCATAGTCCCAGATGTTGTTCTGCATTTTGGGTGGGAAAGGATCTTTAGGGGACCTGAAGCAAATTAGTGAACTTGTATGCTTTTCTTTTCTTTTTCTTCTTTTTTTTCTTTCCTTTTTTTTTTTTTTTTTTTTAAGATGTAATCTCCTTTGTACTCATAAGTTTTAGGAATGGCATTAAAGTTGCTTTCTAAAGCAAGTTAGGTGAAATGGTCTGGGGTAGCTGTTATTATTAATAAAGTCTAAGCTAGACTCTTTTCAGACAAAACAAAACAAACACAGGCAAAAGAAGTTAGAAATGAACAGAAGAGCCAGAAAACACAGCTTCTCTTTCTAGAATGGGTGCTTATGTATGAGGTCAGTGGTGGGAAACCTCAGTATGGCATGGCTTTCCATAACTCACTCCCACTCCTGGTCATCTGTATCCATAACAAAATATTAAGAAAATTGATTTTGGCTGCCTAAAGCTATGACAGAGTCATGGCAGTGAGGCAACAGATGCCCTTGTATGTAGTTAAGTCAGATCTCACTGCATAGGTGGTAAAGAAAAGACAGAAATAAAGTGGAGAAGTAAAAGAAATGCAAAGCTTGCAGTCCAGTTGTGTTCTGGATGCAGACGAAACTACTGCTCCTCCGCTGGGGCTGGGTCAGGGAGAGCACCTTCAGGTGGTGTCACTGGTGGAACCATGGTCCCAGGAAGAGGCAAGGGAGAAGCAGCAATAAGGAAGCACTTGGGTCCTTCCAGTTCACTCCCACTTTCCTGACTAAAAAAATTAGTATCCAGGGAGGGGGAACTTGGCAATCCTTGGACATTAGTGACAAAAGCTACCAAGAAGATCAAATTTATAAGAAAAGCCTACAGGTGATGGAGAGGGTGTTTCAAACCCTCACTATGTATGATTTCACTCTTGAAAACTCTTTCTGGAAATCAGTGTATTACTTGACTAAACACTCAGGCCACCTGGTACAAGTGACCACAATGTAGCTTTAGTTTTCTATGTTGATCTTCATATTTTAACTATGTATTTGAATCTGTATACATGTACATGTGTGAATATATCAGGTGCATTGTAAGTTAATAAACAAGATAAAAAGAAATTAAACTAATCACAAATAAAAATGGAAATGATCATGTTCCTTTAAGAGGCTGTTTAAGTATCTACCACTTTTTACTGTCATTCATAATGATTGTCAATTAATCTACACAGGAGGAATTTACATAGGAGGTAATGAAAAGTCAAGCTAGAAAAGATTCACATCACTAGGAATGATTTCTTGCAAAATCTTCACCTGTATTATAGATTCAGACAGAGATATAGCAGATGTCTTTCACAACACCTGATTTATTTGATTATCATTTTGATTCAGACAAACAGCAGAATTATAGAGCAACATCATTATTCATCATTTTTGTTATTCCATGTGGGCGATTGTTTCAAGTGAAACCTTCTACATAATATACAAGGGTGAGAAGAAATTAAATTTGCTTTTCAGGCTTCTACTTCAAGGTGATTTTGTTCTGTCAGAATAGTTACTGACACCAGAAAAAAACTTACAAGCTTGAAAGTAATTCACATCAGTCTCCCTTTCAAGACCACTAGCAATCTTACCAGCTCAAAACATTATCAAACCACAGCGAAGAAATGCCTCAAGCATCTGTTTCACTCAATCTCTATGTATTCTGAACCTTCAGAAAACACAAAAATCCTCATATATACTTATTCCTAACCACAACCTCAACCTCTGTCCTTCTCACCTGTGTTTGTTGGTTTTCTTTCCATGACATGAGACTCATTTCTTTTGTTCTATAAAAGTGTATTAAAAGTGCTTACTCCCTTCAGCAAGCCTGATAACCACTGAAAACCAAATCCAACCAAAAAAAAAAAAAAAAAAAAAAAAGAGGCAAATTCTACCAAAATTATTATTGTAAAGCATCACTGCCATCACTTCTTAGGTACTCATCAACATGCGCCTTGGCTGTACTCATGTACAAATTTTGTATTAGTCTTCCTTTGTCACCTAAACTCTGCTATCTGCTACATGTGTGAATGCGTCATGGCTTATATTTTACATATAGGCTCAGTGCCTTTCCCTACACGCTGTGTCAGAGGATTTTACACAAGCTGGGCTGTTTCCACGCCCAGCACCTTCCATGGGAGAGCAGATAGCAGACATTTGTAGCAGAGGATGGAACAGCCCCATAACAAGTTTCCATGCCCCATTTCCAAACCTGTCAACTATGTGGGTACCGGGGAAACATACCCCGTGCTGGACCTCACACCCGCTGGTGGGATTCCCTGCTCTGCTTTGAAGAAATATCAAGGAAATAGTTAAAAGAAGTTTTACAACAGTTTCTGCAATACTAGACACTGAACAAAGAATAGTCAAAAGATAAATTACAGCATTTGGTCCAGAAGCGTTAACTATAAAAACTCATGAAGGCAGCATTTACGGAATGCAGGCCTTTTAAAACTTATTCTGCATTGCCATCTTCCTAAATCAAACTATATTTTTCCACAAAACCCTGTCTGTCTTTCTGTGAGTTGTTCTAAGAGGAGCACATATGCACATTGACTTTCTTCCTCGGTGAAAACAAAATCATTCCCTCAAAGCTTGAGGAGTATGAGCTGTTTCACTGCTTGTTTAGTGAAATCCCTGCTCTGACTTCTTATATTTCCCTAGGACAAAATAGACAGCCTTGCAAATCATCGGGGACGGTAGTGGAGAGAAAAAAAAGTTCTTTCTGCAGTCAGGTCACATTCAGGCAACATATTTTAATGGAAGTCCTAGGCTGTGAATTCAGTACATGATTAAAAGAAAAATGTCCTGTCAGTGGAAGCTCACACAGAGATGGGTTTTAATCAGTGAATATTTTTCCCCCATATAAGCAAGTCTGGTCACATGGCTATCAACTACGATATGCCGAAGGAATCATTCTGGTATGAGGGAGCAAAGATCTATTGCTGTGAGGATCGGTGAGGCTGTAGCGTGAGGCTTGCGTCTGGTTTGCCTGCGTCCTTTACACTCCACGTGCAGATGCAGGGTAAGTGATCAGACCCTCTTAGTAAAATAACTTTTCATTATTTAAAAGCACGTCTGCATGTAAAAATCAATCAGAATTGCATTTTCTGGAAATAAACCCCCCCAACACAGTCAAGCCTATTCAGCCAGAGCTGTCAATCACCATGCGAACACTTAGCCTAGGGAAGGAGTTCATTTCCTTGGTTGGTTTCTCAGCTTTGCAACCAGAGCAGACCTGATGCAGCACACTGCTGGAGATGGAGCAGACCTGTTTGCCCTGAATTGCGGCTTGGCAGGAAGGTATGAATTTGATTCCAACTCCTGAGGAAACTATCATGCCCTGATTGACACAGAGGTTGCTGAAAGCTCAGGAGTGTCCTAAGAGGCATGACGACAAATATCCTTGCATCACCATGCTCTGGCTTTCTGAATTTCCAGGATCTATTGTGTCCCAGTAGCCCATCAAACAGTTAATGGCTTCAGACAATATAGTCAATAAAATATCCCTGAAGTACAAAGGAAATACTGCTTCAATTTTTCTAAATGAAAAAAGCTGGATTTCCTTGTTCTCTAAAAAATTATTTAAATGCTACTCTTTGTTACACTTTTCACTTTCTCTTATAATTTCCAAATTCCTAGTGCAACATTCAGCATTCTGCTTAGCTCCGAAGATAACACATTGGCATACGAGTTTGCTGAAGCACTTTAACATGTCCTTACCTCTTCCACTGCCTCTCCCACTTATTTGCAGAGATGCTGCCTTGTATTGGAATCAGTGACCACTGAGTTCACTGTGCACCAGGCCGCTGCAGTTCCCTGTTCAGTGTCAGTTCAGGTTCACTTGAAAATACTCAAAGTGGATGTGAATGAAAGTATATAACCAAGAATTACAGTTACTAAGTTGCAGACATATAGTCTATTACACTGCTCCTTCCATGAGGAGGTAATTTGGGGCAAAAGTTGAAGGGGAAAAAATTTTATCTTTTCCAAATTTTCCATTTACCTCCGGTGTTTCTGCATCATTTTTAGTGAAATATTAATATACTAAAAAAAAAAAATAAAATAAGAAATGGACTTTTATTTTTAATCCAAATATTTTTCATGTAAATAAAAATATTTCATAGTACCTGCACAGAATTTCATTGAAATTTTTGTACAATATTGAAAAAATGCCATAGTAATTTTCATGTAAAATGGAAAACAAATCTATATCAAGTACTGCAAAGTGTCTAGAACAATTTAGATCTTGTATCGATTAGTTGACAAGGTGAAGGCACTACTATATTGCAAGTGCTTAAATTCCTGTCCCCTATCCCCTCATCTTTAGCCAGCTGCACTGCATAAGTAGCCTAACTCTTCTTCACAAATCTATATCATAACAGTTAATGAATAAATGAGCATGCAAATAGTTATAATATCAGTGGTTTCAGTTCCTTTTAAATGAGTTGCTTGAAAAAGCGGATGCCCCCGGAAAGGACAACTGAGATGGAAAAAGCACAGATTTTTCTTGATTCTGTCTCATGTAGTGGCTTTATTGACCCAGACTGGTAATTAGACAAATATACTTGTGTATTTTACTACCTACACACTACCATGCATAATGGAGTCTAACTAAATCTAACGAGAAAGGACAAGGTCATTTCTAGAACATAGCTGAAGATACAGTCTCTCATTAATTTTGTTTCTCTTGGTTTTATTTTTTTCAGCACTGAAGGTTTGATATTGGCAAAGGGCTGTGTGCATCCCTGATCCGATACAATAAACATTGGAGGAACTGCAGAAAACATAGACTGCTATAAAAATACAATAAGGCAACTACTACAAAGAATTTGGGGTAACTTCAAAAGCCATTTGCACAAGCCATCGTCTCTGCTGTCTGTTCCAGAGACCGACAGCTCCTCTGTAACATTGCTCAGGCTGAAAATGTCCTTCTGAGTTTCAATAATCTGATGCTCTCTCTGAACTTACTAATGAGTCCTTGAGAAGCCAATAGCCCACCTTAACTAACTATTCATGTGGCTAAGAGGCAAGTCTTCCTGGCTATGATGATGATGATGATGAAGAAGAATAGGTATATCTTTCATGCTCTCTTTGCAGTAATGTTGAACTTCAGTTCTGCAGGCAATGCAAAGTCAATTTTCCATGCCACTTGTGCAATGGTTTATTAGGGAAAAGGAGACATGTTAACAGTTTTCTAAACAAAAAAGGTGAAAAAGTTGCAAGCAAAAATTCAAGAAAAGTTGTAATACCTTCAGGACAATTATATTTTGCTCATATACCATTCCTGTAGCCCTTAACACTAATTTACCTCATGTTTTTCTATCACATGCTGATGTTGACCAGCTTTCTTAATCAATCACATGTCACTCGAGGAAATGGAAAGCGAGCAAGGAACCTTGCTGAGCACTGGTATCAGCTCCTACAGGGATTTTCTTTGGAGAACGACATACATGATGTGATTCCTAGCATCCTTTTCTGTCCAATTATAAAAATAACAGGGCCATAACTAACAGGAAAAAAGGGGCTGCTTCAGTGCCCTGGAGGAACCACATTATATATTGATATCGTTAGCCCTTTTGTTACATTAAATGAATACAAACCAAACTGCAGCTCTGGCTGCCTGAAAGGAGGGACAAAAGCTGCTTTGCAACCTCTTTCGGAGCAACTCCTGTAGCTTTTCAAATGGTATAGAGCAGGCAATCTTAATACTAGGGATAGAGGAAGAACCATCCAAATTAACCCAAAAAGCATTCAAACTTATGGCTCAGTAGTAAAAGCTTGGTCAATGATCTGAACTTCATTTGGTCACTGGCACTGCCCCTGATCTGAGTCTCTGTACAGGTCAATAGTCACAATGTTTCCCTCGATTATTTAAATAGGCTCGTAACCTCCATTTTAATGTCTGTTGTTACTTAAGTTACTTTGCTACTTAAGTTCTATTTTTCTCTGATGAAAAAAAGCATTTAAGTCTACCAAATGTCATAATTAATTTTGATATTAAATAATCAACATTTGGTAGATTCTTTGAAGATAGCATGGCAGAAATAATTCAAAAAGTGAGGCAATTGCATGGGGTCAGTATGAGGCAATGACTGTGATAGATATCCAGAAATAATGTAATCAGATCACATTATATATCACATATAAGACATCAGAGACTTGTGAGAAAAAAGTAAGAGGAATTAATTCTTCAAAAATAACTGAATTATGATCTTTATGACAGGCATGTTTGCATTATTATGAATCATCATAACAGCAACAAAAATTCAAAATATTTGAAATCATCCTACCTGGATAATTAATAAGGATTACAAGTCTAAGAATATTAATGATTAGATTTTTTAAAGTATTCAGCATCAATTTATATCAATAATTATGAATCTTCTGGAAAGGTAAGTACTATTTTTACAGAAAATGAGGTAAGAGCTAGAATATTATTAATTTTATTGGGGTTTTTTTAGCATAACATGCCTCATGAAGTTCCACAAGGGGAAGTGAAAAGGCTTGCACCTGAGGAAGAACAATGACATGTACCAATAAATGCTGAGGCCACCCAGCTGGAAAGCAACTTGGCAGAGAAGTACCTGATGATCTTGGTGGACACCAGGCTGAACGTGAGTCATCAGCAACGTGCCCTTGCCACAAAGAAGACGAATGGTACCCTGGGCTGTGTTAGACAAGTATTGCCAGCATGCTGCCCCTCTGCTCAGTGCTGGTAAGACCACACCTGGAGTACTGTGTCCAGTTCTGGGCTCTTCAGTACAAGAGAGACATGGACATATTGGAGAGAGTCCAGAAAAGGGCCACAAGGATGATTAAGGGATTGGAGTATCTCACCCATGAGGTAAGGCTGAGAGCTGGGACTGTTCAGCCTGGAGAAGAGAAAGCTCAGGTGGGATCTTATCAATACCTGAAGGGAGGGTACAAAGAAGATGGAGCCAGGCTCTCTGCAGTGGTGCCCAATGACAGGACCAGAGGCAACGGGCACACACTGAAACACAGGAGGTTCCCTCTAAACATCAGGAGACAGTTTTTTACTGTAAGGGTGACCGAGCACTGTAAGGGTGACCGAGCAAGGTTGTCCAGGGAGATTGTGGAGTCTCCCTCCTTGGAGATATTCCAAAGCTGTCTGGACATGGTATACATAGAAAGTATACCCTGTTTATACCTTTGGGAACTGAAAGGTGCACTGAGAAGACATATTAGGACATGTATTTTAGTGGTTATGTTTTATATGCTCTTGTTGTCTAATTCAAATCCTGGAAGACAGTGACCATTTACAGTGGTTTTGCCATTTCTTGCATGCAGACTTATAGTTAGACATACCCAGATATGAACTACTATACAATGATACAAGCTGCCTCCACACTGTCACACTGCTGTGCCCATACCAGATCCATTCCTGTACCAGAGCGAACACATGCTCCAGACCAAGGCAACCAGTACTGAAGGAAGACCGACTTCTTTATCTTCAAACTCCTTTAATGGTTTTGGCCCCAACAGTCTCTAGGGCACCAGAGAAAGGGTTTCAGACTAAAACTATGGTCAGCAGCCCCACTACTTCTGATATAGTATCTTCACTCCACCATTTACACAAAAGAAAGACCTTTCCTGGGGGCAAGAATGAGGCCAAATATAAATGAAATGAACTGCCACAATAAATAAAGAACATCTCAAGCCTTGTAGATCTGTACCCCAAGTTCAAAGAGTTTTCGGCTTTCTTTTCTGTCTGCACATCAAGAGGGCACATGTTCAAGAGTTAAACACCATTCAACAACAGCATAGAAACTCAATTCTTATTCAGACAAAGCCTCAGCTCCATGCCCCAGTCTCCATCCTGGGACAAGGTGGCAGAACAATGGACACAGAACAGGTATACGTTGCTTAATGCAGGGCTGGAGGTGCTGATACATTCACACATGAGGATGGTAGGAGAGCTTAAAAGGACAGAATGGCCCTGAATGGAAACCCACCATTTCTAGTTTCATTATCAGTGGAATTAGTTAACCACAAAAAGGGATATTAACAAGAATAACAATTCATGAGATTAGTCAAAAATTGATTGCCTGACATTGAGTACTGTCATAAATGCCACCATAACCACTAGGTGTCATGTGAAAACACACCTTTCTCTACCATGTCAAAAAGGTAGGCAACTAGTTTCTCTGGCAGAGATTTAAAAAATAAAATGTTGTATAAATCACAGACTTCTACACCTCTCTAGTTAAATAGGCCTTTTCTGCCACCTCCTGCCTCGATCCACTCTGAGGAACAAATTGTGGCTGAACATTTGCCCACCTGCATCAATAGGAGGGAATTCCTGCATGCCTGGGAGCATTCCTGGCACCAGCACGCCGTCACCCATGCTGCCACAGGGGTGTGAGGTTGCTCTGCTCCAGGCAGCACTCTCCCCACACAGTTCCCAGGCACAGTTTTGGCCAGGAGGACAAGCCCAGGGATTATTCCCAGTGGGTGGCTTGAACGAGGCTGAGACCGTTCATGGAGACACGAGCTGTTCTGAGCCAGCTGGCCTCAGTACCCAGCTCCCTTGGCACGCTTCATTTATGTATATAGATGTAGTCTGTCCATCTTGCAGGAGAATTGTTCAGATTCACAGTGAGCACAGTATCCAGCTCCCAGTTTGGCTGCCAGGAGTGCTTTTTCTTATACTTGTGATATTACAATTTCATTATATTCTGTAGAAAGTAATTTATTTTTCTGGCTATGTTTTGTGCTTAGTAGTGTTACTGATAAGCTAGTCCCCATTGATTAGTGCCTAACACTATCTTAGGCAGGTATGTTCACTGCTTTTCACTCCACTATGGAAGATTCAATACTCTTAATATCCCTATATCACATCTTTGCCTGGCTTTGTAGTGTAGCAAAAGCCAGGTGACTCTCCAGGCGTGGGGTTTTTTTGGTGAGTGTTCCTCATCTATAGGTCCAGCAGTCATGTAGGGGTTACAATAATTGACACTTATGAGAGGCAACGGATGGACGTCTGCTAAGTAAACCAGTGCTTTTCTTCAAAATATCCTGCATTTGGTCCGCATCAACATGCTTAACAGCTTAAATATTTTATGTGTTTTCAGGCTTAGGGGTTTTTCTTTCCCTCCTCCCTTCAGAGGTCTAGATTTTAGGTATGGCTCTTCTATACAGTGATGAGAACGGGAGGAAAGTTAACCTCACCTTGTGCAACACAGTGTTGTGAGAAAGTAATAGCCCCGGTCCCCAGAAGAAGTCTAGTTGTGTCAGCTTGTTGCTGTGCCAAAATTAAATTGTTTTGCTTTTTTGGCACTGATGAAGTTATACAGCTGCTAATTCCAGAGCTACCTCGGTGAACCCTAGCTTGGGGGTCTCTGCTTCACAGTGTAGCTGTGGATGACCATAGTGTGGTACGAGGCTCAGGGTCTAGTACAAAACTCTCTGCAATCACTTGGAGAAGTTTTTAAAGCTCAGGCTATTGAAGCCAGTGTGTGCCTGGCATTTAACATTCTCAGTGTGCATTATTTATTTTCAAATAACAAAAAAGACTGTATGAAGGGTCTTTCTCAAAGTTGCTAAACTGTCACCATTTTGACTGTAATATTAATTTCAGGTTTCAATAAAGATGATCTGCCTTGCATTGTAAAATTAAAGGTGTTGCTCAGAAGGATATATTATTCAAAATAACATGTACTGTGCCCTACACATCAAATAAATGTAGATTTTAAACACACAATTTAAATATAATGTAGATTTTTAAACACACAATTTAAATGTAATTCTTCTTTACTATTAATTGCATCCCATTGTCTCTCATATTTCTCTTGATTTCCCTACAACTTAAATAAATGTTTAACACCTTCAACTCCCAATCATTTCAATAGCCACTGAGAATCAGGATAGGATGTAAAGTTACTGTTTCACCAGTAAAAGATACTTTTTTTAAGAAACAACTATAAAGCAAATACAAGAAGATCCTTTTTTTGTTAGAATTAAATAAATGACTATTGAGCCTGTTCCCTGAAGCAGGATCTAATGTAGTCACAGCTGCAGCATTCCGCGCATATAAAGAATTTTATACCAGTTAAAAAAAAAAAAAAAAAAAAAAAGATTTCAATAAAAAGTCACCTTTCAAAAATGGAGAACTGCTGCTAGTGAGTTATGTATCTCGACAGGTATCCAATATTTACCCCTGGAGGGATTTCTTCTTACAGAGGTTCTAACTCCCTACCAAATGGCAGTGCTCACCTTCCCAGTCATTTGGACAAGGGTTAGCACGATAAAATGATTTGTTATGCCAATAAAGTTTTTGTTACACTGTAAAATGGTTTGTTACGCTACTACCGCTACATAAAAATTTTATGAAAATTAAGTAGGTTGTAAGGTCCAAACTACAGGAAGAGGCTACTTTTAGGACTAGCTACCAGGAAAAGAAAAAAAGAAGGATCTTCTGATCTACAATTCTTCAGTACTGTAAAAAGACAACCTAAACGACCTTTTAACTAACAATTGAAATTGGTGCCCCAATTAGGAAAGCAGTTATGCATCCGCAATGAATGGGAACTTCCTCAGGTCAACAGTACTCAGAAAATGGCAGAAAACTGCAACGAGTTTGATAAGCTAGGTGGTGAGCTCTGTCCTATGTGACAGTAAATTAAACAAGCCTAAACTACAATTCAGAATGGAAACTGGAGTACACAGTCATGGTACGCTAATCACAATGTGTCACAGATGGGATAGCAAGATAATAAGACTGGAAGAAAATCTTACTTTGTGTATGGGATTTTAATTTTAACATTGTGTATATCAGTTCAAAGCAGTATCTGAAACAGGCAACTATTTAATTCACAGTCAAGCCTGCAATGAATTGTATCCAGAATTTATTTATGATTGTTCCAGGCAGTCAGTCACTCCATAAGAAAGGGAAGGCCTGTTACATCTTACGCTATAAAATTATTACATAATTTTTATACTTTCTTATTTTCATATTTCTTTTAGTTTGTATATATTAAATGTTTTTATTCTATTATTCTAATATTAATATTTGTGTTCCTGTCATGTGGTAAATTTTGACCAGAACTTTACAGTTCCTGATTTCAACAACCAGCTGTATTTCCACTGAACATGAAATCTGTTTCTAATCACAAGAGTTCTAGAAAAATTTCTAACACAATAAATTTTTTCTTATATAAGTGAGGAAGTATTGGAAATATTTATGTTTTTCTCCGTTTAAACCAACCATATTTCAGTTACCCTTGTACAGGCTTACTGAAGCAGAGTGAATGACACTGCATTGTGAGGGGAATTTGCTGCAAATGAAGAGGTCGTGGGAGAAGCAACCTGCTTTGAGTGTGAGGCCCCCACAAGAGTAAGGAAGGTGCAGTCATTTAAGCTTTGCAGATGTAGTCTGCAAAATTCTTCTGCAAGGCCTGCTTGCACAGAAATGTTGTAATGCATGTTGACATACACAGGGCTGGGCCTCAAGAGAAGTAATTTTATCTTCACTGGAAGAGATCTTGACTCACAATCTTTGCTGCCTGACTGAAAAACAGTCAGGAGAAGGCTTGTGTAGATGCATGTGATGTCACTGGTGCACTAAGCAAGTGCACTAATTCAGACCTAGATTGTCAAGTGGAAGTTCATTAATCACTGCTGTTGCATACAAGTTTATCAAATGTTGTTTAAAAGCAGTAGCAAGGAGAAAGCACTTGGCATCTTAC
Source organism: Balearica regulorum gibbericeps (assembly GCF_011004875.1). Taxonomy (NCBI): domain Eukaryota; kingdom Metazoa; phylum Chordata; class Aves; order Gruiformes; family Gruidae; genus Balearica; species Balearica regulorum. The sequence continues at coordinate 39,887,775 of NC_046185.1, forward strand.
AAAAGCCATTTGGTAATGCAGAGAAATTATCTTGAACTTTTAGACTACTGCATTCTAGACAGTTGGACAGTTGGACAGTTGGACAGATACTGATTTTTTTCTTTCAAAAGAGAAATGTTCTTATCTTGAAAAAAAAAAGTAAAATCTAAAATTTGAGAATTATTTTAAAGTAATGAGTGAGATTTATTCTATAGAATCCTTTTACTTTGCAGTAGTTACTGGTCAATTAGTAAAACATCTTGAAGTACTGAATAGACCAGAAATATCCAGCCTTTCTGGTTGCTCATACCAGGCAGCTCACCTGACTAGCAGAGAGACTGCATCTCTTCTCCCACTGGCTGACAAGCACTGCTGGCCATGGTTAGGACCGTGAGCCACAAGCACTTACGTTTTCAGAATAGGTCCAGACATCAGAACTATGTGCACCCTCTCAGGGTGGGCTGGTTGCTACGTACTACACACAGCTATGTAGAGAAAGAGCTACTACTTCTAGGAGATCACACGCAGCTCATGCCAAACAACCTTTCATCACAAACAGCAGCAGCCATCAGATTGGGGAGAGATTGTGGCCAAGACCGGGCTGCTGCTGCCAGAGCAACTCATCCAGCCCCAGCGCTTCCCTACACTGCAGACTTTTTACAAAGACTTGGAGGTTTTGACTGGTATTGCAACTACAAAATGTGGATCACGGAGGTAGAGTATTCTGATAGTGCAGAGTCCCAGGACAGAATAAATAATATTGTTAAATATGAATGAGTATGTTTAATTCCTAATACTTCTCTGACTATTTTCAAGTGTTACATCCATATCTCACTTTGGGAAGAAACTTAGACACATATCATGTAAAATTTATTTACATTCAGGGCTGAATAAATACCATCATTGATTGTGAACTTCGGAAAGGTTTAGGTAAATTAATTTTGGACAAGTCTGCTCTCCTTTGCTGTACATGCCTCAGTGAATGAGAGCCAAGCACTTCAGTTAATTTTCACCTGTCCCAGCAAAGGACAGAATGGGGACTATGCCTGTACAGAGCTTTATGGGATATAAGCAAAGAGAAGAGCAGTGCACATTTTAATAATGCAAATGTAATTATTTAATGCAAAATACAACTAAAAATCTATGCTGCTCTCCATCAACTACTACATCCCCCTTTCAGGACAGAGACACCCAACAGCAGCAGGCTGCATGCAAAAGGACTGATGGAATCTGAGGACAAAAAGAAACGGGAACTTACAGAGAGGAGTATTTGGATAGCGCTGTGAATGACCTCTAGGTACTGGAAATCAATTATGCAGCCTGTCACAGAGACGTAGGAGTAATCATCTAGGATGCCAGGGGCAGAAGGACGTACCACTCTTCGTATGCAGCCGGGACCATGTTCCCGCCACCAGGAGCGATGCATTGAGATGTTAAAGGTCATGAGATCCGTTTCCTGGAAGACAGGGAGGTAAAAAGCGTGAAAACCTCTAATTTAGTATTATTTAAGGTAAAGCAAGGGAAATAAAAGAAGTTGTCAATTATTAAAAGGAAAAGAAGATTAATAAATTGCCTTCCCGCTCACCTCAATAATTTTAACATGAAAGTAGGTCATTAAAGGGGACAAAGAAAATTGCAAACATTTATCATTTATTTTGTAATTGTGCATAGGAGCTTCTGCCTGGCAGAAGAACTGTCCTACCAGGTACTGTACAAAACACTGTGCATATCCTACATCTCCATGGACTTACAGCCTGAAAAGGAATTACATTGTTACTTGATTAGAATGTGACTCAAGCGTTAATTTTTTTAATAGTCAACAGAGACAGTTTTACCCCATGGTACTGGAGGCAATCTAAACCAAACTTCCACCATATTTTTTTTGAAGTAACAATTATAGCTATCATTTTCAGTAGGACCACAGCTGGGCAGACTGTTCCCGCTGCCAAAGATTCAACTGAAAGTTTGCCTCCAGCCAAGCACCCTGCTCTCTTTTCTCCCCTCTGCCCCCATAGAGATTACCATCATCTCAGTTTAGCTAAGAAACCTGCTTCTGTGAACTGAGCTGGGTTTAAAATAGACGCAATAACTTCTCTTCACTCAACCACACACCTCCTGCCTCAACCGCAGCTTAGATCTACCGTAACAGGTACTGGCTGCATTGTAGCACACACAGGAAGTATAACCTCTCCATTTTAGCTAATGTCAACCCACTTCCCCTTGCAGCAGTGAAGGTGGCAAACATACCAACGTACTAGAGATTTTCTAACAGCTTATCTGTGAAGTACAAACAGGAAAATTCATCTGAATTAACAACAGATTTAGGTCTTTAGGTCATGCTCAAGTAAGATACACTGAAGCTGAATGGATGCCCTTTAAGTGCAAAAAAACCCCATCCTCACTGGAGATAAATGAGAGATGAATTATACTGATACTTTAAACAATTAATTCAGACTTACATTTCTGTTTCCCCATCTCAACTCCAAGGTAGTAAAAAAAACGTGCAAAATTGTCAGCCATATGTGCACAAAATACTAGTTTGTGAGCGCTGCCCTGACACTCATTCAACCTTTGCATCCCACTCTGAAAATCTGTTCCATCAGTCTGTCTGCAGCTGTTTACTTTCACCCTGACCAAAGGGACATTCAGTGCAGATTCTAGCTGCAGGAAGTTTTCTTGTTGTTTTCCTCTGTTACCTGACTTTATTCTGGCCGCACCTGAAAATTACTGGGTGAATTACATCCTGCCAGTCTCTGTTACTGCCAGAGAGCAGTAAGAAATCTGCCTTTCTAATTTGCTGCTTTGCTCTACGTAACTTCTTTACCCTCAAAATGCAGACATGCTGGAGCATTATTTACAGTGGATGAGGCATTTGTCTTTTGACTTTGCATGTCATTCCTTGATAGCGGTTTAGAAAATTTTCAGCTGCAGTATGTGAATTGTGAAATCAGAAGTTGACAGACAATTTGGTTTAATGAAAATATAACTATAAATATATAGTCACAGGAAACAGCCAAGGCTTTCTGTGTACAACAATGCCAGAGATTGCGCAGTGTTGTCAAGTGCTTTCAACAGTTGTCAACTGTAAGAAATGCCATTTGTCAAACAGCACACACATATTCACTCTCATCTATTTCAGTAACTCTGTTGAGTAGAAATATGGATTTGTCATGTGGGTTAGTGAGGTAACGCTTTGTTGTCACAACTGTAGGAATAAATTGTTGATGGCATTGATGTCACAGCTTTCTTTGCTCTCAAGGGTTTTTTCCCCTCCTTTTTTTTGGGGGTGGGGTGGGTGGGTTTTAATATTTGATTGTTATGCCATGTTTAGTGTTTGTGCTTGGATAGTTCACAGCCAATGGCAAAGAAAAATGGTGCATAGGGAAGCAGCTTGATAAATGATGCCGACACATTAAATCTGGCATGTGGTCAGTACAAACACCTCTTGTAAATAAAATCTCTCATTTCTGGAAAACTGTTATGTTTCATTCCTGGGGAGATATAAAAAAAAAAGCCTAAGGTGACGGTCATGTTTAGAGAAGTCCCTCTGACCTTGTTTACTAAGAAACTGATGAACATGAAACATGTTTCTTATTTCAAGGCTGCTGGTGATGCAGTGAGAGAAGGAAGCAGCAATATTATAGTTAAAATTCTTGGATTAAAACCAAAAGAGACGTCATCACAGCACTTGCTGCTCTTTCTTTTTTTAATTATTATTCAGAAATTAGGGATAAAGGCTGGGACAAGAGCTTTTCATAATTTTCACTGTGTGTATTACATCCTGAGTCCTCAAGGCAGGTAAAAGTGGATAATGACGGCCCAGCAAAGATCAGTTTTAGAAATGCAAACAAAACCACCTGGTGCATTACCTTGACCTCTAAAAGATCACTTCACAAAATGGCAGCCGTAAGCTGTTTGAGCTGATAAATGTTAAGCTGCCAATCAATAAAAGAAAGCTTGACAAAAATCAATTTTATTTTTTTTTTAGCGGCTGAAGCACACTCCTCTCTAACATCTCGGAGATTCTTGATCCATAAAGTGAGTGAAATGTGCTAGGCATTAAAAAATTAACCCGTATCTCTATTGTCATTTACAGAAGTATAGAAAATTCAAAGACTCTTTGCCTGGGTGTATTATGCTTGGATTTTAAATACCAGTGAACTTCAGTATTTGTGAATTCAGAGCTTGGAAACCTGGTACATGGTGAAAAAGCTGCTGCAGAAGTGGCTTTTTCTCAGTTTTATGTTTAATAAAAGTTAATAATTCTTTCAGAAAGTAGAAGCAGATGCTTGAAGTTTTCCAATAGATCATGAACTATTTTCCAATGTCACAAGCAATCATTAAGCAAATGCCTATAAAACACTTAATCTTCAGCAGGTGATGTAACGTAAACTGCTTATTTCTTATAGAAGAATGCTGCTGCTTCATAGCAAGAGACTCAATTTCAGGCTCTGTACAAGAGGCATCAAGTGGCCTCTTTGATGAATCCAGTTGGGATTCATTTAAAAAATTAAATTTCAGTCATGGATGGAAAATTGCTGTCTTCTGAGCTTCAGACTCATGACATATATCTTAACTTCAATACCACATATCAGCAGGCAAACTATACTTCCTCAGCAGGTGACCTCTCATACAGATGCCATAAACGAAGAGTAGGCAGAACACAGATAATGGGACTTCTAGGAAAATCATGTGGGACTTAGGGCAGTCACACAGGCATGGGAAACTTTGCATCCTACTCCTCCCTTTTTCAGTCAGCACTGAAGCAATACTCCAGTCTGTGGTAAGAAGTTTGCTCCTGTGCGTAGGACTGGCCCAATAATCACGCTTCTACTGATGTAGAGTTCCACTTAACTGTCTACGGCGTTTTAAGCTTTTAAACTATGTATAGGATTTGTGTTGGCTGTCAGCCCAAGGATTAATTTTGATCATTATTGGAAATCATTGCTATGGCAGGTACTTCCTTTTAGGTGAGATGTAATCCCTTTAAGTCCAAATAATACTGACTTCTAAGTGCTTGGAGATAATCTTTAATTTCATTATATCTGCTTAAATTCTACATTTGGTTTCAAGTGGACATTTTCTATTGGGCAGGGCCTTGAGCAACCTGATCTAGTGAAAGATGTCCCTGCCCATGGCAGGGAGGTTGATCTAGACACTCTTTGAAGGTCCTTTCCAACCCAAACCATTCTATGATTTTGATTCTATTTTTAGGTAGTGAATCTAGATAAATTTTAAAAAATAATAGCATAACACAGTTTATTTTAAAACTAAAGAGCAATAATAAAGATGATGTTCCTTTCGTTTATTTGTGTATACTTTATGTACAGTGCCTATAACAACAACACAAAAAAATAATGAGAAATTAAGACTAACTAAAATCACCAGATGTAAAGAAAAACAGACACTAAAACTCCAGGAAAACCCCAACACACCAAGATTGCCTTGTACAACAAAAAAAATATTGTGCTGTGACACGGTGATTACGCATTGCAGAAATATTTTTTTCACTGTATGTTTCTGCTTTTATGACATGCTGCTTTATATTTCTTTCATTCCTTGTTAGTATCTGAAAAATACACTCTTAAGAAAACTGTACGAAAGGCATTAGTGTGTTGAGTGGGATGGAGGAGAAGCACTTATTCCTCCACAAGACAGTAGTCAACACTTGAAATTTCACAGAAAGGTGCAAGAGCACTAAGGCCTGGCAGAGCATAATGTTAGAGATCCTAAATTTATTGTTGCTTGTGTGGTACCTAGCCCTTCCTAACATTTTCTATTTTATTGATACATCCTATAATGCTTATTGGAAATGAACATTAATTAGGCTGAGGCAATAAATTTGCCCATCCCATTTCCTAAGAGTAACAGGGATGCTCTAGTTCTGACTTGCTGCCCAGTTTCTATTTTTACCAGTGAGGAGAAAAGATTTTCCATCAAACACCTGGTCTATAGGTAATAAAAGATAATGCACATAATGCTAGGAAAAAACCAGTACATTTCCTTGTAATTCCCTACACCCAATTAAGCTTGTAGTTAAGATGCAGTGGTGTTGGCATGGACAAGGGACACGCACATTCGTTAGTATCTAATTTCATGGAGACATTAATCCTCATTAGATACAAATGATGTGTTCCAGCGTTAACGAAACCTGCTCTAATTGTAGAAGTACTTTGAAGCATGAGCATGAGCTATTAGCGAAGACCCCCATTGGCAGTATAACCTTGGTTTTCCACCCTGTTATTTCCTGAAACCACAGGCTAGCTCTGCGTGTGACCAGTTATGCTCCATCTCCTCTCACTACTGCTGAACAGATTGGTTTGAAGGCCTGGGCAGATAACATTGAAGAAGTCCATTGGCAAATAGGGAAACTTCTGTTACTAGCTCCCACATTGTCTTGATTAGGATGATCATTTTTGAATGCTGACTATTGATTCAATTTTTTTTTTCTGTTTACTTTTAATTTAAACTCTTGCTTCAGTATTACACAGATGGCTTTTACCTGCCCCATGAGCTAGAGATCAAAGGTAGCCCACTCAATAATTGTGACACTTCTGCTAACACAATGGAACAATGAACCATGCTGCTTCCAGGCAAGCTCTCTAGGTTGAGGTGGCTGCTGAAAATATAATACAGTCAATATCTCGTCCTCATCCTCAGCACTCTGGTGAAGAGATTACATGAAGACCATTCTTAAATTGAAGCACATGGGTCGACCTTCTTGGACTATTCAGTTGTCTGAATTGGCTGAAAGACTAGACCTAGCAAATTCATCTCCGTCTGGTAGCAAACCCACTAAACCAGAGGAACCAGGTGATACACCTAAATTAATTACTACTAAAAGAGAAAATTCACAATATCAAGATCTTCAGACATAGACCATGAGGTAACCCCAGCATCATGAGCTGAGAGGGGTTAAGAGAGGTAAAAATGCAAAGTAATTTTGCGGAGTAAGGTTCAAGATTCATGGTTCTCAATCACTGACATTACAGGTTCACAGATTGGGCAAATCCTATAACCATGACATCAGATGATGACTACAGGAAAGGATTTCCATATCAAGCATAACTACTATTACAAAGTTACACCGATTTAATCCATTTTTTTTTCCAATCAATGTACAATACAACACTTGTTAACCATTTGATTACATGCTGTCCCCTACCCCCCCAAAAAAAAGATGTATGAGTGTAGTGTTGTCTTCTCCTTCTTTCACTTCTTTTACTCCTTGAGCTACAGAGAGTGTCGTCAGATTTTATTTTATTTTTTAAAAGTGAACAAAAGAACTTTTGGAAATTTATTTGAGAAGCAGGCAGATGATCTACCTAAATGATAAAAATAGATCATCTGCGTTGTTTAATTTGCCACATGCTCAGGGATCTCTTTCCTGCCTTGCAAACCAGGCAACTTTAAAATTAGATTTACCAAACTTACTAGCAAAGTGGAATGTCTTTAGAGAGCCAGAAAGCAAGAAATCAACAAGAGAAGCATACTGCTGTCTTCTTTATGCAGCATTAGTATTAGTCACAAGAACAAGTCATAAGAACCAGCAAGGGGCTGTTTTCTGAAACTTGTTGCCCCTAAACATGAGCTCTGATCTTTGGCATTATTTGGATCTATGCTCAAATCCCAACTCCATGGCTTATGCTTTTTCCTTGGTCTATCTCCCTTTTGTGGCAGTCTCTCTGTCTGAGAAACAGCCCAGAGAGGTGACACAGTACGGCAGAAAAAAGGTCCAAGCCCAAAGGAAAAAATGGCATGAGACAGAGTGACTGGATCAATATAACCCTTACTCATCACTTCTCATAGCAGGTTCAACACGAGCACAAAGAAGTCATGTCTGCCCAGAAAAGCTGTTGTGCTCTGGTGGAGTCCTCAACATGTGATTAAGCAGAGCACTTTGAAAATTGCCCTCACTTGTTCCCTCTGGTGATCCAGAGATATGAAACGACACAGGTTTGGGGTGATGGCAGACTGTGAGCACTGCTTTCAATTTTGAAGACTGGAAATAGGACATGGGTTTGTGTGAAGTCAAGGGTTTGTGCAGGTTGTTATGTCACTCACTCAAGTCATATCTGATGCTAACCAAAACAAAGAATCGAGAGAAGTCTGAAATGGCATTCTAATACTGAAGAACTGGAAACAGCATTGGCAGGCCATATATAGCCACTGGCACAAATGCTGTAGGAAAACTCAGGGCAGAAAGCCAGGCTTTTGTGCAAAAGAAGGCTTGAAAAAGGTATAAAAAAAAAAATAATGTAAAAAAGTTCTAATTATGTGACATTAAAAAAGTTCTGTCCAAAAGGCTCATAAAACTATGAACATTTGAAAAAAAAAAAAACATTTTGGAGTTTATAATGTAAAGCAATTTTGAGTCTGAGCAAGAACATTTTAACCTATCATTTTTATCTGATTTTTTTGCTGTTGTTTTTAAATAAAATTGCTGAGATCCCTACGGAGCTATGCATGCACACATTTGAAATACCACAAAATTAAAATTTATCACCAACATATCTTCCCTCAAAGATAAACAGTTAGGCTACAGAAAGCTCTTCCCACAGAGCTCCAGAAAGCTCTTCTCACACTATTTTTTAATATTTTATGTATTGACACCCAAAGGAGAAAGGATCAGATCAGACTCACGTACCTGAGTACCTCACCACTGTATACAGCCTCCAAGCATTCAGCAAATACATTGGTTAAGGAAGTACGTACCTAGTGAGAAGACTCTTGCAATGCTGATTGATAGAAACTAGATTTCTACACTTAAAATGGACAGAGCTGGCCTGGCTTCATCATGCTAGACCTGTTAGTTCTTCTGCAGTTCTCTGTCTTTTGTACCATGGACACTGTAATGTGACAAACCGACTCTTTCTTGGGCTGGTAGTTGTAATGTTCCTAGGAAATGTATGCAAATAGGAGACACAGTTTGTGCCAAAAGCCCACATAATCCAGTATGAGAAACAGATGCAATGCAGCCTCTAGCCAAAACAGGATTCAACTTTGTTATTATCCAAATAACTGTATTTTGTGCACAGCGGTTGTGAACAAAGACAAAGCATGGGAATAAAGGCATGATTAAGAATACAATGTTGCAATAATAGTACAGTTAATTTTAATAATATCCTTCATTTCTGGTGGGTTCTGTGCTCTGTACCTCTGTCCTAACTATAAGAATACCATAACATCTCTTGCTATATAAGGAAATAAATGCTATGCTGGAGATAAATGCACATGAGAGCGGCTCCTAAATTTAAGGGTCTGTACCAGACTCCAATGACATTTAAAAGCACCATAAAAAGACTTTCGAAAATTCACTTGAATGTTAAAATTTCTGACAAGAAAAATAACTCCCTCTTTTGAGACTAACCAGAATGTTCCCACCTGCATCCAGGAACACTTTTAAAGATTAATAGGCCAGTTTAAGCAACTGCTGTTGTGTTCTCTGCTTTGCTTGCTCGAAGCAATGCAATTGCTCACAATATTGCCAACTTGTGTTGTTTTATGGCAAGTCTGGTTATGTTCAGCCTTTTTGTTAAAGCCTCCATTCCCAGGGACATGAGATTACAATAAGAAGTTTGGCTTGTTACAAGAAAGTGAGCTGAAGATTAAAAGCTTCAAAAATCTTGAGCCCTACTGCTAGGAACTTCCAGTCTGTGCCATAACTGGCATTATTTGCTACTTTTTGTAAAGCTGAGCTCCTGGAATCTGGATGGGAAGCATCTGCATCATCAGTTCAGGTGATGGCTATCCAGGGCACCACGTGCCCCCATCTGAGATGATCATGGATCCTTCAGGGTATAGGAAAGGACCAACTGGTTTTTAACTGTTTGATCAAAGAGAATGACTCAAGTGTACCCCAAAAACTTAAGGAACACTCAATTTTATTGATATTTAAATCAAACCACATTATTTCTTGGAACTTATGTTAGGAGATCCTATTTTTTATTTTAGGGTGTTTGCAAAGTGCAACCAGAAAGATGTGCTAATTCACTGTATCTTTTGAGCGAGCTCTTATATAGCTCATTGAATAAAACTGTCTGCCACTAACAGATTGCCAAGAAGTGAGTATCTGCACTGCTGAAACCCTTGTGAAGACTCAGAATACAAAATGAGACATGAAACAATAAGCAGCAGAAGTGTATTGAACTGGTAGGGGTCTCTTTTCTTATTATTTTCATTTCAGTTAAGCACATGATGCTCCTAGAAACATACACTTCCCCATGACACTTTTGTTTCTATATTTCTTCTGTGATATCAGGTCATCACATTTTTTGCCCTCAAGTTTTGTGGTGCTGTTTGCCCATGACCTTGGCTTTAGCAGAGCAATGCTTTAATCACAGGCCTCACTTGCATTCTGCTGGAGCAATGACAGTCTCCAAAATTAATTTGTTACACATTTTAAAAAAAGCAAAGACAACCCCTATAGAAACTTTAAGTTCAGATGATGAAATTTGAAATCCTCCCTTTCCTAGCAGAGGAATGGAAACACCAACAATTATGGAAAAGAGAATGTGCCATAGCAGAGTTCAGTTAATATGATTTATTTAATTATTAATTTCAGATTGACTATAGGCATTAGTCCACATTTTACGTTCCTTAAAATATATTATGTATTTATGTAAATATATGCACAGCTGCATTTTATTTATGTATACACAATTTGCATATATTTATATATTTACATAAATATATGAAATATATATACGTATATTTATATTTACCTGTACAAATTAATGACTCCACAGTGCTTTCCTGACAACAACTATCAACCATCATCAAAGGCAGCATTAACAATCTCTTTCAGCAGTGCACTGTACCCTGGTCTTAATCAGATTAATTTGCAGGCTAATCCACCTCGAAACCTCAATAACTGTCACAGGCATCCAAACAAAAGAGAGTTTTTATTTGTCCTCTCCACTCATTTCCAGATTTTCAGATGACTGTTTCAGGAACAAGGACCTCTTTTACTCTGACATACACTCTCTGTAGCAGGTCTGCACTCATCATAATCAAACTTCTGAAGTTCTTTTGATGAGATTAATCAGAAAGATCTGATGATGCCCACTAACTCTTGGATAATATCATGTTTGTCATGCCAAAGGAAATCAGTGAGGTGCTAAGTCTACTTACATTTTTTTTCATTCTGAAGAAATTTCTCACAAAAGTTCCTTTAATCAACATGGTTGAATATGTTCCCCAGAAATGTATTTTTAAATCAAGTGAGGACTATAAAAGGCTCTGGTAAGAACTTCAAGTCTAGGTAGATTACATAATGGTCCTGTTAACAGATGTTAACATCTGGTCATTTAAAGAGATAAATAAAGCTACAGAAAAGCGTAATGATCCATTCACTCTCTAACAACACAGACTTGTCTGTAATCCTTCATCATACAATTTTTTATATATCCTGCTCAAATAAGAACAAAATGAGACCACTGCAAAGATAGAAGAGCATATTGATATTTGAAATTATAGTTTCATTTCCCTGTCAAATGTGAAATAATATTAACAGACAAAGGAAAGAGCAATAATCAATTTTTAGATAGGCTGAGTTGTAAACAACAGCAGAACACAAGGAAAAAGGAAAAGTAATATTAACATCAGTTTACATACTTACACTGAATGTAAAAAATCAAGAATACTATGTAAAGAGCTTTCTCAAATATAATAGAAAAAGAATTTTGGGTTTGCCTGAGGGAAAAAAAAAATCAAAACATGGCCAATATGAGGCCTTTTTCTGCAAGCTGCTGCGTATCTACAAAATACAATGCACTTCTGAGATCATTAATCTTTACAATAAATAACAGTAATTACTACTATAACTAGCATTTTCACGTCGTGTTTCAATTTTTAAAAACGGTTTTAAAAACATTGATATGAGGATGTCAATATGTCAGTGTGACTGCAGAAGGCAGCTGAAAGTCTGAGAAGTCTACAAAGCTGCAGGGTTGATGAAGCAAGTACCACGTTAATTTCAACAAGCATCCCATTGACATGAGGGATCTACATATATTTGCTGGATTAGGGCAAGCAAGAAAGGCAATGAGAAAGATATGAGAAAAAGGATGGGAAAGATAAGAACACATGAGTAAATTCTTACTAGCCTAATTGTATACACCTTGGAGATAATACAGAATTTCTTGTCTGCATAGTACGTCCTATACAGAGTTGTGTAGTGCAATGATGCATAGAGGAAGATTTCCTTGAAAAAACATGTGGCATATTTTGCTGTAAGACTCTAGCTAAGTCTGTGAAAATAGTCCACAGGTACCTGCAGTGGATGTTAATGTTACTCTCAGGTGCAAATGCTGCTGTTTTAAGAGTGTGTTTTTAAAGGTGAATTTCCCTTTCAGTCTCTGGGAGAGGAAGAGGAGCATGAAGAGACTACACATTGTTTACATTTAGCTTATTCCTTGCCTATAGCCAGGTAAACTCTGTGTGCTAAATAGCAAAGATATAGACAAATTCAGTGCTAAGCAGGTCTGAGGGGAGACGGTAGATAGGATAAAGCAGAGAAATTTTGAGATGTGGAGATATTAAGTAGAACTGGAGAAAGTTTCCTGTCTCTTATTGCTCCCTGGCTCTCGCAGACTTCCCCACTGCTGCCGTCTTAGTAATTGCCTCTTCTCAGAGCCAGAGACCGAACAACAATTTTGCTTCTTAAAGCACTGCTGAGGGCTGGCTGGACGAGAGGGGATGGGTCAGCTTTAATTGCTTGCCGGCTGGGCGCTGGCTGCGTGTCTGTGGGCATCGAAGCAGTGCCAGCTCAGGTGACAGCAGCTGTGGGGAAGAAGAACAGAAAGCAGCCCTGCCTGGGAAACCTGCCTCGGTGCCAAATATTTGGGTATTGTCTAACAGGGCTAGGGATCAGGAAACACAATGGGAAAAATCTCACCAAATGCTCCCCTCAGTATTTCCAGATAACTCTCGTGTCTTCACATCTATAGCACTGCAAGACTTAACATCTACGTGTTCTTGGATTTGGTTTCAAATCTAAGTTGCATGGTAGCAATACAGCCAAGAAGAGACCTTTAAGAACTTCAGACAGCTTTGAATTAGAACCCTTTCAACTTAACTCTGGGGCAGGGAAGCACACACCACTTTGGTCTAAGACAGAAGGATCTGAGATGACAGGACAGCTACAGAAGGGTAGCTATAAAGGCACATCGACATGCACACCTAGAAAACAGATACACCTTCACTGCCCTCCACTGAACTTTGCTTTCCTGTTTGGAATCAAAATAGATTTTGCCAACTTGATATTGTCTTTTTAAAAAAATTACAATTACTCATGCAAACACAAGGAGGGCATTATGTCACTCATATATTGCAATCAGGTATGTCCTTGCACAGCATGCAGAATATTGTGGGGAGGGAGCACTTAGCTTCACAAGTTAGAAAACAAGGTAAACATCTGCAGACATCTGAACTTGACAATCCTTTTAAAAAATGAAGTTGTTATTTCTGATTTTTTCTCTTGCCACAGAAAAAGTGAATATTACACAGTAAAGACTTATGACCTGAACATAGAAAATTTAAATATCCTAATGGGAAAAAAAAGAACCCCCACAAAAACCCCTCAATGTTTGCATTCTGTTTCATTTTAAATTCATTGGGAAGGAAGCAATTTTTCAGCTGAAAATGCACTTCCACAGTAAGAGTACTAAAAAACAGTAATAAAAAGACCATATGTCTCAAGGTTTATCTCTGAACAAAGAATATGGCCTAGATAGAAACTCATGAAAAGGAGGATTTCTGAGGAGAGATCTGATCTGATTTCACAGCTTTAAATATAATCTAGAATATGCTACTGTATAATTCTGCTACTGGTCTGCTTCTTATGGAAATGTAGAAATATTACAATTATTTCACATGGTTTTATAAAGTAATTATTTCAAATAGGTCCAAAGTTTGAAACAAAAAATTAAATGTTCGAGATGTCACCTTTAAAATGTCCCTTCACATGATTTTATTGAACTCTCTAACCTGAAGATAGTGGTCTAGTTACAGTTTCTTTAAAAAACGATATTGATAAAAGTTACATGGTTTTCAAAAGATTCCAAAATCTTTCTATGTAACTTGTTATACTTTATTAAATTTGGCTTCTACTTGGGAGGAAAACAAAACAAACAAACAAAACAAACAAAAAAAAAATTTAATTGTTTTTACTGGTATTGTTCAGAAAGCAGTTCAGTCTTTTAAAATCGTGCTAGCTATACTGCATGGTATTTTAGAGAGGTAAAATCTGTGGAGTGCAGACTGTTAAGTCCACAGTTGCCATTTACTTCCCAGTAAATTCTCCCTGTTGTAGATATTGAGGACTGCTGACTGCTGGAAGCCACGAAACATGGTATTTGTGGAAAAGAAATCCTAATCCTATAATCAACACTACTGCTCTGCTTTCTCTTCAGAAACAGCACAGTGGATTGGATGCTTTGTTGGCGTAGCTTGAAATTTGACACGGGAACAGGTTGCCCAGAGAAGCCGTGGATGCCCCATCCCTGGAAGCATTCAAGGCCAGGTTGGATGAGGGTTTGGGCAACGTGGTCTAGTGGAGGGTGTCCCTGTCCATGGCAGGGGGGTTGGAACTAGATGATCGTTAAGGTCCCTTCCAACCCAAACTGTCCCGTGATTCTATGCTGCTGTGAAATCATTCCACTGATTTAGGTTTCAATAAACACAGATTATGTAGGTGTATATGGCAGGGCTACCTCTCCTGTTTGATAGCAGAATGAGCAACTCCTGAAGTCACTGCGAGTCAGTAATATCTTCTAAGGTCACCATTAAATTCCTAAGTCAAAAGTGAGACTTCATAGTTATTCAAATTAATTACTTTAAAATTGTAGATGACTACTCTTTATTCAACTTTAAAAAAATATGTGATGAGAGATTGACAAAAGTAGGAAACAATGTCTAAATTTCATAAACAGACTATGGTGTTAATGTGTTTACACACATGAAGTAATTTTAAGTAGTGGTTGGCAGAAAGGAAACAATTAAACTGCAAGGCTCTGTCATGGAATGATACCCTCTTACATCCCCAAATGAGCTTTATTGGAATGTACTTCCAGAATGGAGCACATGCCGGTCATGGTATATAATGAGAAGAATGAAATATCAGTATAATTAATGAGGGCAACTCCTAATGCTAGCATTATGATTCATGGAGGCATAACTCTCTTTTTTCTTTCTACATTAGTACATTGCTGCTTTAAAAATCACTTCCCCATGATTTGGGGAAAATATCTATGTTCTTCAAAAGTTGTGTTAGTCTGACTTGTCAATCTAAATTAATAATGCTGTGCTAGAATAATAAAGTTATTGTGATTACCTTAACAGATGGACTTGACAGCAAAAGGATGTTTCAATAGCTATGATTAGCTTAACTGATTACTTTTGTGGAAGGTGTACTTTCTTAGAAGTGGGGAGACCACCTCCACTATATGATTTAGACTCAATTCAAGTACAACCCCTCCCACAACTTTTTTAATTTTAAGGTATGTATCTCAGAAAGGCCAAGAAGGAGTGAGAAAAGAAAAAGAACAAAGAAAAAAAAAAAAAGACTGCTTTCTACAAAAGACCTGATTTCTAAGAAGGCAAAAAATTTGTTTTCCCTGAAATAAAAATCATAAAACCTGACAAAATTTATACATGGATTTTGTCTGTAGAATAAATTCTTTGGAGTCCTCTTACTAAAGGAAAAAAGAGAAAACAGCTCTAAACAAAGGAGGTTTGCTCCTGCTCACTTTAAATGCTGGCACAGACGATTCTCTGGACACCTTGTAATTTCTAAGAACTTTACTCATGTAGATTGTGCTAACTCATGAATGAAAAGCAAAAAAATAACCCAAATCAGACAAAACAAAAAACTATTATTAACATACCCTGAGTAAGTCATACAGAAATAAATCACCTAGATTGCCACGGCCGAAGCCTGGTCGCAGAGTGGTTCTATTTCAGCTAAATTGGTATAATTATATTGGCATGACTTGTATTGCCATAGAAACAATTATAATGTTATAAAGGCATTTTAACAGTCTGTCTTATTGTGCTACCGTATGGAGAATAAACCATAATGGTATCAGGAAGCTTCGCAATATAAAGCATAATAATGACCATGGTGGTGACTATACCATTTCAATAATTTAATTAAAACTAAAATTTCACTACTAACTCTTGTAGTAGTGTTGTTGTTTAGCCCAAGTCTTTACTTCCTGTAAACTGTAAAATGGTCTATCAAGGAGTAAATCAGCCCCCAAATGTCATATAAAGGGTCTTAACAAAATCACAATTGGCCATTCACTGCAGGTGTGACTCAAAGTCCACTAAAGAATTTTTTTGCATATGGTCCTTACAGACACTTTTAAGGAAATGAGAAAGCCTGTTAATCTGTACCTACTAGCTTCAGCAATATGCATGGATGAAGTATTGCTTTGGGTACTAAATTCCGATAGTCCTGTACCAAGTTTCTGGAAATCCTAAAAAAAAATGACCACAGCTCATGTACAGAGTAACTTGCCATCAAACATACATTGTGCTGACTGTCCGACTTGCTGTGTGTCTCAGGTCAACCAAGCGTTTGCAGTACGTTCCTAGTGAGAACTGTTGGATCTGTGTCTTGAATGGCCAATGCTCACAGGTGTATAATAATTCAGGTATGCTTTTTAGTCTGATCCTATCTCGTTTTAGTTTGGTTTCCTAAAGAAAGAAAGCTCATAACATCTCAGTATGTACACATGTCTGTGTCTCAATCCCCTCAGGTCATTTTAACGCCTTTGCAAATGAGGAAAGGTCTCGAGTATATTAACTTTCCTAAAGATTTCATTAAAATAAGAAACTAGGAAGAGGAGAAGAACCCTAGGGAAAGTTTGCCTTTTTCTGATATCAGAATATATTTGTGTCAAAGCACAAATAAAAAATGAGGTATCATTACTTCTGCTGCTCATACAACTATTTATATTGCATATTTGCTAGGGTTTCAACAACGCTATGATTGAATGTTGTCAAGCAATGAAATGACTACATTTTGGGGAGACTGGTCATCAGAAATTGTGAATGGTTTTCAAAGTATCAAAATATATTATGAACCCTTTAAAAGGAAAAAGAAAGGGGGGGAAAAAAAAAAAAGCTTGCCCCACTGGAACCGAGAGACACAGACTGACCTTTTCCTGCCCATTGCATTCAGGCGGGATGTCCAGGGGTGCTGGACTTACAAGAAGATCCTGTAAGAGCAAGCTAAGTTGAAACAAAACAAACAGCTTGCATTAGGCAAGAGGTTTAAAATCCTAGCAACTGCTACTGGTTCTGGTCAAAGAGCATGAGACAAAGTCTGCCCCGCTGGCCAGCCTCAGTTGTTGCAGTAAGAACAAGCAGCAAAAGAGCATGTTGTCATTGTGTTTTACTAGCAGAGAAGGATGTTTGAAGACTGGGCTGCGGAAGGGTCCCAAAAAGAGTGAGAGAAGGTGTCTTGAAAAGAGACAAGGGATCTTTGGTAGTTCTTATTTCCCTTTTTGATACCTAAAGATATGTGGTAAAAGCAAGAAAAGTCCAGCCTAGGGTCTGAGAGGAAACATGGTTAAAAAAACAAACAGAAGAAAGGCTGTAAATAAACAACCAAATACAAACTGGTGATCTAAGGAAGAGAGAACGGGAAACTAGGAAACTCAATCTACAACCTATATACAATGGTTGCTATCCTAAAGAGTATATGACTTAAATTTAAGATCAGAAAGCATAAAAATTTCATAGTAGGAGGAAAAAAAAAAGAAGTTGCAGGCTGGGGATGTGTAAGACAAAGTCTTAAAAAAGTCTGAAAAATACTCCACCAGATTTTCGGTCTGTTATGAGCAGGAGAAACTGATGAGTGAGAAAAGAGAGAAAGCATACAAGAAAATGAAAGTGCTTAGGATTGATCTTGTTGAGCTCTACATAGCAGCAAACACTCTCTCCTCTCAAATATGAAGCAGGGAGGTCAGCAGAAGACAGTTCCTGGTTTAACTCTTAGAAGCATTTTGTGATACTTACTTTCAGTATAATTTCTTTCAATTCCTCTCCGTTACTTCTACTTAAAGCCACATGTATTATCCTAAAGAAACCATCTGGGTCTTGTGTGTCATTATATTCTTTTAGGTTTATGTCTTGTTCTAGCTGTTACTTCAGCAGATACGAATCATTTATTCTTTATTGCTCTATTTTCATAATATAGTCCATTTTGTGTACTTTGATCTGTACAGAAAACAGCTGCAAAAATTACATGAATCACATCTGGTGAAATGCTGGTCTACTGAAACCAACACGTGTTTCTTTGTTGATTCCACTGGAGTTAAAGTTTCACTTCAGCTGCATTACTTTTGCTTCCGTCTCTGCTTAAATTTCCACATCCTATGTTGACACTTGTCCTTGTCTTCCAGACCCTACTCATCTCCAACTCAGCCACCACGATGGATTGCTATTCCTATCACAGTTATCTTGAGTCCTTTAAATTTTGCCAAAGACTAGAATCCTTTTTCTGTGCATTTTTAACGCCTAAAGAAGTAAACAAGAATAAAGGAAAACAACTATTATCTACTGCAACTCACAGTATTTAAAAAATATTCTTCTCTAAACAAATCATAGAGTTTGTTCTCTACCATGATACAATATGCAAACAAAATATATAGTCATGGGAATTACTGCTCCAAAACACGACATGAGGCTGTGGCACTACGGAACAGTACATACTTTTATAATATATGCATACTCATCTGCAACTCTTGGCTCCTTTTAAGTTATGAATAGTTACAAGCCCTTCCATACTACATAAACAACAAAGGAAGAGAAAACATAATTCAAAACTAGTGCTATGCTACAGGGGGAAAAATGTTTGTCTCTCTAGAATATTTCCTTTCCTTCCCCCTCCTAACTTAGATTCTCTGCTAGAGAAAATGGGTAATGAAATGCATTGATGAACCTGTACTGAAGTGAATGCAGAGAAGAACATTTAGCTTGCTCAAGAATTTGGCCTTGGGAATGTGGTAGTCATGGAAGAACAGAAATTAGGCATTGGATTTTAGCTTGGAAAAGCCAATAGGAAGACAGTAAGAAACACCAACAGATACAAATACTGACAGTATCACTTGGATAATTAGAGTTTCTGCAGCAGACACATTCCAGGCATTAATGCCATTGTCATTTATAGCCATAGAGTAATTGTTAAAAGTTTAAAAATCTCCTGTGGCCGAGGTTTACTGTTGCACATTAGACTTACAGTAAAATAACCACTGTCATCATATTTTACAGTTTTGTCTAATGCCGTGAATAATTTCAGGTGTCTGACTGGAAAGATACAGAGTGATGCCAATATTATCTTATTAATATTTAATCCCTGTCGTGTTCAGAGAAGTCTGTTTTTCTATTTTTTTGCTTTCAGGATATTAGGGTTGATTTAGAGAAGTATTTTCACTAATTTATACAGGTAAAATTAGTTGAAATTATAAAATTGCAAATATCACAAATATTTCTCCTATTTCAGTATTTGAATTTATAAACTGTATAAAATACCAATGCTGCAATCATGCTTCATTCAGAATGTTGATGAGTGAGTCCAAGGTCATTGCAGCCCTGCTTATTATGACTGCTTAGGTTGAGTTTTTATGTGTACACTGGCTGTCTACGAAAGCGGAAAAGTAACTCTGAATCAAACTTACACTTCTGCCAAATCTTGGTATCAGGCTAATTCGGAGCAGTCTTTCTGTAACTCCCTATTCCACCAGCTAAAATAATTCCTGTCAATGGAATCTCCTGTATGTAACGCACTTCTCAAGTAATTTTTTTTAAAAACTCTTAGTGTTGCAAACAGGTGAGGTAAGTTTATGACACAAGGATGAAGGAAATCCTCCACCACTTATTTAAAGCAGGATTATTCAGACTTTCTTTAAAGATCAGTCCAAAGAAGTACAATGAAGAGTGGTGTCTGTCCTGCCCTCTGTCTGTTTGTCCCTCCAGTTCTTCAGAAATATCTAAAAGTGGCGCCTGACAGACACCGTCTGTATCATCAAGATTATCAGTAGGACACTGTCACAGACAAAATGCTGGTGGCAATGTCATCATTAACATCTTCTTCCTTGTTTTAGGCATGATTGTTTTGTTTTTTGTTTTTTTTTTCCTGAAGCAGAAGATAATGTAAAATAGATTAACAGTACCAACCAGGCAGGGAGCTATCACCAGCACTAACTGCAATCATGCAATTACTCCTACTGCATCATTTCTCAGATGACATAGGAAAAGCCTAAAATTTCAGTTTTCCAGAATGTGGCTGGTTTGCCCATAGTGAAATGGTGCAATAGCATTGAAGGAGCTTTTTTATTCTCTGAAAATGGCTACAGATTTCTAAGAAAGAGTTTAAGTGTACTGGAAAATGCAGTGTTAGCCTCAATGCTCCTCTGCAAGCAGTTTATGCTCTCGGTCCCTCATCCAGGGTAGTCTTCACTGTTGATAGTAACAGTCTGAGAAGGAAAACAAGGTAAACACAGCAGCTAATGCTGAGAACCTCATTTTTTAATGATTTCTCTGGAAAATTTCCCAGATTCCACATCTGCCCTGGCACAACAGCCTGCACTTCAGACAGCAAGTCTCGCTGGAGGTGCAGTGAGAACAGCTACATTTACTCACAGTGGGTAGGCTGCTTTCCCTCTCTTCATTTGAAATACCCTGCCTGCTACTTACCTTTTCAAAACAATCCAGCTAGTCAGTAAGAACAATATACTTTATAAAAGACACAGAAAGGTCTCCTTCAAGATCCCAATATGCCAGTTGTGACACCAAGAGCAGAAAAAGTGGAGAAACAAACCCTTGTGACAGACAGATCTTCAACACAGTTTGTTTTTTCAGTGTGATATTTTTAGCTTGTCTTTTTTGTTTTTCCTGAGTTGTAGTATGGAAGTACTAGTTATGGACAAGACACAAAAGGTACAGTCCTAGGCATTAATGCTTTGAACAATTTTTCTATTGTACAAATATCAGATTCAATTTCCCATATGTAATCTTTCTCCCATAGAATTTAATTTTTAGAATATCTCCATTCCTATTGCACATGATTTTTAGCCACGTAATGTTAAAAAATAAATGCTAAAATAAATCATCACATGACTGTGAAAGTCATTGTGTTTATTCAGTGTTGCCAGTAAGTGGACATCACAGTGTATATATGAAGGAGTCGCCTTATTTCTGACAAAACAAAAAATGGCAAATATCCTGGTGGGTTTTTTCCATGATGTCCAGTAGTAAAATGATGCATACTATACAGACTTACTGGCTATTATTTTGCCATATTCTTAAATTAAACTATGTAAGTTTGAAAACAGTGGAAAACTCAGCCAATTTCCAACACTCTTGCAGTCCATTCTTCCCTCTAAAACCAACTCTCTCTTTTCTCCTTGTGAGGAGATGAAGATAAAGAAAATTCTGATGAGAAAAGAAAAAATCACAGAATTGCTTGACAAACTTACATTTTCTTTTGCAACCTGGAATAGATTTAAGAAAGAAAGTGCCTGTTTATTTCGTAAAGAATTTTTGTGTTTTGCAGAGGGCTATTTATTTTTGTGTAAGGGACAGTAATTGAGCAACCATAACACACAATGTGAGAGTACGCTCTCTTTTCTTTTTATGGCTAAAGGGGGCACTATCCCCACAGGACAGCCCTTCCAGTCCTTTCTCCTCCCTTGATTCTCTTCAAAATAATCCTTTGCATGAAGGCCCCAAATCAAAATGTTAAAAGTTTCTAAAAAAAACAACCTGTAAGGGCCCATTTTTGTTTCATGGCTATTGGTCCTAAGGAGAAAAAAAGTTCTGTATTGTCAATGAAATTCCATTTGTTCCGCAGTCCTGTTAAGGCACCCGTGTACGTGTTTCCCAAGGACCAGGGTACATCTCCAGACAATCATGGACTCGGGTGTGCTGAAAAGGTTATTCAAGAGAGCCCAAGAGCAATCACAGTCTCTTCATTCATGCACTTTTTGTCCTGGTAAGGCTCCAGCATGCCCATACAATTTGAGATCTTTCTCATATGCTGGTTCTGTGCTCTCCCTAGCCCATAAGTCAGTTATTACTTCATATTTTTCATAGGTTTCACTATAATTTCCTTAATATCTTACAGAAGATGCTTGAATATCTATGTGACTGTAAATGCACATAAACCCCATTCTTAACAAAGGAAAAAAAAACCCAAACCCAAACAAAACCCAAGGAAAATAAAAGCTGCCTTTAGTTCAAAGGCCTGGAAAGGAAAAAAAATCAACACCCCTTAACTCAGCTGAAGGAAAGCTAACTGCTGATGCTATAGACTGGGAGACTGAAAGATTATTTGCTAACTGCTGAAGATTGGATTATGACAGTGGGCCTCAGGAAGTTAATGTGTGCTAAAGCTGTTTCACTTAGTTCAGAGGACTGTACAGACAATGAAACTGAGTAGAACAGAAAGAGCTATTTGAAGCGGTGACCTGGGAGTAAAGTGTGCACTGTTCTTAATATGACTTGTCATGAAAACGACCAGCTGGTATAATTTAGCATTCTCCAACTAGAACGTCTCCCCATGGTACCAAATTTAGTGACCACAGGCAAGTAATATCTAGCATTACTCTTTAACAGACCCATGCTGACTGAAACTTTGACTTTCCAATAACTTTATATCAAACAAATAGCCATTTTTAAAGATCTGAATTAATATTTAAATGGAAGGATGAGCTGATGCAGGCTTCCGTTATTTTCACTTGGTAATAAACTTTTTCTTTAAATAAAGAAAATAGAGGAAGATTTTTATGGAGAGAATTTCTGAGTCAATAGAAAGGAGAGTGACAAAGAAAGAATCAGCCATCTTAGAGGCAAGAGAGATAAAAAGAGAATTTTGTCTCTCTTTATCAGTTAATTAGTTAAAGCTTATGTTTAATTTTACCAATTGTTACTACTCATTAGATGGATCTAATTTGTAGAGCCATGCAGTCCATTCACCATTTATCCAAAGTATTTGAATGGCACACACTAGGAGTGCTTTTACAGGGTATCAAAAGGAAACGAATGATTAGACTCTCAGGAGAAGAGATCAATCTCACCTATCTTCAGTAGGTCTACAGTGTCTAAAAGTTAAGTACCTCATTTCATCCAACTGTCTATCCCTCCCGGAAAGAGAGACGTACCTCTAATGGGTGGTTGTTCTGACAAATTTATATTTAAAAGTAGTGTGAGAGTCCTCTGGAGGATGTCTCTCCCTCTTTCTGCTGAGGATGGAAGGAGCCCACATAATCAACCTAAACTAGTTTGAGATGATTAATCCTCCAAAATGTTTTGAAATGTAAATCAAGACTTTAAATCCAGCAGACAGGATCTGCACTAGATGCATTTACTTAATAAATGACTTTTGTTTTTTTTCCCCATCATTTAGAGGTACTGATGAGGCTAAATCCATTTATGTATATAAGTTGCTTTCAAATCCTGGAAGATGGTGTATAATAAGGTGACTACTTCTAAATAGCACACTGAAAAGTTGAAATATAGTCATTTAAGAAGCAGGCAACAGCTTGGCTTTCTTTAAATATAGTAATCATACTAATAAATTATATTAGTAATTATTAATATTAAGATTTTCCTTTAATAAAACACTTCATTCCAGATTGACATTTCTATCTTTTATTATTATTCATGAAAACCTAATCCAATTTCCAGCTATAAATAACACTATTTGAGCTCTTCACTTTTTCAAAGATGTTGACAAATAGAGGATAAAGTAGAAAAGGCTGATATATGAGAAAAGATTAATTATCTTTAACTTTGTCAGACAACAAGTACAGGGAAGATATCACAACCACCTACAAGTATGCTCAGAAGTGTAAACACCAACAAGCTCCTGAATAAAGAGCCTGGCTGGAGGAGGATGAGATCCCTTCCCTCACGCACGTCTCTCCCAGACCTCCCCTAAGGCTGCACCAGCGAGAGGCTTCAGCGTTTTTGGTACGGGGCACTCCAAAGCAGGACAATATGTTCAAGTGCATAAACTGGATTTGGACATTTTTACAAGAGTGTAACAGGGTCTTACAAGAAGAAAGCCAATGGATGTTTGGGAGCATGGCAAAAGGTAGCTTGCTGGGCAGCCCCACAAGGCTGCAAGCCCTCCAGCCACATTGCTCTGAACAGTAGCCACTGAAGACAGGGCTAATTTGTTCCCAGGAGGGTAAAAGGCTGAAAAAAACATGGAAATGTCATGTTCTTCAAGCCTCCTTAAGGTGGGTTGACCCTGGCTGGGCACCAGGTGCCCACCAAAGTCGCTCTATCACTACCCCTTCTCAACTGGACAGAGGAGAGAAAGAATAATGAAAGGCTCATGGGTGCAGATAAGGACAGGGAGAGATTGTTCACTGATTACTGTCATGGGCAAAACAGACTCAACTTAGAAAAACTTAATCATCTAATTTATTATCAAGCAAATCAGAGTAGGATAATGAGGAATAAAACCAAATCTTAAAACATGTCCCCCCACCCCTCCCTTCTTCCCGGACTCATCTTTACTCCCAATTTTCTCTCCCTCCTCCACAGCAGCACAGGGGGACGGGGAATGGAGGTTGCAGTCAGTTCACCACACGTTGTCTCTGCCGCTGAGGGGCAGGACTCCTCACACTCTTCCCCTGCTCCAGTGTGGGGTCCTCCCACAGGAGACAGTCCTCCACCAACTTCTCCAACGTGAGTCCTTCCCACGGGGTGCAGACCTTCAGGAACTGACTGCTCCAGTGTGGGTCCCCCACGGGGTCATAGCCTCCTTCGGGTGCCTCCGCCTGCTCTGGCGTGGGGTCCTCCACGGGCTGCAGGTGGAATCTCTGCCCCACCATCAACCTCCATAGGCTGCAGGGGGACAGCCTGCCTCATCATGGTCTTCACCACGGGCTGCAGGGGGATCTCTGCTCCAGTGCCTGGAGCACCTCCTGCCCCTCCTTCTGCACTGACCTGGGGGTCTGCAGAGTTGTTCCTCTCACATATTCTCACTCCACTCTCTGGCTGCAAAAACTGCTGCTAGGTTGGTTGTTTTGTTCCCTCTTCCTAACTCTGTTATCCCAGAGGCGCTACCACTGTCACTGATGGGCTCGGCCTTGGCCAGCGGCGGGTCCGTCTTGGAGCCGGCTGGCATTGGCTCTGTCAGACACAGGGGAAGCTTCTAGCAGCTTCTCACAGAAGCCACCCCTGTAGCCCCCCCGCTACCAAAACCTCACCACGCAAACCCAATACACTCCTCTATAAGGGAACCTTTATAATCCACCTTCACAAACAAAAGTCAAATAAGACTTATATGCCCTAAAATACGTAGTATTGTGGATTGTTGTCTTTCTGGGTGGAAGGTCCAAAAATCTCTGGTTTGCAGTTTAGAGCTGGTCCAAGACTAAAACTCCTGTTGCTTTCAGACTGCTCCACTGGGCTGCCATTCCTCTTTTGTCTAATCTGATGGCTGTTGCCTTACCTATATGCTTTACTTCTCCTGGTGTATCAGACATTTTATAACCCACATTCTCTGCTCTCCCAAAAAAGACTCTGGAAGGGCCAACCACTTTCTTCATAACTTATATACGTACTTATATTTGCACCACGTTTACGAAAAAAAAAAACAACACACTTTTTTTGTACTCACAATTTATCGGTGTCTATGAAATAACCATTTCACAATTATTTGATTTCTTTCAAACTGCAAAACCTGGAAGTAATCTGTGCTAGTAAAGTAGGCTGGAGCACAAAAATCAGTGTACTTCTAGAATGACTTGGCATTTTGTAGCAAAGAACTTACATTGCATTTATCAAACTGAAAAGATCCTTTCCTTGGGGGTGCATAATCCTTTCTGCTCCTTGCATTATAATGAACTAGATTTACCCCTAACCTTCTCTTCTGTATAAAATTTTTCAGACCTATTGCCTGTAGGTTTTAAACCAAATCTGCAAAGATATTGCTTTCCAATTTTCTCCAGAAAAGCAGTCTTAATGCTTTAAGGAAGTCACTTCCTACATTTCCTTCTTGTTCTGCTTTCAGGCACAGAAATCACACCATTAATCTCCATAAGAGTGAAAAAACCTGAATTCTCCACCAGCCAATATTTTGTGAGTGTGTCTATTTTAATAGCTGCAGTTACAATTGCAAGTAGACTGGCTGAATTCTGTACTTAGTGCTAGTTACAGAATCGTGTTAAATATGAAAGCTCAAACTGAAATAATACTCTGAGTCTAAGAGTCAGCAATTTTCTCAGTGAACAGAGGGCAGTGGATAATGCTAAGGAATATCAATGACAGTTTACTTCAAGTCCAAAGAGAAATTTGACTTCAAAGTATTTGCCACAGAAGATGAACACACAATAGAAAAAAATCTCAAACATTCCTTTAAAAATATCATGAAAATAAATTATTCAATAATTCACTACTTTTCTTCACTAACTTATCATCAAGTATAGCTTAAAATTTCCAAAGTCAAATTTGCAGAATGAGTAAGGAAAATAATATTAATTTTTCTAATGAGATGTAATTCTTTTCATCTGATGTAATTTCAAAGCAAATTGGGTTAGCAAAGTTACGTTGTGCAATAGTCAAACATCGGCTCTAGTGTATTTAGAAATAGTCAGAAAGAAGTATCTGTGAAACCAAATGAAATAAAATTTACTTTTTCTCTGAACAGCATTCAGCCTTATCTGCATAGGGAAAGATATAGACATGAACCTGGCAGTATGGCGGCTCTCTTGTGGTATGAAGTCACGTCTTCCTAAGACAAAAAGGCCAATATTTGTCTTCATGGAAATGGTTGTCAAGGGAGAGTAAATGTTAAGTGAAATTAATTACACTAAGATAACTGATTTATTCTTTCAAAGATACAAGTTTCAAGAACAATTCAGAAAAAAAAATTCTCATGTGTACCTGAAGAGAAAGATATGATGGAGGGTTATGTTTAGTCTATTGAATCCAGCTCATAGGTATGAAATTGAAATGCAATAGCTATGAAATTGCTGAGATTAAATGACATATGGACAGAGCAATAGTGTATTTGATTTTTCTACCACATTGGAGTTCAAGCTCAGGACAAAAGCAGAAATAAATGTGGTGGCTTCCTCCTAGAATTTATTTTAAAATATCCAGATTCTAACAATTTTTCCACATAAAATTAAAAACCCAAAGAATTCCTGGTATCATACACTCCAGTCTGGTGTACCACACTCCCTAATTTACTTTCTTTTCCTGGCAGCTGTGTCTGTATTCACCATGTTGTGCTTGATAAAGAGGCACTAATCAGCCTAGTACCCCTATTCTTCAATAAGTTCATGGACAAATGTGTTGGTTTTGCGTGGTGAGGTTTTGGTAGCGGGGGGGCTACAGAGGTGGCTTCTGTGAGAAGCTGCTAGAAGCTTCCCCTGTATCTGACAGAGCCAATGCCAGCCGGCTCCAAGACGGACCCGCCGCTGGCCAAGGCCAAGCCAATCAGCGCCTCTGTGATAACATATTTAAGAAAGAGAAAAACAGTTAGAGAGCGCTTTTGCAGCCAGAGAGAGGAGTGAGAAGATGTAAGAACATCTGCAGACACCAAGGTCAGTGCAGAAGGAGGGGCAGGAGGTGCTCCAGGTGCTGGAGCAAGATTCCCCTGCAGCCCGTGGTGAAGACCATGGTGAGGCAGGCTGTCCCCCTGCAGCCCATGGAGGGAGGATGAGGGGGTGTAGCGATTCCACCTGCAGCCCGTGGAGGACCCCACGCCAGAGCAGGTGGAGGCACCTGAAGGAGGCTGTGACCCCATGGGAAGCCCGCACTGGAGCAAGCTCCTGGCAGGACCTGTGGATCCGTGGAGAGAGGAGCCCACGCCAGAGCAGGTTTGCTGGCAGGACTTGTGACCCCATGGGGGACCCATGCTGGAGCAGTTTGCTCCTGAAGGTCTGCACCCGATGGGAGAGACCCACGCTGGAGCAGTTCATGAAGGACTGTAGCCCGTGGGAAGGACTCACGTTGGAGAAGGTCGTGAAGGACTGTCTCCCGTGAGAGAGACTCCATGCTGGAGCAGGGGAATGACGAGAGGAGTCCTCACCCTGAGGATGAAGAAGCGGCAGAAACACCGCGTGAGGAACTGACCGTAACCCCCACTCCCCGTCCCCCTGTGCCGCTGAGGGGGGGCGGAGGTTGAAGCCGGGAGTGAAGTTGAGCCCGGGAAGATGGGAGGGGTGGGGGGGAGGTGTTTTTAAGATTTGGTTTTATTTCTCATTCCTCTACTCTGTTTTGCTTAGTTATAAATAAGATGAATTCCCTCTCTAAGTTCGGTCTGTTTTGCTTGTGATGATAATTAGAGAATGATCTCTCCCTGTCCTTATCTCGACCCATAAGTTTTTTTTTCTTTCATTGTACTTTTTCTCCCCTGTCTAATGAAAGAGGGGAGTGATAGAGCGGCTCTGGTGGGCACCTGGCCCTCAGCCAGGGTCAACCCACCACAACAAATTAGGAAAATAATATGTTGTGCTCATATATTACCTCTTTCTTGACTGACTGTAGTGAAGCAAAAATAAAACAGGAATTCCTCCCTGAGGAAGATGGACTGGAGGTTTTCTGTGATTTTACTCAGGGTGGGAATTTGATCTTCTAGCTACATTTTTAAAAATCTCTGGAAAACTTGCCCTCTGTTGCCTGGCATCACATTTAACTTTGTACAAAATCCATAAACAGTGTCTCTTGCCTTGTGGATGCAAACAGAAAGATGATAGTTGGCTAACTGAAAAATAAAATAACTGGTTTTAACAAATAACTTTTGTTGTACCAGCAGGAATTTTCAAATAAAGGACAAGCAACTCTGACATCAAACACCAACCGATATCTCCGTATAAATAACAGTGCCTCTCCTTGTGGATGACAAAACGACTGCAAGAGCATACTACCTGTAAAGGTCTACCAGGAGACTTATGTTCTCAGATCCATAAATATGAAGTGATGGAGAATGTCATCTTCAAGTAATGAGGTATACTTTGAAGTTACCAGCAGCATGTTTATGTAGGCAACACTGGTAAATGTGACATTTATATAAATTAACTAAATGGTGATTGCAATAACTAACTGCTGAACTAAATTTCAGAGAAATTATTGCTTTAATTTAAAGTACTTAGGGGAATTTTCTTTATGCGTTTTATTTTTCAATGTATGTATAAACATGAAAAAATCTCTAATAATTATATGAGAAATGCGTTATAAACATCCTCAGGAATTAACTATTTCTGCAGAACATTTGTCAGCCACATTTGAGATAATCCAGTTATTTGGTGATTAATTATCATGCAACCTGCAGTCTTTAGATCTCATGAAAAAGGTGACTTTTTCAGGAAAAAAAAAAAAGGATAATTATGTACTACTAAGGATACAATGTCATCAGTTTTTACAGTGTAATTAGGAAGGTGTTACATTATTGTATGGAAAAATAAGAACTGACAGGCAGTGAGGCTGCATAATTAGGACACCACCTCAGTAGTGATGTCAGATGCAAGGCCAAAGAGCGAACTGTTTCCTCTCCCAGAAAGAGCAAGTAGGGAGTGCACTCCCACAGCGCTGTTGCTGATATGAAATAGGATTTATGTGCAGTGAAGGAAACCAGATTCAGGTGTCATTGCCAGTGCTATGACTTTTAATACCATTGCAAGCACCTAAGAACATTGTCAGGGAGAAACAGGCCAAGTGCTTCACAGACAGAACGGTACATGGGCAGGAACACAAAGTTCTTTTTGAGTATCTCAAGCTAGTTCTTAGTTTCTAGCCACCCAAACCTTATTTATGATTATTTTCATGACTAAGTAGCTCCTTGTTCTTAGGAACTATTCTGAAACACTGAAAATATTCTGAAACACTGAAAACATTCTGAAACACTGAAAAGTTTGGCTGACAGCTGAAGAAGGCATGGTTTTAAGTCATTTGAATCCCCTCTCTGAATCTCTGATGCTCTATACAAACAAAAAAGGAGACATAACCAATGCCTTAAAAAAAAAATCTTCAAAACTAACTTTCTGAATTACAAAGAAATACTATAAGTTCACCCCCGCAAATATTCAGTGAAAAACCCTCTTAGTGAGTGAATTTACTTTAGCAATCTTAGTTACAGAAACTCCGTCCACAGCTGTGATGATAATGTGTACCTTCCAGATGAGACAAATCACCAAGGAGAACTTCTTGAGCTGTTTTATCCTGTACCCCACTTTCAACAGAACCCAGAAAGGACTTTCAAAGGGGTCACAAGAGCTGTCAAGATTGGTTTTCTACAACCACGAACAACTAGGCAATAGATTTTTAGTTCAGGAAGGTCCACATGATTATCTTTCCACCTATTCCCATATCTATCCATAAAACCCCTCCCAGAACTTTGTAGAAAATGTAAGAACTGCAGTACAAAAGACCAAAAACTGCAAAAATACTTAGTTACTCTGAGTTCATCATGACGTTGATGGGATTCAATGTACAGATCTACTTCAAGAAATTACCTTGTCTCCAGATCGCTTCATCTTGTGCTCTCATCAAGGATTTCTCAAATCAAAATTAGGAGTTCTACAATGCCATGTTATGCTCTTTTCCTCTAGAACAGGGTTTTTGTGATTTTTTGTTTGGTTGTTTTGTTTTTTGTTTTCTGGTTTGGTTTTGTTTTGTTTTGTTTTTTAACTGTGTTATCAGAGTATCTGTCATGGTGTAATAGCTGACACAGCCAACATTTTTTTCCAATGCAGCTTGTTCATTTTTCTTATCTGACACTTCTTTGGGGAAAACTGACTCCGGGTTTGTACCAGCAAAGGAAGGATCAAAGCTATGTCCCTGCCATGCCTTCCATCTCGGACACAGAGCTGAAGTCTCAGTCCCAGTGTGTGGGACTCCATTTGGGGACAAAGAATTATAAGGCCAAGAGCAATCTATTTTATTTTATTGTATATATTATGATCTTCCAGCTGGGGTCCTGGCTGGGCTGACAGAGTAAACCTCAGCTGGGAAAGATTTGGGGCATCTGAGCCTTATCACATTTATGTATATTTATACTTGCCAAATGTCATGGACACATACTTGTCCCAATGGCTCTGACCTCTCCTGAAACACCACCCTTTGCTTGCTGCAACAGGAGGAGATTATTTTCACTTCCCTCTTGTAGCCACTCAGGTTTGCTGATGAAATAAATCTGAAATTGTACTCTACCTCATTCAGACAACTGTGGATTTCGGCACTGTTTTCCTTTGGGAATAGCATGAAGCCATTCCAGCTCCCTTTCCTAGGAAACGAGTCAACTAATTTGGGAATATTACAAAGGCTTATCTCCCTGGCCCTCTTGCAAATCCTATAGTCTTCTCTGTGTGCACCATAAAAAATGGAATAACAGACAGACATCGTTTAACATTTGACACTGAGTGTGCAAAACCATATTTTTAATAGCTCCAACTGAGAAAGCTAAAGCTCTTTTAAAAGTACAATTAAGTGGGAAAGAGAGGAGGAAGGGGAAAAATTAATGGTGAAGAGGAAGAACAACAATGTCTACTTCTATTGTCCAGTCTTGTGTTACGACTCTGCATATAGTAACAGAATCTAATTAGCACTAGAGAGGAATAATGCTGGGACAGAGGAAGATGGATTGAACTAGTGGAAGGCTTATGGGACAGGACAGAAAGAGGGCTAGAGCTGAAGAAAAGGGCACTAGAAAATATAAGAAGGTAGCAGTAGCAGAGAAGAACACAAAAAAGCCAGAGGGGGAAAAAAAAGATAAAAAGTATACAAAGAGAGAGGGGAGCAGAGGAGAGAGAATGCTACAGATAAAAATGGATCTAGGAAAGCAGGCCCACTTATAAAAAAGCTCCCTTACTTCCCATGCTCATACTGATGAAAAACGTCCCTCTTGAAGCTACACCGACATTCAGAACCATGTGTCCTGCCACACACAGAACCACTTTTCTGTGTTCTCCAATACCTGCTCACCTATTCACAAAATTACGTTACTGAAATGAGACATTAGCAAAAAGGTACTTAAAAATAATTTGTGAGCACATTAATTTCTTTCTCCTCTGTTCTATCTCTTCATTACCTCACTGTGCTGCAGACTCTTCTGTGGTCTTTTGTGCAAACCTTGATTTGCCCATGCTCAAAATTTTTTTAAATACTGGACACTTCTTAGTAGTTTTGGAAACAACATGGAAGTAGAATTGTTAGCCAGATTGATCCAAAATTAAGCTTTTAATACTCCCTTGTTTGACTTACTGCTATGGCATTGTAAGATTGTATTTAATTTTCTTTTTTCCAGATCTTCAACAGCTGAGAAGCATGTAATAAAATGTAAAACCCTCACAAAGTACCTTTCCTGCCAAGCGTATGTAATGTAATCTGTCTCTGTAATATTTCATGTGTTCACTGATGATCTGGAAGAGAGAGTTTGTTATCAGCAATAAAGTTCAGGTAAGATGCCAAACACAAAGATGTTTCAAATAGCAGCATAGGAAATGGATTTATGTGCAGCTGGAGAGCTGGAAGTCGCATAGAAGGATACTGTTTAAGGGAGAGAGGGTGAGAAGGGAACAAAAGGTCCTTAGAGGGACATTAGGACTGTTAGTCTTGATAGAAATGCAATACTGAAGGAAGCAGAAAAAGGTAGAGGATAAGGGTCCTGCATGGTGGAGTGGGACTGACAAGGTGGAGAGGACAAAAAGAAGGAGGAAGAAGACACAGGCTGGGGAGGACAGAGCAGAAAGTGGCAAGCACTTCACCTCCTCAGAGCTCTGAACTTCCTTAAGCACAGTCACCACTTTACCTGTGAGTAGAGTCCAAAAAATCCTATTACCCGGTAAAACCCATGGGAAAAATCTCTTCTCCCACTCCAGTTCTGCCCCACCAAGATGTCAAATCACTTTTTCCAGCTGCTGTTCTACTAGGCACAGTGGCAGAGGTCTATGCCAGGGACCAGAAAGCTCAAATCTAAGTAACGAACCATGTGTTAATACTATTAAACACACATACCTGTGCTAAAGAAGAATAACAAAGCTCTTCAATCAAAAATAAAATTTCTATTTTGTTTTGGTGAAAAATTGGTACCCCAAAATTTCCTCTTGTTCAAGTAGAAAAAACAATGACTAAATTTTTCAAAAATAGAATGGCATTCTAAATGTTATGTGTTTAGAAACCTCAGAACAACCTGGATTAGCTTTAAAAATTTCTTTCCCTTTCTTAGTTTATGTAAAACAGTGTCCTATAAGAGTGACACAAAACCTGAATCAGTAAAATGAATGTAAGAGTTCCTGACCTAACCAAAATGGAAAGTTTTGAGAAGAATCTTACTACGATGTCAACTGAAATCCATACACTCCTAAAATTTCATTCTGTGGGTGGAACATTTTCTGCTAGAGACCCTTTTTTTCACAAATTCCTGTCCGGGTGCTAGTCAGAGCAGAGATGCAATGCCAGGCTGCTCCTTGTGTGTCCAGACTCAGATCAAGGAGGAACTGGGACAATAGTGGCAGTTTCCACAGAGAAGTCCTTTGCAGTTCCGGAGAAGGCTGCACACAGCAGAGACCATTTAATTTTGTTGGATTTTTTTTTGCTGTACATGACTAGTGCAAAGAGTACAATTTCATGCTGACGAAGGCGGAGGAGGATTTACTGTATGGGAGTAACGAAAGAGGCTGCAGTCTTCTCCCAGTCCTGATGTTGTGGCAATGAAATGACGGCTCAGGTCCCCCAGAGGCTGCAGGTGGTTCTCACTGGAGACCCTTCACAGTATGACCCACCATGTAATTAAATAAACCTAAATACATTCAGTATCAAATCATCACCCTCCAGCCCACTCCACACTATCCACAGTTGTAAAAAACCAAAACCAAAACCCGGCTAATTTGGTCTCCTTCCCTCCTACTAGGTTTGTGCCTGAGAGCTGGTCTCCAGTTAGTGGCATTCCTGGATCAGGCTGACAGAGCACATCTCTCGCCTGCCGGAGGTGGAGGGCAGCCCTTCTCCCTCACCCCCCCACCTACACACAGGGCAGAGACTCTCCAAAACATGAGGAGCCACATCAAAGCCAAGGAAAGCAAGGAGACACTGTTCCACTGTCACCTTCCGGAGCTTGGTGACAATTTCTAATGGTTTCCTTTATGTTCTCTGTTTGCTAGAGTAGTAGTAAAAAAAAGATTGGAAAAAAAAAAAAAAGGATGAAGACTTAATGGTAGAGGGCTAAGCAGCTCAGCCAAAAAGAAACAAGATCTCCTATGGGAGGATCAAAAGCAGGGGGAAGAAAAGGATGCTGAATAAGAAACCTGAGAATAAGAAATTCCTTCTTGAAGGAGACTAAAATCCCAGTCTGTTCTTTAAAAAACAGATAATAATATACCATAGATAGAAAAAGGTGGAAAATGATTATTTAAAGGGAACTGTGATATGAGGAACAGAAAGCAAGGAGGTGATATAAAAGAGCAGAAAACAAAGGCTAGATATGTAGCATTTACCCAGTATGTGCAGGCCAGGAGACTGTAGTAGTTTACAGACCTTGAAAGGGTTTACACACTAACTGGGTGAGAAAGAAGAGTGAAATAATAGAAGTAAAGCAGTGAAATGCTTTTTGTAGAAAGTCTTGCAGGTACTTAAGGAAATCTGAGAAACCTCTGCTTCTTATGATAACTAATTAAAAAAAAAGGAAAAAAAAAAAGGACAAATCACTGTGGAGAGAATACATTGTCAAAGACTACGGTGGACTGAGGACATAACTAGCTTCTGGTAACGGACTTCTTCACTCCCTGTGTAATTTTCATGATTCTATATTCCTGAAATTTTGGGTGCACACTCTATGTTAAGAAAAAACCAAACCAAAACAAAAGCATTTGCATGTAGAACCATTTGCATGTTAAAAATGGGTAGGAAGGAACCTATTTCATCTGCGTACACTTACCTACATGTAGATGGGGCTTCTGTGGTGTCAATACTGGTTCAGGAAGGCCTGAGAGCTTAAATGTGGAGGCCAAGTTGGTGATCATTTACAAATTAAATTACTTGGACTTTTTCATTGTAATCTTTGAAATTTCATTTTGTTTTTTCCATAACTCTGTAGCCAAGAACCACATTGCTTCCAGAGAACCAAAGATGGCAGAAGAGTACATCTGAGAATAGTTTACAGTATATGGAACAAAAGGCACTCAGAAAAAAGGCAGAGAGAACACTGGGATTTACTTGGACACAAATTGCTGCTTTAAACCTCACAGAAAAATAATTGAAGAAAACAGATCATTACCGATAGATAAAAACCACAGCTATTTCAGTTTCTTCTGGCAATATTGTATCTTCAGAGGTCAAAGGAGAAAATAAACATTATGATGATGATGATGATGATTATTATTACTACTACTACTATTATTATTCTTGAAATTATATTGGAAATATAAGCTCTATTGTAGAGTTCAGTGCAGACTAACAGAAAGAATCAATAAAAAAAAGTAGTCTGTAAATGCATTGTGCTCCACAAGGAATTAGCAACCACCACAGTGTAATTTACGGCTGCCACAACACCAATTGTTTCAGAGACCCAATTCTTGTTTCTTATTCAGAGAACAGAGATGAATTGGATCCAAGGGAAATAAGATTCTCTCTTAAACGAAGAGTTTCAAAAGAAATAAACTACAATTTCAGACAAAAAAATATCTTTATTGTATATTTTGAGGACTAGTGCTTATACTGTTTGTTTCAGTCTTGATTATGTTGGCTGCATGTTATTTAATGCAGAGGTGGTTTAAAACTCTGCTTTTAGGCTATCATCAACTACAGATGCACATGCGTTCATCTCTAGGCAATTCTTCACATGGAGAACACATTTGTATGATCATATGGACAACTCAGCAAATGGCAGATGTTGCAAAGATTATCAAATCAGTGAAAAGAAGTAGGTTATTAATTTTTATTTCTAATTATTTAATTTTACATTAAAACATAATGATTTTAATGGCGTATGTATTTTAAGACAAAAAAAAATAAAGTAATTCTGGATATATGAATCTACTGAAGGCAATGGGGTCCAGAAGCAAATATACAGAAATCTCCATGCTCTTCATTATAGCAGAAAGACTCGTGACATTTCGAATACAGTTAAAATATATCACTCAGAAGACTTATGGAATATGCAACTACAGCTTCCCCTGAATGCAAAAACAAGGAGAGACTGTGACAAGTTATCTAAAGGTAAAGCACCTAGTATTTTAATTTGAAATGTCAAAGTGATATGATTTAGAAGGAAGAACTAGGAGAGGATCCATAAAACAGAAAGTATTATTGTTTCGTCCTTTCATGACACTACTTTTCTCATTCCATTAAAGTACTCAGAATCTTAAGACTTGGTCTCTAAGTGCCATCCAATAAATATGTGATACTGTCATGGATTCATCTTCGATCTGTGTTTAGGTTAGAAGGGCACTATTCATTTCTGAGTGAAAATCTCCGAGGACAGAACCTTTGTGAAATCACCCGTCTGACACGCTTAGCCTGTACAGGAATGAAAAGTACCTCTTAAATTACTTCCAAATCTATATAGGTTTTTCCCCTATACTCTCGCTTATGAGTTTGAAAAGGGGACGGGAAGGCAGCTCTGACTTCCCACAGTACAGCTGTTAGTAAAAGTAATGTACTGGCCCAATAGTTAAATACCCAGCTCAGCAGGATTTAAGACAGCTCCATCCATCATAGCACAACTCCTTCCATACAACAGTACCACCCAAATGGATGCAAAATAATGGTTGCTTTAAGCAGTCAAATGAAAGAAGACAGTGAAAGCATAATATAAAATCTCTGGACACTCTAGCACTGCTTGGAAATCTTTCTCTTTCTCACTATGCTTCAAGTCAATTTATTTGCTATTCTCGCAATATTTACTTCTATAGTAGAGACATTAGAGTGAACATTGCATTGCAGGGCATATTGAGACTTTCTCATCTGAACTGAGATTACAATAAAGAAAACAGGGTTAAGCAGGACTGACAGCAAACTAAATGGATACAAACAGGCAGATCTTGGTCTCTGGTTCAACAGCTGGATGCAGTGTTGCATGCATAATGCATAATATTTTTTTCTGTTGTTCAGAAGATGAACAAGAAAAAAAACCCAACAAACTAACCAATTTGGGGTCAAGCCAACCTAAAATATTTTTTTTACAGTTTTCTCACTTAAAGGAA
The DNA here is from genome assembly GCF_011004875.1 of Balearica regulorum gibbericeps. Taxonomy (NCBI): domain Eukaryota; kingdom Metazoa; phylum Chordata; class Aves; order Gruiformes; family Gruidae; genus Balearica; species Balearica regulorum. The sequence continues at coordinate 39,924,923 of NC_046185.1, forward strand.
AGTTAAAAATGTTACTGAAATTAATACTAGAGAGAACTAGAGAACATACTCTTTTATTAAGTCTGTTAAGTCTCAGAAATACCAGCATGGAACTTTCTTACTTTGTCCTGTTAAAGATCCATTTTACAGAAAACATTCAGAAGTTTTATACAAACGGGTTACACAGCCCCTGTGAAGGACCTGGAGATTTATTTAGAAGAACAGAAAAGCAACTTGTAAAGTTATGATCCGAGGTCACATGTGGCCTTTGAGTTTATATGCTATACTGAAAAGTAATTGAATAAACTAGCTCTGCATGCTGTTAAGTGATTTTATTTAAAGGCCTAAGCAAGCAAATATACATGTTAATACATATATAATAAGCACATTTACTGTAATATAACTGTTCATTAAAATGAAGCAACATCATGGTCAATTGAACATGGGGCTCAGACTATGTCTATGTATCATCTGGTGTTATTAACAGATGAACACAGCTCACAAAAGAGTAAAACAAGTGAACAAAGTGGAAAGCTAACATCTGCAGGATCTAGCTGGTGCTAAGATTAAAGGTAGCAATTACAGTACTTTGACCCGTGGTGGATGGTACTCAGGGAAGGATGACCGCAGCAGGATTCACCCATTTTCAGTATTACGCTGCCATTATAGCAATATTTTCTGTTCTCGAGTTAGCTAGTTTGAAGTTTTTGCTGTCAAAGCTGAGAGGCAGTAGTCATAGCAAAGACAGAACTGATACAGGGATGGGAAGGACCAGGGACGTTAGAGGCCCATTCATTGCACCTTGTGCAGGAGAGATCATGGAGTTGGGTCTTCTCTTCCCTCTTCCTCCTCCCATTCCCCACCCCATGTCCCAACATCACCAGTATGGTCCAGTCAGCCCTTGATGTTGGAAATGCACTTGAGAAAAATAATTTCTGTTTAAAATAATTAACACATCCTAAACACAGGTCTCTTCCTGGCAAGTACTTGAGTGTTCTCCATACTGCTTAAAATGTCATGATCTTCCTTCAAAAAAAACACAACAAAACCCCCTGGAAGATTAGCAGAAAAGCCATGACTTTCCCTAAGGGCTTTTTACCTAAGAGAACTTAACATTTTATTGGAATAAATTATTTTACAACTTATTCACTTATCAGTATTTGTGTCTGAACCATTTAATTGGAACTTTCTAGAAATAAATTAAGATAATTCACACGTCAGGTCTAGAAATGATCATCATACATAGCTTAAAAAAAAAAAAAGACCACTTTTATTTACAATAACTATGAACAGCAGACAAAGGGCTCAAATGTAATAAATTCAGTTTTAGTGGGACTACTTATCTGCTTTCCCAAGCTGGACGAGAATGATCAACACCTTGGAACCAATTATCATTAACACATTTCCACGCTGTCACATAACTGGTATTTTCAGTCATTTAAAAAGCCTAAGCCAAATGTTAACTTATGCATTAGGCCCTTGCTGCCTTGAACTGACATTTCCCAATCACACCCTATGGACAGATGAGGAGTTTTTGCTCAAGTGTATCGCACCATTAAAACTTTCACTTATTCAACCGGAAAGATTCTACTTCTACGTGATCAAACATACTGTTAAATCTTGATCAGAAAGCACTAAGCATTGAGCAAATTGTGTGTGATGGCTTTGGGAGGGCACTGTTCCTCATTTTGTCCAGCAGACCATAACACAGTATCCCCTTCATATAGGGAAGCTGTTCATGACTGCAAGGAAAGAAATCTGTGCTGCAATGCATCATTAAGTCAAATTAACCCAATCATCCACCTGTTAAGTGAACAAAATGAAGGAAAACCTCATTCTCAGCAAGTTCCTTTGCACACAATCGGCAGGGAATGGCTGCATCATGCCAGCAGTTCCTTAATCTCATTAGTTAACTTTCAGTTCTTTTATAGCCAAGTAAGGTACTTTGCTTCTAACGTTTTTAGCACATTTATTATGGCCAAATACAAGTTCTTTCTCAAAATAAACTGTAACAGAAAAATTGTACTTCCTTTGAATGCTTTTGTCTGTTTTCATGGGATGTGGGATGTGTTTCTTTATAAAACAAACAAACAAACAAACAAAAATCCCCAAGAAGAAATATTTAATATTGAAGATGTCATTATGGTACGTGCCACTTTTAATTTGCTTGTGCTATGCCCCTACTCCATCTGGGCTGGGACTTCTACCTAAAACTACATTTTTCTTTATTTACCTCCTCTTCATAACCAGTGACATGATGGACTGGGAAATCCCAGCCTTTACTGGTTCAGAGTGGGGACTAATTTGCTTTTCTTCCTTACCAACACAGCATCTTGAAAACTAAAGAACTATCCCAGAGCATTTTTCTCCCCCGTAAAGGTGTGTGAAATTGCAACGTGCCCCTTATTAGAAAATAAACTACCACCTATGAAAATTGAATCCTAGTCCTACTTCAGCTTTACAAATTGAAGCATCGCATTTCAAAGCCCTGCAACAGCACTTTTGTTAATGTGCTCTGACACTGTATAGTTTTATTATTCATATAAACATAGTACCTTTTTTGCTTTGATATCAATAGTATATAGTTTTCCTATCTGGTGGAAAAGTATTTTATTTTTTAAAAAGTGAGATCTTGCTTAAGATGGGAGTAGGCAGGAGAAAAATCATGATATATTGGCTGATATAGGAAAAGTTACAAGCCATTTTCCTATTATTAATTATACTAAATGAAATCAAATGTTATTTACATTTACACAAATAAATGAACCTTCTTGTTTATTAAGGTAAAGTAGGCAATCCTTTCAAAATACAAACTGGAAAAGTAAAACGAAATCAGGAATGACTGCAACTGATCTGACTTCCATGTGGTAGGTGAAGGACTGTGGATAAAAAAATTTGCAAAGCTGTGGAAGATATGTATTTATTGTGTTTATTACAGTAAAGAATGAAGAGAAAGGCTTTAGGTTGGACAATAATTTAGAAGCCTTGAAGATCACACCAGAATATCAAAGCGTTTCTTATAAGATGAAATGTTTCTTGTGATTCTATTAAGCCTTTGTTTCGGTTCTTTGAGCATATGTACATATATCAATGAGGAGATTTTAAAAAAGCAGCAAGAAGAATGGTAATTTAAAATTATGTGCTAAGGTTTCTATTTAAGATTACCATCTTCTACATCCTGGTCAGTATATTTGGTAACTGTTATTCATGCAGTAAATTCTGAAATTAAAATGCAGGATAACACAAATATGCAGAAAATCCTGACATTCTACAATTTATAACTAATAAGGACATAATGGAAAAGCTATCCAGCAAATATCTAGCAAACAGAAAGCGAAGAAATGTGTGAGCAATAAACATTTTATTGCTCAATTTCCTGAACAAACAAACAAACCTTCAGTCTAGCTTTCAGATAGCATAAAATCATTGATAAAAAAGGAAAAAAAGACTTAAGTGTGAAAAATTATTAATGCAACAACCTACTTATTTCAGGGATACACCAGCCTCTTTCAAAATGTTATATATTTTCAACATTTAAAATTTTTGCACATACCTAGTGTATCCATAGGATGCGTGTGACTTTTGCAGTGGAAAAGGCTTTTGTGATTGATGCTGTGGAAGTACAGTCTATTGACAAAGAAGTAAGGTTCTTCACCCAAGGTGAACTGCTGTTGCACAGTACAGTAGCACAAAAGGAGGGATTGAAGAATAACACAAAATCATCAACCTTAGTGGCCTGACAGTCATCAGGAAAAAAACCCCACCTGAACAACACCCCTCTCCATCCCAACCCACCAAAAAAAAAAAAAAAAAAAAAAAGAAGCAGAGAATAAAAAGCATCTGCTTTCAAAGTAGCACAACAGTACCATTTGATGCAATCAAGGCCATCATCTGTAGGTCTGAGCCTGACCTTCTTGAGGAGGTGGGGCAAGTGTTACTAGGGGCTGTGAATACGTCTTGCTTTGAGCAATGCTGTAATTCTTGTATGGTAAGAATTCTCCCTTTTACCCTCAAGCTAACCTGGGAACCAGGAATGTAAGTTAGCCTTTTACTCTCTGAGTTGTGTTTAGGGCTGGATCCAAAGGCACAACCTGGTGTTACAGACCAATAAAGTGAATATTCATGCTAGTCTCCAAGAGCTCTCTTTGACGTTAGCTACTGACAGACAACAAGTATATCTGTCCTCTTTTGAAGAGGCTGTAAGGGTGTTTCAGAACAACCTTAAATGACTCATATCACTCAGTCTGAATCCCTATCAGCAATATTTTGTCTACATCAAACCTCTTCCTGCAAGAGCCAAAAGGCTCATCTGGTATTGCATACAGTTATCTAAGACAACATAGACTGAATTCTAAAATTAAAAACACCTAAGAATTCCTCTGTATAAAAACAAACCACCTTTTTCTTAGTTTTCTTAATGACCAAAGAAAGCTCCTGAAGTGTTACTGCTCTTTAGTAAAACACCAAAGCAAAGGATTTCCTGAGACAAAACTGTTCTTTGAAGAATATGATTCCTTTACAGCATTCCCTGTTAGGGATGGGATCTCCATCTACATGGTTGAAACACCAGGATACATGGGAGCTGCTTTTGAATCTCAAGCAGATGGTGCTCTTGAATATCCAGAAGCAGAACTTGGAGAGATGATTTCATGCAATACAATTAAATGGAGAAGAGAAACAAAAATCCTAGTACGTGTGAGAGTTGAGCTTGATTGGTACTGGCAAAAAAAAAAAAAAAAAAAAAAAAAAAATTACAGAACTACCATTAGACAGCAAACAGGTTAGTTTCTGCACTAGATGTCTCAGGTTACTTTGAACCTACCTTCCCTTTATTCTTTGCCCCTGACCAAGATCTCTCATATGATATTTGAAGACCTCCATAGCTAGACATGATGTACACTTCAGAACTGTTTAACTGAAGAACAGCTTAAAAGTTTAAACTCAGGAGAAAGAATGACAGCTCTCTAAAGTGAAAGACCAAAACTTGAATATGACCTCAACCAAGCATTTGCAGAACTTTAATCTTCACATTTTTCACGAAATATATTTTCCTCTCCCTGTCTCTCTCTCACACACTTACCTTTCTACCTCTACTCACTAAAAGCTATAAGCAAGCAAAGTGTCTCTATTACCCAAGTTATTCCTCTTTCAGCCAGACTGGGAAAAGAAAAAGCAAAGGGTCTCTCCACTCATGAAATGCCATGGGCTGCTCAGGTGCTGTGTGTTTTCTATACCACATAAGAATCTAAACAGATAGGATTCAAACTACTTGCATCACCATAACACGTAACACATAGAGAATTTCCTATTACTGTAGATGAGAGTGCTAAACACCACATGATACAGTTTTATATAATTATAACATTTTAGTTGATAATTAGAATAGAAGCTGGCAGCTAGGACCCAGTATAGGGCTGAGTAATGCTGAATAATGCTGGATCATAGCTAATGCTGGCAGGCAAAGGACACAAGGGGCCAGCAGTTCAGATGAAGCTCGCAAATAGCCATATATATGCCATCTCCTTCAAAAGGTCACTTGCAACCTGGATGTACTCCGAACATGGCAAGGGTGTCCAGGCAATATTTGGTGGCAGAAGACATGTATATGTACATATATATCTATGCATTTGAAGTTTATAACAATGTTTTGAAGTTAGGGTGTAACGTCCTGGAATATACAACGTAGAGAGAATCTTTGATTAGCGAATGTTGGATTTCTAGCTCTGCACAGCTAAAATTTCTTTGTGCTCCTTCTTCCTGACGTATAATATAAACTGGGTTTTTGTTCTCCAGCTTGCTATGTATCTTGACAATCCTCCTGCTGCACTTGATGAGGCTGAGGAACCCAGCAGGAGGGGCAGACATCACATGAAAAGACAAAAATGCCTTAAAACAGAGATCCCCAGACTAAGCTCCACATGACAGGTTTACCATAGGCAAGCAAAATGCATATTCTGTGTGATAAGCAAACATCTCATCTCATATATAAGTATATATGTTACTAGGTGGTGCTGCTTCTGCTTTCTCACTGGTCAAGAGAAAATTAGGACATCACTCTGTAAAACATGCCTGAGCAGGAAATAAATCATAGGCCTCCAGCTCTATCAAATACAGATCTTTCTGCTCTGCTCCAAAGATTTTCTATGTCCTTTCACTCCCAGCTTCACAATCACTTCAGCTGCAGGACGGATGGCATGAAAGAAGCTTTTAGAAGGGATGCTGAGCAGCCCAAACATCTGCTTGGGTTGCAGAAAATTTGTTGAAAATATCTTCAACATTGGAGATCAAAAATTCCATCTCTGGGATGATTAATTCCATTAAAAATGCAGGCTCAACTTACAGAATCACCAAGAAAATAGCAAAGCAACAATATTTCATAAAACCTTCTGAAAAACATCGCTGTCTGCTCATATCAGTAAAATCATTGGAAATTGTAGTGGATTGTATACACAAATTACTGAAAAGGGAGACAATTTTTAAATTTTCGTTTCCTTACTGGTTTTCTCCTATGAATAATTTTGACTTTCTGGAACAATCCTTAAAAGAAAAATGGAACCTCTTTTATCATGCAAATGTGAATGCAAAAATGTGAACAAAAATTAAACTACAGGTTACACAAAGAAGAAAGAAACATATCAAAGTTGCTCCGAAAAGCTCGCTTCTCCCTTGGGAAATTAAACTTGCAAATGTATTCCCTTTCTTTTCAAACATTTTTCCTTCCCCCCCCCCCCTTTTTTTTTCTTTTGCAGGTGCTGATGGGAAATCAGGGAAGGTATTCAAATGTAGATTAATTTAAAAATATACATCTGATTGGATACTGTATTTGCTGTGAGCTTTTACTGACTGCAGTTCAAAGGCTAAATTAAGTCAATAAGAAGAGACTAAGATGAGGCTCTTCTAATAGATGCCTTTTCTTTCCATGGAGAGCAAAGATTGTTAATTTAAAAGAAAGGTCTTGTGCAGCCAATTCCATCTGTGTATCTGAGCCACAGAAATCTTTATTTTCAAACACTCTTCCGTAAGTGATGAATAAACACACACGCGCGCGCACACGCGCACACACAGATATAATCACCAACATGCTGCAGGCACACATTCAACATCCAATATTTAAATCTATATATTCTGCAAACCTTCTGGCACCAAGTGATTACAAACATTGGTAACTATCCAAAAGGATTACTTGTGTTCTTCATTGAATATATCTGATACTTGGAGAATGGGAGAGAAGAAGAGGCAGGATACCAATCACTCCATTTAAAAAAAAAACGGAAGCAAGTGAAAACACATGAAACAATACAGAGAAGGCAGATTTTTTTTCCCTTTCATACACTTTTGCAGTGGTCATTGCCTGCATCTCCCCCACCTTGCTGGAGTCTATGTTGGGACTATCACATGTGTGTGTAAGTTCTTTAGTCTTTTCCACAGCATCCAGGCCCAGAAGCACTTTGCTGGAGCACTGGCAGAGCCTCAGCTGGAAGAGCAGCTCTCAGACAAACTGGGTGTACCTGGCCCATGTGGTGCCCACATCTGGAAGTCCTCTCTCCCAGAGCTCCCTAAGTCTTCCAGCACCTGTTCTGGTGATTCACCAAGCACAGGACCTACACTGGTGCCCTCAGCATCCTAGCAGAGCTTGGGTTAATGCATTTGCTAATGCATTTGCTCGGAGTACTGCCATCGCCATAAGAGAGCAGAGGATGGCAGGGATCAGTCAGGATACTGAAAGCCACAGAATTTCCAATTTAAAAATTCCCAAAGACAAAGACATTTTCTGTTAAAAAAGGGAATGAGAACAACTCTGCCCATTCAACAGCAACTGCTTGTCCTTCCTCTGGTGCCTTTCAGCAATCATCTCCACCCAAGAAATCCACCCAAACCAGAAGCCCCTGGAACCTACCACACCAGACAGTAGTCAGGCCCCTGACTTTCCTTCCCAGAAATCTCAACTTTGAGCACGACAAAAACACCCTGGGAGCGGACATTTGAACTCTCTTCATTTGCTGTAGTGGCGCAGAGCTGGATGGTGCAGGAACCCTGAGGGGTGGTGGTCACCCCATAGCAGAGGGTACGCTGCCTTTACAGCAAAGCTCTTCCAGCTGGAGCCACTGCTTGGTGATCTCCTGCTCCGTGCCGGAGCTAACGCAGCCCTGAGAACCCTTTCACTGCCTTGTTAGAGGAACACAAGTTTATTAAAATATCCATTCGCTTCCTCAGTTTCCCCCATGCCAATGAAAAACATAAGACAGGGTAATGCAATCGAAAGTCAGGTCTTCAGAGACTGTATGCTTTATCTCCGATATTAAATATATTGAATTTATTTCTTTTAATTATATTTATATTATGAGCTCTTACATTAGAAGCCACTTAAACTGGTTTATTCTGAGAAAGGAATTATGAGAATGATGTATTTATAATTTTAATTCTGTTTTCATCAACATTTATTACTCTGATGTGTTTTGTTTGTTATTGTTCTTAAAACATTTGGTTTTATGATGTTTTTCCTGCAGCAAGTTGTTTTTCTATTAGTGTCACTGTTTGTTTACGCAGTTATGAGATTTGCTCGATATGCTGTTTGCCTGGGCACTAGGGTAGATTAATTGAGGAGAAATGTCATTGCTCCCCATTCAGGCACTGTTGTTATGCTGCAGTTTTATCTTCTGCTGAATAATATCTGACTATGGTATTTTTCAACTAATTTAGATTCTTCGATCCTCAGTTCTGCAGCAGATTTAAATTAGGAATAACTGGAGGAACACTGAAAAAGATATGTTATTTGTATAAACAATTTTAAATGTTTGTTCATATCATCGCCATTACCACTAGCAAGACTGCCACGCTTTCTTCCACAAAGTACATCATTGATTATCCCCTCTAAGTGCAGGAAAAACAGTTCATAGAGTTTATGTGTATAAAGCCAGACTTTATGCAACCTAGAAAAACCTGAACAGAAATATGACTGCCACAGGTCTTAAATACTGGGTTTTGAGTGGCCATCTGTAGTTCCTGCCTGGTCTGTTCTTCTGTAGCTGTCGTCACTGCTGCTTCCATATCTGAGCTTCTGTCAATAGGACCTGCAAAACAGCCACTCTGTACCTCAGCTAGGGTAGATAATTTCCTTTTTTTCCTTCTTTTTCTTCTGTTCACAGATTCTATGATGTATTCTTATATACCACTCTACAGTTAAATGTATATATGTTTTTATAGATAGATAGATGTACATGGATATCTATCAACATATACATACATACACATATGCATACATGAGCCAAAACACAGTGCTATTATGCATATAACCCAAATGCTATGGTAATGTTAAAAAATGCTGGAGCATTGCAGAAAACAGGAGTATTTACTGAAAAAGAAAATACTTTAGTGGCTGTTACATGCAAAACATTTTGCATAGATGTCTACAATGCATATCTGAAAGAAAAAGTCAGGGTTGAGAATGTGAACACAGAATTAAACTGTCTCCTTTCTGTCTTTAAAGGGTTTATCGGTTGACATCATTGGTTTCTTGTTTGTTACATTATTTATGGACTTCTGGCATTCCTGTAGAAAACTCTAATTTACACCTGAATTCCTATCATTTACCATTACTTTCACTTTAACCATTACATTCTTATTTTACATTTACTTATTCCAGATTTAAAAAAAAAAAAAAAAAAAGATTCCTAGAATACTAGATACTTCTTACACAACACCATCAATTAGCAACAAAAACCCCAAAAAACCAACATAGGTTTTATACCTTGCCTTCAGGCTTTAAAATAATAATAATAAAAAAGTATTATAATCTTGTTATGGAATGTAGCTAGTGCACCCATCTCTATGGTGATGAATAGTTTGTGTTTTAATATGCAGTCTACATAAAAATTACTTGGGTGTCTTTGAAGAGTAAAGCTATTCTAGAACAGAGATACTTAGAGTTACTTTAACACGTTGGTTTAATACACTTTAGCAGCACTCCTACAGCATGTTTTCAACTAGGGAGGAATGATTGGGTAAGTTTTAATTGCTCAAACCTAGTTTTAATGTAAACTGGCTGTGCTCAGCTGTACTTCATGACTCTGAGGCCTCTCACTGTGGTGGAACAATAGCATGTGATAATTACCACTTCTGCCAGAGCAGGAGGAGTGAAACAATATACTTGATAAAATTCAATGACCTCGAGGCTACACTGCCTGTGCTCTCATATATAACACTGTAAATGCCAGGAGGAATAAGAGCTCATCTTGAAAAAGAAAATGACTGCTGCCAGCAACATGCCTCAGCAATAGGTATGGCTCAACTGGCAAAGCTCAGGAGGCACTTGCCAAGGCTAACAGGGAAAAGCAGTGTTAGGCATCCTCGAAGAAATGCATGTCAGTGAATGTCGTTTGTCCTGATCCATCTAGAGTGGAAATATTTACTCATGGCATCAGTGGCAAGAATAATCTTCACAGTACACGTGAGCCATTTGGTGGTCGGTTCTCAGTTTAAGGATTGCACAGGCGTGTTGCCCAGGAAACTCTCTGGTGTACTTCATGAACGAGGACATTAAAACAAAAAAAGCCCCAAGTCCCACAAGGAGAGCAACAGATGATGCTTGCTGCAGTACATTACCGGTCTTACTGGTTATTCTCCAGCAAAAGTTACTGACCGCTACTTTAGCATATATGCTCCTCAAACAAAATACTTTATTGTCTTATTTGCTTACCGTGTATTCAGCACATTTCATTGCTGAGGTCATCATTCATCAAGGCATTCAGGAATAGGCTGGATTTAACAGTGAGCAAGTCAGAAGTCAGTTAATTGCCATTAACCACAGTCAGAGCCAAACAGCTACTCAGCAATGAGTTTCAGCTGAGATGACCCAAGATGTTAAATATCTGGGTTTGTTCCCCTCTCTTTTTCTTAATTTCTCACCAGAGTCTCAAAATGGACATATACAGTAGAAATTTACACAGACATGCTAGTCATCCATAGAAAACACACTATAAAACCCATTTAAGGGCATGTGTGTGAAAACAGCATAGGAATTTATGTTTTGCCTTGAATCTCTTTTTTTTGTTTCTTTAAATGGACACTAACGTTCACTAAATGAACTCTTTAGCAAACAGAAGAATTAAAACCAGATTTTCTTGAAGAAATTCACATTAATGTATAAAAATCGAATAATGGCCGTGTTGATACTTTATTTCAGCTTAGAAAGAATAAATTATAGTACAAGTGTAATCCAGCTGTGAGCATCTGCTGAAGGTGTGTGGTACATTCTTTGGTAACACTCACCATGATAGAAACCAAAATCAGTTACAACCACAACCAAGATGGCAACAGATGAACCTGATGATCTTAGGGGTCTTTTCCAACCTCAAGATTCCATGAACTTTCCTACAAGGATTTTGAGTCTTATTGTAAGAGGCCCAGCTGCTTTTTCTTTTTAGTCTTCCACTGAAACTAGAAATGAAGTTGACTTCAACTGATATAACTTACCTAACTTGTGAGAATAGAAAAATTAAATGCTCCGTTACTGCAGTTTAGAGGAAGCAGAGTAATTTAGTAAACTCTGGCAGATGGATCACTTGTCTGAGCCATTGCCACCTTTGACGCTGTTAGGTAGAAAAGATCTGATTTACAAGCTTTGGTTACTTACTGGCCAGTCTCAGTATCCTGTCTCCAAAAGTGGTCTGCATTTGCTAGTTTAAGAAAGAAAAAATACACAGATACACTTGCCTCATTGTTTGACAGGGCCCAAGGGATGAAAATCTCTCTTAGTCCTGGACCTTATAGATGCTTGTGCACTGTTATTTCAGTTCACAAAGACTGCTGTGCATCCTCATAGTGAATATACAAATAGATGATCTTCAAAACATTTTTACAAAAGCCTTTCCAGCTTGATTTGCAACTTGTGTTAAATAAAAAAAAAAAAAAGAAAAAAAAAGGAAAAGATAAATATTTCCTGAAACAAGAGATCCCCAAAGCAGTAGCAATGTCTCACTTCAGAGGCCCCTTATTTGGTTCCAGAGAATGAAGGTGCAAATACCATAACAAATTGAGAAATGAAAAGCATAACAGTGGAATCCACATCCCTAGGTGAATTATGAGTGAGGGGGTGACTGAACACAGTCACAGAGATATGTATAAACTGTGACATTCATTTATGCTACCAGGTGCCTCACCAAGAGAGCACCCAACCTACATCAGATGAATTGATGCATTTTACAGCTATCAGTACCACTAAAACCCACAGTGGTCAGGCAATATGCAAGGAATAAGGTGGTAGTAATGTAAGCACAAGACCTGCAGATGGTGCGAAATCTGTTTTAGAAGCATAACAAGGCAGAGTTGCTGCCAAGCTACCTATTTTATATCAAATGTTGGAAGAGGCAAAGGAGACAATGAGTCTTTTCTTAGATGATTGCTTTGAGAAGCAAATGGTCATTTGGGGATGCTTGCTTTGTTTCTTTTTTAGTTTTAAGTCAAAATACGGAAAGAAGAATCCTCTTGATTTCCACAAGATGTTCATGGAACAACAATAAAGCATACATATCTTGGACTAAAAAGCCCTTGCATTGTTAAGGCATCCACTGTTTCTCATAACTGCAACTTGGGAGTGAGCAGCTATAGGATCTGCTGTCCTGTTTTGGTCAAAAAGAGATACAGTTCTAGGAATAGCCTGTTTACAGCAGATAGCCAGTTATTCTCATTCCTATTTGGATTTACCAGAGAATATGCCTGCAAGGCTAAAGATAGGTAAAGTAACACAGAGAAAACAAGCATCTGAACAACTACCTATTACTACAAAGTACTACATATTACAAACACTGCTTTATCTACCCTTATGGCCTATAAAAACAGGATTTTTTTTTCCCTTTAAGATCATAATGGTAATGAACATATCTTTCACTCATTTCTCTGCTTTTAAGGAGTTCTCAAAAGAAATTCCTGAAAGGATGACATTACTTTCTTTTCTAATGTCTTCAGCTATCGAGTTCCACATGGTTCAAGTTATCTTCCACACACTGGGAATCCCTGAAGAGGCAACAATGGGTGAAGCATCATCATTTTACATAAAATGCCCAAATCTGCATCTCCTTTAAATAACATTAAGTAACATTACTTCCCATCTTTCAAAATCACCATGCATAAAAAGAGGTGCTAATTGTAGGAAAGACTAACATAACCAGGAAAGAGAAGGAGTACTTCAGAAAAATAAAAAGACAATCTCATTATTTTGGAGTGACCTGGCTCAGCTTGATCTGTTTGGGTGATGAGTACTAATGAAGCTGTCAACATACAGAGGGAAAATTTTCAGATGCAAACTTTTAAAGAAGCTAATAAGAGATTAAGATCATGCTCATTTAAGTACCTAAACCAGTCATAGGTTTCACTACTTTGCAAAAACTCAATTCTCTAGCTTTGATAATTTTGAACACACAAAACCACAATGTACCAATTCATCCGCAAATAAAGCAACAGACAAAATTCTAATCAAGAGATTGGAGACTGTGAAAGAAGCAATAAGAATTAAGGATTAATAAACCATGATTCATTGGCATGAGTTTGGACCTGAAAATCAGATATTTCTAGTGTGATAAAAGCACTTTTTTTTTCAAATCCTATTACTAGAAAGTCACTAGGAGGTAATCTTTATACATCTCAGAGGATGAAGGACAAAAGGTGTGCTACATTATTAGCTTCCCTTAGAGATTTTGCTATTTTTGCTTTGATTTTAATCTGAATTAAAAATTGGCCATTCCTTTGAGGTAATACTCAAACCAAGGCATTGACAGGCAATACTAAAATTTAAGGATTAAGAAGTGCAGCTTGCTAATGGCCTCTTAATGTGTCTCACTAGAAGCATGCACACCTAAGTTAATGGTCCTTTTATTTCATTACTACGAACCAGAAACTTCCCTTACTGCAGCTTCAATAGACCTGTTGGCATTGCTCATCTGCTCATCTGGGAACACCTTCTGTACTGGAGCAGCTCAGCAGGCAGCTTTCCTAATAGACTCTGGCACGTACAGTGAAGGTTTCTGGACCTGGATGGCTTCATCTGGACGTCAGGGACAAGAATGTTTCTATACCTTTAATTTCAGTGCTGCATTATAGATCATTGGATACTTTGAGCTATCTGTGGGGTAAAAGTGTATGATGGCTGATCTACGTTATTTCCTTGATATCTGTCTGTCAGTGCTTCACATGGACAAAACTCTACTGCCAAGGCAAAATGAGACTTGCTTCCCATTCATCGTGGCATCCAGCAGTCATAATGTACCCTCTTCTAGAGAAGTCGAATCTCGTCTTAGTTTTCTCTTCCATAGGTCTGCTTGTTTTAACACCCTCTGTAACCATTTACCATGGCTTTATCAGTAGTCACAATATTTTTATATTACTTATGTACGTATAATGTATATATTAATATATTATATTTATTATATTAATACACTAGGCTACCATTGCAGCAGAAGTATGTTTATTTAAGAATTGTACTTTGCTCAAAATGCAAGGGTTTAGCCTTTGTTATTATAGAAGACATTACGAAAATACACTAGAGATATGAGATATCTGAAGGCATATTAATAATAATAATTTTTTATTTTGAAATCTCATTATTTTTCTGGCCTTGACTCATTACTTTTGATTGTGTGGGTTAACAGTACTTGACCTTACCAATAATTCTGTGATAGTGCTGGACTCAATTCTTTTCAAATATATGAAAAAAAAAAAAAAAAAAAAAAAATCTCTAAATAAATTATTGGCCTTTAAATGGGTCCTCTGCAATACAAAATGACAGCAGTATCGCCAGACTCCAAGGTTTCATGTACAGTGGTTTCACACTGCACAACCACAGGAACTACTCAGGAATTATCTGACAAAATGATTCAGACAAAAGCTGTTATCTACAGAAATGTATTGGTTTGGGTAGCACACAGGTTTCTTCCAATAACTTTTTGGGTTTTCTGACCATCTGTATCAGAAGTCACTGGTTTGGGTGAGCTCTTAAAATTTCTGCCCACTGGGCAGCACCACTACATGATACTGAAAGACCCCTGAACTAAGGAACCCAAGCATTTCAAACTTTAGAGTGGCTTTAAAATGTCTTAGAGATAGGTAAACCAGACTCCCAGGAGCCTGGAAGGAGTCCTTAGGACCTAGAGTCCTAAGGACTGGGTCCCATCAGAAGCCGAGATTATCATCAGGACCTCTGCGTTGCCTATATTCAAAGGATGGCTATGACTCCTCCATATCTCCCAGGAGGTGCCTGACTTCCTGGCAATAGCATGTCTTTGGACCAGGACAGCTGGGGAATCTGCAAGACTCAAACCCAGTTGTTCTGGGTTAGCTTTTTTTAAAAAAAAAAAAACAAAAAACAAAACATAAACCTGGTCACTCCTTTCAAATGTATTTTTTCTTTCAGAATGTCTTTTTGCTGAGAAGTTTTGGAGTTTCTCATTTCTGTTCTGATCTCTGTGTTTTAACAGATCATTTTCAACAACACTTACCAGGTTCTGCACAAACCCTGAGGAGCATTGAACAGCCCCCACAAAAACCTGTAGGAAATATATGTAGCTAAGATGGGATGTGGTGCCAGCTTTGACTTCATTCATTAGTGGAAATGTAGAGGGATTTTAGCATTTTCATCTAGTTATTATCTCAATTTGTGCCACTGTAATTTAAAAAAAAAAAATGCTTTAAAAACCTAGATGTGAGGTTGAAGCACGGATGGAGACAGGTCCTGATCTACAGCTCTGGTGGCTGCATCCAGCCTTTGAGATTACACGGAGACAAAATGGGTGACCAGACTGACCTAGCTGGGTGTCATCCCTCTCCCTGGTTCCTCTGGCTGCCTGCAACGGGAGCTGCCAGCTAGGAGAAGCACCTGACCATGCTTAGCCACTGTGCACAAAGTCACACAGCCCCTCTTTCACTCTTTCTGAGCTGCTTTAACATGGGCAGAGTGCTGCTACCGAGGGGAAAAGAAACATTTGGAGTATAATAAACAGCGCTGTTAATCAAGAGAGAGACTATCCCAGGCCCTTGCCCAGATGTGCAGGGCTATAAACGAGCATATGAGGAGTTTTGCTCTTTTTCTGCACCCTCCGGGCAAAGGCAGGCTTTGGGGAAAGCAATGGCTGCTTCTGCTACCAACCCCCGGAGTGCAAAATCCCCCCAGAGGCGCTCCGCAAATGAGAGCCACAATTTCAGCCACAGTGCAGACTCACGCTGGGGTGTTGGCCAGCTGAAAAGGAGCATGCATGCTGTTATCTCTTTTGGGCAGAACCACTCAGAATTAATGTGCACCAAGACACATTGCCTTATGTACCATTTAGTTTTTCGAAATGCTTTGAAAATGTGTAACGAATCACCAGAACAGTCAGGACCTCGTCTCTTCCCCATTCCCTTAAAAAAAAATAAAAAAAAAAAAATCAATAGAATAGAATTGTGTTCTGAGACTAATTCAGTCTCATTAAACACCAGAGTAAATATCCATGCTTTTCCCATTTAAAATGCAATTCCAAATTAATTCAAGCATCAGCGATAATACCCAGATACACAGTGCTCCAAGCAAGTACAACTGATGGTATATCTGCTAATTTTGCTATAACTTCCATACTAACAATTCATGCATTCACCAGCTGAGCAGAGAGGTGAGCCTATGAGAAATTACAAAATTAAACACTAAAAAGAAAAAATAGCAGATAACAAACAACTTTATCTCTTGGTCATTAATGCTACAACTTTGCTGGTTTTATTCAAGGGCTCATCTAACAAATGCTCAAGACAATTTGGATTGATTGGACAATTCTAATTGAAATTTATAGAGCGATTGCCTACCTACCTGAAAATTTGCACCCCCATAGCTTCTGCAAAAAGACCTCGTTACCTGAGAAATTCTAGAAGAAGATCAGGAGCTCACAAAAAGCAACTATTTTTTTGACAGGATTACTGTATGTGTGGCTTCAATATCATGATGCAGGAGAAATCAAGGTTATGGGGTTTGGGTGGGTATTTTTGGGGGGCGTGGGTGGGGTTTTTTTGTGTCTCCAGCACCAGAAATGTGCTTGTGTCTGGGAAGACCAGGTTTCCAGTTCAAATAATAATGAATTCTACCACCAGCCGACATTTCCTACTCTTCGAAAAAACAAGTCTGTAATATGTGATTCTTTATCAGCCCCACCTGATAAATGTATCCAAGAAAGTTCTCATGTTAAAGTGAACTACAGAAAAAGGCCAGCTGCCAGAGAAATATTTAAATGCACAAACATGCACATACATGTATACACAAATAAAGCATTTCAGAAAAATTCTCGTAGCACACTACAACATAATCCTCTCTGTCATCAACACCTACTATTATTTATTCACAGCTTTTCAAGATGGAGATGAAAGGACTACTCTTCAACATCCATCCTTAGATGAATAAATTTACAGTAGCAAAATAGTGATAAAAATAAATCTTTGAGAAATGCTGCAGTTTTAATTCATGATGTTCTATCATACTGAGAAATCAGGTCTCTGTGTGAATGCTAAGTCTGACCACATAGGAGTCAAACATCCATTTCTGTGTGTGTAAGTTATACCTTCATGACAGAATTTCTGTGGATTTTTTTATTGTTATTATTAACTGCTGGAACTGTCTGATCTTTTTATCATAACTCGGTAGCTACTATATCAAGTAAAACTTTCAAAATTTGATTGCCAAGAGCTACTGCCCTGTTTACAAATTTTCCAGCAGTGATTTCCCAGATAAAGGAAGATGTTGTCAGTCAGTATAAACTACATGGGACCTCATTACTGAGTACAGACATTCCAATTAATCTTAAATACATGCAGTGCCAAGAGAGTAATTAGCAACAATAAATTGCTGTGATTTTTTAAAATAACTATCACTCCTACAAATCTCATTAATGCTTCATAAGCCCCAAAATATCAAAGTGTATTATTTACAAGTGCTATTTTTAAAGACACTAGTTCTTTCTGATTTTCACCAGTGAGCAACCTAACTTACAAAGTTAGCAAACTCCTCCGTGGAAGTCCAAAGCATGTGAATTTTGCAAAACCAAACATAAATAGTTATTAAGTGCAAGGATTAAAATTGCTTATGCAGTCTTTATTTGGCCCCTTTGTGCATCTGCAGTTTGATATGTTCTGTGAACATATGCTTTTTTTTCCCCTTAAGAATGTATGTTCTTATGATAAATATTTGCTGAATTATTCACTCTTCCCTTTCATATCTGTCATTCAGTGCATAATCCTAAATCTTTACTGCAAACAATCTACTTACTTGTACTGGTTGTTGCTTAGGGTGGCACACTTTAAATTTGCCTTCACAACTTCCTTGGGATATAGGATTGGGATATTACCGTCCCCATTTTACAGAAGCAAAAGCAGGTCCAAAAGATTAAGACCAACACTGTCTGGGGTATTGGGCATATTTCTTGCTTTTGAAAACATCAGCAAAAATATACACTTTCTTTGTGCAGAGCAGACCTCAGTCCTATAGTTTCGTGCTATTTTGAGGGGAAGACACAAGCAGCCTGCCGTAGTCTGACTCACAAGCAGCTCTTGGCATTCAGTTGTGAAGGTGGCCTTACTAAATTGGCATGCCAGGTTGTAAGAAGGAAGAAGGTCTGATGCCACACTCATACCAATCTTTTTTTTAGTAGGAACACCATATTAGTTGGGCCCAAGAAGAGCTTTTGCGTAATAGCTGGTGGCTTCAGGCAATAGACACTATTACACATCATCCTGTATCATTTCCGCCTGTTCAGTCACAGCTGATACTGTAACAGCTGGGCTCTTACAATTTTGTGAGAACTGGCCTAATGAGAGACTGAAGAACACATTTCACTCAATTGCTGAGAGACAAACCAACCCACAAACCAAGAAATTGATTTGAAGCTTTAATCAAAAGAAATGAGAAAAGGCTTCACATAGATGTGTCTATACCACTGGGAGATGATTCTCCTATAATTTCAGATTGCTGTAAGAGAAATCTTGCAAGCCTCAGCTAGCTTTTTTTCTTTTTCTTTCTCCTGGGAGCATTTGGAGCCTAGCAAGAGAAAGCTAAAATCACAGATGGACCCATTCCTCCATGATAAAGAAAAATTTGCACAACAGAGTCTCCAGGAAGTCCAGCTGGTACCAAACGCATTTATAGAAGGCATCCTCCTAAATGTGGTAATTAATACTGTTCTCTTATTCCAAATTACCGAAAAGGCAAGGAAAACGTGAAGACCCACAGAAGTACAACTTACAAAGTTTATTAATCAGACTGCAAGAAAGACAAACTATGACATCAGATTAGTTATAGGATCATAGGATACTTCAAGTTGGAAAGGATCTCAGGGGTTCTCTATGCCAACCTCCTGCTTCTTGCAGGCTCAGCGATGAGATCAGATCAGGTTGCTCAGGGCTTTGTACTGTTGGGTCTTGAAAAAGTCTGTCAAAAATTTAAAAGATTCTCATAGTCTTCTGCCCTGACAAGTTCAAACTGGGGTTCAGTACATATTAATTGACATTAACCCCCAACATACGAGTGAATGTTATATTTGACACATGCCTTCCATGTCTAAGATCTAAAAAAAAAGATGGAGGGATGGGAGGGAGAATAGGAAGAACAACATTCAGAGCACTTCCAACTATGCCACCTCCTCCTCTTCAACCCTCACTTCCCCAGAATAAAGGCAAAAAGTCTTTACACAGACTTAGGCTGCCATAGTGTTTGATTTGGTGACTTGCAGTAGAAAAGGTTCCAGAAACCAGGATGACATTTGCAGAAATTGTTCTGTAGGAGCTAAATTTTTAATGTTCATAATGGCCCCGATTTCTACAACATAAAGCTAAATTTCATCCCTGGGAAGTCAGATTTCTTTTAAAAGAGCTGCTGAGTAAGCTTAGTGTTGTAGAATACAGGCTGCACTCATCGCCATTAATACATCTTTGCAGCTATGAGATTAAGTGGAAAAAACCTAATCACGATAACAAAAATTCATCAGTAATCCACTAATGCCTAATAGCACATTTACTTCTGTGTTGGTTTGCACTAAGTAGCTCGATGAGAAACCGACATTCAGGAAAACTGAGCTGAGACTGTGTGCTACTTAATAACTCAAGCACAAGACGAAATTGTTAAACACACAGATATGTTTCTTGAGAGAGCTAATGCACCTATTTAGCAGAAGCTGAAGGACTTCTTGGAATACATGCCTTTTCTGAGAATTTGCTCCAAAATAATCTAGCCTTATGCACGCTGTCTACTTTTGTTTAACTCTTGGTGTGGATTTCAGCATGTATTAAATGAACTGAATTAATTCACATATTTTATGTGCCCAGAATTTCCACAGTGGGTGTTAAGATACAGTAGCTGGTATAAATTGAAATCTTATTGTCATTCACAGACTTTGCAGGGTAGGTAAGCCCCTAAGACAAACTTAGATATAAAACTTGTGTTAGCGTAATGCAACTTTTAAATGACGTTCTTAAGATTGTCAAAAATCCTTAGATACTCAAACAGAAAGAAAAGGTTCCTTTGCCAAAATACCTTCCGTCTTTTGTTCTGGAAGCTGATACAAAATAGCAGCTACTGGCACTAAAACATGAATGCTATGCCACTATATTGTCTTTTCCAGGGTGGACTCAGCCTTGCTGGTAATTTCCCAGGTCATTCCCCCTTGCTTGTAGGGAAGTTAAAAAAACCCCACATATATTAGAAAAATGTTTTATTGTGAGATTAAGAGGTTTTCTAGACTAAGTTGAAAATTCCTCAGTTTTCTCTCCCTTAATTTCCTCTCCCTCTGATAGTATTTATTATTAACTTTGACTCATTTACAGCACAGGGTTTATTCCCTAATTTGAAGGTTGTTTGAAAGACACTGTAGGAAACAGTGTACCACAGACATGTGGTACATCTATTTCACTACCAAGTGTGGCAAGAGACTTGGACATCTGACTCTTCCCTCCAGTCTTATGCTAACCAGGTTTTGAGCTCCAAGCACAAAGGTGTCCATGGAATGAGACTGATAGTGACCATAAGAATTACGGTTGCTGGTGTTCTCCCTCTGAACGGTCTATTGTCCCCAACCATCCATTCTCTGTACCTTGGACGTACTTCTTTGTCATTCATTTCTTGAATGTTCTTCAGACTTGGTACAGCGCAATCACAGTCAGGCCCAGTATTCAAGAACGCAGGCAGTACGTGATGTTATTAAAGATGCATTAGCATCCCAGCTTTGAGGCAAGAGACATGACACAGCCCTCGTAAGGAAAGAGGGCAGGACCTTACTTAGCAAGCATGAACAACCAGCATTCAGCTGGAGGGTCTCGCAGCACCACGGGAGCTGGGAAAGGCCAAGGTGGGCTCAGCCTCACTGCTGTGTGAATCACTCCCACGGGGGCAGAAACGCTCTGCCCGTGTACGCTCACTTGTGTAGATATAGAGTGTACACCAGCCATACCCACTGCGCTGAGCTCAACCACAGACCGAGGGGAATTAGCGAGGAGGACTCTGGGACTGCAGGGTTACTGGTTCACAGCAAATGAGTAAACACTAACTGGCTTCCCTGCCTCCACATTTCTGATAGACGAGCACCTGGCATTAGCTTCCCCTTGCCAACATGCTTGTTTAGAAGTGGTGAGCACCCTACCATGCATACTTCTCGCTCTCTTTCAAATTGACGTACAATAAACGTTTCCTCCAAGCTGATTTGATCTCTAATTAATTGCTATTGACATCTCCATCCTGCGCTACGTTTGCAATAGATTTTATCCTATAAGTATAGGCATTTCTTAGTTCTTCCCAACTAGAACTTAATGAAAAATATAGTTTCTGACTCCTAGCTCCTTAAGACAAATGACCCACGCAGTTAGGACAATGTTATTGCAGTATCCCTTTTTTAAAAAACATAATAACATAATGATCTGAATATTTGATACAACTCATTAACTGGGAGGGAAAGAGACTTTTCCTAGGAGCCGTCAAAGTATGAAAGATTATTTTGTCTTCATAAGGAAGCAGAAGAGGTCTAGTCGTATCTGTTCATTCAAAAGGCAAAACTATGTTGCACCAACTTCAATAGTTTTCTTTCTGTCTTCTCATACAGTGCCTATTTTCTGTGGTTTTAATTCATTCCTCATAGTATCCATCCAGGAGTCACATAGAGAATCTTTCTGCCTTCCCTTTTGGCTTGCTCCCCTTTTATAAATGAGCTACTAAATGCAATTAGCATCCTTATCTATTTATTCAGTGCTGAAACAATATATAAGAGCCAGGAAAGAAGGAAGCAGTTGTTGAGCAAAGCTTGAGAAAGCAGCCTGCAAGGCATTAGACTGGTGGCACTTAATCTCTGACATGAATGAAAGACGCGATCTTCTACAATCTTCTCCTCTCTCTCCCAGTCATGGGAGCTGAAAGATAGTGCCCTCATCCTCAGTCCCCTCGGAGACAGATCTTGCTGACCGAATGATACACAAGAGTGTCTTCCTCTGACATATAGCGCAGGT
Source organism: Balearica regulorum gibbericeps (assembly GCF_011004875.1). NCBI lineage: Eukaryota > Metazoa > Chordata > Aves > Gruiformes > Gruidae > Balearica > Balearica regulorum. The sequence continues at coordinate 39,947,390 of NC_046185.1, forward strand.
ATGCCACAGCATAACCCACTGTTGCCAGACCACTAAATGGCTGCTCAACGTCTAGTGTGCTTGACATCTAATACATCTTTTTCAAAGCACACTAAAGCAAGCAGTCCACTGCGGTAGCAACTCTTTTCTTCGGAAATCTGGGTATGTATCTGCCCCTAGGAGGAGGCCAGCTCCCTTTGAAGGTTCTTATATAGGATTTGTCTGGTGCAAAAGCTTGGAATATTTTGTATGAGTAGGTATAAATTCTCCGAAGTAAGAAAGCAAACACCCTTTGTATTTACATGTGTCTTTTTAAATAGTGGTTTCAGCTGCTTGATCAATATTAATTGATGCTAAAATATAGCCCAGCAAGTAACTAGAATATATATAGAAGGATTATTTCAGCAATCTCTTATGTGGGAACACAGCATTTCTTTTTAATTCTGATAAGAAATACCTCGTCATGTTGAAACACTATGGGGGCCACAGATAAAGGAATCGGAGTGTTTGACTTCAACACCAACCAACGGTGCCAGAGCATCTTCAATGAGTACAAATGGGCAAAACTAGATTTTTAAAAGACGGCAACTTTAGTAGTGCTGCGCCTCTTGGCACCATCCCAAACACTGACTGGTTTGGGCCCGACTTATGGAAAAAGAACAATTTAACTGTTTTCCCAGATAATCTGCTTTCTATTTGTGTGTGTTTCTTGTGCAGACCACATCAAAAGACTGGTTTGATTGCTGCTGCAAACAGCATCTAATTTAGAAACAAGCAAATACAAATACCTTCCCATCCTAAACAGTGCTCTTGTGTCCCAGTGCTTTAGATAGCACCATCCTACCCAGAAAAATGACGTACAAATTTAAGGCTATGCTAGTGTCCAAATGTATCAGGAAACTGTTCAAAGCAATTTTAAGGCAAATTTAAAGATACCTGTTGTTTTCCATTAATAACAGCTGATTAATTGCAACACACATAAAACATGGAAACTCTGATAAGTTTTATTAATAATTCCTAAAAATGAAGAGTCAGCTATTTAAAGGAGCACTATGCTGGCAATTTTCACCTAGCGAAAATAAATTTTAAAAACTCTTGTAAACAATTCTCCCCTTTTAATTTGGAGCAGCAAAACTCATCTTAGAATGGGAATAGACTAATCTTAAAATGGGAATGGTTGGAGAAAATAACTTTTGGAACAAAAAGTGATATAATTGGTTAAAATTAGACCATAAGCACTTTGGAGAAAGACACTCCACCTTTATTTCACCTAGCACAAGAAGGAGAGGGAGTCCGGGGTCCATAGGAGAGATTCTGAAGTGCTACATTAATACAAACTATGAATAAAATGTTAACTTTCTGGGAAAGTTAGTGATTAAAGCTACAGGCCAGGGTGTTGTTGCAACCACTATATGCAGGACCACAGGCCTGAGCAGTGGTCCTTCACAGGGTATGATAGAGATGAAAATGCTGTTCACTTTTAAAAAACCCTAAGGGTTTAAGTACCTTTTAAAAAAGGACCATTACTAGTATTTGGGTTTACTTTGAAGGATTTTCTTAAATTTCTTTCGGATAAATTTAATTGTTTGCTTATCTGTCTTCCCAGTCAAAATGAAAAAAAGAAACAGCAGCTCTAGATCAAACACCTATTTCACTTCAGCACAGAATATTTTAGTTCAGGCAGGTCATTACCAAAAAACAAAATATCAGAAATAAAACTGACTAGAAATAGGAATCTTATCCCATTTAGAGCAACCATTTTGTTAGGGCACTCAGCCAGGCTACATAAAATCCAGGTTGTCACCCTTTTTTGGACCAAAAGGAGGGATTCTGCCTTTTTAAAAAAAAAAAGTTGCTCTGACAACAAGCTACACACTCTTCTGGTGGACATTTTCCTTTTGAAATTATTCCACTGCACAGGAGATATTTTAGTTTGTGTCAAAGGAAAAAGAGTCCTCATGGGAGCTGCGGGTCTAATCTAGGAGAGAAAAATATTAGAACTTAATCAAATAGATCCTGTCCAGAGCAGACCTAAAAAATAAAAGAGAGCACAGAAGTGTCTGCTCAGCAGTAAAATTAAGAAATAAAAGTCTCTCTACCATCAATTCCCCCACTACTTTGCCCAGAACCACCTCTCTCACGTTGAGCCCTATGATTTTTTTGCTCAGAGCCCCTTCATTACCTGCTGTGAATAATAAAATCTACTCATTTTCCACTATCCCTTCCTAAGGTTTGCCTTGCTGCAGACAGCCCCTTGTGACTTACGCAGTCCCATCCATACGCTAGCAGTTTTGACCATGAACCCCTCTCTCCCATACCGTGGCTGTGTGCTCTGACCATTGATGACGGAAAAAAAGCAGACAGTAGCATCACCATTTTCACTCAGCTTGTGAATCTAGAAAGGCGGAAAAAACTCAAAAAAGCCAAACTACTGAAACTTTGGGGGAGTTGGGGTCACTCTTGCTGCTTGATGCTTTTCCACAGATGAATCTTTTGTTGGAAAATAACCAGTGAAAATACAGAATTTGCTACAGTACCCGTCTACGTCTATCCAGAGCACAAAATATTCTCATTTCGATGCTAAACCAAGCCTAAGCATCTGGCATAAGAGTGTGTACAATGCACACCTCTCACCTACTTAATGCACCTCAGACCTCACCTGATGGGAGCAGTGCACAAAGGCTGCTTCTGCTTCCTGTAAAGCAGCACCACATAACAGAAAATGCTCCTAAAATCTTTATCACATCTTATTCTTGCATCAAACCCCTTTACCTCACTTAACAAAGAGTTTTAACACATTAATGCTATACTAGTGTAGTGAAAGTATGCATGTCTATATGGACGACATGTTGTGCATACATTTTTAACAATATTTTTTTCCTAATGTCAGCATTGGGAATTATGCCAGTTACTGCATTTGAAAAAGGACATCTTAAAATGCAGTTCATTAGTTCTCGGCCACTATTAAAAATGACTTCTTAATGGCTGGGCTCTGTTCCAGCCAACAATGATTCTCTGTACCCAGTCCCATCTCTATAAGCTGTCCCATATGAATAGGGATGCTGTCAACGGAACTGATTGTTTACTACTTCAACTTTATCTAGTAGTTTGGACTTTTAAAAAAAGGTGAAGGCGAGAAACCTCAGAACTGGATCAAACTACAGAATTGCTCAAACACATTGTTCAAACTAGTCTGTTAAAATTACTTTTATAGAGCTGCTCTCTTCACTCTTGGAGAATGATAAAGACCTGTTGTTTAGTGACATCTTAGGTTTAATATACAGAAATAAAGTGACATACACCCAACCATCAGCTTTGTGGTAACAATTTGGAGTGGAAAAGAAAGGATTCTGAATGTTCTGATGTTAATGGAGACAGTAGTTTGATTCTTCCTCCTATTCCCTTCAGCTGACTGCAGATCATAGCATGAGTGGTTCAGCAAGAATGGAGAACATGGCAAGGAGCTTGGAACTAGATGATCTTTAAGGTCCCATCCAACCTAAATCATTCTATGATTCTATGAACATGGGATGTGGTCACCTCAGATCTCTAGATCAGAAAAGAGAATGAGAGACACAAGGCTGGCCTATTACTCCTGTGAGATGCTGCAGCAGTATTTCTAGGTCAAAACTATCAGATTTAAAGTAAAGGTGCTGTTTTGTTGGGAAATATTTAGTTTTCTATTTACTTATCTTGAAAATGTCAAATGGTGTCTGAAAAGTATTCGTAGTATCTGCAGACCTTCTTCTCATGGGCATACAAAGCTCTGCCCATCATAGCAAATACTGTGTTTTCTATATTATATGAGCTACCCTTATTGGAGCAATGAATTTCTCTAAATATTACCTCAATTCGATGTGAAACAATCATTTCTTAGCATAAGTGCTGAAAAAAAATGATGATACAGAAGGAAAAACTATTCTTATATTCCATATTTACTCTTTCCTCAGTGAGGTCAGAGATAGAGCTGTACCTTAGAATGTACTAGATGAAACAATATAACTTTGAGCTATATCTCAGAACAGTGGTCCCCATCATATTTGACCACAGGCAACAGTACTGACACAGAATGAGCAGTAGGCAACATCATCCTCCGCTTCCTCTGAAAGTCTAGGTTTTATTTTTATGTTTTTAATTTCCTGTGCCCACAAGCAAAGCTGGAAAGTCTTGTAGGCAGTGCATTGTCTGTGACCCTAGGATAGAGAAGAGTGTAGTTATTATTTCCCCAACACACATCAAAAGATCACTTATGCCATGCCTTAACTTGCCAACTCCTCTTGGTTTTTTGCCAGAAGTGGTGAGCTATAACTTTCCATATTTCTATTGTGAGAGAAGGCTAAGAATCAGGGGAAAAAAGAAAAGTTATGTATTTGGTGTACTTCATGTAAAGTTATGACTTGTAATTAACAGCTCAACTCAGTATTGAAAGTACTAAAGAAAGTCCATTTTTCTTGGGTTTTTTAGTTATCTCTGAATACAGAAAAAAAGAGTGTTTTCCTTTACAACAGTGTAACACTGTAACAGTCCTATAAAACAATATCATCACCCTGGCTCAGCTGTAACCTTACCAGATCTATCTACAGTCCCTCAGTGCTGTTAAATTTAAGAACAAAATGACACGCAACTATTACAGGCACTTTTCACGTGGTTATGACCAAATGCTTATCTGAAAAAGGATTCAGCTCTTTTCTTTAAGATGCTCTGTGGGTTCTTCTCTGGAAATAAAAATCTCAGTCTTAGACAAGTAGTTCAAAACCGCCTTTACTCTTCTCCCATGCTAGGTGGGATGGAGTCCTGAATGTATAAAGCAGACTCTTACTCTTGGGTAAGAGTCTCTGTACAAGAAAGGCAGTTACAATGCTGAAATGTAGAGAAAGAGGAAAAAAAGAGATAAGACGGTTAAGGGGTTTTCTTAAGATTATAAAAAATACTTAGTCTCAAGAGAAGTCCATCATATTATTCAACAAATCCAAAGTTTGCAACTGCAAATGATTATGTGGTACGTGGATCATAAAATCCATGTATTTTGTGATATATCAAAATAAAACAACACTGGATCATATAAACATATGTAATAAATTGATTAGTTTATGAAAGAGATTACATGACAGGTTATTCAAAAGACTGCAATGGTGAATGAGTAAGTGTCTCTTATGTCCACTTTTCTTAACCCAGACTCTTTTAACCTGTTAGCTCAAAAAATGGAACAATCTTTAACATGATGCACCATTGCACACCATTTGTTCCTGGATTTTTTTTTTTTTTAAATTTTTTTTTTTTTTTGTGCTTGGAGATATTTGCTTCACTTGTCTGGCCCAGGAAATACCAACTGGATGTGTCTCTCATTGCGTGGGCCACAGCTAATTGATTTGCCAGATTTATCCAACAGCCTTGTTATTTTATAGGGTGCTTAAAAAGGGGAAAAATCTTCAGAAAACCTCAAGGAAAAAATAATGAAGCTAAGACATAAAATGTGAAATCTGTCAAGATTTATTAAAAATGGCAAGAGAAATGCCACTGAGATGAAATTTTCAATTAGCAAAGTTACTTTGGCAGCTAAGTATGAGATGTTATTAAAGTTTTCCGAGTTCTACTGTTTGGTTTAATTTCATGAAAAAAGTAATGTAAAATGTACAAAGAGGTAGAAATCATTATAGATAAAACTAGTGTGCAATTTCTGCTATAGCAGTTTTAAAACAATTTAAATCTCAGTTTTGAGGGAGCTGATATATTCAATCTTTCTTCCTAATCATGATTTTTTTGGAAAACGCGAGCAAAGTACAGCAACCTATTCTTTAGTTGCTCAAGGAAAGGATAAGTAGCTTATTTCATTGCTTGAGTTGATACATATATATTTGAGTATATATATAGGTCATAGGCTGTGAGAGATTATTCACAGATTTCACAAAATCATTTTCTAACATTTTCTTTATTCTGAGTAGTTTATGTAGATGTTCAGGTTCCAACAATATTTTCTATCCCTTCCCGTTACCTTAAAATAACATGGTATCCTGGACATTTCCTAAAGGAAGATCACAATAGCACACAGAGGGAAAAAAAAAAAAAAAAAAAGGGAAAATGTAAGCGTTCATTTTAAAGATGCTTTTTTTGTCTGTGCATGTGAACAATTATGCCTACTGCACCTGCCTACATCCATCTCTCCTAGGGGAGATCCAAAATGTGCAATAACATTTCATGATGTGAAAACATTTTCTGACCTTAACACTACAGAGGGATCACTTACCCTTCTAATAAATCCACTCCTGCTTTCTGACTTACACTTCTCATCTATTTTATGTAAATATAATTCACTCCGATAAAGACATGCTAAAATGATGTAAATATGAGCAGGTAATGAAAGATTTATGTGACTGAATCTGTGAACCACAAGGGCTGCATATAGGACACAGAAGGAGATGTCAACACAGATGGGATTTCATCATTGATTTCTAGTGATAACTTCTTCAGAATTCAACACTGAGCAAAAGGATATTATTTACTTTTTAACATGAACTTGCAACCTATTAGAAATAATAAAAAAAAAAGTGTTGTCTTCTAATTGAAGGTGAACCAGAAAATTAATTTACACCAAACAGAACATCTTCCTCACAAAACACTCACTAAGAAGGCTAAGTATATATTTCATTGGTGTCCTTGTCCTCATTTTTTGGTTATGCCTTAATTTTTTTTTTTACTCTTAAAAAGAAATAAAACATCTCTTCCATTGTTCTGGAAAAAAAACTGCACAATTATCAGAGAAAACTGACCATGCCAAGGAAAGTTGCATCAAAATATCATGATACAATATTTTACACCATGCAAAAAATTGCCAGATGTTTAAAATAAAGAAAAAATTCCCTAAGGTTTTTTTCCATCTAAGATGTTAATTGTAAAACCCAGAAGGTTAAAGACACCAGGAGAAAAATCAAGACTTTAAAATCAGTGTTTTTCTCTGAAATGGAATGCTACAGTGGAAAATATGTTTATTCCTCACATCAGTATAACTATTTCAATAACAACTAGGAAAACAAGCATAAATTTTAACAAGACTGCCATTTACTGCGCTGGAAAAAACCTAGATATCTGAATCTTACTGCTAAGGACTAGCCTAATTAACAGGCCAATTTCATTACCACAAGTTTTCAAATCTGTGATATTAAGAAACAAAGGGAGACAAATGGCCTGGAAAGAGATGTATCTGCCTTCTGGCCTACAAATGAGCACTCACAATCTGTGTAATCGATACCAAGAAACCCACTGGAATTAATGCCCAACCTCACAGCTTTCTGCGCCAGCTCCTTCATTTACCTGACCTTTCAGGTAAATGTATCTTGTGGTTCTCAAATGACTAACTGGCACCTTTCATTACTTTAATCATTGACCTAAAAAATAGTATGTAAATGTCAGCCTTTTTAAGATCATTGTTTAATATATCCATACTTTCTATATGGATAGGTGTGTCAGTAGCTTGACAGTTGGGAAATGGTCAAGCTTCATGAGTTCTAAGGGGAATGGGGAAAGTTAAAATTATATTTTTCACCCTCTTCCAGCCATAGCAGTAGTAGAGTTGCTGTTCAATATGTTCTAGAAAAACTTTTACATGTTATATATACACCACTTCCTGATATGAAAGACATCATGTACAGCTGGCTTGTATGGTAATTAATGTAACAGCCGTAATTCACATGGGGATGTGTGAATCAGGAAAGTAAAGATTCTTTAAGCTTTTATTAAAGAAAATAATGACCTATTACATACCAGATCCTGGAGTACTGAAAGTGCAGATATTTCCCTCCATCAAGATGAGGGAGTTTAAGTACTTCCAGGCAATCAACAACAAAGAAACAAGAAACAGCAATTTTCTTTATCTCTCTTTGAACAGTACAAAAGGAACAACTCTCCGAACCAGCATCTCTATAAGGCCTGTTTGTATACTCAACTGCCCATGCAGATGGAGATCTGCCACATGGAGCTTACTGTAAGAAGTCTAAAACAAGAAGATAATGGAGAGGTTCTTTCAATACCGTCAACCTAAAAGGTAGTCTGGATGAGCAAATTGGTTTGAATAAAATAAGAAAATCTCAAGCTTTCTTCAAAAACAAAATTAACATTCTTGAACTTCGAATCACCAGAAATAAGAATGAAAATTTCCACAACAGCAACAGAAACATTTGTTTTAATAAGACTTAAAAAAAAATTTCTAGAACCAATATATTTTTTTGGATTAAGATTATGAGTAAAATAGCAGCTTCTTACTCTCAATTAGTCATATCCACAAAGGCTTGTTTTGATATAATAAACATAAGAAAGTTCAAATTTCAAATAAACTTTCCCTCTAAGTTTCATATATGTAGATGTGCTTGTGAAGTGAGGGCACATCATCCCGTTGATACAAGTGAATCTGATTATGGAACAAACTATCAGGGCTCCTTTTGTTTGCTTGTAGGTTTGATTGGTTGGTTGGTTTTGTTTGTTTCTTTAATTTTTTTTTGTTTGATTTTTTTTTTCACTAACGGGAATGGTTCAAAGCTGTGTCAAGGGAGGTTCAGACTTGACATTAGGAAACATTTCTTTACCGAGAGGGTGGTCAAACACTGGAACAGGGTTCTTAGAGAGGTGGTCTATGCCCCATGTCTGTTAGAGTTTAAGAAGCATTTGGACAATGTCCTTAATAACATGCTTTAACTTCTGGTCAGCCCTGACATGATCCGACAGTTGGACTAGATGATTGTTGTAGGTCCTTTCCAACTGAAATGTTCTATTCTAAATGTAAACATTAAAAGTTTTTATATAAAAATAAACACTAACCGCTCCAAACACTAATTTATCATTACTGTACAATGCACAATTAATTAATTACCACCCAAAAAAACCATTGGCTCTAGAGAAAAACCATCAAGACATTATTTGGGATAGCTAATGGTTAGGAATCACTCTATGATTTAGGAAGGTCTCTTGCAAATATCTTGCAAGCTTGAAGTCATGGTCCCTTAATCCTTCACAAAGCTGTTCCAGCTGAAACATACTTTAATCAGGAGTTCTGCTTACGCATCTCATAATTTTCTTGATCTTTCTCTCCTCTCCCGAATGTAATATGAGGCTTGATATTTATGTAGAAAATGCCAATATTATTTGTTTAAATTTGCTATTGAATTAGATTCACGTAGAAGTACTTTCTGACACTTGCAAAAAAAAAAATTGAACAAAATTACTCTAGTGAATTTATAGTGTTCTCCTCTCTGCGGATACATGCTCCTATACTGTGTACAAAGACTGCTGATGGGTTAGAATGAGCAATGGAAGTTTTGATCAAGAGAATAACACACTAAATTCAAACCACAACATCCTTTGTTCACCCTCATGTGGAGTCTACACAACTACCACATCCTGCTTTTCACTCATAATATTCTCTCCCATTTGCACAGCAGAACCCATGAGTTCACACAATATGCTCAAAGGCAACACATGACAAAATTACTTAACTAGTTCATTGCAACATATTCCGTAAATTCATTGCGAACTGCCTTGTTTATTTTCTTAAAGATCTTGTAATCACAAACTACTGAGATTAAGAATATACTTTTTCATCTTTTTCAGCAATTTTTTACCTTCTTTGTTCATTAAAAAGCATTTTCCCTAGAGAATTGACCCCAGACGACTCATACCTCTCAAAAATTTTTGATAGCTAGATGTCAAAGCAGCTTACATTTTCCAATATAAAAATTGGTGATAAAATGATAGGGCTGAGAGTACTCAGAGATTTTAAGGGAAGATGTTGCCTGACATACTCAAACAGAAATCCACAGATAGCAGAAAGTGGCTTTTACAAAGCTGAGTTTTCCATAAAGTCACTTGTTCCATTACTACTCTTTTTGTGGAAGCAGATAAAATAAGATCCTCCTTGCATTTCCTAAAAAAAAGGAAGATAAAACCAGCCAGAGTCAGAAACTGACAGTAACAAGAAGTTATAAATTATGTGTCCCAGAACATTTTAAACCAGGACTTAGATATTCCATTGATACAGAATACCATGAGATGTTACTCAATTTCTTAATTACTTTCAATAATACATGGATCTTCAAACAAGTCACTAATTATTAAACTTTCACTCTCATGGTTTATTATTGTTTTGATTACACTGTTTTGACATGTTTTCTTTTCAAATGGTAATGACACTAACAAAAACAAGGTCTCTCTGCAGGATTACTTTTTGTTACAAAACATTTTGGAGCCAGGACTTCCAAGTTATTTTAAAAACATACTAAATTCATGCTAAAAGTTATGCACTTTCCTCAGATCAAAATCAGATGCAGTGCATGTATAAATCGAGAAACATAAAAGAATCATCAACTGTATTGTTAGGATCTGTCCAGCCATAATGCTGCAATCAATTTGTTTAAACCAATTCTTCAAAATAAACAGGGTTTAATCAGATTCGGTTTTAGACTAAGAATTTATACTTGAAAGAAGGCAATAGGTATGGTAGCAATTTAAGATTGTTTCCTGCTTATTGTTCTTTTGTGGTGCTATTTGGTACTTACAAGTATCTATTTAAAGACCTTTTGTTTGTTGGTGTCAGGTGGCCAAGAACAACACAAGGCATTGCACAAGATCAGAGGGAGACCAACAGCAAACAGCCCAGGTGTGGTTATTTGGAGGGTCTAGCATTTGTAGAGCATCAGAGAGAGACAAAGTAAATGAGCTCACACATCAGAACAAAGTATTTAATACTAATTCTAAAACATGTTCACAAAAATTAATTTGGCAGCCTGCTTTGTTTAGATTCAACACTGGAAAGAGAGCTTGTTTATAACAGTTCAAAAGAGCTAGAAATTTGCATTCAGTCATTTCTCATATGAGGAGGTTGTTTGGGTTTGGGTTTTTTTTAAAGAAGAGAATATGAGCAAAGGAACTGTGTTTCTTCCACATAATTCAAAGTAATACTTCTGTTATCAGGTCAGATCTTATGACCTTGTCAGTAACATGCAGCCCATATCTTCCATGCTTGTGGTCTGGCTGGTAAAATAATTACTATTGCAGAGCCAATTTAAAGCTGCCTTGCACATTTCTGAAAAATCAAAAGCTGAGGAAAGATTTCACAGGCCACTTGGAACTAGCTTGTACAATATTGATCTGCCTTATGAAATAACTCACATAATACCAGACTAATGGGCTAATATTTATTTGTATTCACTGACCACTTAATTTTTTTTTTAATTCCTGTGATGAAGTTCTAACATTTTCTATTCTTGTCCATGGAAGTTGAAAGGGGAAAGAAAACCAGTAATTTATTAAAGAACTGTCATAGCTTTCATTTTTGAGAAAAACTGGGTGAGGGTTGGCATTTAGAAAAAGCAAAGATGAAAGCAGATACTAATTTGGAGTAGGTTGATTTGAAACTCAAGGAATAAAAACAAAATATTCTAGGACAGCTTCAGTCAGAGCTTCACTCTTGCCTTGCTTATCCACAAAGCAGCATCACTGAATTCCCTGGGAGACTGCAGAAGTCGTATCAGCACTCAGTGAGGTGAATTCATGCACTCACAAGTGAGGCAGGAGATCTCACAACAGCAGCACTGGGCATTACCATTTGCATCGTGGCCTCTACCACTTCACATTGCCACAAGGTCTCATGCAGACAGACTCGACTAATGTTCCACCAAAGGAAAGAGAATTACGTAGACAGCACATCTACCTCACAGAAACTAAGAAGGGAGCTTTTAATAAAGCAAGTTGGAAAAGGAACCTTTCTGTGCATATGCATGTATACATTTTGGGCACAGGGACTGAGTTATAAATCAAAGATACATAAGTGTCACAGCAAGACATTTTGCTGTAAGGTTTTGTCTTTTCAATAAATCAGAGACTTTTTGCTAGTGGGAAAGTGACTAAAATGTTGGCTGGGGACAACTAGATCTCCAGATGTTTACTGACATTTTTTCAACACTCTGTCTAGTCCAGTACGATGAATAATCCAGGTTGCCTCTGAAGTCAGACTTTTATTTACTGAAGGATAATTCAGTTAATTCTGTTTTTTCCCTCCGGTTTAGTGTGTTCCTCCTACAAAGCTGTTCAAGCCTATGAGGAAAGAGAACTGATTTCTTCCTTGATATTTGCTTTTTTAATCTGTCTCTTCACTTTTTTTTTCCCCCCTCACCAAATACTTCAGGAAAGCAGAATTTTCCAAAGGCAGCTCCACCTGGTGTGACTGAAGAAGGTACAGGAATGCCAGGCTAGCACCTAACACATCTGTGAATACTAATACACATGGGTACTAGTACTGACAGAGTGAATACGAAACATTGAATTCACTGTTATAATACAGCAACAATTTCCATTCATTCCATATAAACAAACTCAAATCCACTGTCAGCAGCTAAGATGTGTTACCTGAGATGCATACTGGCTGAAACTTTTTCCTTCCTTCAGGAGTAATAGGTAATATAATCATCTAGTTCCCAGAAGACCAAACTGTCACCTGCCTGCGACAACTGTAGCTTGTCTGGTTTACAAAGAGGTCCATTCTTTTTTTGCTCTAATCTCTGTAAGGTTTGCCACACATTTCCATCGCCTCTTGTTACCACCTGTCTGTAACACAAGTGCTTATCAGCTCTCAGGTATCCCTGGCTCATACAGCTGAACAAGACTGTCTCTGGATCTTCTCCTCCAATGCATTCTTACCCGTAATTCAGATCCCAGTGGTCTACATCTTTTCCTTTGTCTCTTTTTATATGTGATACTATCTCAGACTCTTTTCCCAAGAGATTCTTCTGAAAACATTGAACTTTCAAGTTACAGTGCAACTCCTCACGGTCACCTTTTAAAATGTTCTCCAGTGTTTATGATCGCTTCCTGCTTTAATGATCTCCTGTCTTTGAATCACACTGGCCAAACAATTTTCCAAGTAAGCAGCACTACAAGACATTCTTCTTCGTGCTCATCTGCTATGGAAGAAGAATCTGGTGTATCGGGAGGGTAATGGCAAAGGAAAGTCTCCTCTCAGTACTGTTAATTTCTGGTTTTACTCACTTGGACACCATGTCCACAATTTTCCAGACAATGCAACTTTAGGCTGAGTGGCTTTCTTCCTCCTCAGAGAGTTATTGAATGTAGAGTTGTCTTAATTTTTTATGCAAAAAAGCTTTTTGGCAAAATTTTTTATGCAAAATCTAGGGATGTCATATCCCTGATAAGAATTTGCTTTCCTAATAACAAATAAGGAAGTTTCAGATTGAAACTTTCAGTGAAAATTTTGGGAAAGATTTATCATACCTGTAGAGCATACCTTACCAGATGGGCTTTTAGCAAAAGAAATTAGAGTTCACTTTTTCTGTTCTGGCAGTTCCTGGATGATCCACCAACTGCGATGACTGCTTTATATGAAGGACCTACCCAGACCAATAGCCTGCAAAACTGGCCAGGTTTTGAATGGGTGGCTACCAGAATGTACTTTGCAACTATATAAAAGACAGAGAACGTGAGCAGGAGTTATTTCATGATAAAAAAAAAGCAAACCAAAAAACCTGTTCCAGAGAACATCAGGGTATCTAAGTTAGAGTATGTCTGAGTGCATGCTCATTTCTGCAGGGCACTAGAAAAAGACAAAAGAAGGTGTCACTTATACTAAAACTGTTCCCATGATGACAAAGAGAAGGTAGTTAAGACAGTGATGAAAGACATTCTTTAGGTCAAGTACTACATGTCTACATGCCATGGAAATATAATGGGAACTGAGTTGGTAGGAAGACTTCCAGTTTAGTTGTTAATTAAAAAAAAAAGAAAAGAAAAAGAAGAAGAAAAAAAAAAAGTAAATCCAGATGAATATTCCCTCCTCTGGCCCAATGTGATACTCTGGAATCATTCAGATCATCTTCAGAAACTAGTTTGATAAACACCACTTACAGAGAGCAGACAAAATGAGGAAGCTGATGCCTGTTGGTATACTGCCAACCATCTGTAGCACTTACAGTCAGAATTTCTGACATACCTCAGAGAAAGAAGGTATTTCGGAAATACATTACTGTGTTTATGAGATGTAAAACATCAGCACAGCACCATACACGACTGCAGCACATGAATGTCTAAAAAGATCATGTATAATTTCCCTTGAAAGTACTAATTTGCACGCATACATACTTTAGTTGCAGTAGGAGGTCTATGTGCTCTTCTCTACCTGAGAAGAAATATAGCTCAACCTCAGTTGTAAGGAGTCCTTCAGTAAACTTTATAACCTCATTCCAAACTCCGTCTGTCAGTTAACAGCTTTTCAGAATGACAGTTTAAATCAAGAAAATGTCACATGTGTACAGTAACAGGTCTAATCTTGTCTGGAAATTGCTGCCTGTGGTTTTCAGAAACACAGTAAATTGCTGGCGATTTACAATGAGTCTCACTGCAAGGATAACTTGACTTTTGCACATTTAGGAAAACAGTCTTAAATTATTCATGCATATCATTCAATGTTTGTGCAATTTTGACAATCATTGATTTCAGCAACCTGTAGTCTGCCTTGTTACTAGACAAATATACATTTTATATTTTACTTTTACTTCTCAATTCTAAAACTGAAAACCTATCCTGGTACCAAAGATCCATAATACATTTTAGGACTCACTCATCAATCATAAGTGGCCAATTTTTTTCAAACACCCAACAAACACAATGTTTTAGACTATCTTTGTATAGTACTTCAGGTACCTCAGGGCTACTGGTATCTATGGCAGAAGAGATCTCAATCTGATGATCCAGAACACTACAGTACCGTGTCCCTTTTAAAAACACAGTGAAGCCAAGGATGTCTTCCAGGAAACAAGATCTAAGCAATGGCTGTTTGGAAAGCAAGGGATGAAAGAAATACATAGAGGAAAGCTACACAGCTCAGATGATTGAAAAGCAATGGCATGAGTTGGTGGACAGTGCTTTGTGGAAAAAGGACATCACAGCAAAATTTCTTCTACCCCAGTAGACAGATGAGGTGGAACTGCAGCATCCTTCCTTCACGGATGGGAAGAGGTATGACCTATTTATGGAAAGGCACAGTAGGAGAAGGCCTGAATAAACAGATGATGCCCTCTCCTCCCACTAGAGAGGCAGCAAGATCCATAGAGAGACAGTTTCCCTCCCAGCATTGCCACTGAGACACAGTCTTCAAAGGAGAAGCTCCATCCTAGCCCATGAGAGGCCTATGTGAAACCTGTGGCTGCATCCCTAAAAACACATTGTTGGTGTCAAGTTAGCTTTACCTCACTGCCCTCCAGGGCAGTTTCCTTCCAGAAAAGGAAACAAAACCCCATCTCTCCTTTAAGGTTACTTTGCACACAAGTGTCTTCCTTTAAATAAATAAGGTCAAATTTTCATTTAATCTGTATGATCAGGATTTCAATGTCCTTTTCTGTAGCTAAGTCAGTTTACACTGCCTCAGCAGAAAGCCAAGAACTCTGAAATATTGACAGCATTTCTCAAAATGGAATTCTATCTTTTTCTCCTAAAAATGGTATTTACCAACAGCCCATATATGAGCAGCAGAAAAATCTGCAGGTACTGAAATACTGTATTTTGTTTTCAGTACTATGTATAGTTATTATGTAATACTTTCTGTTTATCTTATTGTAACTCATAGCTCCTGTTTCTTTTCATCTACAGTACAACCTGAATTAAACAGCCACTCAACGGGCTGACAAAATAATCTATTAAGGCAAGTGAAATTTCAAGTAAAAGGGAGCAATAATTCTGTTAGAAAGGCAGAACACAACACTGCAAAATATTAAATCATACTTATTTAATGCACCAACTTGGCATTGGTGGATAAGGAAAGAGCAACTGATGTCATCTACCTAGACATTTGACATTGTCCCACACGACATCCTTGTCTCTAAATTGGAGAGACATGGATTTGACAGATGGACCAGTCAGTGGACAAGGAATTAGCTGGATGGTCACACTCAAGGAGTTGTGGTCAACATCTCAATGTCCAAGAAGAGAACAGTGACTAGTGGTGTTCCTCGCGGGCTGGCATTGGGACCGGCACTGTTTAACATCTTTGTTGGCGACATGGACAGTGGGACTGAGTGCACCCTCAGCAAGTTTACCAACACCACCAAGCTGTGTGGTGTGGTCAACACACTGGAGGGAAGGGATGACATCCAGAGGGACCTTGACAGGCTGGAGAGCTGGGCGCGTGTGAACTGCATGAAATTCAACAAGGCCGAGTGCAAGGTCTTGCACATGGATCGGGGCAATCCCAAACACGACTATAGGCTGGGCAGTGAATGGATTGAGAGCAGCCCTGAGGAGAAGGACTTGGGGGTGTTGGTGGAGCCACCAATGTGCACTTGCAGCCCAGAAAGCCAACCGTATCCTGGGATGCATCACAAGAAGTGTGACCAGCAGGTTAAGGGAGGTGATTTTGCTCCTCTACTCTGCTCTTGTGAGACCCCACCTGGAGTAATGCGTCCAGCTCTGGGGTCCCAAACATAAGAAAGACATGGACTTGTTGGAGTGAGTCCAAAAGAGGGCCATGAAGATGATCAGAGGGCTGAAGAACCTCTCCTATGAAAACAGGCTGAGAGAGTTGGGTTTGTTCAGCCTGGAGAAGAGAAGGCTCTGGGGAGACCTTATAGCAGCCTTCCAGTACCTGAAGGGGCCTATGGGAAAGCTGGAGAGGGACTGTTTACAAGGGCATGTAGTGATAGGACAAGGGGGAATGGCTTTAAGCTGAAGGAGGGTAGATTTAGATTTGATATAAGGAATAAATTCTTCACTGTGAGGGTGGTGAGACACTGGAACAGGTTGCGCAGAGAAGCTGTGGATGTCCCCTCCCTGGAAGTGTTCAAGGCCAGGTTGGATGGGGCTTTGGGCAACCCCCCCAGGGCAGGGGGTTGGAACTAGATGATCCATGATTCTAGGATTTACTATTGGCAAAACATTTAAATACAGGAACACATTTTTCCATGCTATTAGAGGGACTCAAAATGCAAGTACTAAATTAAAAGAGAAACTATGTCAGAGAGATTTTTATTACATTATTCACAGCCTCAGTGATGTGATGTAGCAGGACAAACTGTAATGGGTGTGTCGCAGATCATAAAAAGCAAGATATCATGCAGTCTTTTTCACACAAACCTAATGCTTACTTTGGCTCTGAATCCTTCTGGGTTCTAAGAATGGCTTTAATTCTCAGCATTATTTATATTCTTCTTTATAAGGACTGTAAGTGTTGTTAAAACACAGAATGTTTCAGACATGCACTGAAATAGTAAGCTACGGCAGATGATTGCTTAAAAAAAAAAAAAAAGGAAACACTAACACAAATTTCATACATCTACATATCCTTCCCTGACTTTTTCTGACTCCACTTCATTGAATTTCTCTCACCTCATGTTACGTATTGGAAGAACTTACAAAGCACAACCACAACAGAAGAGGTGCCACAGTAATATATACAAGCTCAATACCAGTAAATACAACCTAGATGAATTGAAAATGCTGTTAAGAGATACTATTAGGCAATATTGTAATGTGCATAATATAAAAATGTAGAATAATATAGATAGACCCATACATCAGCATTTGTTTAACACATTATATATCAAACATATGAAACCTTTGCCTTTCAACTTTAATGCATAAGACAAGATTTTTGATCGGATGAATACTCAGGGTTTTTTTCAGCTTTTATATTAAAGCCTCCTCCCTTTCCCAAACTTTAATATGTGAGACATGGAGAGGTCTATGGATTGCCTCTTATTTTAATGCTGATTCTGCAAAGTACTTAAATGCATAGTAAGCATGCGAGTAATTTTAGTGAGTTTAATGAGACTACTCATGCATTTTAAGTTAATCATGTGTATTGCTGTACTGAAGTTGCAGAAAAAAACCATACAGAAATCTAAGTCATGGGAATACACAATGTTATAGCACAATAATCTCTGTAATTTGCACACACTACCCCTGTGCTTTAGGTTATAGCAGCCCTTTGGGTGAGTGCTGCTCTCATTGCCTTTCTGAAGCAGATGGAGAGGTTGTGTGTATTAAGAACGCAGGAAAGACTTCTCAGGGAGGGAGAATACATTTTTACCATACTGTCCTGAGGGAGTCAGAGAAAGTAAAAGTCCACAGTACTGAGCAAGTGGGGCAGAAGGGCTGTGGAGGTTTTAGGTGAGTGGCACATGGAGTTTCAGGGGTTAATGAGTTAAGGAGTATTCCAGGTCCAGAGCTAGGTGAGTGAAGGAGAGAAACTGGGAAGGAGTACAAAAGAGTCTCTTTCCCTTCTCCTCCATTGTGGTCTTTCTTCTGGTTTAGTTTAAACTAAAGACAAACACTATAGGGTTTCTAATGAGAGGCCGCGGCGACTTTTCTCTCTGTGGAGGCACTAGACAGTTTCTTCTGTCCCCTCTTCTGGATACCTTTTTTCGTTTGTAATGGCACACATATACAAGAATTTAATTATGAAAGATTCACTCTTTGTGAAAATTTCTGCAGTACAGAAGGTTTTGGCACCAGGCACACAGACACACGTGCATGCACCAATTGTGTTAGCCTGTTCCTCAAGAAACCAGAATAAAAATGGAAAGAAGATTTCAGTCAATATAAATTACAGGATATATAGTGGAGAAAATTTAATGGGGAAGAAAAATATGTCAGGTAGAATCCATGCTAGCAAGGTTAAAGGAAGTAAGAAATTGTTCATCAAGCTTATTAGGAACAAAAGAAATTATAGAGATGATCTAGACCTACTAATAGATGAAGACTGTGAATTTTTTAGAGAGGCAGAAAAGGCAGACATCTTTAATAAATGTTTCTGTTCTTTATGTAGTAAAGAAGAGAATGAGAAGAGGAGGAAGAAGCACTGTTTAAACTATTAGTAAATGATCTACCAATTTATAAATTGTATTCAGTCTGTAGGCCTGGGCAACTTGCAACCACACAAAAGCCTTGCATGTTGAGATTCATGAATTTAAAAAAGTTAATTTTTAATAAATCTTAGGAACTTAATGAGACTGAAGAATTTTAAAGCTTATGTAATTTTCAAAACATGCACATGCAATGGTTCAAGGGCAGTTAGTCTAGAATCAGTGCCAAAGTAATTGAGGGAAAGATGACTTAAAAACAGATGCTTGAGAACCAGAAAAAGCAGTGTAATTGATGCCAGTCAATAAGATTTCGTAAGACATTAGGAACTGTTAAATAAACTTGATTTTATTACTTCAAGAGGTTAAAATTCAAGTTGGTAGAAGCAGCTGCCAGAAAACAATATACTTAGACCTCTATAAGGCATTCACAAAACATTCTTCTTGAAAAAATTAGAATAGCAGTACATTTTTTATGTACTGAAAATTAAATAGATTGAAAACTAGCTAATTAACATAGTTATCAATGGAAAATCATAGCTGAATAAGAGTGTTTCTAGCAGGACTCTCTTGGGATTGATGTAAGGTCTAATGTTATTCAACGTTTTCATCAGTGATTTAGAAGTAAATATAAAATCACTGCTTGTAGTGGATATATTTGCAGATGACACAAGGAGAAGAAGGAGGGTAAATAATGAAAAGGCAGGCAGCTGTACGGGGCCATCTGGACTCCTTGGTAAGCTGGGATCAGCAAAACAAAGTCTGTTAAATTATAGGCACAAGTAAAGTGATATAGCCTGGAAGCAGGAAATACAAGTCATGCAACAGAATTGGAAACTGGATCCTAGAGAATAAAATGTTAATATGATCCTGGAATGTTTAAGCAAGCTGCCTACTTACAGATGTAAAAAGTGATCTTACTTAGACATTTAGAAATTAAGAAATCCTAGGATACTGATTACTGATGACATTGCTAACATCTAGGAATATTTTAAAACTAACAACCTTTTAAAACCATTTGGTTATTCTATGTATTAAAACTAGGTAAATATGTGTTCCAAGCACATTTTAAGATGCAGACATTTTCACAAATATTAGCATATTGTATCAGAGTGAAGTAAAAAGTTTTCAGAGAAAATGATTCCACAAGATGACTTAAATTTTTAATAGGAAATCGCAGCTTTAAAACCAGAATATGAAGTATATTTTTAACTATTCATCAGATGATAGTCAATTGATTCATAAGAGTAAAATATATACAAATAAACCCCAAAATAGCTAAAAAGTATCAACAAATACAAATTAAAGAGTGATTACTAAAAAATGTATATCAATGGATTTTCCAAAATAGCTATTTTCTCTGACTGTGCTAATGTTTGCAGGGTATACACAATGTCTACATACCTATCACAATTAACAATAAAAACAGCTAGCTTGTGTGAAAAACAAGACGTAAGGGTGGAAGATACCCTGAAGCAAACCATAGTTGCAACTCAGGGTAGACATGAAGCATACAAAAGTAGTCCCAAAACAGCATGAACAACTCTGAAGATAAACAGTGTACAAGCATATTTGAGATGAAGATCTAATGGAAGTTACATTTTCTTCACAGCTGGACATGTACATTTTTTCCTCACTGAATGTAGTCTTTTATCCAACAGCCCACCTTTGAAGTGGAAAAAATAAACACTTGTGAATGCCTTGGTAACAGGTAAAGAGGTAGAAACATTAATTTAGTCAAGGTGAGATGGTGCTCTGGCAATACTGGCCATGAGAAAGTTGGCCAGTTGTTTGGTCACTTCTGATCGAACCAAGGAAAACTACTGAACAGAATGAAAATAAAGCTGAAAAGTAAAAATGTCATCCATAATTCACAGAAAATAAAGGTAACATGAATCAACTGTGTTACATCTGCTGCAAAGAAGTGATCTGGGTTTTAGGAATAACACCTATGCCCCTTGCAGCAGACCTAGAGAGAGGGTTCAGCAGGCAGCACAGAGCATTCAGACTGTCTCAGCATAAAAAATGTCCATGCCTTCAAACAACTTTGAGATAAACAAGGAAAATCTTCAGCCAAAACCCCCAAATCAAACTTGAATCTTTTGATCTACCAAAATAGGAAGGAAAAGAAAGAAAAAAAGAAAAACAAAAAATAAAAAAGCTGTTTCCAAGCACAGAGAAACAAGATTCATGGCAGTAACACAGAGCAACAGTTCTCAGCAGACAGGTATAATATATTCTCCCCCTGCAATGGAAAAGCTCTTCCAATACAACATCTTAAAGGATTTCTACGTGCTATTTAAAGATATAAGCAGAGAGGGAATCCAAGTACACAGAATGCAATGCTGCTGTAACACAGAGACAATCAAATTATTCATAAACAGCATTTGCCCTTGGAAGACAGTCTCAGGCAAGCATTGTTGCCAGCGCTGTGACTTCTCTTCCAACATTTCTGCCTTCCTCATTTGACTGAAGAGGTCAAAAAGACCCAGCATTATTCCTGGTATAGTAAAGCCACTCTGACAATAAACCTCCTAGCAAAGCAAAGGGCAGGAGGGCAGCCAAATCCCCAACAGGATTCTCTCGCTCTTTCCCCATTAATCCAAACTGAAGAAGTCTGCTCAAAGGAGTGCTGATACTCATGAATAATAAACTCAGTCACATCATCAACTTGAGTGAGGAATTTCCCTGAAGGACAGCTGAAAACGGAAAAGAAAGAGAGTATAATAATCTAGACAAGGAACAATCCCTCCAATTCCCTTGTGCATTCAAAAGGAGTTCTCAAAACCCCTTTCCCCTTATGGAGGTTAAAGAAATTATTACATGGAAACTAAATTTAGGAGATAAATTTGCTCCAAGATTCAAACTGCAAAGATTAAAAGACTACTTCCTATGACCTACAGAATCAAAAGCCTTCTTCTAATTAAGACAGATAAACACAACATAAATGTTAAGCATTCTACAAAAGAAAAGATTGCCAAAACACCGACATGTTGGAAATATATTTAAGGCTTACCCAAGGTATGCTATTGAACTAACTAGAGGTTTTTTTTGTTTGCTGAAGCCTTCAAAAGACATGAATAGTCCTGCAGTCCCCCTTATTGTGCACCAAGAAAGAACCACTTAATATGAGTTGAATGGCAAAATTTTCTTCTAGATGCTTTTTTGAAAAATCTGGTGAAAGTCAAGTTCAGGTAGACCCACCAGACTTAAAAGGGCAAAATGCTGACACCAGACCCCTGGAGCAAAGACATTTAAGGCAGATGGTAATTCAGAAAGTTTAAGGCTATGCACATCTAGTGCCGAGATACTAGAAAATCCTAAAGAACCAGGAAATCTCTGGCTGGATATGCAGGCTCTATGTAGTTAGTAAAATAGCCTTGGTTGACAAATGCAGATCTATGAAAAGTTAAACAAACTTGAATCTTCCCTTGCCTTTCCCGTAAATTAGGCAGAGTTCATAAGTCCCAAAGGATGCAAGTGCAGTCACCTAGATGACATCTAGAGAAGATGAGCAATCACTTGCTCCTTGTATTTCTTTTCCAGGTCAAAGATAGGCCCATGTTAACATGTCTATCTACATAATAGCCTGAAGTCACATTATTATCAAGTCCCATAAGAAGCATTTGGCATACTTAAAACCCCGATGCAATTCAGTATCATCATTTCTGGGAAGAACTTTTTCAGATTCTATCACTAACAATAAATCCGCTGTACTTTCACCAAGGTCTAGGACTGTCTTTTGTGTAAATTATTACAAAAAACTCATATAAAATTATATTTTCTTCCAAGTGAGCATGGTCTTCAAATGGAGGGGAAAAACCCCACAAACAACCAAAAAAACCCCAACCAAACCCCCCAAAAACTCATGAACCACTGCAAAACTTCCTTCAAAACAGTAAAACTGTTTTAAAACTGGATGTTAATTGAATGCAAATATTTACTAGAAGACAGGTAAAATAACAGACTTTCCCATAAATAGGAAGAAATCTTTACTTGGCTAGTGTAGGAACTAAAATTACAAAGATTACACAACAGGAAAATAGCATATAGAAATTATTAGTAAAAAATATAAATTTGACCTTAACAGGCACTAAATGAGCACTAAATTAAGTATACTGCCTCATGTAAGGGTCAAAATTTGTATACAGCAGTCAGTCATGTCAGTAGTTAGAAGCTGCTGGACAGACAGCAGGTATGGTTGATCCAATGTATAGACAAGAACATGATTAATGAAATAATCAAAATATCTCTCATTGCATTTTTGCCCAAAGGACATCACACTTAGAGTGAAAATAAAAATCTCACCAACCCTCTTCTCTTTTTCTACAGTAAAAGAATAACAATCGATACGAAATAGAAAAAAAATTGTCAATTAATAGATAAAATAATACCCTGAGCAATTTAACCTAGGTTCACCCTTATCTGGAAACGGATTCGCCATACTTGCTTACAACCAAACCATGACTCGGAGACGTTTCCCTTCCTCGCTCCACGAACAAGCTAATCGATTCACCTTCTCCATCCTCGTGCACTGACAGCACAGCACAGCACAGCAGCACCTACTCACCAGTGTCCTTAAGGGTCAGCTGGGGGAGGGGGACACGGATGACACGACAGTGAAAAACTAAGTGGCAAACAGACTCTCAATAGTAAAAAAGTCACAGCAGGTGCTGGAGATTTAGGATACCAAAATCCAAACTCCTGATCTAATGAGTAATTATAGACTGAAACATGATTTCACTACAGTGTTTAAATCCTTTCACAAGAAGTAACTGCTGAATCTATCAGAGCAGGAAAAAACATATACAAATAATAAACCTATTTAAGAAGCTGATTATTCGCAACTGAACTATCACATAATGTGATGGATTCTTTGTGATTCTGAAAAATATGCTTTAGATTAAGAGACTAAAATTAAATTGAACACAGCGAAAAAAATAAAATTCAGTGATCTTCTGGACACGTGAGGTTAGAACAGATGACTGGATGGCCCTTCCTGACCGTATATGTTCTGACTTCTTATTCTGTATGTTCTTGTTTTACATCTAAATACCCAATCCTTTCTCAAACATTGTTATGGGTTTCAGGCACAGATATGCTGTAGATAATCAGGGATTTACCCTCTCTACATCACTAGCCATTGCAAGCATGCACTCCTGCATCACAGGACCCATTTGCATCCTTATTTCTTTTTCATATCCAAAGGCATCTTTGCAGAGATTTTGCAAGCTACTTGAGCTACTTACCTCTCCCTTGTGAGGCTGTATACATCTTAGCTTTTATTATTATTATTATTATTATTATTATTATTATTATTATTTAGGATATGATTTTTTAAAAAATACTCAAGATCATAGAAGTATCTGAAAGATTAAGCTAATGAGCTCAATATGAGTGTGAAGTTCGTATTAATAAATTTTTCTGTGCAGCAGCTAGGTAACTGTATATATCACTGTGCTGATTTTGGCTGCAATAGAGTTCATTCTCTTCATAGGAGCTAGCATAGGGCTGTGTTTTGGATTTGTGCTGGAAACAGTGTTGATGATAATACAGGGATGTTTTCATTACTGCTGAGCAGTGCTCACACAGAGCCGAGGCCTTTTGCATCAGTCAGTTCAGTGAGCAATTGTTTTTCATTTGCATCACTTGTCTTTCTTGGGTTTTATTTTTCTCTCTTTTTGTTATTTTTCTTTTTGTTACAATTTATTATTATTATTTTATTTCATTTCAATTATTAAATTGTTTTTATCTCAACCCATGAATTTTCTCACTTTTACCCTTTCAATTCTCTTCCCCCACAACCCGTTGGAGGGGGAGTCAGCGAGTGGCTCTGTGGTGTTTAGGTGCCATCTGGGATTAAATCATATCAATCACACCCATCATTCCCAAAGCCAGTATCAACCATGGATATTCAACAGATTATTATTTAAAAAAAATAAAAAATAAAAGCACCACATAGGTATCGTCACAGTTATTTAAACCAATGAAGATGATGGTGGCCTACACTCCAAATGTCAACCTTAGAATTTAGCATTAAGGGGTTATAAAAGGACACCAACTCTATTCAAAAAACATATTTTAATGGTGCTGATTGTATATAACATTATGAACCACTGTAAATGTCACCTGAAAGGATATGAAATACAATTTTTGCACCATCTGGAATGTACTCCTGATTAAGTTGTTCAGCAATGTGATGGTATCACCTAAACAAACTAATTAACATCAGAATAACACATTCTGCATTTTCGGTGGCATTTATATCTGTGTCCCATTTGTTCCATATATTTTTATTTTTTTTTCCAGAATGACCTTATGCTCAATTGCCACCAAGCTAGCTGCATGTTAATTCTCCTTCCAAGATTAAGCATATATCTCATTAAAACTTAAATGACGCTAAAGCTTTACATAGTAGAGTGAAACAGACTGAATGACAAATTACTTTGGTGACATGAAATCTGGAACATCAAAAACCAACTACAAACTCTCTTCAACTAAAATAGAAGTCTTTGAGGCCAGTTCATTGTTGAAAATTTTGAACTGGAGGAACGTGCACTGATTTCAATATTAGAGTACTAACAGATTAATATTTTTCTTTTACAAGAGCATGTATTAAGTCATCTTCTTAAGCACTCTGCAGGTAGCATTCCTTGAGTTTTATTTTCAAATGGCAAGCATGGATGTGTAGTTATTCCCTTTTTTGGCTAAGAAATGTAAAATGCAGATAAATTTTTCCATAGCTTCACCATTATGAATTCACAGTTTGTGGTTAATCATTTTCTAACCTTTCATGGAAACAATCATTGTACTCTAAGCAGAAACTACCACACGCAGTTTCTGCTCCTGCACGTACTGATGTCAGCCTAACACAACATCAAAAAATATTGTTTGCAAATACCGTTGAAAGACACACCACCAACACACTGAATCTGTGACTAACGGTAATTTATACCAGTCCAGGCCAGAGCTATTATTTTGAAGCTCTGAAATGTTGTTTCTGTTCAATATTACACTGCAGAAGTTCACAGTAAATTGGTTTCCGGGTTTATTGCCAAAGTAATTAAAAATTCAAAAGGTTGCTGTTTGAACAGAACATTATGGAAAAGTATTAAATACAATTGAACCTGGAGATTATTTCTCTTTATGGTGAGAGAGCAGCAGGATGGGAGGAGCAACTTGCATAGGGAAGGTCATATTAAAAGTTCATATTTTAGCAAACACATTTCAGTGAAACCTCTATTGTAGGTAAGGGCACAAGAATAACAAAAAGGAGGCAAATGGTTCTAAACACTTGTTTGGTTTTATTTAAAAAAAATCCCTCCCTATTACTTCTGAGAACTGGTTTAAAGAAAGAAAGAAGGCCAAAGGAATTAAATGGATTATATGATGCAAGAATTAAAACTTATATTGGGTCTGTTTTTCTTTGCCTTTATATTAGTTTCATCCTATTTACTTAAATGGTGTTTAATTAGCATTCCTCCTTTTTCTATGTCAGAGAAGATTCTGCAACATTACTTTTAAAACAACAATCCTTTAAACCTTTTTGGAATAAAAAATTTGGGGAATGAAGAGGACATGATAGGGTCCAAACCTTAAAGAAAAGAAAACAATCTTTTCATTGGGTTTAATTTCTGCAAGTTGAATTTTATTAACACACACACTAGGAAGAGATTATATTTAACTACTGCTATAAAACTAGTAATTTGTAATGTCTAGATATTGCAGAATGCCTACAGCTACATCCACTGCTTTAGCGTGATCCGTTACTGTGGATATCACAGCTAGCAGCAGCTGAAGCAAATGGACATATAGTAGTGGGGAGAATAAGAAGATAATGGGTATGTAGTCTCCCAAGGCCCAAGAGAGATGCTGACCAAAAGCAACTGATATGAATCAGAGGTGTGTGGGAAGAAATTCTCGGCTGAATTGGACATGAATATATGCACCATGTCCAGCAGTGAAGATTTATACTATTATCACTCTCACATTGTCCTCAGTGAAGGATGTGTTGCTGTGAAAGGCAATGATTTGTGTTGAATTAAAAATCCATCAACAGAACAGAAAGCACATGAATCTTATCTGTAACAGATGCCTAATCTCTATCAGGAGTGAACAGCAATGACAGCATCACCTCCCACTTGGTGTCACAGAACTGAACACCAAAACACCACCTGTGCATGCTCAAGAACTGTCATCAGCCACCTTGGAGCCTCCACTGGGGTCCCCCATTTTCTGTGTCCCTACACACTTGCTGGGAAGAAAAGCCAGAGACATCCCAAGTTCCCCAGCTGGAACACCGCTCCTGCCAAAGCTAATAAGACTCTGAGTTGATTAAAGATGAGGTTTTGAGTCTTCAACTTGTACTCACTATTTCATTTTTTAACACTCCTACCCTAAACCATCCATGGACACTAACTTGCATTTTTATCTTGGGAAGTTTATTTCTATAGATTATAATGGCAGGGCAGAAGAGTTACCTAGATCACTCCACATCGATATTCCTTTACTTCATTCTCAAAATATCTAGCAATGAGGCTTTGAACAGCTTTAGGTCCTATTCAGTGATCTTATTATTAAAAAACTTCTCCTGATCTCCAACCAAATCTTCTTTATCACATACTCAGAAAATAATTTTTTGCCATTTTCCCATTGAATATGAAAAAATTTGATCACTTTCCTCCATATAAAAGCCACTTACATGTGTGTAGATGTACTATGCCCTACCTTCAGCCTTCTGGTTAGACTAAGGAAATCATGCCCCCCTCCCTTCCCCCTCCCCCCCCCCCCCCCCCCCCCCCGATTTTTCATACAGTTTTATGGGTGGTTTTTTAAGTTTATCACTTTTTCTTGCTCTTCTATGGATGTTGCAAATTTTGTCCACAAGAATTTTGGGATTGGGCTACATCATAGAGCTAATTATAATGTTAATTATGCCAAAATAATTGTCTCCATTTTCTCACATCAGCACAAGTCAGAATGGGAATCACTTTTTCTTTCATATTGTTAG
Source organism: Balearica regulorum gibbericeps (assembly GCF_011004875.1). NCBI lineage: Eukaryota > Metazoa > Chordata > Aves > Gruiformes > Gruidae > Balearica > Balearica regulorum. The sequence continues at coordinate 39,975,227 of NC_046185.1, forward strand.
CCTAAATTCAAGCAACGCCTATGCTTTCATTTCACATTAAAAAAAAAAAAAAGGCACAAGCATCTCTATCAATTACAAAATGGCATTGGTTTTGAGCTTAACTTACTCCATTTGAGATGATTAGATATAATTGTACAACAATTAAGGATTGACTGACATGCACCAGATGGAATAAATTGGATTCCAGAAGTAGCCAGGATAAAGTCCACATGATTAGACCCCATTCTGATATACAATATTTTGTTTAGCAAAGAGTATTAAGTTACCATTCCCACAGCATTTTACTAAAAGTAATTTATTAGTCCATTTTGTCCTTAAATAGAATAGATCATTAATTTTAACAGAGTTATAATTCTGTCCTCTGATTACAGAGCCATATAAAAGTTTAGTCTATAGTTCTGTCTTCAGTTTAATAAATTTGGTTGGGATCCCTAGAGGCTTTGAACTTCCATTGATAGAAGTAAATACTAGGAAAAAAAATGTGAAAAAGATTGGTTTATGAATTACCATATGCAGAATTTTCTTTGGCTTTAGAGGAAAGGTTAATGAAACTAGTGTCATCATAGCATCATAAAAACACCATAGAACAGTCTGGGTTGGAAGACACCTTGAAGATCATCTAGTTCCAACCCCCCTGCCATGGGCAGGGACACCCTCCACTAGACCAGGTTGCCCAAAGCCCCATCCAACCTGGCCTTGAACACTTCCAGGGAGGGGGCATCCTCAGCTTCTCTGGGCAACCTGTTCCCGTGCCTCACCACCCTCACAGTGAAGAATTTGTTCCTAACATCTAATCTAAATCTAGGCTTTTTCAGGTAAAAACGATTACGCCTCATCCTATCACTACACTCCTTAATAAAGAGTCCCTCTCCATTTTCCCGATAGGCCCCCTTCAGGTACTGGAAGGCTGCTATAAGGTCTCCCCGGAGCCTTCTCCAGGCTGAACAACCCCAACTCTCTCAGCCTGTCTTCATAGGAGAGGTGCTCCAGCCCTTTGATCATCTTTGTGGCCCTCCTCTGGACCCACTCCAACAGATCCATGTCATTCTCATGCTGGGGACCCCAGAGCTGGATGCAGTACTCCAAGTGGGGTCTCAGGAGAGCAGAGTAGAGGGGCAGAATCACCTCCCTCAATGAGCTGCCCACGCTTCTTGTGATGCATCCCAGGATACGGTTGGCTTTCTGGGCTGCAAGCACACATTGCTGGGTCATATTCACTTTTTCATGCACCAGTATCCTCAAGTCCTTCTCCTCAGGGCTGCTCTCAATCCACTCATCACTCAGACTGCATCCATGTTTGGGATTTCCCCAACCCAGCACTAAGTTCTCAAGTCACAGACATAAGAACTAGTAAATGAAAAACACAGACACATTTCATTTTTCATACAGGCAGTTTTTTCGGTTCACATTCACCTAAATTCAACACCTATGACTAAGGACCAGATAATAAATGTAAACAGTTTTAGAAGTAGTTTCCTACTGAATATATGAGTCTTTGTCATGCAAATCCTTGGCCAAAAGCAATACAAGAGACATAGTTGACAGATGGCTCAACCTTGCGAGCTAAACTTGAAATTATCCAGAATGAAGCAAAGTTTATGCTCAAGAAGCATGCCACAAAAAACCGGGTAGAATAAGCAGAAACATCATAGAAAAAGAGCTCATCAGCATTGCCCAGCCCCTAAGGTAAGGTATATCAAACAACAGGAAAGGAGTACATAGTATTGGAAGGCTCCTTTACTAGGAGTTCATTTAGTAGGTAAAGGCAGTAACACATGCAAACAAATGTCAGTGTAACCCAGAATAAAACAAGTAGTAGAAAAATGGTTTATCAAAAAGTATCAGTTGGCAGAGTGAATGACACACACAAATAAACACAGCTATTTTCACACTGGATCTGAAATACTGGAGGGATACAAATGATAGAAATATTAACAATGCACACTAAATAAATGGGGTCTCCTTTGTAGCCTAAGCAGTACATAAATGAACGTATTCTGGGGATGGAGGGCTGGCTTATACAAGTTAGAAGTTCTCTTGTATATATTTAAGAAGAACATACAGAACTTCAAAATAACAGCTACTGGTGTTGTATCAGGTAAGATACAATCAAACTTTATTTTCAAATGTGCTTTAGAGAAAATTTTTTTGCCTCTTATTGCCTCGAGATTTGTGTTTATGTCTATATGTTTAAAATTGTCTATACTCTCAAATTAGAACACATTTTCATTTCAAGACATAGAATAAGATCCAAACAACTAATGAGCTCGTGTATGGATGTAGCAATCTGTCATCCTGCAGTGGAGGATTAAAAGGTCATGTTATAATAGCAGCTTTGCTTCTCTCATACAGAGTGGTTAACACTAAAAATTATGCTTTCAATTTCATAAAAGTAGTAAACGAAAAATACACGTAAATTTCATTTTTCACACTGGCAGTTTTTTAACACTGTTAAAATTAGAAATGAAAAAAAAAATTAAAAAAACCTAAGTTACCACAAAAAAAACAAACAAAAAAAGAGTCGTATGGGTATATTTATTTTATTTCTGATCAAATACAATTTTTTAGCCCTGAACAGGCATTAAAATTTTATTTGCACATCTGTAACATAAGTGAGAGAGGAGCTTCACTTATACATTGTTTATAAAGTAGTTGTTAGAAAGGAAACCTTTACTCATTAGCTTTCTACTTACAACACCCAGCTGTGGAAGAGCCAGGTTTATTTCCCTTTCACAACCGCAACAACCTGAATCCATACCATCGTTTTCCCAGGAGATTGCCCTAATTACCATACCGTAGTTAATGGGGGGTGCTTTCAGAGAAAGCTCTTCTGTGAAGCTTTCTCTCTTTATATAAAATAATATGATATTAATTGGAGCAGAGACTGAAACCCAAGTGAATTCCTTGATGACAAGCCTACAGCCATAAATACAGTCTTCCAGTCCCCAGCTTACCCCTCCCCACCAGCTTCCTCCCCTTACGTTAACCAGTTTGGCCTTCCAGATTATTAAAACAAACTTTGGTGGGAATTTGGGTATGTATGAAATTGCCTTTTTTTTTTTTTTGCAAATTATTTTAAAACATGAAATGTGTTTTCATGTAAAATTATGGAGGCTTTCCATGTTACTCTTGCGAAGATACATCATACTTTTCTGAAAGAACAGAAAGGATATAGTCGCATGCATCATGTTTGACACTGGGAGGGTAGGTAGAAGAAGTTTTCATCATTCCTTATCAGGAAAAGTTTAAAGATCTTGGTGTGCTAGATCCATACTTTAAGCTAAATATCAAACTGTTCCTTTAAAAAGAAAATCAGTTTACCATGAAAATCTGAACATTATGCATTATAATTGAAAGAAAAATGTTTCAAAGTCTCACAGTGAAAAGCAGGTTTAAATTACCTACATTCTTATTCTCATTCAAATTTTCCATTAACTGTAGTGGAACTTCTTGGCAGAATTCAAACAGTGAATACTCAAAGATTTTCCTTTCTGCCACAAGAATAAGATCTGAGCAAAGTTTCAGCAGTGGGGGATTTCTATTAGGACATTTGAAAAGTCTGTCCACATTGTATACATACTCCATGTGAAGACATTGAGTTAAAATTACCATTTAATACTGCACCAAGTTATATTTTCTGATAGCATTCATGATTGAAGACCTAATTCACAGGACTCCAGGCAACACCTAATTCTGGTCAGAGCAAATATAAACATGATAGTGCTTAAAAACAAACAAACCAACAGAAATCAGGCAGCTGCCAGACAGCATGATAATTTTCCCTGATAGGATGTCAACAGAAGTTGACATTCGTTTCAGAAGCAAAACATTTATTTAAATGGAAAAACAGAACAATAGCAAGAAAAAAAGGTGAATATTCCCTGCCAAGATTTCAATGCTAAGAAAATAGCCATCCTTGAAAAGCTTCTGATGGTGTTTGATTTGCCAACCACACTAACGTACCTTGATAACAGCACCTTTCTGTCATGCCTGACAACATGTGAACATATTCATGAAAAGCAAATTTTTAAGCTAGCATGTTAGGTAAAATGTGGGTCCCGATTAACTCAGTGTCAAATACTCATCAATTTGTAAATACCCAGAATTTTATGCATACAGTGCAAAAAGACCTCAGTCTCTTGATGAACACATCATCGACAGCATAGTTTTCAGAAACATTATTAAATGGACCCCAAATTCCATGGTTTACTGAACAAAATTCCTGATTCTATCATTACTAGCTTGCTTCTGATATTGGTGCCTTTGGTGTAATCTATACAAGAACGGCTAACTTCCATGGAGATAATTTTGTGTTTATCATGTTGCTGAAAAACTACTTTTCAAATGCTGTAATTATAAACCACAAGATAAAAATTCCAGCCAAATTCGGAGATCAATTGAAGCATGTACTAATAAAAAGGATTTTTCTCAACTCCTGAGTAATATTTGTGCTACTATTTCTCTTTATTGTGATTTCTCACATATGTTAAGTAAGAAGACTTAAAAGTGAAACACAGTGGTAAAACTGGAAAATACAAGACTTTGATTCATACCTGCTGGTTTATAATCCCCTTACACTAACGATATGATCAGAACCCTCTGCAGTCAGTGGAAAGACAACTCAAATTTTCACAAACTCAGGGGTCAGACTAAAAATTTTCCTTCACTTCCTAGGCACTTAGATAAAAACACTAATTATCTATAAAAATATAATAGTCACTATAAAAACAGTCATCACCGAACTGATTGAAAAAATACAAACTCTATGGATAATGAAAATGAACTATTACTTTGGGCATTCATCACTTCCATGTGTTGCTTTTCTGTTCATCTAATAGATTTTTTAAGTCAGAACATACCAATACGATCATTTATTTTGGTCGTCTATGAATTGCACTAATTTCCTCATCGAGCTTCGGTGAGCTAGATCATATTTGGAGAAAAAATAAACTGTTGTAGCTTTTCATTATGGAATTTTATTACCAAAGGAATCTATCACTGAAAGCTTTAATTTTAATGGAATTTTTACTGAGTAAATTAAATTTTATTTCTTATTAAATCAGTTTCACCAGTTTTCTGTTTGTTGTCAGCCAAAAGCTAGGAGTTTTAATGCCGAAACCAAGAAAGCATGTAGCTCACAAATGTTCCCATCTGAACTGAGTGGGGTTCACAATTCTCCGAAAGCATTTTGTGAATTGACAGTGATGTAGTTCATATCACTAAATTTACAACCAATAATGGGGACATTTATTCTATTAACAATACCAGGATCAGCATGTGCTATGGGCATAGTGTGCCTGGAATCACTTAAGTATGAATGTGGTGAACAAAAATCAATATCATCTATGCCCAACAGGAGGATAAAAAACCAGCAGACTTTGTATGGAACTCACTGTAGACACAATGTTAAATATAACCTATGCTAACATAAGTGATACCATGTACGAAAGCAACGTGTATCTCGATACTTCCAGCAAACAGTTCTCCTCTAATCAGAGGTTTGAATAAGGAATCAGTGACCTGCTGCACTGAGTGTCATGTAAAGGAAAGTTTTATTCAGATGCAGAAAAAGTCACCCTTTGCCATTTGTTCTTATTTATAAAAAAATAACATTCTCACCATGAGAACAATTTGCTCAACAAGTTATTACATTAACCATCTTAGTAATTTTCTTTAGCTGCTTTCAAAGCAGTCTCGGAAATTCAGATACACTTTTCATACACACTTGAAAATTCAACCAAAATGACGTTGTCTGGTTTTCAACAATCAAGCAAAAAGAATCTCAAATTTTTCACTGAATAATCTTCCCCCTGCTCCCCCAATGGTACTTCAGAAGGCAAGTGTAATTCAGATTCATTGCATTTATGTACTTCCCACCCGTGACTATTTACTATCAGCGACAAGTTCAAATACTGGAGTTCTTGTCAGAGGCGAACTCTGAAGATCAAATTGTATGTTCAAACAACCACATTTTTCCTCTATGGTTCCAGCCTTTCAAAATCTGAGAGTCCTGCTGTTAAAACACCCTCCCGTAAACCTGAAGAAGGATAAGTGACCTACCTTAGAAAGTCCGCCTACTTCCAAATAGAAGCAGATAATGAAAACATTCCAGGTGACCCACAGGGCAGTCCACACCGTGTACTAAACAGAAAGCCGGATGAAAGCAAAAAGACAGAAAAATAAAATGTGAAGATGAAAGGACTTTATACTGAGCAGATCAATAATAAATAAAACCCCCTGATATCAATAAGCGCTGTTCTTCTGGGAACAGCCAAGTGCAGAGAGTTCAGAAAAGGAGTTCTCCCTGTAGAAGCCCCATAAGAACCATAGGAAATTACAAATCCAATATTCGTTGCTGGTCTAAATACATACCAATAAAACAGATTTATTCTTTACAGTTTTACACTATCCTACTGATGCCAATTAAGTCCAAAATGCTGACTTAAACACTGGTTTTGGGGCAACTGTGAGTCATTCGTAAATCATGATTTAGCTCTGTTATGGGAGATGGCAGAAGATTACAATAATTTAAATAAGAAAATGTTATTAATATACTATTTAAATATTATGAAGAATGACACAAGAAAAAAAACCACCAAATAAAACAGAAGATCTATTGATCTGGTAATTTGGATTTTTTTTTTTTTTTTAAACAAATAGGTAAAGGATAAATCTGATCTCTAAAGAGTCTTTCAGTAAAAGCTATTTTAATTACATTAAAAGCAGCTCACTACTTCTCCAGTCCTTGTGGCCACAAATCCAAACTCACAATGGACCCTTAACATGTGAACGTACCTGTATCTCTTCTGGGTTCTCCAGTGTCCTACCCTAGTGCAAGACTGAACTCATACTACACCCACAGCATGAATAGGAGATTAATTTGTCTACCTTAAATCACCTTTTGCATTCTAATTGTCAACATAATTGACAAGCGCTATTTCCTTACGACTGTAAACCATGCCCAATTACCTCTCCAAGCAGTACACCTCAGAAGCATTTCTGGCTGGCTGGCTAAGCGCACACGCAGCCTCGCTGGAGCTACACCCACCTGACAAACGCAATGAGCAGCACCACGGCCACTTTACATTTACGTGCTTGCAACCTTCACAACGGAGAACTGCTGCTAAGTGCCTTTGCAAGTCTAATTAGCTATGACTAGGTGAGGCTAATATGCTATTGTTTTGCTTCAATATACTCAGTAAAGCTCAACACATTTACAATATGCTGGATACCAGTTCCATCGCATGGGTGCTGTCACCTTGGCGTTCTTGGGCAGTTTTGCGTTATGTTTCCCTCTTCCTTCCCCTCCCTGTGATGTATAATGAAAGGTTCAGGTGAAGAGGGTTGAGTTTTTCCCCACTTTGATTACCTCCACATGCATACAGTCGCTTCTGTACACCAAACAGGTTAATTGCTTTAATTTCATTCCTTATGAGGTACTGAGGCAGTTTGGAGATGGCTATGGCATAAGAAGTAGGTCATTAATAAACAAAATGAGAGTAACCCTCCTGGGCCGTTTCCTCTGGCAGTGTGGCAACTGAAGGCTGGGTTGTTATAAAATAGACAAAGCTGTTGTAGTCTATGAACAGTATAAGGTCTGTACTACTAATAGGATTAACTTAAAAGAGGATATCACATTTTACCATGTTTGCTGACTCTGTAGCAACTCATCATAAGCTCCTGATTTTCCATCGTATGTCTTCAGAACATTAGGTGCAGAGCGTTCAAAATTAATGAACACTTAATACAAGCCCAGCTGCTCATAAAGAGCAGATTTCAGAATATTCAGGAGAAATCCCCTTTTTAAGAAAGAATTTTTATCTGTCCATGAATGAAATCTATCATCAAACAACAGGAAACCTACTTCATCTGCCAGGCCAAGCCAAATCTGTTAATGCCCTCATTCTGTCCCATGGGCACCAATGACAATTCTGAACCATGCAGGCAAAAAACTGTCGGAAAGTGCTTTCCCAGGCCAAGCTAGGCTGTTTTACACAGTCAGGACCTGTTCAGTCCCTTATCTGCTGTGACAATTACTGAAAGGCAAGTGCAAGTGCAAAGCAGGCGTGCACCTTGAAACCCAGCTGCTCTGTAAGGGAGAGGCTCTTCCTGACTCTTACTGAACTGCAGGAACATAAATTTAGGCTCCGTTTTCTTTAAGAACATAATAATTAGGTGTTCAGTAATTAGTACTTCATAATTTTTAAAAGTAAGACAGTTATTCTCCACATTTGAAAACACATTTTTTTTGGTTGTGCAAGTAACAGATTTTTTCCTTGTACAGTGTCGTAGGTACTTAAGGAAGACTTCATTAAAAGAAAAGTTTTGAGACTGTGAAAGCAAGAAAGCAAAATTAAGAAATGTCAGGATTCTGGTTATATTTGCCATCTTAATTTTTCCCTTTTGTGGATGTGCAATAGAATGAAAACATTACTTAAATCATCGTAGGTATATTTTTATTTTAAAAGACCCTACCTTACTCAATATATTTTATGAACAGCTAATTCAATACTTCATTTCTCTTTGTCACCCAGACCCTGCTCTGAGGACAGAATATTAATTTCCTCATGAGGTTTTCTAAAATGCTCATAGCTGTAATGTGTGAGAGCTGCACAAACATTAACTAATTTATTTTATAAGAGAATGATACAGCTCTCAGAATGCAAATGATGTTCTGATACATGCAGAGATTACATTCAGAAGTATTCATACATTATAGGCATCCAACCTGAGATGCTGAAGGTGTTCGTTTTTCAGAACACTTGGGGTTATACAGCACTCTGTAAGTTCAGTGTTCAGCTCCCTGTGGCTGAGCACTCAGCACTTGTGCAAATCAGACCAGAAGGTCTCAAGACAAGAACTCAGGACACAAGGGAAAAACAAAACACATGAGATGTTTGGTTTAAGAAGTGACTCGTTTTGTGTCAAAAAAGGTTTTGGTAGTTGAGAGCAGGGATAAAACTCAGCTACCCAGCGCAGCCTTCACAGCAAAAGCAGTCCTTCTATTCTTGCTGTCACATACCTCATTCTTGCCATATCTTCTGTTTTCTGCAAAGCAAGTTTCTATTCTATAGCTATTATTACCAGAAAATCCCCAAATGTCCGTCCTTTCTATCGCAATTGAGTTGCCTCTGGAAAAAAATTGGTATGCAACCATGCAGTTCAAAACTGCAAATACATAAAAGGATCACATTCAGATTGCACAGGAAAGCTTTAATAGCAGCTTTTCTTAATTTTTGAGTGTTTCTTCCTGAAAAACTTGTAACACTTTCCGAACATTATATGTGTAAGTTGATATGTATATGCCTTCAAGATTTTAAAACAAAAGAAAGTAACAATATTTCACTATGTGGCATCACAATAACAACTGCTTGGGTCACTATGTAGGCTTAATTTTTAGATCCATTACGAAGACCTCTCCTTTGAGCTAGCAAGAAACTGCCTACAGCCCTGGGTTGTTGTCCTTTGCATGGAGGAACAACAGGCAGGGGAAGGTGTCGCGCACACTGGCAGACATTTGCTGTCAGAGGAGTGGTTAGGGTCTGAAACATGAGGTCCACACAGAGTTCATTTCCCTTTCAAGGCACTTCACCTAATGTGTTTCATGACCTGACCTGCCGTTCAACCATTGCCACTCATGTCCTGAAGACTACCCTGACCATCCTACTGTCTCTGCTCACTCCCCCCCGCCAGAAAGAAGAACTTTCTGCCCCAGTTCTTCAGCCAGCTACACTCAGTGTCCCCTGGGTCAGCTGGTTTAATGCTCAACATCAAAACCTTGCTACATCTGGCATGAAGAAGGAATTTTCCACACACAGGTTGAATCAATAAGAAGAGTTGTGAGTTTTTTATTTTATAGTCCATATGATGCATTACTTAAAAATCACCCAAACATCTTCACCTAAGAGATCCCTTCTGCTGGAAGGACCTAGGACACTGGTGATAATCTTTGCTGATTTCTCCCCTTGATGCACTGTATACTTTCTTGCTTTTGGTGTTTTGCACTAAGGATTGTATACTATGTGAGGAAGCATTTGGAGTCTTACAGAATCAAAGAATCACAGAATGGTTTAGGTTGGAATGGACCTTTAGAGATCATCTAGTCCAACCCTCTTGCAATGAGCAGGGCCATCTTCAACCAGATCAGGTTGCTCAGAGCCCCATCCAACCTGACCTTGAACGCTTCCAATGACGGGACATCTACAACATCTCTGGGCAAACCGTTAAACCTTACAATTTATGTGGAGGGAGTACTCTCTAAACCTGAGAGGTTAAATGTCTATTAAATTGTTGTCCAACCCAGCAGGTTCCTTTCAGATCCCCTTTCTTAATGCCAGCCTCTCTATAATAGTGATATTTCCATAACTCTTTTGACTCTACAGGTCATATTGAAATCAATGCAGAGATACCTTTCATATAGCAGTGAAATACAACCACCATTTCTAGAGTTAAATCACTGGTATTAGATGGACATAACGTCACAAAAAGAAAGGCTTAAGGAAGAATGTGAAGAATGGCTTCGTAAACTGAAGAGAGAAAAGGGAAATTTATAATTTTGAATATTACAAGGATTGCAGGATAAGTTTAGTTTTAATGAATAAACAATCATCTCAAGCGTATATTTAATCTGAAATACAGCACCTCCTCTGACAGTGTCTTGGCACTAGGGGAAATGAATGTTGGCTCAGGGATACTTCAAGGGAAAGGCAGCAACCACTGAGTCATCAGGTCGTCTTCCTGTAATACCTGGCTGTGCCTCAGAGGCATCAGTACTTACAGAGCCCTACTTAGTCATATTTGTGAAAGATGACAAGGAAAGTGGCATAAATCAACATGATGGAACAGTAACAACTCAGGACTTAGCAGAAAAGATATTCAAGGAGTAATTTTGGATGCCTAAATATTTCATACGTGTTTTGAAACTGCAAGAGTGTTTGTATAGCATTAGCTTGAATACTGTGTAAAGTATCCTGTATAGACTCTCTTCTGCTTTTTTTTTTTTTTTTTTAAGAAACTGTCTCCTGGCTTTTGAGGAGAGATGTTTCATATTATTTAATAGAATAAATTAAGGCAAGCAAAGCAGAGATTTCCACCTTATATTCCCCCTATTTAAGGGGTGTATTATTTCCATCTCTCGCTGTTCATTAATACATTTATGTTCAGCTTTGGGCCAAGTTTGTGCAACCTTAGCTGTATGAGTCATTGTTCAGAAGGCTTTTGAAGTCCTATATCAGAAGAGGGGAAAAAATCCCCAACTTTAACAAGTATCCTGTCATCATCTTTAATCAATTTTAACAAACTGAAAATCTTGCTGGTGATGGCAAGTTCTATCAAGAAAGCAAAAGCATGCACAGGGAAATGTGCTCTGGAGCTGCATGACAGGTGTGTTACATCGTAGTTAGAACTAAAATTTAGGGTTTTTTTCTTCTTTGCAAATGTTTGTGTAAGTTTCAAATGAACTAATGTGGGAAAATTAGGAATCAGCTCTGCACTTTTATGTCCCCTGGGAACTTCACACTGATTTAATTCAGCCACAAAATATTCAAGTACTGAAAATAGCACATCTGCTTAGTGATAGGACAAACTGTTCAGAAAAATTGATCTAAATTACTGATACAAACCCTATTAAAAATAATTATTGTATTTAAAATAATTAGGACATTTGGTGTTAATGCTGTTGCTGCCCCTCTCTGAGTGTGTGTTTTCTAAGCTCTGAGGACTCAGAATTTTACCTATGAGCAAGTGAAATTTCAGATTTATTTCAGACTCACCATCCTTATAGTCCTGTGTGTGAAGGACCAGAGACAGAGAACATGAGCCACTACCTTTATCTATTCGGAATGACACCCTCTCAGAGGGTGGGACATTTTTTTGGTAGAAAGCTCTCAGATCAAATTTTATATCACTCAAACTATGAAGCAAAACTAATTTCTTTATTCAGATTTTTAATGGCTATGCTTATGCTGCTGTCAAAGAAATAACTGCAGCTTATGTAGCCATTAAATGCTAGTGATAAACTAGCTACCCTGGGTTCAATGGCACTGGAAGAGTTAGAAGCATCCAACTGCTTCTCTGTTTATCCAGCTACTGTCACAGCCCTCACTGAGCTCCTTGGCTCTAGGTACCTGCACCAAAAGCCTGATCAGTTGTGTTTGCAGAACTAGTCTCATATTTGACTGCAGTATAGATGTGCAAAGTGAAAGCTTTTGTGTAACTTCTCTTGTCAGGGAAAACTTCAGGCACAGGCTTCATTGCACAGAAGACAGATTAAAGACATTCTCTTGAGGTCAAACCAAGGATTTTAGAGCTGGTCAGCTTAAGTCAAGATCCTTACCAGAGTATGACAGAATATCATGGGGACAATTTGTGCCCATGTGTGCCAGATCAATTTTGTGTAGGTAGTTTACAGAAGTAAACTGTTTTATCTGACATGATTCTCTCTTTAATTCATTTTTTTTTATATATTCTGATGAGATCATCTGCACTAGCAAAGCTGATTTCCAGGGAAGTCTTAAGGAAAAGACAATGGATATTCAACATACTTTTCTTGAAGTATTTGGTTACTTTTCCAGTTAAACTGGATTTAGCTTAATCTAAGCCAGCAGATTCAGCAATCTGAGTACATAAAAGCATGACTCAACATATTTCTTTTGCCAAAGCCACAGCACCAAATTCTCACTCTAATGTGAGACACCAACCACTAATATATCCAGGGACTTAGGTGTGGCTGAAGGTACACCTATGGACTTGGAAGCCCATGAAGCTTCTCAATGAATTTGGAACCCAATTCACTACTCAGAGCACAGGTAGGAATTTTTCAGTACTACTGAAATTCAGGACCCTACTGAAGATTTGGATTGAACAGACTTTATATTTGAAGCCAGCAGTAAAATTTTACTGCTGTAACAGGTAGGCTGTGTTTTTAAAGGGTTTCAGAAGCAGGGGAGTGGTCCGTAGCCTTCTTTGGGAGAGATGCCTTTGCCTTTTTGCCTTAGTGAAGACAGCCTGGAGCTGGCACTGGTAGTGGTCTTTGCTGTCTGTACCGCAGACTCCTCTAGGGTTTCTGAGGACAGCTGGCAAAGTCTAGCTGCAGCTGGGACAGCCATAGGAAGCACATCTTCTGGGAAACATGTGTTAGGTATAGCTGGAAGATCATCAGGCTACACCAGCTTAACGTGCGCTTATGCTGGCTTGAAGTATTCACTGAATTCAGCCTGAGGGTGAAGCTAGACAAGAGGCTGAACTGACAAGTTTGTAGCTAGCAACAAGGGAAGTCTTGCATCTCCTCCTTTCCCCTCTGCCTCTGCACTGCTGATGACGACTGCGCGGTCCCAATCCCTTACACTGGCCCTGGCACCTGTTGTGAACCTCACAGACTGGATTCAGCTCACCATTCTAGCAAAAAACTCTCCACTTGTAGCTAGGTTGGTTTTCTGATGGCTTAGGAGTGGAACTGGCTTACTGAAGGATCCAGTTAACTCCTGCCAGAATTTGTGGAGAGGGTTTGGAGAAGTATTCAGCCAGGGAGAAGAACAGTGGGAACAGGGACACATGCAAGCTACCCCCTTCTGCTGATGTTGAACTGTGAGGCTAGTTCCAGACAATTTGTGTACTTTCACCCTTCAGACTTCAGAATTCAGCTCAAATTATTCCTACTTCACTGGGAACCTTGTGTTAGTAAGGATAGAAGTTGTTCTAAAGTCTTGATCTTCCCAAGTAGCAAGTATTTGCACCTACTATAGCTTGAGCTCTTAAATATATGCTTAAAGTTAAATTAGAATTTGAGTTCAGTTAAATCTGAGGATAAAGTATCTTGTTGAGGAGTTTCTTTCTTTAATTACGAGTTTTCTACCTCTACTTTAAAACAACTTTAATATAGTCTAAAATGTTCATTTACACTGGAAAAGATACAGAAACAATCAACATCTGTTGTGTTTCATTTGGAAACTAAAGCAGAGCTTCCACCACTGAACAGCAGTGCTGAACCTGAGGGGCAAGAGATTTTGTGGCGTTGCACTTCAGACAGGAATTTCCTACATAATTTTATAGTTGTTTACCCTCACTTGCTTCCCATATCTTATGTATAAAATGGAAAACACGAAGCAGAAAGGTGAGTCATCGATATATGGATGTATATACACTACTGCCCAGTTCTCCAACCACAGGTAATAGATAAAAGTGCTATTATTTACATCAATCCATTTTCAATTACTTATAGTCTGCTTGTGAAGCTTAGCTAATGTGAGTATAAAGAACCCTGAGTGCACTTTTTATTCACTTTTTCTTTTAAGACATGACAGAGAATTACAGGATTACAGGCTTGACTAGATAAGATGAAGCTTTTTAAGTATTTGTTTAATGAGTTTTCCCCAGCAGACATTTATTTCACTCTTTTGTGAGGAAAAAAAAATAACTTTGGTCTCTTAAAATCCATTACTGACAACACAACTGAAATGTTCCAGATATATCGACACTGCCAGGTAAATACATAATATTCATCCATTCAGGAGAGACTGTGGGGGAGGAAAAGGGATATTTTTTTGTTGGCCTTTTCCTTCACAGATCTGAAAGTTTGTGTTTGGTTTTTGGTTGATTTTGGTGGGTTTTTTTGGTTTGTTTTTTTTTTTTTTTTTTATTCCTGTCTATGTTAAGAACATGGGAAAAAACCTGAAGCCTGAAGTTAAAAGCATCAAAGACAATTTACAACAATTTAGGATCAAGGCCATAAATACAGGTCTTGGCAAAGTTAGATGTAAGTGAGAAGGAGATTTCTTTGGAACCCATGAGTCACAGGACCAAAGGAATTTCTACAATCCTTGCTTCTCCCTGTTTAAGAGGAAGATGTAGCTAAATATAACTTGACCATTACATTTTTTTTTTTTTAAATGGCCATTGATTCTGCTTGTCTATTGCAAAGAGAACAACAATTTGTATTTCTTTTCTTTGTTTATGCATTGCCTAATTGTAGATGTTTCCAGGACCCATCTAGGTATTTCATTCTTCAAAGTATCTTACTAAGAACTTGTATCAGGGCCATAATTTTGGCAGCACTTTCTCTAGTTTACCCATTCTTGATAGCTTCCAAAATCTCAGAAATGCTACTCAGTAGTCCTAAATTTGAAAAAAGACATGGAGACCTCTAAAGTTTCTACAGAAATACCCTCTGGCATTTTGAAACCATGAAAATTTTGCATTGTAATATGACAGGTTTTAAAACCAATTAAAAAAAAAAAAAAAAAAAAAGAGAGAGACTTACCACGACTATATATCGAGGCCTAAACTGGATGGTTCCAAACAAACCCAAAATGACAACTATTATTTGTAGGAAATTGCCAAGGATAGGAGCCCATTGGAAACCAAGGAAGTCAAAGATCTGTCTCTCTAATGCTGCCAGCTGTAAGAAAACACATAAACAGAACATCCACTTTTTAATTATGGCTGAGACAGACAAGTGACATTTTGTTATTTGCACCAGGCTTCACCAAAGTACAGCAAAATTCTAAAACTAGGGTTCCTGGGTGTAGCCTTTGTCAGCATTGTCAGCACACTGGTATCTGAAGATAGCTACTGGTCAACATACAGATCTAATGAAAAAGCACTTGGAAAAAATGTTAAGAAAATATTTGTAAAATCCTCATATAATACAAAAATACCTCTACAAACCAAATGCAGATGAGTTTTATTTTATTCTTGTATGCTGGAAACTCTAAGACTTGACAATATTTATTTAAATACAAAATTTATCTTAAACAGAAGCTCACCTAGATTGAGCAAAGCCATATGAACCTTGCTGCTGTTACTGAAATATCATCATGCTCCCTCCCTTCCCCATGTCTTTGTTTTTTTTAGATTTACTTTCAACTAGACTTGACTTGACTCCTTAATCTAGTCCTAAAGCAGGGAGATTTGAGCCAAAAACAGCAGAGGAGGCTCAGAGGAGTCCCAGATGTTGTTATTGGGTACGTTCCTGGGATTTCCTTAATGCAGGAATTAAGGAAGACTGTTGGGACCTCCTCACTATCTGAGTCACAGAGGTAGGCTCAGGGCGTGAAAGGCTGTAGAAAATGTTGGAAGACCTTGGAGTAAGTTGCTTCAAAACCAACAGTCAAATGAGCTATCTGCACTCTGCCAAAAGCTGCTAAGTTACTTTGAGCAACTGCAAATCAGAAAGACACGGTGGCAGCCTAATGACTGTGTTCCCACTGGGATGGATTTAGTTGGGTGTGGAAATGAAGGAAGCTAAGAAGCATCAACATTCATCCTTGCAACAGCATGTGGTTCTTAGGTAATTCTGCATTTCTGAATGTTAAGCAAAAAAAAAAAAAAAAATTCTTCTGCAAACACAATCCAGACTATTGTTCTAAAGATACTAAAATCAACTTGCTCAGCAGCACATTTCTTAAAGTTTAAACTTGCTTCAATATTTTTCCAGCCATAGCAAGACATTTTTGAGCAGCTAAACAGAACCCTACTGAGAAACAACTGAGTTTCTGTGCTTGATAGAATTTATTACACATCTACTTGATTTTACTATGTTGTTACAAACCCTAAAATTTACTGAAATATGCACTTAAAATATTTATAACTGAGACAGATGGAGTAAGCATGGCCCTATGAATACCAACCAAAGTATTATCATATGTGGGTATTTCATTTTACACATAATGGCCAGTTTCAATCCTCACCTACAAGACAGGGCTAGGTGTCACTGAGAGCAGAATTCATCTTTTCTGTACAAAAATAATCCCTTACACCAGTCATGACAACTACATTCTCTATGCTGAGGTTAATAAATATGTTTACATAAATCTAAACAATTAAATGAACAAAGGTTGAATCATCAACTTGGTGCAGCTCCTCTGCAATCAGTGAAGTTACATTGACATTTATCAGCTAAACATCTGTCCCAGTTTATTTAAATGAAAAATTATCATACAGCAGACAATGTTAAAATGATATTATCCTCTTGGACATATAACATGTTCATATCTTAACAGAAATTATCTTATTCTTTTCATGCTGTAGGTAAAGGAGAATCTCAGAAGGAACTCGACTCCCATGTGAGTGAAGCTGTTGGCTCATGTGGCATTAGCTATCTACCTTGCTTTTGTCACACTCTGCCCTCCCTTCTTTTAACTCATTGTCCATCTGGATACTAGATATGGAAAAGAATTACAGAAGTTAATGACCAAATCCAGAAAATTACATATTTACATGGACCTCAGATGGAATTTCAGTGCCTAATGCTGTGGTTGTCACTCTCCTGGAAGTATGTGGGCATCCTAACTGGTACACAACAACAATGACCTTGATGTCACTCTCATAATGTCTTCACCTTGTAGTAGACTCACAAGCATCACAATAATGGCCTAGTTGAAACTTCACTAGGGACACTTCAGAACCACTTGCTTTTTCTACCACTCTCTAATGCACTCCCTCAGGCAATTCAGGTGACCTCACCTTTGGGAATACCCCTGCCTGTAGCTTCCCTAAACCACAGGATACATCACACAGTACAGTACAAGTGTGCCCCCAATTCAGTATGTGAGATGAAAGAGAGTTTCAAAAACTCTTTGGCACAGGCAGAACTCACAGTTTATGGTATTAGCAACAACACGCCAAGAGTCCTGTTCTGTATCACATAGGAAGACATTTATGACATCCACGACCAGAGTCTGAGCCCGTTTCATTCCCATCACTACAAATGGAGATCTTCCAGGGTCAGCAAGGCACCTAAACAATTCACAGATCACTATTTTTCAGAGACAATGTGTCTTCTTCCTGGAGCCCCAACATTACCAAATGAGCAGAGGATGGAGTTGCCGAATCAGACTAGAATCTGCTTATCAGCCACCTCTGCCCTGACATTCATTGTCACGTAGCCTAGGTCTTCACCTGCACAAATAAATTGAGTGTGTCCTGTAATGCTCCCACCACTGAAGGCAGCTGATTTAGGATTGCCTCCAGTAAAGCGTCCTTGGCTCTGAAATAGGGCAGCTGTGCGCAAACTACATATCTACCTACTCAAAATGGTCCCTGGGCATGGGTGAACTGTCTGGGAAGACCACTGGTCACAATGATCATGGTTACCATGGCCGGAGGACTCTAACAGCTCACTAGCATCCACACTGGCATGACACTTTCTGGCTTCTTCCCCAGGCACATGTGAATTAGTTGGTGCAGAGAGCACAGGACTTGGCCAGAGTGGGTATTGAGGAAATTTACTTCACACAGATGATTCACTGCAAGAGATGGCTGCCCTTAGACATTTTATGTAGTGTTGAAACACCTAGAGCTGTCTAAAAGACAAAAAGCCTGCAGCACAGATATGAATGAAGCTGCTTAGTGTGTGTCCCTTCTTAAACTGGTCCTTAGGAGCAATTTTCAGAGCCATGTAGATCAGCACCTTAAATGCCTAAAATATGTTGTACTACAATGTCAACAAACACAGCCCCTGCCCTTTGCCAACTGACAGGTGTTGACAGGCTTGGTGCTCAGCTCATGCCTAAACTGGATCACATACGGAGTTTGCCTTCATGTGTACCTCCTCGATATCTGCCAAGCAAGCTCTGACCACGTCTAGCGGGACTGGGCTCCCACAAAATAGCACAGTGGCCACAAGTATCTTCCCAAAGATGATTGTACAAATGTGTATATGAACTGTAGATAGACGTACACATTAAAAAGTAATTAGTCTTTTTATGGATTACTGTGGTAAAGGCACCCACCACAAACACAGAGCAATAAAGTTCAGTTTCCTCTCCCAATGCCTACCAGGGTTTCCATTCCTCTCCTCCCACCTCCTATCCATTAGGATACCAAACAGGAAAGCTTCTCCTGGAAGCTGTGTCACTGGCCAAAAAAAAAAAAAAAATCTATTTAGTGAGTCAAAAGGAGAGTACAAGCAGAAACATGAGTCTACAGCCTACTGCTTATGGCATTTATCTGGGATTGGGAGAGTTGCTTGTATTTCGTGCCTGCAGGGCTCGCTCTTTATTTTTATATACAGTGACAGCATTTAAACCACCAAAGGAGTCCTGGGAGCAAGACGCCAAACATACAGCACTATTCCTTCCCCACTAACAAGCGCTTTCACCATCAGGCTATGCAGTGGGACTTTCCTGTGCAGCTAAGTCTCATTTATTTTGCTCTTGTCGCCAACACAGAGTAATTTGTCTCATCCCTAAAGCCCACAGAATACATTAGTGGGGGAAAAAAAAATCTAAAGAAAAGAAAGAGGAGGCATGTCTATCCTGCTCAAATTGTTAGTCTCTTCTAAATTTTAAAACCTTCTTGCAGACAGCACAGGCAGAAGTTAAAAAACTAATAATTCATGATAATGGCAGAGGAAACATATTAAGTTCTGTTTTCTTTATACCATAAGCAATATGCGCTAGAGATAGCATATAAGTGCTGCTGCTCTTGGGTCTAGTATTTCACCCAACAGAGTCCCCAAGCAGAGGTGAAGGCCACAGAGTTTTTAGCTCTGTGCAAATTAATAAAAGCAGTCTCTAAACCAGTCTGTGATTCAGGTAATTCACTGCACAGAAATCATCAAAATAAACAGGGAAACAGGTAGCTGCACACAATTGCAGGCTGTTTTTACACAGATATGAAGAACCAGTACTATCTGTGTTTGCACAGACCCAAAATCTCAGTAGCCGCAAGTGGCCACCAGATTAACCTATGCCACATGTTGCAGTTGGAAAGAAGCAGACACTGTGAGAGAGAGTTTCACTTGGAGTTATGTGCATGTGAATACTTTGAAATGTTTCACCAAAAATATTTTGATGATAAAGAGGCTGTTTTTCTCAACGAGAGTTTCCTGCTTTCATCACCATTTTCAGATTCTTCTGAAAACAGCCAAAAAACCTAAACCCTTGAAAGCAAGGAAGAGGTTCCCAAAATTAGCTGGCTCAACTTCTCCCATTGCTAGAAGACAGATATCAACTTAGTAGGGCAGAGAAGATTGAGACTGGAGAAATGGTGTGCGCTCAATGTAACTGAGGTCCTCTGGGGGTTTACTGGCATATCACTTTCCTAACAAACACATGTTGGGAGAGGCTGGCACCTCCGCTACTCCTGATAACTAAGACAACAAAGTTTGGGAACATCCGTCGTAAATTGTTGTTTGATACTGTTATTTAATGACTAAGATAAAAGTGGAATGAAAACCCAAATCTTTCTTGCAAATAAAAGAAGATGGTTTCAGTTTTGGCAAATTAAATACTGGGGGTCTGTTAGTTGTGAAAGCTATGTCCAGTTGTGTGAAAAATTTTCATGAGAACTTATAAAAATCTATCAAAGCTGATATAGGAAATAAAATTTTCTTATCATAACAACACTTGGAAAAGGATACATAATATTTCTTATTACTGCTGCCAAGGGAGTGCTTTGTTATTTAGTCATCATCAGCACCGACAATCGTGTAATATGTAAAGTGCACCACTCAGGAGACTAGGACTAGCAGTAAAATGCTCTAGCGGGACTGTATCAGATCACCTAATGAAGATGTGCCACATTTGTCTTGTTCTTTTACCTCTTTGTTTCACTAAGTCTATCAAACATTCCCCATGTCCCTCTCTCTGCAGAGTGCAAGGAAAAGGTACTAAGCTGCAAGACTGAGCTGCATTAAAGACACGCAGGCTGAACTTTCTGCTCTGGCCATGCCCAAGCCCCTTTGCATTAAGAGCAGCAAAAAGTTCAGGTGAGCTAATCTGTTTGAATTTTGAGCTTCTCCACCTAGATGGATCAACCAGATGTGCAGCACATTTGGAACATCCTGAACAGAAGAAATAGGGCAGCTGTAGCCTCCATGCCCCATATACTGCTTATGGGAAGTAGTAACAAAATAAAGTGTGAGGTAGCAATCAGCAATGCTGCATAGGATCTACAGGAAGAAAATACCAATATGTTCCTAGTCAATAGAGTGATCAAAAAATATTCTTGAGAGCAGGCTCCAACAAATGCCCCCTATGGAGTAAACCCCTCCTCTAAATGCTCAGGTCCTATTATACTTCAAAATACATATCAGAAGCTGTCTGAGTGATGAGACACCACAGCAGAGTTAAGAAGTCAACTTTTCAAAATGAATGTAAAAACTCAATTTCCTCTTCTGTCAGAAACTTCATGGATAACAGTCAGTTTTATATTTTAATGGAAAAGCTTTTATAAAGGACACGTTAGTTTGAGATGAATAAATAGGTCTCAATCCATAACAGAGAGAGTCACTGGATCAAGAAAAAGAGGTTTCATATGTAACAGATCATTTTAGACAATAAAAGACTTAAAAATGGCTTTGTATAAATATAAAAATATAAAATGACTTAATATAAAATAAAAGGTTAATGATATATACAAATACCTACAAATTTGGTATCCTATAAATTACTGACTCTACAAATTTGGGAAAGTATAATGTGCTCTGTATTTGACATTAAAAAGCTGCTTCAATTTCTCATGTAAGACAATCCCTAGAAATTATAACCAGAAAAGTATCCATTCTATACCTAACAAACTTGTGTTCAAGAAATCTAACAGCAATCGCAGAATTAAATAATAACTGCAGAGCTGTAAAGCTATATAGCATAGAAAATTTTTTTTTAATAAAAACAATTATAAAAACTAGGAAAAAAAGACACAAATTATTATGACTTCCCAAATGGACACTGTTTCACCAGCTTTCAAAAATGAAAATAGTATACAAAAAACAGTGAATCCAAAAAAAATATCAGTGCAGAGCATTTATATTCTAAGTTCAAGTCAGGAATTATCTGAAACATTTGAATTATGCATGTAAGACTCAGAGCTGGCTGATGCTACTAATAATCATCACAGGAGAAGTGCCAGAGCACAGCTTACCATCCATACTAACTACTGCTCCTAAGGATAAAGATGTTTTCTCCAAAACCCTGCTTCATCTCATGGCCATAAATTTAACCTCTGGCTTCAGAAAGAGTTTCCTGGACATGAGGAATCTCTGAGGACTGTTTCTCCTTTTACCATTACCACTAGTTTCCAACATGCCATGCTGAATTACAGACAGTTCAGTCCAGTTTGACAGATGCAACTGTTGTTAAAAAACTGAACTGGTTCCTAAGCCTCCTCCAGGAAACTCCACTTGGAGCTTTAAGTGCCCTCATTTTGGAAGCCCCAGGACACCTTTGCTGAGCTCAGCAGTGCAATCATCTTTCCCCTCCATGCCATGCCATGCCATGCCATGCCATGCCATGCCATGCCATGCCATGCCATCCCATCCCATGCCATCCCATCCCATCCCATCCCATCCCATCCCATCCCATCCCATCCCATCCCATCCTCTCTTCCTCCTTCCTTCTTTTTTGCCTAGATGGCTGCACATCCCCGAAAAGCTACACACCAGCACAAGGACGAGGGCAATGCCGAGGCAGGAGAGGAGCAGTGGGAGCCACTTACACTACCTTGTAGCCTGGGTACTCGGCTGGACTAGAGAAAACCTTGGATCAAGGTCATTTTTAGCACTAGCCACATTTGACTTAAATCTTGTCTTCACATTCCAGTGCTCTTAGGCATGTATTTCCTTTTTCTTGACAGATGTTCCACTGAGAACACATTTTTGTAAAACCTTGGGGCAAATGCACAATGGTCACATCATACTTTTACATTATTTTTGAGAATACACACTTTCTAATTTAAGGGAAAAAGACATCAAAAAACTACCAGACTAGTCTGCATAAAACCCCAGTATTGGAGACTAAAAGATTGACTTACCAAATGCTAAAATCCAGAATTTCTAATAGAAAACTAACAGGTGAAGCAAGAAGGTTTAAAAAAAAAAAAATAATAATTAGTTGCTTCAAAGACTGCCTGATAAAGTACAAAATACTTTTTATACAAATTTTATACTCTTACTGTAATTTCAGAATTTTACTGACAGGCTTGACTTCAGTAAGAAGGAACATAAGATTTAACATGAAAGAAATGCCAGGTTTGTAACAGAGGGGAGAACATTTAAATCTGAGGTGGAAGGGTGGTGTCAGATGATTGCTCTGGGCTGAAGAATGCTATTTAGGAAGTTAAAGTCCGTCAGCTAAAGGTTAAGCCTCTGTACCTGTGACTTACCACCTTTCAATAGACGCTTCATAACTGAAGATAAGTGTAGTCTGTGTCACAATGAATTGTTAAAATTTGACTTAAATCACTTCTTTATACCCTCAGTGATGGTTAAAGCAATGATCTGACCACGGAGGAGATTCTCATTAGATTTTTAATGATCTGAACTTACTTGTCTGGGTGAAATACTAGCTTTCAGGTGATTTTAAGATGGTAATCCCTTATAATAGCTCACTAAATACATTTGTAAGATTATGTGGCATGAAGGTTATTGAATTTCAGGGAAGGTTCTGAGTAAATCATTAATGTTTATAGTAAGTTCAGTTTCATGGAGCAAAAGAGAAACTGCTAGCTTTCTGACAAGTAATTGTCAAAAGAAAAAAAAGCACCCCAATGATCTAATACCAAAAGTGCCTTTGCAGTGTTGGCCAGATAGGTAATTGGCTGTCAGTTGGGTAGCTGTAAGACTGGATAAAATACAATGCAAAAGAAATATATATGCTGAAAGAGCTCAGTAACAGAGTAGTAGCCAAGGTTAGCAAAGCCCAAGCATAGACACCAAGAAAAGAAAGGCAGGTACAAAATATAAACCATCCTTCTTTTTAAGACAGTCTATGTTGCTTTTCAACAGTGAACGTTATTCTTTGGCAAAATAATTCAAAGTTTTTTGAGAAAAAAAGAAGTGTCACTCATCAATGCTCTACCAGCAGTTCTTTGAGAACTGCTTAAGGAAAAAGCAAGTAAATAGTGAGCAGTTTTGAAAGCCAACACACTCTGTTAATGTCTCAGAACCAGAAGTTGATCTCATCTGAGAATTTGGTCCATAGTAAGGAGAGCTAGTATATGCCAGATCTTAGATGCTGAAAGGGTTCTGTTCCTTAGCTCATTTTCTCCATCTTAACAAATAGATTTTTATTTTTTTAAAATATCACTATTTAACGGTACCAGACAACCACAAAGCAAAGGTAATTTTTAAAGGAAAAATGTTTTCCTAATTACTACAAAAGTACTACAAAACCCTCGCAGCTACACTGATGATGTGCAGGAAGCTTTTAAGCGACGGGTTTGATATGAGGATGTTGAGTACTTTCACCAAACTGAGCACAAGCCTCAAGTTTTGTCTGAGACGAAACTCCCACGGAAGTCAGAAGGAGCTGTGACTGCATCAAGGCTGCAGGACCTGGCTCTGAAAGGCAAAAGTAAATTATTTAAGAATCTCATCAGCATGGAAGAAAGAGTCTGTTAATATTTATTCTACAGGGTCGTCTGACTGCAGTGATATAAAAGGTGACATCAAACAGTGCCACTTCCCAGAGCACTGCGAGTGCCAGTGTGATATACCCGAGGCTGACTGCTACATCTGTACCAAACAGACACTATAAAAATGCAGTTACAGTCTATGGGTAGCCAAGATAGGGAAGAAGCCAACTATTGTAATAAAACCCCGTAGCACCAACTTGTTACAGCACAGTGATTTAAGATTGAATTTCAACCCTCCAATGAAGCTGTAACTGATCCCAAAACACTGAAGTCAAGCCCCTTGGCTGGTTGACCTACACAGTCCTGCAAACAGCTGGAATGAACGTGCTTATAATGACATTTAAGACTCCCTTGGTTGTTTCATTTAAATGGCAGCACACATACAGCAAAAGACAGTGTAAGAGATAGCTATAGGTTAAAGACCTCTAAAGATTTCCTTCTCATTATGAATGATAAACTCTATGTCAAAAGATACTAGAGAAAAGGGAAAAGCAAATTACAATTTGTTTTCTTTGCAGTTATATCAAGCTACATATGCTGTGGCTTTAATCCAAAAGAAAGCTTTTATTTGCCACACCATTATATCCCTTCGTGTCTTCAAATCCTAACTTCTCATAATTGTAAAGTGGGGTGGGTTTTTTTTGTTTTTTAGGGGTTTTGGGGGTTATTTATTTATTTATTTGCATTTGAACACATCCAGTACACCTATGTACCTTTACAGGCTTCCTCAATCACTGCTTAAGCAATGGAGGAGTAAAGTACTTATTGACTAGCTAACACTAGTAAGAAACGAACATGTTTCCTACTACTTTGAATTCCCAGGACATAGTAGGTAAGGCAAGGAGGTAACTGGTGATGACAGCACTTGATAACAGTGATGCCGATAGCCCTAGATCCCTCATAGATTCTGATAATTATGCTATCTAGCAAAAAAAAAAAAAAAAAAAAAAAAAAAGAGAGAGAGAGAGAGAAAGAAAAAGCCAGGAACACTTGCTGCAGGATCTGTACCCAACCTATCCCCAGCATGAACAGACAGACTGTCAGACTGTCACTGTGTGAAGGGAGAGAGGCTGAGATGGGCACCCAGACTGCAAGGCATGAGATGAATTGAAATCCCAAATTGATGAGTGCTCCTTCTGGCCAAAGAACAACCCTCTACTCTTATGAAATACAACAGGGAGTCTTTAATGCCCTATAAACCCCTGGATTTTAATGTAGGCTCCAAAAGAAGACAGAAATTAAACCAGATGGAGCTCTCCTTTCATAACTAAGGAAGACACATGTTCAGAGTTCACAAGGAGCTGGACAAGTTGGACAGTTCATTCAACGCTGGAGTTTAACCAAGTAAAAGTGTTTGATATGACCTTTGGCATAAAAAATCAAATGGCATAAATTGGCTTATGCCAGGTCTTGTGAAACATAAGACTTCCCACAGGATGGTGCATCTTCTGTTAGGGTTTAGTTTGTGGTTCCAAAGAGGCAAGATATCTTGAATCACCAACTCCCTTCAGGCAAAACAAAGTATTAAACCAAGGCAGCATAATCATGTGCTGCCTGTTAACCCTAATTTAAGCCACAGCATAGAGCCTCTTTCCATAGCAGAGAGGAGTTCAGATGTCTGCTTGAATAACTTTTCCTTTCTTTCCCCAGGAAACTCTCTAGCGCCTCTCTCGAGTCCCAGCTATGCGAAAACAGAAGAAAGAGAGACTCCATCTGCTTGAATTTGCCAGATGCACAAGGGAAAAACAAGCAGTTTAGTACAGGCTCAGAAGTCTGATGATTTGTCTAAATTGATGCCTGCATTGCAGTTCATTCATTTGCTATCAAATGCCAAATTCAAGCATACTAGAAGCAACAATGGATCCTTTGACTTCTTCATTGCATATGGGTTTGACAAGAAAACTCTCTGATATTGGATCATTTCATGTTGCCACATAAAATAGAGAAAAGTCCTTCCATGGTTACAGCATAGCAATGGTATCCCTTCATCTCATGAGTTATTTGGCCAAGAAGAAGGGTTGTGGTGAGGACATAGGATGCACTCACTACTTGCACATGCTGAAAAGGCTGTGGCTTTTTTTTGTTTGATGAGAGGAAAAGATATTTACCGAGTATCAAATTGACCTGAGTCTCTTCAGTAGTCTTCTTTACTGTTGTCATTTTTTCTCCTTTCAGAGCTCTGTCTCATCCCCACAAGCAGCTCAGCTCACCCTTTTGAGGTAAAACCAGTGAGACTGTTCATGACATTATGAGTAAGTCAGTTTACACCGTCGTTAGGAAGGTAAACTGAAGTAACTGAACCAACTGAACCTAAGGCAGCAATATTTAGAGCAGGTGTGCAAGCCTATTGTTTGAAAAATAATAAATAACAAGCTGGTCTTTTTTCATTCTTCTGTATAATCAGAATATCTAATGCTTCCAGCAGTTCTGCCTGCTGTATGCTGAAATCCTGCAAACTCTCAAAACATAATGCAGGATCTGAACCAGCATATACTAGCTTGCATTGTCTAATTCCTATGGATCCAGGTAGCTGGCTGGATGTGAGCCACCAATGGTTCTATATGGAATGCCCTTTGCACTAAATCTTTTTCTTTTTCTCTTTGAAGTACCATACTTTAATATCAAATATCTGATTATGCAGCCTGGACACATATACAGCATCCCATGAGCATCCTCTTGCCAGCTGCTATCAACAAAAAGTAGGGCAACTGTTTTCTTTTCTTTTTCTAACCTCTGCCACTAAGGGAAAGAAAAGGATAGGACTGAATAGCAGCATGACAAATTATTCTGACCTCGTGTTATCTAAAGTAATTCATCAACAAAGTTTATCATATGAATAACTTCCAATAGGGGGCTATATTTTACAAAGCTTTCTGTGTTGTCTCTCAAAGCTTTTCCTGTTTCTGTGAAGAAAAGAGCCAGAAAGAGGAGAATGAGTACTAAATTCACTGAAATATGAATTATAGGTTTATTGGAGAACTGGGAAGAGAAAGGCACTGTGTTAATGCCCAAATTAGTGTCAGTGGCTGACATGTTAATCCTGTTATTTTACTACTTTAGAAATAAGAATGCTAAAGAGCACTTAAAGTGAATGTATAAAGCAGGGTTCAATGCAATCTGGCTGTAAAGGTGTACTCAGTGTGCCATTTCAACACATTCATAGGGCAGGGAAGTAAGCTTAATCATGTATGAACAGACCCTGATTCCCCTAAATAGGGAGTGGTACCTATATAGCATACAGATAGGTAGGCTAAAAGGGTATTTATGGCTCATTTAGACACAGAAGAACGTTCTGATTAAAAATAATGAGAAGTCTGAGGTTATTATCAAACATGGAAGAACAAAACTATAGTTAGTGATGGGTGAGAAAACAGCAATATCCTGCTTTAAATCCTGTTTTACATATATTGTAAGATCTGGCTATTCTCTTGTAGAAATAACCCCCCAAATTCTCATTGATTTCTGTGATTTTGCAGCATCCTCGCATTGAATGGAGAATGAAATTTTCAAAGTATCTATAACTACATGTATGATTTACTAGTAAGTTGTCAACAGAGGCATGGAACACTACATTACATGAAACTGCCCTGCCATAAGGATGGTATCTTGTGCTGAGTGCAGGACTCTTCACAAAGCCACTGATTGGTGACTCTCTCTGGAAAATGCTGCAAGATTGATTGTGATAGAGCTACAGGGGACTAAAATGTGTCTTTTGGGTCATCTAAGCCAATTCCTGATACCAAAAGCAACCCCACTGTATTGGGTTTATGTGGCAAGGTTTTGGTAGCAGGGGCAGGGGGGCAAGCATTTAGAAGGCATAAAATGCAGAAGTTCTTCATATGTGATATATTTGGAGCTCTCTCATAAAATAAGTGTTCAAATTGTTGAATCTTAGTATTTCTAGTCTGATTTTAACAGACCTTAATTCACCTCTCAGTGACTTACTTCTGTTTGTCTTATTTCCATTTAATCCTCCAACTTCGGCTTTTCCTCCCTTGAATGACCTCTCATTGACAAAACCCACTGATTTAGCAGTTGGCCCGCAGTGTTTTGAAAGTTTGTCTAGGCTTGTCCCTGCAAACCACAGATGAAGCAATTATCTCCCTT
The DNA here is from genome assembly GCF_011004875.1 of Balearica regulorum gibbericeps. NCBI lineage: Eukaryota > Metazoa > Chordata > Aves > Gruiformes > Gruidae > Balearica > Balearica regulorum. Next base: position 40,003,685 of record NC_046185.1, read on the forward strand.
TACCTTCACAATTCCTGCCTCTCTCCAGTAGCTCCACTGTCGGTATTTTGGTATACACTACAAAAAGAAGATAGCTAGTGATATTCAGTTGAGCTCTTCATTTATCTCAGCAGTGTTCTCTCTATTTATCCCATCAGTCAAACTTTCTCCAGCAGCTCTTTTGTCCGTTCCTAAGCTCAGTCAGCAAACAGACATACCCAAACTTGTCAATTGTCCCTCAAAAGGCTTGGAACAGAACAAACAAGTTGAGGAAAGCAGGAGGGCTACCAGAATGTCATGAAATACACCAACGCTGCTCAAAGGCTAGAGGTAATTATTCCTAATTATCTAGAGATGCTCAGCAAGACTACACAAGCAAATGGGAAGAGAGAGCCTGGTCTGAAGTCATAGAATATAATAGATTCCCATGGTAGAATATTTCTGCTTTGGATTTCAGAGTACTGATTCCAAAGGTTTGCAAACATTTGACAGTGCATCACTAGAAGGAGGTGTTTATTTTAACGCTATATATGTAATATTCCTATACAGCTGAAAGAGGCTTAATTAGTTGTAAAATATCACACTTTTGTACTGCGCTTTTCTGAGCTGGATCTCCAGACTATTTGCATTGCATAGGCCATTTATGGATAGCAAAAATACCAGAGCTAGTGTGCTGTGTAAGATAGACCTCGCAATCTGTTTCAGACATGATCCTTACTGTAACTGATGCTGTGCAAATACCTCCTGGCTATCATCTGAAACTGTACAAACTACCCCACTGAAACACAAAGAGATTAGATGGTTTACAGAAGACCAATGTTAAAGTTAATGCATAGGTCCTACTTGAGTGCTAGTAGAGTAAAAATGCTTCATAGAATGGTTAAAGTTGGAAGGGACCTCTGAAAGTCATCTGGTCCAACACCCTGCTCAAGCAGGGCCACCTAGAGCAGTTTCCCAAGGATCACGTCTAGATGACTAGACGGAGGTTCCACAACCTCTCTGGGCAACCTGTGCCAGTGGTCTGTCACCCTCACAGCAAAACTGTTTTTCAATGCCTTTCAGTATATGATTTCTAGTGAATTCAGCAGATGTGCTATGACAGTATATGTGGAAAAGGGGTAACTGTGCAAATACAAGAAACTCCAAGGCATGTTTCTGTCTTCAAAACATGCTATTTTTATTCATGCTGTGGCAGACCTGATAGGACTAAATCAGGAGGAAGTTAGTATTTCATATGGAGATCAAAAGGAGACAGTAACAAATAAGAAGCTAAGACAAGTTTAGAGCAAAGGCTCTGGGAAAACTGAGGGTAGTCATACCAGCATCAGAACCTGAAACCCTCGTTCTCAACAGTAATCCCAATGAAGTTGATGGGGTTGTTCAGGAACGTATGAGCTACAGGATGACACAAATGAATGATAAGTGAGCTAGAGAGTAGAACTGCCAAAATTCACCCTCACCTCTATGAGATAAATGAAGATCTTTATAATGGGACTGCAGTATCACAGCACTATGCAATTTTCTCTATAAAATCATGATGTTAACTTATGCAAAATGAATGTCAGATGGATCAGAATCTGATTAGAGATACTTGCAGTAAAGAAAATGTGAAACCAACCAATCAATTGATCAGTGAACAAAACATAAGTTAAGGACTGAGAAGTAAACGTACCACAAGCATCTGTAGAGGAAGATAATATTGCTGGCTCCATGGCTGAAAAAATTTACACTTGGGAAAAGCAGTTGCTACCAGAAATCTCTAGCATTTGCTATACCAGAACTATTGGGATTACAGGCCATAGTGAGACTTTCGGATGATATCATATAGAGATATTTATTATGCAACTATTGAAGTTCATATTAATGACAGCACATGTGGTTGAAACACTGAAATGCCACTTATCTCCTCTATGAACAGGGTATTAACCATGCCTTAGAATATTTACTTTGCCTAGTTTTCTGCCAGACGCAAATTGCCGGCGCTTAGTTTGCAGTGCTAGAAAATATTCTTACCTGCCAAACAAGTGTAAGGCTGGAGAGAATATCTCTACCAAATTGGACTTTACTAAACTGTACATACTTCAAGACTTTCATGAAGTTGTACTTTATATATGATGGCAGATTTTTGTCACTGTGGCACAATAATCTGTTTCCCAGTAGAAGTAGGGTGGTGGTCTTGAAATTTCAGCATTATGACCCAATTTCATTATTCAGCAAAAAAAGGAAATTAATCAGAAGATTCCAAACTCTTATTTGAGCACAAATACTATCAACAGTGAGAAAATGTGATGAGCAAAATTATGACTATATCAAATAGGTATGTTTCATCTACAGTATAATATTTGTATGAAGGTCTTACTGCCATGAAAGTCATTCTTAAAAGTTAGTGAAAAGAATCTTTGAAAAGACCAGGAGGATAAATATGTTACTTGCCTTCCTTTCTTACTCACATTTTATCTATCAAAAATAACTGGATTAGTACAAAATGTGAAGGGAAGCCTTTAAACCCAGGGAAAAAAGCCAACAAAACCTGCTGCAGACCTTCTGCCTCATTTAATTTTACTGTGCAAGTTCCGAAAGAGAAGACTATGGAGAGAACACATAATGCCAGGTATCATTGTGAATACCAGTAACCACATTAGGCGGTCACATGCTTATACATCCAGTGGGTTTCAGTCACTACAGGCTTATTTATTCCAGCTTCATCTCCCTGGTGAGAGACACCTGTTTTCAGCAGGGCTAAGCAATCAGTCTGTGACAGCGAGTTTTCAGACCCCAGGGAAGGCGTGCTGTAATCTCTGTTCTTATCACCGCTGGAATAGGCATAAAGACAAGGCGAGCCTGACTTATCTGATGCCATGGCAAGAAATGATAAACATTCATTATCTTTCACGAGCTCCTGAAAATCCACTTTCAGAAGAGAAACCTCTTTAATCCAGTGATTCAGCAAATGGGAGTAATATGGAAGAAGCTGATACAATGAAAACCTACCGTATTTCTCCATGTGAGGTATGCCCCCCCTATCTCTGTAGTCTCATGTCCTTTGTAACTTCAGAGTTGAAGAGGCTGCAAACATGTTTATTCCTGCTTCCACCTGAGCTGGCATGTCTCTTGTTACATCTTGCCATAATACCTTCTTTGCGCAATAATGGATTCCTAGAGTTTAAGGTAAACCATGTACACCTTAAGCTGTTCATGGCTTTGCTTGTCAACAAGTTTGGATTCCAAAAATGTACAGTGAATATATCATATAAGTTATGTTTTGCTATTTAATGCTCAACAAGGTGACAAACATTATTTATTCAGAAATATGCCACGGCATGGACACTTTCACCATTAAATTTATACCTTACAGACCTTTTATTCCTGGCCTTAATTAAGGGTTGATGTCTATTTGTTCTGCTCTAGGACTACTAGAATTTTAATGGCTTGCCTCTGCTTTCACTGAATAACCAAAGTAAACCATAGGACCCAGGAAAGATACTGTTTATATTGTTTTTTGTGCTCTTTGCACTCTGACACATCTCCATCCCTTATTCCCTACAGGAGAAACGTGAGGAGCAAGAAGCAGTGTCATGCTCAAGAGTCGGCTGCATAGTGTGCTAGGATGGGTTAAAATATTTCTTACTATAATTCTTTGGTAAAATTAGTTAAACGATAATCCTTTTTGACTGTAAATGAGCAATGTATTAATGCTGTCTTTCCATAAAGTCTCTGACAGTCAAAATCCCCTCCAAATCCCTGTACATTTCTCACACTCTTTCCCTAAAACTCTGAGCACTGTTACAGATAGGAAAGTGGATTACCTAAGTATTTGCTCTGATCCAGTATGGTCATTCTTATGTTCTTGAATGTTCTTGAATTCCTGTGAGTAATTTATTCCAATCTATTACTACTTCCAAAGCTATTGCAACTCAGTGAGATGAATAAACTATCATCAACCTTTATCTCTGTCTTATGACTACTTACAAAATACAGTGTGAGGCTGTCATCACTCCCTTCATTCTCTACGGTAAACTCATCATATTTCCTTCATTATAATGTATTCTTCTACAAAAGTCAGAAAACTGCTGCTCCAATTGAAATACCTTTTATATTCCAATGACGATCTCGAAGCACACAAAATATTTATCCAGAAAATAGGTAAATTCCCCTGCACTGAAAGGATAGGGACAAAATCCAAATTCACTTTCTCAAATGTAATTCAACTTTCTCATGGATTACTTGCTCGTGGTAGTTGACTTCCAGACCCACTCTTAAAAATACCATCCACATGAGTAGCCCCAGGAGGCTTTTCATTTTCAAGCACTTCCACATGCTCTCGTACCCCACGTACCTGACCTCCATTTTTCCCCTACCACTGGTAGACAATAAATACATATAAACTCTTTTTCATGCTGCAAAAACGCAACTCTAAGGAGCTGCAACACAGCTTTCACCTTTTATTTCAAGCTTACCTCAGACCTGGAGTAGAAGAATACTGCATTCAAGAGCAGTCACAGCTTTGTACCACAGGCACACCACAGAGAGCCCAGAGGAGCCTGCTGGGCTTCTTTCCCTTCTCTATTTGGTAGTATGGATGTACCCTGCTTTTCAGTTCAACTGGCACTTGCAGGGCCTTTTACAAGGCTTCCTGATTTAAAATTTCAAGTTTCTAACATAATATACATTACACAGATTAAGATAACTATTAGGTATATTGCCTATTCTGCAATGAATACCTGTTTAACCAGATAAGATATCCATCTTCTTTCTATTTTTCTCCACAGCCAAGGCAAATTCATTTCTTAAGGTGAAGAATGAGTAGGAATAATAGGAGAGGGATAATGTACAAGATATGTATGTCCTCAGGTATACCTTTAATCTTATCTCCATTTTGACTCTCTAATGATCCAACTTATGGTATATTTTCTCTAAACGTAAATTCAAGATCCTTCTTCTGAATTCACAGTGTATACCCTAAAGTGCCTTGTGGTTTAAAAAATGTGCTTGTTCTGATAAGCTCTTTGTATTATACACATAAAAGAATTCAATTCAGAGCTATAAAAATTTCTCCAAGCCCAACTGTAAATTAAAGCTGTCACTTTGTATTGAAAGCCTGGAGATGCTACATGGCTTCGGGAACACACAAGGAACCATCAACTTTCTATCTTCTTTTTCTCTTCTCATCCCATGTTTCTGTCTTATTTTAAGAATTTCTCCAGGAATAAAGATATTCCAGTTTGTTTTTAATGAAGACTTACTCCCATTACAGAAACACAGGATTATACCAGAAGGCCAAGTTTTCAATCAAAAGTCAATGAAAAATGCTGACTCTGTCTACTGGGAACACACAATCAGGAGCGTAATTTTTTACTGTTTGCAAAGTTTATGTTACCAGATTATGTTGTTGCATTACACTTTTAGTCACCTTCAGTATTCATTTCCTTTTTTCCATGGTATTAGAAGTTATCATTTTGCATTCCCCATCCAAAGTTTGTAAGAGGTCACACCGAGAGTAGAAGCCAGTGAAATAGGAACATATCATTTATCAGAAAATGTTTCACTGAAGTCATTCAATCAAGTCTTTGGAAGAGCTGGAAGCAGAATACAGTTCTTTGATTTCTATTTCTAAGCAGTCCCTTATGATATATCCCAAAGTATCCAAACCTTTTTATTATGATTAAGGAACAGTCTTGTGGTTAAAACAAAGGAGACACTTACAACAGGCGCCTGCATTTCTCATAAAGATGCGTATGGTCTGTTTGAGAAGGCTGGCATCAGATCCAAAGGTAAGTAAGTTATGTATGTCCATGCAAACATCCAAATGTGGAAGGAGCTAGTTCATAACGTATATCTATATAAAATGCATATATATATGTATGTATGTAACTTATTCAGTGTCCCTAACTCTTTGTATACATAAGCAATTCTATAGAATTCACTCTGAAAGTCTGGCCCAATCACACAGTCTATCTCGGTTCAAAATTGTTCCCTTTTCTGAACAACAGAAACCCTGCAAATGGTATGAGTAAAAAATCATAATACTATAATAATAGGGAGGTAGTTTAACCCAAAAGCTCTTCTCCCAGGAAAACTACTACTTTCAGTGGAGCATGTCGTGCCCAAATCCTGGAGATAGCTGCAGCACCAGGATAAGGAAAAGGTGTGGGCAGGAGGTGGAGATCAGCCGTTCTGGGAGCCCTTTCTGACCACAGCTACCTGCAACTCCAGGCAATTTCCTACACCTGAAAACAGCTCTGCCAGCAGGGGTTGTTGGCCTTGTATGACATGGTTATTGCAAAGACTGAATTCTTACATCAAATACAATGCTCTAGGTATGTGCTAATTTTATTTCTTCAGTGTATTTTCTTCTTCTGTGTTTGTTTATATTTCACATCTACCTGCTTTCAGAAACATTGTAAATTTGGTTATTAACTCATATTTGGTAAAGTCTAACATTGCCTGACTAAGAATTGAACTCTTGTATTTGAAATAAAAGAATATTTTGAAATCAACAAAGTTTATATGCTGTCTGTCTTCTAAAGGAAAAGATTATCTTTCAGTGATTAAACTAGGGTGCAGAGTTAATGTAGTAGTAATAGTTCTTTTCAAAGAACTTAATGTAGTAGTTTTTTACCAAGAATTTAACTATCCACTTTGATGTGTGGAAATATTTACTTAAATGGGAAGGTCTGATTCTTCAGACACAATGATAATTTGACATAAGGCAATTACTCAAAACTACCACATAAACTTTTCCCCAAAGATGTTTTCTTTGACTGACCAAAAGCACTGCAATTAGCACCATGTTACAAGATGAAGTCCATCTTGGCCAAAAGCATGTCAGACATAATAAGTTGGAGCTCTTTTCCCAAGATACATAATTAACCCATTTTAAAAGCTACTATAATAAAAATTTGTTTTCTTAGTAGACATGAAAAAGTATCAGCTTGGATTCAGGCTGCTTTTTTTAAAAAGACCCCAAAATAAGAGAACAATCCTGATGATATAATATTTATAGGAGTCTAAATAATTTAGGGAGGTTCAGGGCTTTTTTGAGACAAGAATACTAGAACTTCAATATTTATCTTCATTATTTACCGCTTCCCTACTTTTGCATTCCTGCATATCTTATAAATTATGATTTGAGGTTTTCTGTTGGTCGTTACTGAAATGTTTGGCAGCACAGGACCCAAAGCACCTATACAACTGTTATGGTTTAACACCAGTTGACAATTGAACCGCTTGCTCACTCCCGCCCTGGTGGGACTGGAGACTGAATTGGAAAAGTGAGAAAACTCATGTATTGAGATAAGAACAGTTTAGTAATTGAAATAAAATAGTAAAAGTAATAGTAAAAGTAAAATTAATACTAATACTACTACTACTAATATAAAATTATAATGAAAAGGAAAATAACAAAAAGAGAGAGAAATAAAACCCAAGGAAGACAAGTGATGCAAATTAAAAACAATTGCTCACCACCAACCAATTGATGCCCAGCCTGTTCCTGAGAAGTGGGCCCCTGTCCAGCTTTCCCCCTAGTTTATATGCTGAGCATGATGTTATATGGCATGGAATATCCCTTTGGCCAGTTTGGGTCAGCTGTCCTGGCCATGTCCCCTCCCGGCTTCTTGTGCATCCCCAGCCTCCTCGCTGGCAGGGCAGCATGAGAAGCTGAAGTCTGACTTAGTGTAAGCACTGCTTAGCAACAGCTAAAACATCCGTGTGTTATCAACATTATTCTCATGCTAAAGCCAAGGCATAGCACTATACCAGCTGCTAGGAAGAAAATGAACTCTACTGCAGCCAAAACCAGGAAAACAACCATTAGGAATATCGCCTTTAAACATAATATTCTTAAACAGAAATCCCTTAGGAAATGGTTATATTTTGAGAACTAGAGTTAATGTATTTTTAGTGTATTTAAGGTATGCCATATAATTTTCATAACACTTTAATTGATTGAAATTTCATAAGGTGCCAAATTAAGCCCATTAGTATGCACTGAATATAGTAGTAAATCATTTACTTATGACTCCTCCTAAATTATTATGTAACAGTAGCTCTCTTCTGGAACTTCTTTGATGTTCCAAAATATGGTGAAAACCAAGATCAAATCCCAAGAGAATTCCTCGCCTAATTCTTTCAAAACCTCTGAATGCAAGATACAGGGATATGCTCTTTTCAAAATGTCTATCATTTTAATATTTAGTGCTAGACATCCTCTCTAATTATCACCGGATCAAAAAATGTTTTATCATCATTATCTTTTCAAACACCTCTATCATTTACTTTGGATTTTTTTTCCCAAAGATGGAGAAGAAATAGTGAGTGATCGCTTTTGTAATAATTTTTACATTTTTAAGCAATTTGATTATTCTATTACTGCTCAAGAAACCCACATCATTGCTAACATCCTTCTTACTCTAAACATGTTAATGCTTATTTCCATGCTCTATTTCCATTGCCACAGTTTTCTTTCTTGTCCTCTTTTGATGATTTTAACAATTTTCTAACAGCTCTAGCTTCAGACATATATTGCTACATACTGGAATATATATCAATCTTTTCCTGATGTACTTTCGTATTTTTTTTTAGTATGTACATTTAAATGCTAATATTGGTTACATTAGATTTAATATTTTCTGTGTTAACCTAAAGCTAAAGTAAGTAAGAAAAAAGAAACTTGAAATAAAGAAAGTAAGGGGAAGACAAATTCTTTCCCAAGGTCCAAGATGTACATTCTGTGGTTTAGCCAAAATCCCAGTATGTTGTATAATGTGACCACTGTATAGCTATTTTTTTTTTATACGTTATACACTTATTAAAAAAAGGATGTGAAATTGAAGACTTTCAGTCATTTCTAGGTACAAGGTCTCATTTATTGTAGCATATCATAAATATAGTTCTCCAGACCTTTTTACAGAAATGACAAATACTTGTAGAATTGCTAAAAACTATTCTGCTCTACGATTTTATAAAATAGCCCCGAGAGCTATCTAGTAGAACATTGCAAAGCTACCATGCTTTGATCTTTCCTCATTATCAGCCTGCTGCATCTCTTGAGCTAAGCACAATAAGGAGAAGATGTACTGGGGGAAAAGCTCCCCTTATATACAGCTATTGCTTCCTCTTTCCTTTTCAGGCAACTTCTTTTATTTCCATATTAATGGAATGGCTACATCAGGATAACGATCAATAATCAGTTGTGAACCAGGCTTTCAGTTGCTACAAACTGCTTTATGCTAGTAATAATTCTGGTCCTATATATTATTGTGGTCCTCATGACATAGCCCTGGGGGAACTACAACTACTACAAAATCTCTGCTGAGTATGAGTATGTGTGTGCAGAAAAGGGCAGACAGGGTGAATAATAAATAGCTGCTGTTAAAAAAATCGTATTTAACACTATGAGAGGTACAACTATAGGTTTCAGAGCCATATTTTTAAATTTTACTGCTCCACTTTTTGCTGCTATTTCCATGGAAATGCAGTAAAAAGCCAGATAATATTTAGTAAGCAAGTACCTGAATTACAGTTTAGAGAGAGGACAAGTGAGTTGAAAGAAACACATTACAGTCAAAGACCTGCATTTCAGAGGTATTATTCTTCACCTGAAATGGATTATGAAAAAGTTATAGGACCTTGCATTTGGTCTAGTATCTGTAAAAACAACATATGTAAATAAATTGGTCCTGTCACTATGTTGTAAGAGAAATCAAAGCTAGTAATGAAACCAAGGTAAAACATCTAATCCAGAGACCAAGACTATTGAAAGACCCACATCCAGTCTCAGCTTGTTTTCCATCAGGAAACAGCAAGACATCATTTATTAAAAGGTTGAGACAGAATGTGTTTAAGTTAGTGGAATACTTGCTTTTGTTTAAAGATAAAAACTCCATCAGCAATAAGGAATTATATTCCAGCAGACTCCACTGGTGTGGTATACAGCCACTAAATTTAGATCTGAGTCCACTGGATTTCAAATTGGATAATTATGGTTAAAGATAAACAGATGAAACCTCTCTTTCATGATGTCCTATGATGCAAATAAGAAAGTTTTGTCAGCTTGGAAGAATTGCTCAGACATGATGAGACCTCAGATCAAAACCATGCTGAGATGGCAGTATCAAGCAAAATGAGCCAAGCCCACTCCCCACCCCATGGGAGTAAGCCAATACTACTACTCTTGACAGTATTTCTCATGTGTTGGAATAAGTATATGGAGTGATGATGAAGATGATGAAGAAAAGGGAAACTAGTCACTGCCCAGGTTTCCTTTGGAGACCGTAATATACATTTTGTAGCAGTTGTCACTACCAGTGTTCTGGGCTGTTGAAAACACTTTTGTCCCCTCCATAATTGCTCATTCTAACTTTGGCATGTCTATAATTTCCACGTAAGAACACTTTTATCAATAACTTTTAATATTATTAACATTCATGATGAGGATTTGTGGCACAGTGCTCAGCATACCACTCTCCATTACAGCTAACTCTGTATTTTAAACTTGTAGAATTACAAAGCTGGTGCTGGTTGAAGAGATGAATATGGGCATATTCATCTGTTTCTTACAACGGCACCAGTGAAGGTGGAAGTGACAGGGTAAAGGATTGGTATTTTGTGGGCTCTGATTTCAGAGAACTTTTAAGTCTATGCTAATCCTGATGTGCAATTAATATGTTTTAATTTGACTGTATATACTACTAACTGGAACAGCTGTTCAATCTGAGCACATCGTGTGTCCTCTGGGGACCTGCGTTCATTTTCAAAATGTCAAGATGTGCTTAGGAGCAAGTGTGGAGTAGTCTCAGCTTCCTATAGAATGGGGAAAACGCTCTTTAGAATAAAAGAGTATAAATATCACAGTTGTTATGTTGAAAGCCTTTAACGGAAAGCAAAACAACTTGAAAATCCTCAAGGCCTATTTTGGCAAGCCATGGAAATGCTGTATGTTACAGGAGGATTTTACACTGGTGCAATTACCTCGGGCTGCAGGGGTTAACCAGAAGTTTTGGAGGTAAAACAAAAAGAACAACTCAAGTTGAAGGCTAATTGTGTTTTCTCTTTCAACCTAGTCCTTAAATGACTCCTACTGGGTCACGTACTTTCAAGAAATTAGTAATTCTTATTTTGCCAGTATTGTCACTGAATTACTCTTTCAGTCAATCAATAATTAACTCAAAATTGGGGCAGATGGGGGTATATATCTCCAAAAAAGGAAATGCCTCTTAACTGGCACTGAAAATTTCAAAACAAGTTACTAATCCAGTAAGTATATTTCCGTGTGAAATTGCAATGGGGTTTAGATGTGCTTGTAATGATTCAGGGATAATATATCCAATTTTATGGCTCAGAGTGACAAAAGCTATTAACTACATCAAGTTCTTAGTATCTTCCCATATTCCATTATGGAATTCTACACCTTTCACATGGAAAAATCACTGAGCGTTATTCATATTGAGATTGATTCTCATATATAGGAGAGGACGCTTTACAACATTATGTCATTATAACATAAACTTGGTGTAAATACGTTTTATATACTACATATAATTTACAATCAGTGCTTCTTAAGTGTTTTAGAAGTGTGAATAAGCTTCACTATCTCCATTCCACAAATGGGGGGGGTGCAAATCAGACAATTATGGGCTGCAGTGTTGTTCAAATTTCATATGCGTGCAGGGAGATAAAAATTAAATCTTTGTATGGTTATGGGAGATAAAGAGTCCAAATACAAAGAAAGCAAGGAAGGACTTGCATGCCATGCATCAAATAAGGAGTGAATGATATGCAAGTTTTAACAGCTAAATGAAGCAGATGAGCAAGTGTACATTTATGTTAGTTTTCCTGTGTTGATGTTTAGTAGTTTTACTACAGACAGAGGTAAGCAGCTGATTATTATCCCCCAAGAGCAAGAGAAAGCTGGTAAGCAATTATTCTGAATTGTGGTACGCGGCACAATGCCTCCCAGAGCTATTTGTAGGTTGATGCAATTTACATACCATTGTTTGCTCAAGCTTGTGCTTAAAAAACACAGTTTATCCAAGGTAATACCAACGTGCATGAGCGGTCAGGTCTGAAACAGAACAAGCTTTCCTGTCTCATTGTCTCCTTCGCTGCTTTCAGAGACATTCTGTGGCTTTGTTGGTGAAAATGGAGGGTCCTCTCCTTCAAACTAAAACATTAGCTGAAGGAGTGGTGTTGTTTCTGGAGTGTCAGTGGGAGATAAAAGGAGATGTGCATGTCTGACTGTTATGGAAAATTAGGAAGGGAATGAATGGACCAAGTTCTTGTTTTCCATACATGGGGATGGAGAAGGAGCAAAATAGAAAGTCCAATTGCATTTCTGAAGAACAACTTCTGGGATTTTTGTGGTTGTTTTTTTAAATTATTTTTTTATTTTGAAACACCGTAATATTCCCCTGGTTCTGCCAGAATGGAAGCTCTTTTGGGTTGCAGATTCCTCCCTAACTAATACACAAAAAGGGGTCTGGCTGAGCAGGCAGGGACAGATGTAAGTAGGCAGCAGTTATGTTTCCAACGAAAACCTCCTAGAGTTCAGTGGGAATCTCTCCAAACTGACACACTCTACTATTCTTTTTCTTTTTTGTTTTAGCAACATCAGAAAATTTCCCACCAGCCTTCAAAAATCCAAACGTTAATGACGTCTGCTTAATAACAGGTGGCTCAACCAAAATCTGTAGTTGGAATGTGTTAATATTGCTCTTTGAAATGTGTGCGATATGTGAAAAACTGAGGGTAGGAGGGTTTGTATATAGAGAGATATCTGTCTATATTTAAATAGATCGATATCTGAAGATTGTACCAAAGATGGCACATGAAGCTAACATGAAGACTCCTTTTATATACCTAATGTCATTTTCCTTTGGAGATTATTTAGATGAGAAGATTATTTTCTTTATCTATCCTGTGGCATTGTCCTATAAATTCTCACTTTCTTATTTTCAAATTTTCATAAAAGAGCAGCAAAATACAATCATAACCGGATTATTTTCTCTGTTTAAAAAGCAGGTCTGTTTGTGTAGCCTGATGATATGAAATATGAAATGTCCAGACTTTGCATAAACATAATGGCATGCAAATTATTTAGACCTAGAACAGACAAGAATGCATTTCATATAAATTATTGTATAAGAATCCATACTGTTAAATAAGTGTACAGTTTCACAAACTGCATAATTTTAGACAGGTTTATAAGCAAAATTGGAATCAAGGAAACAAGCTAAAATAAATAAGAACAGGTGATCTGGGTTGTATACAAGACCAGCCTTACATGGCATTCAAAGTGAACCCAGAGGTATCAGGTTCATTTGCCTCTCACCAAAATGTCATATACTGCTCATGTCTTACTTTAAAGACAGCCCATATTTCTAGCTTTGGAGAAGCTGAAGAGTGAGTCTTCCATGTCCTATGGTTACTCAGAAGTGGCAATAAGAAACAAACACCTTTCTGTTGTAGCAAGGAAAAGGTCACCTGATTTTAGTCCAGAACTATGGCAAACCAGTAATAACCCTTTGAAATGCTAAGTAGTTAGGCATGCTTAAAAAAATATAAATTAAATCCCAGGAGACAGACAGCTCTTTTAAATCAGTTGCATTATGGTACTACGCTAAGAGTGAGGATTTGCTTCTATGTGTTTTGGGTTTTTTTCCCCAAAATATAAATAAATTATATCTTATATATTTTGGGGTTTGAGAGTAATTACCACTACAAAACCCTTCTAAAATAGTCTACTCTTTTGCTTAAGTTTGATTTAGAACATTAGAAGCTCTAAAGGAAGGTAAGCGGAGGGTAAAAGGGTTAGAGGGGGAAGGAAGACTCAGAAATTGTCTCTCTTCAGCATTCTTTCTCTTGTTGCTCATAGCTCAAACTATATTCTTCACCTGTTCAGAGATCAAGTGTATTTTTGTAATTATTTCCTCCTGTAAGGAGACAATCTGAGAAAAGACCTCATTGTCTCGTTATTTGAAACATATAAAACTTCATTACTAAGGCTGCTTCCTTAAGTTTAACCTATTGAGTGAAATTAGACTGCCTACACAGGTTCCTAATCTGCCAGAAAATCATCTTTTCTCTCTTCTGAGGCTCACAATGAATCTTGTATGAACCACGCCTGAGTTAAAACCACCTATTGTTGTTCATTCTGGGTTTATTTTATTATCAGCACGTCTGATTTGCTTTAAATTCTATGGGCATTACTTGGAAATTGTTTTGACAGTGCAGCTCCTCAGCACAGGCTCTGCCAAGAGACTCGCCATTGCAGCTCATTAGGATTCAAACCAAATTCAGTCTCCTTCCAGTTTCTCTGGGTTGTTATCTTGTAGGTTGTCTTGAATGTTAAGCCCCAAGTCAGGAAATTCTATCTATCTGAATAATGTCCTAAAACATCTACATTGTAAATAATAAATAACTGTTTCAAGCCAGGGGGATGTTCAAAATGTTTGTTTCAATCTAAGATCAACAAAATCTGTGCAAAGCAAATCATTCATATGCGAGAGCACTGTCTATTATACAAGTGCATGATTGATTGGGTTGTTTCCCATAAAAGCCATTGGGTAATAGTTATTTACTGAAGGAATCTGAAGAGTAGCACTACCCTATTATCTTAAAACATTTTATATTTCCTGTGTGCTAGATCATGAACCTTGGCTAGATAACAAAGTTAAAATCTGCTTGTAAACTCTGTTCTTCATACTCTTGAATAGAAGCAAGGTATGAGCATATACACACCTATACAAAAGTTCAAAATGCTTGTCATGTCCCTGCTCCCCACAGCTGGATAGCAGAAGGGCCTGAAGATGATCATAAAAATATAGGGTCGGTGTTTCAGAGGTAGTCCATAATGATTTAATGTCTATAGACGAATTGAACCATCCCTCAAGTGCCTTAGCACACTAACTATAAATTTCTACAAGCAACTCTGAAACTTGAGCTCTTGTTGACTAGACAACATACTATACACAGAAAATGAAGAGGTTCCCTTGATTTAGGTGAAATTTCTCATTTATAAGAATTAGATTACAACCTGAAGCTGTTTCTTTCACTAATAACACTGTGAAGGCTCAATGATGTCAATGAGAGAAGTCAAGGAACTAGTCCCCTATTTAGCAACTTAAATCTTTTATTCTGCCTTGGACTAGAGTTTAGAAAATCATCAGAAATATCTACCTTTGTGTTCTAAACTATGCTTAATCAATGTATAATGTTTGTTTTCAGCTATTTTCAAATCATACAGGTTTTTGTGGATTCAGTTGTTGGAGTCTCGTTCAATATGTCACTTCTGTATCATATTTATGGACCACTTGATGGTGCTTCATTTGTGGTCTGCGCCCTTCCCCAGAAGAAATAATCAGCTGTGGTGGTTCTGAGATATTCTTGAGGGAATTGAAATCCATTCCTCCACAAAGAGCCAGAGGGAGCAGTTTCTGCATCATTAAATTCCCATTTAACCCTTCAAAATAAGGCTTGAGTAAGTACTGAAGAGACATATAAGCTTTGTGTTAACCTTCTTCAGAGGAATGAATTTCATTCTACTGTGATTACCTATTACTGCGTATCTGTATAACTCATTGACCAATGGAAGCATCATTCTCAGCACAGTTTTCTAGACAGTGCTGTTAAACATATTTTTTTCTTCTTTTTAATAACAATTTGATACCAGAAATCATTGCCTTCATGCTGGGTTTTTTTAAAGACTCTTAAAACTGTAATGAACTTTGTAATTAATTACATTTTCCTGTTACATTAATACAAAGTGCCCCTTCCATATATATATATGCAACAAACCATTAGTATAAAAGCACTTAACAATTAACATATTAGCTAAAGTCTGCTGCAACACCATAATTTGACTAATTCTACTGACAAGCTACAAGAAAACATGTGTTAAATGATTCCATTCAAAATACAAAACTAATAGACATATTTTTTTTCAGACAGATTCTCTATCTGGATCATTTTTTACTTATATTCAACTTTTTAATAGCAATTGAAAAATAGAGAATGAATCATTAACATCACAAGAAAAAAATATCAAAGAATATTGTAAAATCCATAATTCTGGCTGACTACAAAAGTGTGCTTGCTTTTTCTTCCTCTGCTCCTTTCATTTTTCTGGCATTGACACATATTCTTTTATGGCATGATTAGAAAGAAATGCTAACCTGATGAAAGAGTCATCACCATATATTGTATGTGTCCTGTGAAACAAGCATTTTTCACAGCCATGATAGCACAGTCTTAAAAAATGGTTTTGCTTTTCAAAGATACATGCTGAAAAATTGCAGATGTCAAAATGTCAGTCTAATCAGATGGGACCAGATAGAAAGTAGGCATATATCCCAGCTACTTGCCTAAGAAGCTGCAGCAGAGATCTTTATTACTATTTCAATTGTAGCTGAAATGCATTTCCATGCGGACAAATTGTGGGAGCACCTGCATGGCACTTAAGTTCTGCTTTAGCATCTTAAGTGAGGCTTATTGCTAAGGCCTCTCCATTTGGGTTGTTTTCACCACGAATGGGACACGCTTTATATAAATCAACATATGGCTGTACAGATATATCAGAGAGGTTTAGAGTGATGAGTCTGAGAAGAAAATTATTTCTGAAACTAACTTAAACACTTGAGGAAAGTACTCTGAGTTAAGCATTGCTATTATTATTCTAGTGGCATAAACATCCAATGCACACACATACGCAGAAAATTATTAGGAATCATTCTGCTGGAGCAGACCAGCAGCCATTCTCCCTATTCGCACGACCTGCTTTGTCTTGCCAAGAATGTCACTCTTGCATGCAAAGCTATACATTATGTTCAAGTGTATTTTAAGAACACAGATAAAAACAATATATATATATATGCACATTGGTCAATCAGAGCTAAAAAAGCTATTGCAAATAAAATTAAAAGTATTTTTAAAGTATTTTTAAATCTTAAAATATTAATTAGGCATCTACACTAGAAAATATCACAGACACTGTTATAAGACCATATCTGTAACACTTTGCATAAATAACCCCTACACTTTATACTTCAGTATTTAATTTTTAACATGATTTACTAAGGAAATGCGTGTAGTCACCTTATGCACAAGCATGTTTCTATGTCTGTCCCCTGTCTCTGCTCCCCGTCTCCTTGCATGATCTGTTGCAACTGCATGTTGAAATATGAGAGAGAAAGAGAGGTCTCAAAGATAGTATTTCAAGAAAACAAGCTAAAAGAGACATCTTCTCAGGTAGGAAAAGGCTGCAACAGGGAGTCCCATTTGGTAAAACACCAGGCAGAGATATATGCAACAAAGCCTATACCAAAGTCAAATAACTAGAGGACAAACCTGCAGAAAGCCCGGCTCCTCCTTCCAGAGCTCAGAAACCTCTTTGCAAAGCCTGGAGAAAGGCAAAGACCCAACACGTGTGTCTCAGCAGCTGTGCGGAGAAAGGCAAGGCAGCTCAGCTGGCTGACCTTGCAGCAGGTTGTGGTTACAAAGTTCAGTTCATTTCTTGCTCGTACACACAGCGCTGCTGTCTCTGAACTGAGACAACTGGCACCGAACACGGGTGCGGAGGGAAGGATGCCAGTAACAAGATCACAGCGAGGTTCGTGTGCTCAAGCATCGACAAAGTACAGGCCCTTTGAGAGGTGGGTTCCACTCTCTGGACCTCTTTGAATTAAGATGGGTGATTTTTCAGGTTTCACATATTAGGGAATGCCTCAGTTGATCTAATATATAGACAACAGTATGGTATCTCTATGGAAGTGAAACCTTTCTCACTCCCATAGGCTGAAAGGTGTTTAGAAAACAACCCTTTAAGTAACTGTTAACCTTTTAAATTAGTATCAATTAAGCAGTGATTGAGTATAATAAGGCAAAAGTTCATCATGGTGTACTAAGAAGGGGATTTCAAGATCCGTATTTAACTTTGATAATAGGGAAAAGTGACTCTTATCACGTGTAAAGCATAGAGAGGATTCGAATATTTTATGTGCCGGCTTCAAAATCTCTATTGGCTTCTATTTCACTAGAAGAAAGTCAACAGCACAGGTCATTGAAAGGACTAAAATTCAACTTTCAGCATGCTGAAAGTTTTACTGAAAAGAAGCTAGAGAATCTGAAAAGAGACTAAGATGCCTGTATTATATTCAGCTATAAACCTACTAAGTGATGCATACTGTACGTTAGAATCAAAATAGGTACTGAATAATTATCTCTGAAAGATGATTAGATGATAATGTGTTTATGTGTATATTAGCATACTGAAATATGCATATTAAAATGAAACAGGATGTGGCAACAGCAACAAATTGGAATAGAAGGCACAACGTTTGACTTACTAATAGCTTTTGTTTAAAGTCATTTAACATATTCTAAATACTGTTTGCAATTTTTTTTATTTATTAAATGCATATTTACTAGTAAATGGAAGACGCTTTCTTTATGGTTGACAGAACTGTTATTAAAAGCCACTTTCAGGACTTTACCACAAAATTGTAATGTTTAGCCTGTTTGATGTATTCCATAAAATCCTCTAAAGACAAAATTTTGTCATATGCTTATTCCACAAAGTGTTACACAACAGCACAGAAAATAGTCTAAAGGAAATTCTATACAAATCATCAGAATACATTGCACACACATATCAGACTTGCTGATAAGTGTAAGTTTGTTTATATCAGACAGTATCCTTGTATTACAGATCTTTAGTATTTAAAATACTGTAAAACTTGACGACCATACTGAGAGCTTTTAAAATGACAAAGAAGGAACGATTGCAAAATATGAGAGCTGCCATTTTGCAGAGAAGACATGAAGAGGAATGGAAATTTTCATCAGCTTGTACCAGTTACGGCTGAACCAGTTATGTCTACACATGTGAGCGTTTCTTAGCTCCCAGGCCCAGTGCCTGCCCTGGCTGACACCTGACCACGCCAGACCGAAAGCCAGGTGTGCCCCAGCATACCCTGCCTTTCCTCTTCTCCCTCCCTGCCTCCTCGAGCACGGCCATTCTCCTGGGGCCAGGTGAAACTCGGAGCACACGCCTGCCAAAAGGGCCCGTCGCACAAACGGTGGTCTGGGACCTCAGCAGAGCAGCCAACAGAGCACCAGGTGAACTGGAAGTACATTTGAGGCTTTGTACTCTGCAAAGGTATTTCTAGGGAGAATTAAAACATCTGGCTGCAAACCGACTAAAAATGTTGAATGTAAATGCGCTAACCCCACAACCAGGCCAACCTACAGAAAGTGGGTTGAGAACACCGCCAAGCGTAAATTGTGGTAATGTATATAGGCAGTGCAGAACAAAGGGTGTTGATGACTGGAATATCTATGGAGTCAATAAAGCAAAATGCTATAGATAGCAGTTCTCTGAGTAAAGGGATGAAGGAGATCTAGGTATAGCTTGTGTTTGGACTCTGTAATGACTAACGAAGTGACCGGTCTGATAGAAAACTCCCTGCCTGACAGCCTTGGCTGGGTGTCTCTCCCCTTTCTCTGAAACAGGGCCAGTAGATCCAAAAGACATCAGCAGGAGTGAAAACAGATGGATAAACAAAGGACTGGGTGTGGTTTTTAAAAACTTATGCTAGGATAAAATTGTATTACAAACTGGCTCATTCCTAGCTTTGTCACAGCCTTCCAATTTGCCTTTAGGCAATCACTTAAACCCCATTTATTTAGGGGCCCAAATACTTCAAAACTCCTGGCCATCAACTTCATCTCTCAGTTGCCTATTGGTAAAATACAGGTAGTACCATTTTTGTTCACACCTTTGTCCATTCATTTAGGATAGCAAATTATACCCAAGCAGCACCTAGCACAAGTAGTTCCCGAGGAGCTCTGCTATTGCTGGAATAGAAATACTGAGTCAGGCAGTTCAAGAAGGAGCTGTAATACATACATACATACATACATATATATATATGGTAGTTAAATAGTCTATCCTGGGGTAAAAATGCACATAGCAATTCACCTGCCCCAGATTGTGATTCCAAAGTTGGAATGAAAGGGGAAAATATGCCTTTGTTAAGGACATACACCATCTGAAGAGCAATGTCCTTGATATATTGGGGTGTACATATCAACTCAGTAAAGCACCAGCTTCGTGACATTGGGTAGTGTAGGACACAGACATGTCTGGAGGAAGAAATGGTCTAATAGTACTTCACTGAAACTCCCACAACAGTCCCTGAGTATCTGCTAAGACTACCAGCAGTGAGAAATGTAACAATTGTGAATACTGGAGTAATTTTTTTTTAAAAAAGTACCAATTCCATGGTGGTTGGTTACCGTAGCAGTATATAGGTATAGGAAAAGTGCAATTACAAACATAACCAACCACTGAGGTATATAATTAGCTAATCAAAAGGTGTATACATACAAATTGTTTTGGGGGTTCCCTAATCTAAGGTGGTGTGACTACCTCCCTCCATTGACCATAGCAGGGAGCCAAGGTCTGGCATCCTTAAATACGAGTCTAAAATGTCCAAGCCTCATGAGGGCAGATGTAACAGTAGACTGCAACAAGGGTGAAGATGGCCGGAAGCGTGAGGCTGCCAAATGAGTTTGACTTGAAGGATACATTTTTGCTCAGAAATCACTGTTCTCCTTTCTGAAAATATGACACTTAAAATGACCCCTTTTCCTTGAATACATCTTCCTTTGTCTTCTCCATCCTTTCTTCCACTTATTACTCCCTCCTCCTCTTCAGCCCTTTGCCCTTACCTTTCCCACATACTTTTTGAGCCTTATTTTTAAAGCAAAAATCAGGTGGGAGTGGTCGTAATTTGTGCAGTTCAAGTTACCTGAGAGAAGGAACCAGTATTTCTTCCACACTTGCTCTGCTCTTTAGAAAATTAGTGCCAGAAAAGGTTGTTTGGGAGCAGGTAGCTGCATCCTACCTAAGAAATTCATAGGTGGTGGGTCAAAACATTGTGTGGAAGCCTTTAAACTAAAAGAAGATAGATTTAGATTAGATATAAGGAACAAATTCTTCACTATGAGGGTGGTGAGGCACTGGAACAGGTTGCCCAGAGAAATTGTGGATGTCCCCTCCCTGGAAGTGTTCAAGGCCAGGCTGGATGGGGCTTTGGGCAACCTGATCTAGTGGAGCGTGTCCCTGCCCCCTGCCCCCACGTGGCTGGAACTAGATGATCTTTAAGGTCCCTTCCAATCCAAACCATTCTATGGTTCCTTGATTCTATGAAGTCAATATTAGATATATTCTCAGTAAATCTGGTAAAAGAGCAGGATCTTTCTTACTGGCCAGAATGGAGATGTGTAAGGGCAGGTTTAAAGAACACGTATTTATTTCAAGACCAGTGTAAGACTGCAAACAGAGTTTTTTTTTCAGAACAAGCAGTTCCACTTGGAGAAAGAAGGAAAAATCTGTGTTCATCACAGGAGCACCCTCTGTGGAGTTCTCGATGGCAAGGGCAAGAAGGTGAAAGCAGAGCAAGCTCTTTCTAACAAACTGAATGAAAAAGGTAAAGCTGTTTCATAGTTTTATAGAGACAATGGGAGTCAACACATCCCTGATCCTGCTGTGAGTTTTCTAAAATTTTAATACAACCAATCCAACTTTGTTCATAATCTGTATCTTCAAAAAATCATCCATAGAAGACAAACTAGCTGCTACTTCTCTGTAGTGCCAATTCATACTCAGACTGTTAATAAGACTAATCCCCAAAAATCATGACAATCAATCAGACCTGTCATCTATGAAAACCTGTTTTAGACATTAAAAGAATCTTTCTCATGATGTTTACACCATTTAACAAAAATAACTCTGGCAGTAACAGTCACCAGCCAGTATCTCTCCAAATGTCACCTAATGCACTTCTCTCTCTCTCTCTGTCTCTCTCTCACCTTTTCCTTTGTGTGTGTGTGTCTTTTCTACAGACTTGTTGCTCCCTTGCTGGCATTTGCAATGGGCTGCCTCAAGTCAGTTGTCTGCTGTCTCACAGATCTCGCCAAGAAAAAGCTTTTTATCTGCTGACACATTTGGACCATCTGTGGGAAAAGCAGCAGTGCTTTAGCACCAGGAAGGACAAAGAAGTCACAGTCCTGCCCCTGTGATATCTTCCAGAAGTTCTCACTCATAAAAATCAGAATAAAAGCAATTTTAGCTTTGTTGTTCTCCATTGAGGGAGAATGTAACTTCAGTTGAACCAGTGACTTCATGTGACTTCATGGAAATGGTGAACATAAAAAGAGGTATATAGAAAACTCGGCTGAAGCTGAATATATTAATATACATAAAAAGAGGCACAGGATTCAGTCCATCCCCCACTCCCTCCCCCCCCAAAAAATAATAAAGCCTATATCAGCACAAGGAAAGAGAACAGGAAATGGAGTGCTACATGCCTATCTAGTAGAAGAGAAAGCACTTTGACTAACTCTACTGGGGACCAATTAGGCCTACTGAGACCAAATAAATATTTATCAACATAGCCAAAGGGCATGTCCTTGTCCACAGCTATAATTGTGTAAGCTTGTACATTGTGAACATAAAACTTGGAAACCAGAGAGCTCCAACAGATTCCAGTTGGTCCAGGATTTACTTGTCAGTGTAGCGATGTGATGTGCCATCTTTGCATAAGTGAGTGCAAACTCCTCAGTGAAACTTACATCCAAGCTCTTGAGATTCATTTGGGATTTGACATCTCATGCATACTTCTCTAAATTAGAGATAGGCATTAACTAGAGGTCTCACACCATCTGGTTCTTTTACCCCAGGAATTTCAGGGATGTTGCAGGAAAGGCAATAAAGTGCAATGCATTTCTTCTGTTCATTTTCTTTGAGCAACAAAGTGAGGGCACCTCAAATTTTGGAGTAGAGTGGAGATGGAGCTTTCACGTCTCTGCATACATCTCTCTGCAAAAAGGGAATATCAAATGCTAGGAAAATCAAATGCTCACCAGGGTTTAAGGCATTTGAGCATTCCTCAGTATGCCCAAGTTTATTTATACAGACTCAGCCTCCAAGTCTTAGACAGCAGGCAAGATATATATTCTAAAACACAGATACTACATGGACTTTCCACACATTTGGAGTTGACCAAGAGTTCAGAAAAACAGGTAAAATAGATAAAAAGTCCAAGTCAAGTAGGGGCTGAATGGCTACTACACACATCTGTTTGTGAGGAACGTGCCTCCATGTTTGTGTCCAGTTAAGTGAATACAGAAAGAGAAAAAAGCACTGATAAGGACAGTGGAAGAAGGGGTAACATAATCTGGGTGACCCCCCAGAAAATTCTACAGGAACCTGAGAAAGGAATGAATAGAAGAGGTAAAACATGGGAAGAGTAAAGCACTGGGTGGGCAGACACCACATTTTCTGTTGCCCATCAAATCCATGTACTGAGAGGTAAAGTGGCCTTAGGCTCACTCAATGGGAAAATAAGCAGTGAAGGAGGAATGAATTGTTGGATTTCACAGCGTATTCCTCATGTATGGGGATTCAACAAAAGCTGATCCCAAAGGTGAGGGTTTCATGGTGATTTATCCCACTGGTCTTCGCTACTTTACAGAAAAAGATGAACTTAATTAATAACAAGAACAAAAAAGTTACCATATAAAAAAGCTTCCCACACACGAGTAGCAAATGAATCACATTTACACTACATGTTATCAGTTAAAAGACACACAAATTAAACAAATATTCCAAGACCACACCTTCAACATTAATGCTTATTGTAAAATCCAAGACACTCCAATCAAAGGTCCACACCGTGCAGGAGACACTTAGAAACACATCACAAAATAATGATTTCTGACACAGGGAGTTTTTTCTTTTTCAG
The DNA here is from genome assembly GCF_011004875.1 of Balearica regulorum gibbericeps. Lineage (NCBI taxonomy): Eukaryota > Metazoa > Chordata > Aves > Gruiformes > Gruidae > Balearica > Balearica regulorum. Next base: position 40,027,468 of record NC_046185.1, read on the forward strand.
TCCCAGAAAAGCACAATGGGATTTGCTGTATTAACCTTCGAAACAGAGGTTGGATTCACTCAGAAAAAAGTGAATCCAGAAATCTCACTGCAAATCTTCTACTTTGCTGTGACAGCCAGCAAGGACAGACTCAAAGAAATCAAAATGTTCCTTCTCTTCTGTATGGTCAGTAGGCAACCAGATCACAAAAGTATCAGCATACTGCACTCTGAGAGCAAAAGCCTAGCTAGGTAAAGAGAGAGGAATCCATTAATGTCAAAGTGTATGAAACAGAGTATTTATTTAGAGCATACAGAGAATCAACATATTTTCAGAAGATGCATATAGAGGCAGAGGAAGGTTTGAATATGAGGTGTAAAGGGGATAAAACCACTTAGCCAGAAGGTCTGAGCTATTTTACAGGACCCTTGAATAATCTAAGAGGCAAATTTATTCAACTCACATTTTAGTGGGACATAAGAGATCTCACTATCACACGACGAGTGCTCCAATCATCAAAACACTACGCTTTGACAGTTCTCTAACAGGGGTTGAGCACTTCTTGGAACTTCCTGAGAGCATGTTCATTTACATACTTACAGTCTGTAACAATTAAACTTGTCAATGATATCTTGACAAAGTATTTGCTTCCTCCTTTACGTAGTTTTGTCATTGAATGTAATAGACATTGTAGAAGCGGATTTTGAACATCTCTGCTCTTATATAACATTTTGATAGAAAGTGACTTTCTGTGGGAGACTCCCAGATAATAAACCACTAAACTATGTTGATAGCACATCTGTTTTAACAGTATGCAGTGCCACACGGTGCACTGCAGAATAAACCATTCAGCTGGAAGAGGTTTTCACATCTGTTAAAGGATTTTGCACATGTTCACTGGAATGCAGATTTCATATGCCAAATTTTTTAAAATTTTTTTTCTGAAATTGTACTCATGCAAAAAGATTCAAACCCTTAGGAACAAGCTAAGGCTATGGCTAGGATAGCATATCTCAAGTTGAAAGAGCCAAGGTACACTTTTAGTTTTTTCTCTTCCTCTCAGTAGATGAAATCATCAGGGTAAATTAGTATCAGGGGGCGGGGGGGGGGGGGGGGTGGAACTAATGGGAGTTTAAGAGGAGGGAATTATAGAAATGAGTTAAAGGAGATAGAGAGGGAAACCAGAGATACCACTCAAGAGGGAAAAAGTACTGGTCCTACTGATCAGAGGGCTGGAGCACCTCTCCTATGAAGAAAGGTTGAGAGAGTTGGGGTTGTTCAGCCTGGAGAAAAGAAACCTCCAGGGAGACCTTATAGCAGCCACCCAGTACATAAAGGGGCCTATTGGAAAGATGGGGAGGGACTGTTTACAAGGGCATGTAGTGATCAGACAAGGGGTAATGGCTTTAAACAGAAGGAGAGTAGGTTTAGATTAGATGTTAGGAAGAAATTCTTCACTGTGAGAGTGGTGAGACACTGGAATAGGCTGCCCAGAGATGTGGATGTTCCCTCCCCAGAAGTGTTCAAGGCCAGGTTGGATGGGGCTTTGGGCAATGTGGTCTAGTGGAGGGTGTCCCTGTCCATGGCAGGGGGGTTGGAACTAGGTGATCTTTAAGGTCCCTCCCAACCCGAACCATTCTGTGATTCTATGATTGCATGTTTGACCTGAAATCAAAAAAACCTGTTTTGGTTTTTTTTCTGAGCTCTTGGTACTATGTCCTTCCATAATCTTGAGCATATAGTTTCATCACGCTGTCTCTCAACTGTAGCCACATTACATGAAGATCAGAACTCTTTCTACACTAGTCAACAGTAATACTGCCAGTGTAATGGCAATAATGTCTAGATGTATCTAGACACTCAGAAGGACCCTGCTCCCAAAGACACAGCCATTGGCAGATTACTAAAATGTGAGAGTGGCACTAGCAAAAAAAAAAAGTAGTACTGATCTAAGAAGCCACAACAAATTCTGATATATGAAAAAAAACCCCTTCCTTTATTAAATCAATCAATTTCTTTGCAAGCATATTCCTTTGAGAAATGTCCTTTTTTTCCTAAACTATATTAATTAGCCACCTAAAACCAATGCTTTTCTATTTAGAGACATAGATTTTAGTTATTTCATAAGACTATTCTTCAGAACTTAAAAATCTTCTGAAAGTCACTCATACTTAGATGAAACAGTTATTCTTGTTAGGTTTTGGGAAGAAAGCTCCAGTTTTTCATGTGTAATGAGCCATGAATTTAAGTCTCTTGAATTCTTAGTAAATAACAAATTTAATCCCTACTATCCATGAAAAAAGAAAAACAAGACTGTATGTAGTAATGTTACCTTCTCCTTTTAACACAACCAGAAAACAAATGAAGTGCAAACATATACAATGTATTCTAACTCACTGCATACTGTCAACCTAAAACATATGGAAAGGTAATGGGGAAAACCACCAGCACTGGCCTTGTCTTGCTAATGGATTTAAAGTGGTTGGCCAAGAGTATTCCAGATGGCTGGGTTTTACCTTAACTGTTCACAGAGTGAAATGGTCTGTTGCTGTGAGTGATGTCCCACATTAGTAAATGTTGGTCTTTCTCATCATATAAATCATCAGTTATCTATCTTCCTGATGCTATCAGTCCTCTCAAAATGCCTCAACCGTGACAAGAAATAATGAGAGATTAATTAAACCGTTAACCTCTTCTGTAGTACTAGCCATAGCAAGAGAGAGGGAAAGGTGGTCCTTCATGGAGAAAGCTGTCACTACACTACACCTTGCAGAAGAAGTGCTCTGAATTAGCCCATGACTCTACAGAATGTATAGAATGTGCAGGAATTACATTTCATATAAATTTATAAAAGAGGATTTAACCTCCTGTGATTATAGCTCACATATACAATGAATGACCATATTAAAGAGTACAAATGATGACAATTTTAGGTAAATTAAAGGCAGCTATGTAGGCATCTGATCATTTTCTAGCCCATGCAATATTTTCCAAGAATAAACATATGCTACAGCTGGCAGGGACACAGGTAAAACAACAAAGCAAAGCTACTGGATATATCAAATAGTCTAAAAATCACACGCAGCAATATTGGCTGAGATTATTGGAAATAAGTGATTTCTGTTCCTTGTAAAGAGAAATACTTAAAAAAAACTAGTTCATCATCTTGCCCATCATTACTAGCACAAATAAGCTTGTGTGTGCAATAGAAGCAATACAGCAAACAATGCTGTGTAGTAGAAGCAGGTCTGTTGAGCAAAACATCCAGTCTATAGCATATGGAGGGGCTTACTATGAACCAGTCTCGTCTCATGGAATGAATGCTTCTGGTTTATTTTTGTTTGAAGGAAACCCAGTTCATGTACTCTGAGAGTGCTCCATGACAGAAAGCAAAGTGCAATTAAGAGGAGACCATCAGGATATTCTCTTCAGAAACACTAATGCTAATGTAGACACAAAGTTTTCTTTCAATGAAAATGAAAGAAGCATAATACATAGTTAATCAGTACTTCTACATTCCAATAAGAGTTAATTAGATCCTAAAAAAGGAACCCAAAACTTTAGACTCCAACATCGCACATATTATTTTCATGCACACAAGTCCACACAGATTGGCTTCAGTGGGACTAGTACGTGTTGCTATTTCAGCAAAGCAATTCAAAAGTGTCTTCACAGTTATGTGCAGACACCTCCATTTATCCTTTGAGTTGAGTTACCTGAGCATGAAGTCCTGAAAGACCTGAAAGGCGGAGCTTATAAAGCAATGCAAAAGCACATCCTGATGTGTCTACATGAATTTAACGCTACATATAGTTCATGTTTTACCAGTTCACTGTGCCATGACTATTTGCACTTGACTGGATAAACAAGCCCTTCGCTGTCAAAGGGGCAATGCTTGTTTGAACGGATGTTTTTAGATTCTGCTTAAGCAGAGCTGAGCACTGCAAGCAAAGCATCCATCTATTAGAATAAAATGGAGGAGGAACTATGGAACAAAGAATACATCACAAATTTGTGACACAGAATAATTACTGTTTCAAAAAATTGATAATACTGGATTTAAATTTCACTTATGTAAAAACACAATCACTTGCATTTATATTTTTTCTCTATTTCTGTTGGGTTGGAATTCAAAATCTGGAATAACACTGTGATACAAATAGCCCTTTGCTATTTGCAGAAGAGTATTTCAGCCAGGTTCTGGGATCAGGCAAAGATGATTCATCCAGATGAACCAACGTGACAAAATCAAAGAAACTTTCTTACTAGAATATCCACTTCTCATAGGACAGTAAATGTCAGTAGGGAATTGACTTGGGTTTTTTTTCCTATTTTAAGAAGACTTTGAATCAATGTGAATTAATTGTGAAATGTATTAAGAGTTTTCAGAAATGACATTATTCTCTAATGCCCCTGTCCATTAATGGAGCACGTTCATTGTACTTATTAAGATGGTAAAGAATCATTAGACTCATAGGAATGAGGGAAAGAAAATTGAAACATTCCCTGCTAAGAAACTAATTTCACAAAAATGATGGGAAGTCAGTGGAACTGAAAAGCAGGAGATGTTAGAATTAGGTCTACTCATTTGAATCACATTTGATGGAATCAACAAAGGCTGCTTTGAAGAAAATCATCCTGGTCCTCCTGCTCTCGGTATTTTTCCACAGAGTACTCCCTATTCTTTCTACTCTTTTCTGTCAGAATGCCCATGCCCCTACTTTATCCTCTGTAATGGCTCCTGAACCAGGGACTGACCCTTTCAACAGTGCTGGAGTTCCTACTTCACTGCCTCAGGTGGCTTTAAAAAGCTATAAAGTCTTTTACATTCTGGGTATATAAATGAATTACAATAATTTCAGTCCATCAATGCATATAAAAGGTTATTGACCTTTCAAGGCTTTGAATGCATACCCAAAAAGCACAGGCAGGAGGAACATATGCAGTAGTGTTAGGAGGGAAATACTTTTCAAAAGTGATTTTTTTTTTTTTTTTTTTTTTGAGGTTTCAGAAATGTTCCTTATCTCTACTGAAAGAACCTGTGCTCATCCCAGCATTTTGGAAGAACCCAGGAATGGCAAATGCTGTGCTAATGGTCATCTAGCCTGGGATATGGGAGTGGAAGACATATTTGGATTTGACCTGAATCAGATTCAAGAATTAGATCTTGCTATACTGCATCCAAGAGAATTGTTCTAACATGGATAAAAACATTCATATTCATGGTCTGGCACAGTAAATCTTTTCTTTAATTCTTCAAAGTACAAAAGATAAGATACAAATGGTAGGCCTAAGTTTTCAGTCTGGAGTGATGGGCTTCATATAGAATATTGAGATACTGATGTTTGCTTCCCTAGTCTGACTCAGAGCTTAGGACTGAACATGGGCATCCCCATATCCTGACTGAATTTTGCAGGCTCCAGGTATTTCTAGGGTCTTGGATTTCTCTCGTTTTGAGAAAAAAATTCAATTATGGAATACAGTATGCTTCCTCTCAAAATGGGAAACAGGAAGGAAAGCAGTTCCTACCAAAAGGGAAAGCAATTATCATAAAATTCCTAACTAGCCATGCTCTGTGGTAAAACAGTAAATGGAGATGAATTTTCAAAACAAAGCCTGCATCGCATTTAAGTCTCAGAAAGAGGTAAGGTGGTTGATTCAGTGTTTCATAGTTTTGCTGCCCACGGTCGTTACTACAGAAGTGAACTATAAGAAGACTGTGCCTATGGGATAGCCCCTACTACAACACAAGAGCACTACTACTAAAATGATCTTTTTCACAGGATAAAAGATGGTGGTTGCCCAATATTCAGCTCAGGACCCCAATTTCTAAGATTTATTTTGTAACTCGGAACCTCAGTATTGCTTTGTCCTATTTCTAGTATTAACCTGGAGACATATGATCTGAATAAGTACACAGCAAAACATAGAGCAAGAGAACTGATTTTCCAATCATTGGTTTGCTATTTCAAATTCAAGCATGATCACAGCAGTAACTGTTGAGCTGGAGGTGTAGGGAACCGGCCTGGTGAGAACAGCATTAGCACGGCTTTAGTGTGCAGGCTGCTGGGAGCAGCGGATTCAGACTGTGCGACTGAGCAGCCCGGGTGTTTGGGGAAGGGAAATCAAGCAGGTGGTGAATAGGAAAGCTGGATCAGAAAGTGGAAAAGAGCTGTCAGGGGAATCATTAGTAGCAGTTGCCTGGCCAGCTCCCATTTAGGAGCAGCAGCTGTGCCAGCCTGATGAGGGGAGGGGATGCTGCTCCATGCCAGATGTGCACAGCATGAACCCGCTGTGCTGGCTGCCAGAGATGGGGAGGAATAAAGAGGGAAGCCGTAGGGAGGATGGTGTGGAGAACTAGGGGAGCAGCTGCCAGGTTGCTACAGGAGACAGATGCTGTGAACAGTGTAGCATGTACCACTGCTGCAGTTCTGTGATGTCTCAGCCATTTCTGCCGAGGAGTAAGGGGTTAAATAACTGTCCAGGGAAAAAAATTATTTCAGGGGCTGTAGGTGCTGATTTGGCTGATCCATACCTTTGTGACTGCTTCCTGCAATCAAGGTGAGCTGGTATTTTCTGCTTGAACTATTGCTTAATTTTATCGCTGTATAGTAGCTAAGAATTATTTCTTGCACTAGGCACTGGTTTCAAACTGCAATGAAGAATATTAGATTTTGTTCTGCTGACTACCCTATAAAGTCTTCTTTTTTTCTCTCATTCTCAGCTCAAATGCAATTCATGAATTCACTCAGAATAGACACATTTGTTGGGCTGGTTCTGAAGCCAAGCTGTGATGAACACCACAGAACAAAATCAATCAAAAGTTTCAAGAAAGTGTTCATGCCTTGGGACGATGAACATCTAATTTTGATTTCCTCTCTTGCTGCTGTCTGATGCCTCTACTATGCATTTGCACATCTTTGACCATCTTCTGAAACTCTTCTGACATATGGTAGTAATTATATTTCTGACCATGTGGGGAGGTCTGAGCTTTGGCTAGAATATTACAAACCAGCAAGCCCATTCTGCCTCCCCTCATTTATAGCAAAAGTTCCCTATTCCATCTTTCATTTTCTGCACTTTTTTCATCAAGTTTCTGTCTTGCCCCACTTTCAATTGTTGTATCTGTAGCATATTCCTTGTCTCTTTGGGGAGGCCTCAAGTTTTTTAAATCATAATTTTTTTAAACATAAACCTTTCAAGCAGGATTCTGACACCCCATTCCCCTGTCGTCGCTGCTGGAGTACAGCAGTACGAGCCACTGAACTGAGCTAAGCTAAACCAGCATTTTCTGTACTTCTACTTACATTTCAATTCATCAAAGAGAACATGGTTTAGGCAGATTCTTGGTGCCTGTTTAGAAGTCAGAATATAAATAAATATCAATTTTTATTTCCCCCAAGAGATCTAAGCTAACTGCCATAATATATAAAGAAAGAGGGAGCATGTTTTATGCAACAGTAAATTCCATCAGAAACATTGTACAATAAGCAGGATGGAGCAAATAATTCACAATGATGACATTATTAGAGAAGCTTAACCTGTCTTTTGTCTAAGGCACATATGCCAGGATATTTTCATTCTTTTAAATGTGTACAGTACTCAGTGTTTATGCCATTTTTAATGTCTAAATGGATCAAAACAGGTATGTGCTAATACTTCCTAGTTATTATTTGCTGATTGAGTTATATTGTAATTGATCAGAGAGGTCACATAGCACACATTTTGAAGTCTGGATAGACGTTGCATTGAATAACTTTTTAAAACAAAAAGATGCATGTGCAAATGCAAAATATGTTCTGCTAAACTGGGTACTTTGATAGATTTTCTTTTTAACCTAGTAAAAATTATTAAAAAGTATTAAAATGTTACGCAAAATTTTATTAAAAAACGTAGGAAAAAATCAAGCATTGGAATAAATTTTGTTAAGGTATATTTTCACAGCTTTAAAGAAATGTTATACTGTTAAAATAGCATGGACTATTTGTTTTTAGGCAGGTTTTGACACTAATGATGCATACATTTAGATAAAATCAGGAATAGATATGATTCCATGCTTTATTGTTATTATTATTATTATAAAAAAGTAAACACCTCAATAAAGTTTTACAATCATCTCCTGCTCCAAACTCAGGTCTTTAGTGCACTCTCAATTTCATTTTCAATTTAAATAAAATCAGTTCTTCAGCTTGTAGCCTGAATTACTAACATGAAATAGAAAAGACCAGATTGTGGTCCCAGCTCATGACACCAGAGTAAATAGTTCTTTGTGAGTTTGTAGTCTGTATTAACACTACCATTCACAAACTTCTCAATTTCACATGACTACGACCAAGCTGGTGAGAAATTATGAAGGTGGACCATGGGCCATTAGTCAGAAAAAATGGAGTCTGCTTCTCTAGCCGGTAAGTCATTCTTTAACTACTTACTCTACCTTGTTAAAGCTCCCACTGTAAAATTCTGTTCTGTAGGACACCAATCATCTCTGACGGATTTATTGTCTTCATTCCTCCCTCCTACTCCATATATAATTTGAAGTAGGTAATTAAACACTACACAATGTTTAGTTGAAGCTGCTGGGTGTAACACATGGAAGCTGGCCTCAAAACCAAAGGACAGGTTTCCAAGGTGCAACATTAAGACAGCTTAACAGCAGCATCATTGTTAATTTCATACTTATAAGACACTTTTGGAATTCACAGTATTTGACAATATTTAAAAAATGCATCTTGTTTATCACTGAAATGGTTATTTATATTTGTGATAGTGGTTGTCATATGCTTTTACAGAACTTAGACTCTACTTTAAAAAAGGATTTTATCTAGTAAACATACCTAATTAAGCTATAAACACATATTACATCGAAGGATGTCAAATATACTTGGATGCTCTAGCCCTGATTTAGGCAAGCATTTAATCAGATGCTTAACAGAAAGCACATAAAGACTACAAATGAACTGAAATTTTCTTCTTTGCCTTTATTTAGATATAACATTTCATCACACAGGCCGCATTCTGAAATCAGTACAATGCACTTATAAGAATTTTTATTCTAAAATGTTGCTTCAACTCTCAGATGCACCACAGAAAGGGAAAGTACTGCTTGAACTGGGGGAATAAGAGAAGTCACTAGACCAGAAAATATGAAATGAAGTACATGGAAACAGTGCAAAACTCTCTCTCTCTCCTTCTCTCTCTCTCTCAACAACAACAACAAAAAAAAAGCGATGAGGATTTTTTTTCCTGCCTTTAGTTGTTACCAAGATGAGATGGAAATAGCCTTGTTTCAGAGAAATTTGCATCCAGTATCTTTAACATCTCATTCCAAATCTAACTTCTAACTTGAGGCTTAATATAAAAGCTAACATCATTTTTAGGAATCCCTCCCACTAGAAATAGATTAAGACAATCACAATATTATATTGTCTTAGGTCATTCCACCAATTCTAATTCTAAAATAATGTTCTGGTTTGTTTTGAGAATTTCATAATGCCTTAGTCAAATTACAGTTGATGATAATAATATTCTGATGGGTTCCTCCTCAAAAAAAAGGGTAGATGTTTATCTGTTTGACCTCTGTCACGCAGATAGAAACAGCTAACTGAGGAGTCTGGATAAAATATGGAAGGCAGAGACATAAAACCTGTGCTCCGGCCTACTTCATCCAGGGCTTGCATGAAGAGACATCCTCAAAATATCTCAGTTTCCTATTTTACACATTGCTTTTATCTTGTCCTCTGCAAATAAGCAGAGATTTCAGTGGAATTAAGCCCATGACACACTTGAGTTTGACTTGCCAGAACTCAGCTTTTCTTTTGAGGTCCACCACAAGCCCTTGTAAAGGAGTTGATCAGGGAAGTACCTGAAATATGAAACCCAAAAATATTGGCATCACACAAAATTCCCTCAATTTTTATTATCCATCAGACTAAAGTATCCATTTCAAACTCATTTTCTGGAAGTGTCTGCTGACTATCCACCCTTGCACAAGAAATAAGACCTTTCTTGATCATGGCATCCTCTACTATAAAAGATAGCCATGTAACCCTACCATTCGCCCTGAAGTGATGTTGTGTCTCACCTCAGTTAAATATGGTGAGATGACAAATATACACTCTATCTATATGTCTCCGTAAACTCTTAAAATCCTTTTACTGGCCCAATAGGGACTGTAGTAAAAGAGATCATGTAAATAGGTTAGAAGTTATTTAATTGCAGGTATTTTTTGTAAGCTATCCAAGCCAATGATAAATGTTTTCTTGCTTTCAAAAGTTTTCTAAATACCCAAGAGAGTGTAGTTTGGAAAATTCTTCACTAAATACAATGATTCAGTTAGTTTCCATTTTTTTCCTCATTCTCACCCTTTGCCTAGGAGCTTGTCTTGCTAGTTTTCCTTGTTTGAATAGTAATTTATTACATATGTTTATTCCCTCTTGTGTGCTTAAAACATTTTATAGTTCCTAATTTCCTAGTTATAAGATTATACCCTCTGATTTCCATGGCTCTCTGCCAAATATAACAGTTCATTCTGGATTATTGAAAACATATGCAGAAGATTCAGCAAGCCTGATTTCCCATTCGTCTTTATTTCTTCCACAAACATTCTTTCTGAACATACTGGTGCCTCAGATCGTCTAACTTTTTTTTTCTTTTCTTTATGGACTTGCTGAGGTCAGTAACTGCTGTCCCTTGCAATATTAACCGCTTCAGAAATTCCTCACCAGGTATTTTGCAGTAAATGGGACAGACTCTGAGCAGAAGTCTGGAGTTACATGAGCATCCGGCTGCTCCAGAGGAGTTGTGGGCTCACCTAAAGGAGGAAACTTTGGACTCCAGGTTCCCTCAGCCTGTCAAAGGTGCTGCATATATCTAAGGATTTGCTTACAGGGCAGACTAATGAAACAGCTGTATCTAGCAAAAGCAGCTGCCACGGTTATACCGTGATACTGCTCCACTGGAACCCAGCAGTAAAGCTGTTTGTGTTGGATTTTGCTTTGCTTATCAGACTTGCTAACACAAACTTCTATGTCTACTAGAGAATCACAGAATCATAGAATAGTTTGGGTTGAAAGGGACCTTTAATGTTCATCTAGTCCAACTCCCCTGCAATAAGCAGGGACATCTTCAACTAGATCAGGTTGCTCAGAGCCCCGTCCAACTTGACCTTCAATGTTTCCAGGGATGGGGCATCTACCACCTCTCAGGGCAACCTGTTCCAGTGTTTCACCACCCTCATCATAAAAAATTTCTTCCTTATATCTAGTCTAAATCTACCCTCTTTTAGTTTAAAACCATTACCCCTTTTCCTATCACAACAGGCCCTACTAAAAAGTCTGTCCCCATCTTCCTTATAAGCCCCCTTCAGGTACTGGAAGGCTGCTATAAGGTCTCCCTGGAGCCTTCTCTTCTCCAGGCTGAACAACCCCAACTCTCTCAGCCTGTCCTCATAGGAGAGGGGCTCCAGGCCCTCTGATCATCTTCACGGCCCTCCTCTGGACCCGCTCCAACAAGTCCACATCTTTCCACATCTTGATGACCCCAGAGATGGATACAGTACTCCAGGTGGGATCTCTCAAGAGGAGAGTAGAGGGGGGAAAATCACCTCCCTTGACCTGCTGGTCACACCTCTTTTGATGCAGCCAGGACATGGCTGGCTTTTCGGGCTGTGACCATGCATTGCTGGCTCATGTCCAGCTTTTCATCCACCAGTACCCCCAAGTCCTCCACAGGGCTGCTTTCAGTCCTTTCATTCCCCAGTCTGTATTGATATTGGGGGTTGCCCTGACTCAGGACTAGGACCTTGCACTTGGCCTTATTGAACCTTTATTAATTTATTAATTAATGGAGCAATAACACATCATCTAACTCATTCATATCAGTAACATCTTAAAACTTTCATGCAGTCCATGAAAATCCTTTATGAAAATGTTCCCACTAAAATCCTACAGGGAACTCTACAATTTTGACTCACTGGAATGCTGAACATATCCCCTGCGCTTAGTGTCCTAGCTGCTGCCTCCATCTGCATAAACATTTCCTAGTCTGCCTTTTCATGCTGCCCTCTGAGATCTGTAATAGTTCGCTGTGATTGCTCTGATGCCTTTCCTGTGCTTCCCTTCAATCAAAGCTGTCTCTGCACTGGTAGGGAAACCACATGTCATTTCATCCTTCTGTCAGAGTGTTCTCCCTTGTCTCTCATATTCCTCTGTATTGGTTTGGTAATCCATTTTAAACTGTCTGCGACCCTGTTAGACTGCAACAGGGGGAAAAAAAAGTATATAACAGCAATCTCAGGGAAAGACAGGAAAAAGAAAGATGAGGAGACAAAGCAAGGAGACGACTAAGTCTGAGAGAGACTTTCTGCTGTATGTAGTGAGGCAAAGTCCCCACCACCTGCAGAGAAAGCTTGCCGGTGGAAGGAGGCTCACTCTCCCCCATGGGCAGTCGTCCACCTTCCCATGCCGCCTTGCAGGTCACCACGAAGGTACAGGCATGCTTTCAAAACCTGTTTCACACCAGAATTCATACTGGGAAGAGAAAGAGAAGTAAAGCTGTAATTCAAATAAAAACATCTGCTGGTTATTTTCCTTTGCCATGTTCTGTTTCTATCTTAAATCTACCTGGCTGAAAAGTTCCACGGAAAATATTTTGTTTATTTAAATACCCAGTTAAAACTCTAGGTAATTGACAATTATTTTAGGCAGAGCTGACAACCTGAACTGGTTTGAGGTCCCCAGCTCACTGTCACAGAACCACTTGCTAAGGCACTGTACCTGCAGCTGAGCTGCACCCACACCTGCCGGTAGCTGAGCAACGGGGTCTCCACACACACAATACAAACCTGTCTCTAGGAAAGCAACTCGCTCTTCTCCTATTGTAAACATTCTTCCTATGCTATGTTGATGAAGACAAACTGCTAATGAGATAGCAGGGAATAAACATCATTTGTGGTCATTTACCATATCTCTACTCAATCACAGGCTGGATACTCACGTTATGTTAACTTTTTTAGGAAAAATTTCTTCACCAAAATAGTTGTCAAGCACTGGAACAGGCTGCCCAGGGAAACAGTTGAGTCGCCATCCCTGGAGGTATGTAAAAGACATGTAGATGTGGTGCTTAGGGACATGGTTTAGTGGTGGACATGGCAGTGTCAGGTTAACAGTTGGACTCGATGATCCTAAGGGTCTTTTCCAACCTAAATGATTCCATGATTCCATGGGTTTTTTTTATTATAACTGGCTTTCGTCTGTTATGTGACCAAGATGAGCTTGGTCCTCAGCCATACCTCAGAATGGCAGGCAGCAGACACAGTCCCGCACAAGTTTCGTCTCCAGGGGCCACAGCTTCATGGCTGTCATCTCGGCTACGACACTTGAGTGCCGCTACAGAACCATGGATCCTAACAACTACAACAAACATTTTAATTAGATTGCCTTACACGCTTTGAAGCATAGAAAGAGTGTGAATAAAAAGTATCTTTGCTATATGTTATACAGTATTTTTGTTCAGAAAAGAGTCATAAATCGAGTAGGAGTGACTAAAATTAGAGTGTCAGAAAAGACAACAGTTTGTTATCTGAAAAATTTAAACTGTAAATACTGCTAAGTTATTTGAAATGGCTGCTGGTTGTGAAAATATATTTTCCACACTGCATTGACTTTCTTGATCAAATTATGAGCATTAATGTACCAGTAGCAGCTTATTTTTCTCAAAGTCTGAATTACAGTGAGTAGGGAAGCAGTGAGGGGAAGTGAACCAGAGATAATTCTTAGACAAGGTGACCAAAATTACAAGCATGCCTATAGACTCTGAGTCTTTATTTCCAGATTGATTTTAATTTCATCAAAAGGCTACAATGCCTGATCTAAATAATAATAATAAAAAAAAGGTTTATACGATCAGTTTTATTGGAAAATCTATTGGTCTGTCAAGCTAATTATCTGACACCACTGTTGCAGTACATTAAATTCTGCATTAACAAGGCACTTGGCATCCTCATTTATAGATACGCGACTCCTTGGGAGACTGAACATTTGCTAAACAACAAGCTACCAGGCAACAAGAATTCTGAAGTTCCTACTTCCCAGGCTCCGTCTCTCTCTCGGTGTATACACACCATGCCTTCCCCCATGCACACCGTGCATCCTGCACGTGGAAGGAAAACCAAGATGTCTAACAAGCAGCTGGAGTAAACCACCTTTCCAAACCAAGGTGCTTTGGGATTTCCTGTAAAGGAAAATCATCTCACTGAACAGACCCATGTCTGTATCAATGCAATACTCTTCTTTGACTAAATTAACTTTGGATGTGTGCTGGTTTACAGTAAGACACAGCCGATGCAAACATGACACTGTTTAAAGTAGTAACGAAAGCCTTGTCATCCTCTGTGCAACAGGTAGGACAAAATCACTCAAGGGGATTCACTGAAAGCTTGTTGGGTCTTCCCTTCACCCTCACAGGGGTGAGAAATGAGGCTGAGGAAAGCAAAAGTCTTTTCCACTACCTTTGCATTTCTCAAGTCCCACAGCTACCAGAAAGAAGACTACAGGGAAATTCTCTTCTGGTTACTTGGGTTGGCTTTAATGCTGCTTTGTGCCACTGAAGACTCCTAAAGTTACCTTAAGAAGTCCTATGAGCTGGGAGCTTAGGATTTCACAGATCTCGAGGTACCAGCTCCTATAATATTCAAATATCTCCAGTTTATCACACTTACGATGTAAACTAGCAATAAGAATCAATTGAATGTCATAGGTTGGACAGGAGGAACTCTTTAAAATTTTATTTGGCAGTTTGTTTCTATAAAATCCCATTTTTTTCTTTTTCACCATTTTCGTTATGTTTTATAACCTTGCTAAGCTGAGGTACAGGCAGAGGTGGTGAACACATAGCATGCATATAAAATAAATGAGCTTTTCTAATTTTTGCTGATAAAATAAAAACTTACACCTAAATTAGGTTGAAATACGCATCTATTCTTCTGCATTTATGTTGCTTTATTTATTTTAAGTGCCTCTTTGTACTTCAGTGAACAATTACAAATCATTTTCCCAATTTCTTCAGACACTCAGGCATGCCAAGAGCTAATTAACTAGTGTGACAATTGCAAAAAGCAGCAACATAATTCAGTTTTTGAATGACTTGAAGGTATTTAATTTGAATAAAAGAGGAATTAAATAGCAGTAGTAATAAATGGTATTGACAGGTAGGGTACACATATCAGAAAGGTCTCTACTAAAGTATTTGCAAGTACTTTCAAAACTCTGCTTTGGAGTTGTGAAATTAGGATTAATTGGCTGGAGCTGTTTTATAGACTATTTCACACATTTAATACCTTACAATCTATTGAGGTAATCAGCCATGTGTAAAGAACAAGTTTTGAATCGATTCCCTGATTAAGTAAAATATAAAGGTCTTTGTATGCAAAATGTGGAATGCTTAATGCAAGATTCATCTGGTGGAGCGGAATACGGGTAGGAAAGACTTTTTCAGTGTTGTGAATCCCAGTGTTTGAGATATAGTGCTCATGGCAATGAACTTACCAGAATTTGAGCAACTGTTGGCACAGCTCAGAAGCAAATCCTGCTCTTGCTGTTGGAAGTAAATTTTATAAAAGTAATAACTAAATTATTATAGACTTCTATTTAGTAACCATCAGGTTTTTTCTTGTTTAGTTTAAGCAAGCTTTCACTGTGTCATTTAAAATACCAAAAAGAAGAGATCCAGTTGGCTAATGGGATCCCTTTCTCTTCTTAGAACACCAAAACAATATAAGAATGAGTAAGTCTCACAAGAAGTTTGCAAAGCAGAATACAGTTATGAGCTAAAAACCACATTGGCCAGAAATACTAGCCCTAGAGGAATTGGATTTCGCTCAACCTTCTATCTCAGCTGCCACTTTCAGGTTATGGACTCAAATTACTCCTTACCCAGGGGAGTCCACCATTCTTGCCCCTAGTTTGTGTGCTCTCACTATTGCCCTTTCTTTGAGTCAAATATCTTGTAGCAGCAAAAACAGTTGGATCAAATACCTGATAGACTCAAAAAAAAAAAGAATAGTTCTCCACCACTGATGCAGAGAAGGGACATATAAGCATGGGTAGACTTGATTAAAGAAGACTTACGTGTTTAAATCTTAATGAAAATCATAAGTAATTTCACATTCCTGTGGAGAAAAGGTGCATCATTTATGGGTACATCTATATTAACATTCTTTATTTCAGAGCAGTAGAGAAATTAAGTGAATCCCCCGATCATTCCCACCTATTATGTATTTGTTCTGCTCTGGTGTGTGTGGACTGTATTCTTGTAGGATGAAACCAACTGGCAGATGCACTGTAGAGAATCATAAGAATCCAAACCAAGAAGCAGGGTCCACTGTGACAAGGTCTTCCAGTGAATAGTGACACCAATGTCCAATGTACTGGTAAAAGGCTCTGAAATTGTCAATCTGCAACTCCATGATGTGCTTCTATGTGTGGCATGTGCAGAGATGCCCACAAAGATCAAAAGGACTGCAGTTTCCCCAAGATTAGGGGCTGCAGAATACATCTGAATAATCCCCTCAACCGAAATTTAGGACATGTATAGGTTGGAGGCAGCTCTATCTACTTGTTATAGAAGGTGGTTGGCAGCTGAGGCATAGCTTGGGACTAGTAACACTCTTCTCATACTCCTCCTTTATATTTTGGCAAACATGAAAGCCACCGGGCCTCAGTTTGGTGTGCAGAAGAGATGTACTTCTACTCCAGAAACTTCCAGGCTCCCAGAAAGGGAGAGAAACAGAAAAGGAAGCTCTGTCCTGTTTGCTAACATGTCACTTGGAAGACCCCTGACATGCCACACCATAATCCAAGGCAAGATGAAGATGTAGGCAAGACTGAATCAGAAAGAGTTTCAAGTAGCTGACTACCAAAGAAGCCATAGTGGTGTTTTTACAGTGTTGGTAACACATCAGCCCATTCTCCAAGCTGGGTGGGCAGTGTCTTGATATGGAACAGGTTCATATTAAACAGTAGTAGAATGCCCTCAACTGAGCTTAAAAGCTTCATTCACCATCTTTGGGGACATTTGAAGCAGTAAAGCAGCAATAAGTCCTCATAAAACAAAGCATGACATAATCATTCTGACTTTTCTTCAATCTCACTACTTCAGGCTTTCTTCCCATTTGAGCACCTGAGAGCACCTCTGGCTGTTCTGCCTTTTCCAGCTGCCAAGGCTAGCAGATAACAAAAGAAAGACTCCCATGGCACATTGTTTTGAGGTAGGTCATCCTGCTCAGAGCTCACCTTCATCAGTCCCACTTAAAAATTATAGAAGGAATGGGTAAATCTCAGTACTACGCAGAAAATTGTGCCCTAAAGACCTGGAGGGCTGTAGGGGTGGATGGCTGTATGCAGTATACTTGCATTGTAATCTTGCTCACAGTCCTGGACTCACAGACTTCCTTTTCTTTGCTCCACAGAGGTGAGCCACAAAAGCCTACCTCTCTTCTGGTACCCAAAGCCCCTGGTACCTCAGCCCTACATTGTCTCAGGCAGGAGGCAGTATATACCTAGGATGCCATCCTAGAAAACATGCTGTAGTATCAGTCTGAGGCAATGTTAAGAAGAGAAGAGGGAGAGAAGGTCAACTCAGAAGATGTTTATGGACAGGATCACGTATGATGAAAGGTTGAGAGAGCTGGGTCTGGTTAGCCTGGAGAAGAGAAGACTGACAGGGGATCTTATGAATGCTTATAAATATCTGAAGGGTGGATGTCTAGAGGAAGGGGCCAGACTCTTCTCAGTGGTGCCCAGTGACAGGACAAGGGGCAATGGGCACTAACTGGAACACAGGAAGTTCCAACTGAACATGACAAAAAACTTCTTTACTCTGAGGGTGACACAGCACTGGAACAGGCTGCCCAGAGAAGCTGTGGAGTCTCCTTTTCTGGAGATATTCAAAACCCACCTGGATGCAACCCTGTGCAACCTGCTCTAGGTGATCCTGCTCTAGCAAGGGGCTTGGACTAGACGATCTCCAGAAGTCCCTTCCAACCTCTACTGCTCTGAATCTGTGAATCATCCAGAGTCCTTAACAGGTCTGACAACAGTTCTTGATGAAGAGGCTTCAGATTGCAGAGCAAGGGAGCACGATGCTCCCTTGAGTGCTTTTGAGTGGCAGCTAGTAGCCAGGCAGATGTAGGAGGAACCAATGGAAGAAGGAAAAGAGGACAAGACAGATCTGGGGACTTCCATCTCCACCAACACTTGCTGTGCAACCCCAGACACTCTCTAGACATCAAGTAGTCTTGGGAAGGTATTAGTAGTAGGCTCTGCATAACCTGGTGACTGTTGGGCCTTTCCTCTCCTCCTCACATCTGTGGTCAAAACAGTGCAAGTGGCAAATGAAAACAGTTACAGCACAAAAAGTCCCAAGAAAGTCTTTGTACATGTTACTTCCCCATTCAGCAATTGGTAGAGTGGACCACTGCGGAGCTCACAGACCAGAAAGCAAAGATTAGTTTTCATCTGAAGAGCCTCAGACAACAGATATTGGGGATGTTAGATCTAGGGGATCAGCCCAACTCTAGCCTAAAGTTCAAACCGGTATCTTCTACGGTTCTGTGAAAAGGACTTGCGTATTTTTTTATACACATAAAAATTTGCATCAGGTAAGTACCTGGGACCATTGCAATTTATTCTAAATGAAAGAGTCTGGCCATTATTTTTTTTCCTAGCTGCTCAATTAAAAATGGTTACAGGTTAGAAAAGGCAAGTGCAAATTCATCTGTATATTAAATTGGATGAGAAGTATTCTTATGTACTAGCTCTTTCCAGAAAAAGATGGGCTTGATAACAGTATGTTTTAGTTGGGCAAATACTTTGCACTCCAGTTCCTGTGTAATATATCAAACGTAATTTAAATTCTATGTTGAGTGTTTAAACACATCATCTTATAGAGGTGCTAAACCAACAATCTTTATTTTTCATTGTGATACAAAATCCATATAAATTGTTAGAGTCAGATTAATTTTAGCTCAACTGTCCTTGATCAGGACTTCTTGCAACATGATCAATAAATAAAGTAGTTCCTTTTCTTGTTGGGAGATACTCAATTACCATAAATCTCCTGCTCACCAGTTTGGCTGGTATGTGTCTCTAGGACATAAGAGCATCAACTTTGTACCAGTCAGATTTAGTTTCTCAAGTGAAGAAGTGATTCAGCAAGAATAAACTTGGAGATACTCTGCAGGTTGGACCAGGAATTATGTGACTAATAGAAATATATTTATGTATCTATGTGGGTTTTTTTGAAAAATATCTTTCTGGATTTTTTGGACTATTACAAACAGTACATATAACTAATTAAAAAAACATCACATGCTGTCACATAATAACTGGTTTTGTTACCAAACACTTCTCTTTTCCTTTCACACTGATAGTATGTTCCTTTTACCAATTTACTTGTTAGCCATCCTTTGATCTCTAGGCTACAGCTTTTTATGTTACAAGCGAAAAAAATGTTGTTTACTTCCCGCATGACCAAAATACACAAATTGAGGTTTTCATGCATCATAGTTAGCCCCATTTCAACGTAAGAACTTATAGTTCATCCTGCTCATTAAAAATCATGCCATATTTGTTTCTTCAGACCAAAATTCAGACTTTGCTGGGAAGTCAAGACATTAAAAGTAAAGATTTTTTTCTATTTTCTAAAGAAAGTAAGAGCTGATTTGGTACTTTTTAAATTTTGTATTTTATTTTTTCTTAAACAGCTGCCTTTCTCATGATCTGGACTGCACTCCAGACAGATCTTCCTGTTTTAATTTCAAACCTTGATTTCAATTTGCTACTTTGTATTGTCTAGTCAGAAACAAGATGCCTGAGATGGCAATTGAATAATGGTACACAGAAATCAATTAGGTCATTATGGTCCCTTTTGTTTCTTAGATGTCTGTTCATTTTTTTTCCGTAGAAATATGATAAATATTACGAGCCATTCTAACTTATTCCTTTTTTCTTGCCATTTATTTCCTGATTCTTCCTATTTGAGTTTATCATTACCTCCTTGATCTTTCAAGAACATGTATACAAAAGTATAAAAGAAAGACTTGTGAATTTTGAGGAAATACCCTTGGAATTACAATATATGGATATATTCATCCCTGGTGACAGTCTACTAATGCATACTGAGTTTTGTCATGAGCAAACTTATCCAATTCTTGAGGGAACAGATTGAAAGAAGAAAAATATTTTAGGCCCAGGAGAAATGTCTCCTATTTAGTCTTTTCATACAATCTGGAATAGGATAAGATTACTAATCTATGAGGGACTGAAAATGTACAGGAGATTGAAAAGCATTATCTTGTAAAATTCTTCTTTCACTAAGACAGCCATGTATTTTCCTTCTGTGGCAACCAACCTTGCAGAAAAAGAGCCTCTCAAACACTTTGAAAATAGAACTAACAAGAAAAAAAACAACCCAACATGTAAATTTACAGTGCTAAAATTCATGATGAAAATACATCTGTAGCAATAAAGAAGGCATCACAAGCTTTTCCAGATTTTCATATTCTGTGACCTTGCTTAATCTCACAAAGCACTGTGCAGCAGCATGGAAAATCACCTGTAATTTCTCTAACAATATGATGTGCACTTCATGGAATAGACAGTTGTTGACCTATTGTAGTAATTGTTTGGTTTCCAATCACACAGCTTGAAAAACATCAAGTCCTTGTGAGAGAGTAGGTAAATTTTATCAGCCAAATGCACCCCTTATGTTACTTCACTATAGTCAAGCTATTCTAACAGAATTACATCAGAGATTAATTTTGTCCAATGTATTATTTATCCAGTGTATTGTTTAGCAAAAGAAAATCAAAATATCAATTAGCTGTTTTGAAGAGAAACAACAAAGAATATAGCATTGCCAGCCAGTGAAGAGGAGAGTAAACAAGATGGAGCCACACTCTTAGTGGTGCCCAGTGGGAAGACAATATGCAATGAGCACAAGTTAAAAAATAAGAAATTCTATCTGAACTCAAACCACTTTCTTACTGTGAGGGTGGTCAAACACTGGAACAGACTTCCCAGAGAAGTTGTGGAGTCTCCATCACTGGAGATATTCAAAACCTGACTAGACAATGTCCAGAGCAATCTACTGTAGTTGATTCTGCTTTGAGCAGGGGTTGGAGGGAGGTATACTAGACGATCTGCAGAGGTTCCTTCCAACCTCAATTATTGTATGATTCTATGATTTACTTTTTCTCAATTACTTGTTTATATTCATAACGAAGTCATTCCACTTCATGAATATCCTTCAGCTGCTTCTCTCATCTACACCATGCTTAAAAGTTCTAGTCCCTGGCTTTAAGAAACATCTCTCTTCATTACATCAGCTTTCCTTATGACTCTTCGCTGCTGCTCACCCTTCTCTTCATCAACTCACCATAATATTACATCTCCATTCTCGTATCTTCTCCCTACATTCTGATAACTACATTCCAGCTCCAGAGAACGTCTTGGGTCTTTAATATATGTCTGATTTTTATGAAATTATTGGGAAAAATACTTGGGAACAAAGTTTTTATCTGCATTTCTCTCCCTGCTATTATAGCCTTATCTGCCACCCTTGCTCACAAAGAGTAACAGCTTCTTTCACAAATAATCCCACAAAACCAGAGTAGGTATCCTTCAGCAGCAGAGCACTGCACAACAATAAGTTATAATACCCAGAAGGCATCAAAGTTTTCTATTTTTATTTTTTTTTAAAAAATATTAATTTATTTTCAAAAGTAGAAATAGTCAACAAAGTAGTTTGATCACTTTATATCATCAATGACAAGATGCAGCAATAAATACGTAGAACTTTGGCTATATTGCCTCTTTTTGTTTAGCCATTCTAGTGTGCTTTCAAGCAGTCATGTAGTTCTTGTTTTTTCAGTAAAGAGCAACAAAACCACACTTGTTATTACCAGTGGACTGTTAAATCATTTCTCATTCTGACTACTAATCACACAACTACTATGAAGAGTTTTTCTGACATTTCCAAGATGTAGATTCAGCCTACAACCTTCAGAGACATTCTCATCCCACTTTAAATCCTGTTGAAACTTCTTTTGTGTTTTTGCAGCACCCTCTTCTCTCATCACCCTTCACAGTAAGTATATTTTCTTACTATGGGAGCAGTAAAAATTACTACTTACAGAGTGAAGAACTCTTAAGCATGATTGGGCTAATAGACTTGGTGAGCATTTGGTGCAATAAAAAACATTATTAACAAGGAACGAAGGAAAAAAAAAAAACAACACCCCAAAACCTGAAAATAAAATATTTAGGGGACCCTTTCTTATTTTGCAATTAAGTAATGTGTGGAAAGGAAGTTTTTGCCTGTCATATCAGAGCATTCCTTTTCAGCAGGTAATTATGAAAGTGGGAAACCCAAAGGGGACAGAAAATCACTACATGATCAAAGGTGAAAATATTGCAGTTACTCAGGTGATTTCTGGACATTCGTCTAACATACAGAAATAACAAGGTACTAGTGCTTGCTATGTAGATGATCAAAGGGCAAATTTTGCTGCTAATATCACGACAAACAAATTTGAAATATAAAGTAATCTGCTAGGTTTTAAATATTTCTTTGCCTTAACTAAATAAACTGTGATTCCTTGGTGAAAAGCAGAATCAGTGATAAATTCTTCCAGCAACTGTTGTATTAGTTACACTTAGAATGAGGAGCAATGACTTACTAGTGAGAAAGAGAATGTGATTTTTATGAAAAAGAACACACCTATTTATGTACTCTACATAGCCAGATTAAAGAAGTCTTGCACTGTACCTTTGGATTTGCAAGTCATATATACTATATATAGGTCTCATCTTTAGCCAAAAATGGATCTATGAAATATGAATATTAGTAAGATTATTTAATAAATGTCTTAAGTTTAGTCACACAACCAGATTGTCCCAAATGTTGCAGGATCCAAACTATTTCAATGAATAGTAAATTTTCTTGATTTATTTTTCAGGAGGAATAACTGTAAATCATGATGTGCTGGCAAATACATCTTCCTAACAAGCCACTGGCATAATAAGACTGTGATTCTGTCATAATGACTCACTCCACAATTATTTTGGGTTGGATTAAGTTCCTTTTCTCATACTAAATAACATCTTATTAATTTCAATAGGGTAAAATATTCCCCTGAATGGGGCTACTTTTCAGTAACATAGAACTCAATGTGACTAACATGGAAGAATCTGTTCCTAAATAATTATCACAGAGGGGGCTGTTGATTGCATGATGTTGAGATATGAAGGCATGTAACTAGGCATATTGTACCTCATACTCATATAAGTCTAAAGATAATGGCAGTTAAATTACATGATCAAAAAATTTCTCCTCTTCTTATTTGAAAATCAGGCCAAGAAATGTTGTAAAGTTAATAAGCTGTCATGCTCATTCTTCTTCTATGCCATATGAAGGAAGCTCAAAGGAAAATTTCCTTGAAAGAAGAAATGCAATTAAACAGGACAGAAAAATAAAAGCAAAAAAACTTCATCAGAAAAGTGTTGAAGCATCCGTTTCTTCTGTTTAAATATTCACGTTTCCGTGCCAGAGATTAACATCCAGATCATACTCTTAAAAAAAAAGAATGGAGAAAAAACAGCAGCTTTCTTGTCCTTTTCTGCTTGAACTGCAGTATTCAGTAGAGTGAATGAATGATTTAAAAAGAAGTTCTCAAGTAAACACAATAAGCTTTGATTCGTACCTTCTGGAATATCACTGAAGTCAATTAACTCAACTGAGGGTTTGGCTTTTACCTGTAATGTATAAAAAATATGAGATTCAAGTGATTATATCATGAAAGAAGGGTATCTACTCAGAATAAAGCTGGTTAAAATGAAGGATTGCTTTTTCACAAAACATTTATGTTGGTTCAGAATTTGTTTTCAATCCAAATTGAACTTTTTTTTCCTCCAAAAAAAGTTTTCCATTGAACTATAAATTCTGAAAACAGGCTTTTTAAGAAACAAATGGACTGACTGTGGCTGCCTTCCTTTCGGTTCTCGTGTTTGATCAGTCCATATCTCCTCAGATGGTGATGAAATCAGAAGACGGTATGGTCTTTAAAGTAGAAAGGGTCAAGATGCTAGGAATAGCTATCCTTGGCCACCATCATATAGTACTAAATATTAATTTTAGCAAGAAATAAAAAATTTTCAATCTTAATTGAATTTCACATCAAATTCTACTACTGTTGATAGTAGCATCACTCAGTTTTGGCAGGTCAGCAACCCACCATTACACTAAAGCTTCTGCGGAAATTTGCGATACCCCTAGTTAGGACCTGTGTTAAAGGAACATAAGAACACATTGGGTTACATCTGTAACAGTGACAGAGCAAGTTTCTTTGTGGGACTGAGAGGAGGCAAAATACCTCACGATAGAGTGGAGAAATGCTAATGCTGAAGCTCTGAGACATCTCTGAGAACCGCTGTAGTACCATCAATCTCCCAGCAATAATGGACTGGACGCATCAGCTGGAGCTTGTAGGTCTATCAGTCCTCTGCTGACACACATATGGATGTTAAGGATGCAAAAACCTGTCATTCTACCTCCACAGTATGACTGGAGCAATATGGATTTATACCAGTTGACAGTCTGACCTAGCAGCTGAACCCTCTGTGAAATGGGTGGAAGAAACTTCAGCCATGGAAACTCCTATGCTGAGACAGTCTCAACATCCTCTTCGTGCGCTGCACCTCCACGTGTGCAACCCGGCAGCTACAGCTGTGCTAAGAGGCTCCCTGGACCTGTTTCTGGTAAGAAACAAACTGGAACTTCCACTGTGGACCCAGAGGAGATTCTGTCAAGTCAAATATTTACCCTTTGACCTTTTGCATCGAAGAGGGTAATTAAAAAACAACAGCAACAAAAACCTGAGTGCATATGTCCCTACAGTAGCTTCAATATATTACTTCATTAGAAATGTAGAAAATTACCCAGGAAATCCAGTGTCAACTGGCACCACTATTATTAAGAAAAAAAATCCCAATGGCCGCAAAGAGCCTTCTTTATTAACAATACTTTCTATAACAAAAAGAATTTCCTTCAAGTGGAGTGTTGTTAGTAATGACACAGGACATATATTTTGATTCAGTTATTGAATCCCTTGCTCTTCTGATTTATTAATAGGGGACTTCCCCAGGTTGGTTGGGCTTATTGCAATCCAGTTTAATTCTTCTTCATTTTTCATTATTAGGTTCCTATACACTTTAAGCCACTACTTTTTTCTGCTTTCTGAACTCCAGGCAACTTAGCCCAAAGATATAGCACAGGAAGAGACTGCAGATAAGGAAAATAAAAAGCTGCGAAATTCTAAATATGCTTTAACTGGACAGTGGGCGGGGGAAGCTTAAAAGACATTTTGATTCAAATATTCCCAAATCCTTCCCTAGGGACAGTGATACTCTTTTTATTCTGCAATTTATATACGTACTCTCCCACACGTTTCTTTTAGTCAAAGCTTTCAGGCTAAGCGGATGACAGGTGGCAGTCCTGGTGTGAGAGGACTACATGCTGTGGACATTAATGAGTTTCCTTCAGGCCCAAATGGAAGTTTTATAACCTTAGGTTGACTTACTCTCCTCTTCAGTTAAACAAAAATATTTCAGCTCATACAAACAGCTCAGCAAGATACAGAAACAGCAAGAGTCAAATGAGTGGAGGGATTTAGAGCTTTTCCAAGGTTTTCTTCCAGTTCAATCATTTTCAGTCACTCATTAGGCAATGCAGTAAATCTCTTACTCTCTCTTTTGGACTCCAATATGCATTACCCAAAAACAAGGGAGAAAGGAAGACTGGGATTGTAAAGTATATTCCAAACTTTATTTATACTTCTGTGATGGACTTCAGTGAAATATAACAAAACAGCAATTCCAGCTATAGCTAACAAGTTGCAAATGCTGCCCTAAAAGACTCAGTGTAATGCTACACATGTGGAATAGATCATTTTGATGTTTGCAGTGCCTTATAGGCTCTAAATATTTTATGCCTTCCCCATTTGTTAGTGTTTCCAGTCTAACAGGGAAAGAAATCAGAATACAGCAAGTTGACTAACGCAGCAGATCGTGAGGGCAGAAACACTCTTAGCAAACAGCAAGTTTTTGTTGTGGATTAAATGAACAGAGCTTTGGACTTCTTTCATTCAGCTGGGCTTTTGGGAAGCTTCAAACCCATGAATTCAAACCTTAGGTGGCAGAAAAGAAACATGATTTTTGCTCCTGACAATCTTCTTTATACTGTGCCCAAGAAAGGAAAAAAAAGCAAGCGTGTATAATAAAGCACTTGGCTCTAAATGACCTGCAATAAGTACTGGATATATATTCTCTCTCATGGTGCTAATAATTCACATTTATGGATGACCTCTAGTCTCACAGTGACCATGATAAAGATTATGATGTAGAAATCTAGACATAAAAAGGGCTGGACAAACAGAATATGTATCAGAGAGGTAGCACTGTGACACTCAAAGAGTCTTAGCTTACTGCAGGACATCAGAAAGCAACAAAGTCTCTACATCTATCCACTTGCTTATCTTCCTGTTTTAAGTATCTCATGCTGGTTTTTAGCATCAGGATAAAAAAGATCCCCAGGAGTCTTTAGGTGATAGCAACTACAGCAACTGGGACTGGAATTTAAAGGAAGGACTTTGAGGTGAAAGATCCTCTTTTTCATTACCAACCACATGAGTCATAACTCATTTATCCTGCCCTTGGAATAAGCCACATTTCAAAAAGTGTGCCTTGACATCTCTTCTCTTTTTCTTCAGTTATGACAAATGGAAAAATTTGTATTTCTATTCTGACTGACAGCTTATACAAATTATTCCTTTAAGTCTCTGTAGTTTTACATTCAATATTTTAAATTCCTTAAATTGCATATAGTTGTATTGAATTCCATTAGGATTCCTGAGTCTGTCAGAATAATGATATATTTGAGTTTTTGAAATTCATACGTACTTCATTTCATTTACAATGGTTATATTAAAAAGTGTATTTTCTTATCCTCTTAAACCAGGTGCAGAACAAATTCTAATCATTATCTCATGAGATAATGAAAAAATATTATTTTTCTATCAATATTTGAAGCTAGTCTTTCAGAGAGGGCTGCAACGTATGTGCTTTAAAAAAAAGCGCACCCATCCAAAGGTCTTCCACTAACCTCCCTAGTTCTCATTACATACCCAGGATTCCCTCAACTTTATAAATATAGATGCCATTCAGGCGGTCCCTTCAATAAAGCCATAGGAGAGACTCCCTACTGCCCACAGAAATAAGAAAAATGTGACCCTATGGCTCTAAAAGATAGGACTACAGAAAGAGAAGGAATCAAAATTATACAGTAATGTTTGACAGTCTGAGTATCAATAGTAGAATATTGTTTTACTCTTGTTCCCAATCATAAATAGAGCTAGTTATACTAGCAAATGATGAAACAGGCCATTCAGCTAATTTCCAGCCATTGCCTGGTGGTTTTGCAGTAAATACTTACTAGGTCATTTAAAACTTTCAGGTTCATACACTGCAATCAGTCTGAGTGCTGAACTTTCATGCATTGAGTGTCAGAATGTTCCAGATGCTTTTAGTCAGGAGCTGGAAACCCTATTTCCTAATCGTATCAACAGATGTTCGGCATACACGCCACGAACAGCATTTACGCAGGCTTTGAGAGAAAGGGCTTTTCATAATAGGCATAATATATGGACATAATATATAGACATAATAGGGACCAGGAGTAGATTAGAAATTAAAACTGTTATAAATCTGAATCCTTATCAGCATGGAATGGAATATCTGAATTATGCATAATGTGGGGAAGAAGAAAACACAGTAGTGCATATGCACACACTAAATTACAGGATGAATATCAGAGCCCATCATATTTCACCCTCTACCTCCCCTTCACTAATAAACCCTGCCAATGAAATATGCCTCAACATGATTTTCTCCTGCTGTCAGTTCCTCTTGTTCATTGTACCTTACACACCATCCTGATTTACCGGTCTTTTCATACTCCATCTCTCCTGAAGAGTAATTTTTCCATGATGCCCTGAAGAAGCAAATAGCACATATTAAATTCCGAGACAAATCCTGCCTCAGTCTTTGCAGTATATCCTGCCTCTCTGTGTCTTCATTTAGATTTTGAATAGCTCAGGTTAAGGATTTCATTTGTCTGCTTGTACAGAGTAAATACATACAGTGACATTTAAGAAAGATTCAAGCACCGTGATAATTAGCTCCTTAAGTTAGCATCCAGAGGCTATTGCTGAGGTCACAGTATATTGCACGATATACATAAGCTCGTACAGAAAATTCACATATAAACTCATTAGAAGACAAGGCCAGTCTCAAAGCGTTTACAGAGTAAAAAGCAAAGGCAGGTGCTCGGCTGCACAGAGCCGAAACTGAGTCTGCGCTGCAGCAAAGTAGGCACAGGGCACCTTGGGCGCAGCCAGCCAGGGCAGGCAGAAGGCCTGGAGGTAACCTTCTTCTCCTCAGCTTTTGGCCAGACGCTTGCAAAAATCATTCTCATGAAGGTGAAGGGAAAAAGGTGGGAGAGACCGGGGCCAGGGGGAGGGAGTACCTCTTGCTATAGGAGACCTGGAAGTCCAAGGGGACAGAAACATGAAATTCATCGTTTTCCCTTCTACCTTCCACACCCACTCAACATACCGAATGGATTGTAAAGTCAGAAAAAGTATTTTCCACAGTTTAAGTAGCTGTTATGCTGTGTCTGTGCATCTCCTCATTACTCCCATGATTACCCTTTCTGCTACGTGTCACCTGCAGGCAGAATATGCCCAGGTCCAGTCACTCCCTGCACAGCACGGTCTCTAGCACCAATGGCCTGGTTCATGCTTATCCATTTATGCCCAAATCTTTACAATGTTAAAATAAATCTGGTTTGATTTGGAGCACATACATTGTGCCTTGAAAAAATGCAGAAATGATATTTTTTGATCATATGGATAAGTGATTGGGCATTATTCCAACTGTCTCCTACTTAAAAGAGATTTTTGTGTATAAGAAATTTCTTTTTTACTCTGGCTTTTTGCCTGTCCTCAAGGATTTTGTCATTATTGATTAAATGCAAAATTAGATCATAACCTGACTAAATAAAATTTCCTTCCATATGACAGTTCTTTGGTCTCTGTTTCCCGTGAGACTCTATTACTCATTATGCAAATTATATTAAAAATTTAATTTTCCTTTTCATGTAAAAAGAAGAATCAAGATATCAGACTGCATCCAATTTACATCTATCATTCATAATGATAGAACAAAAATAAACCTGTCTTCACATAACAAATGAGCATTGCTTCACAGATTTGATTATAAACACAATATCATCTCTTGCATAAAAAACTCTAAAACACACTCTCCTATTTCTTTAAGTTCTTCTCTAAGTCTACTTGTCACTATTTGGAAATTCCTGCTATGTAAAGGGAAGTTGTACATTGTTGTCAAGAAGAACCTTGTCCCAGAATAGTACAGGGTTAGACATCTTGACTGAACTGTCACCACAGTATCTGAATTTGCACATGGCTAGTAAAATAAAGTACCAAATCCCCGCAGAAATAGATTTTCATTTGATACAGCTCTGTACTATATCACTTTTTATCCTCATCTATAGTGCTGATTGAATACTGAAAAACCCTCCTATGATACAAACATTGCAAGCAATGCATGGCAAAGACTGACAACATAGAAGATTTTGGGTCAATTATTCAATAATCTATTTGACTCATCATAACAATTTGCTATGAACAAAGCATCTTGAAGCCAGCTGTTAGCAGGACAGCAAAGTCATGGTTAGCTAGTCTGGAAAAGAAGGAACAAACTAAGAGAACTTAAAAATGTTTTTAATTAAAATTCTGAAGTTAAAATCTAGATGAAATTTCCCACATGTTACTGTTGCACACAGCCTTACAAGCTCTGCCTCTTAGCATCTGAGCAGTGTGAAATCCTGTGAAATCCTGTAGAGTGGAACAACTACAGACTGTGTTGATTTCTTCACCAAACCCACCTGAAAGCCCCAACAGCAACTAAGGTAGAGAGGGATGAATATTCTTATCATTTTTATGTAACAGTGAAACCTGGAGAAACAACAAAATAAAGTCAGGGCTTTAAGAAAATTCTAAAGCAAAACATGAAGAAGGAAGCAGAGAAATAATAAAATTGTAAACAGAGAATCAGAAACCACTCCAAATAGTAAGCCATCCTGACTCTACAACTGGAGTCATACTTGAAAGTAGGAAATTACTATACCTTTTGTATGGAAAAAGAACAGTCTATTCACTTCCGAAAATCCCATGACCAGAAACATGATGTCAAAACAGGAGTTCAGATATTTCTGTGCCTCCTTTTCAGTTTTAATAGATGCCACATCCCCAGGAAACAGGAGAGAAAAAAGGTCAGCTGAGCTAAGCCACATGAGGGAAAGAGTACCTAATGGAGGAAAAAGGTGAGAAGTGATGAGGGGAGCTATATATTGTAAAGGCAATGCCTTAGGAATAGAGAAACCTACTTTTTACTTGTCCTGTTTTCTCGCTGGCCTATTGTACAAGTATCAGCAAGTCACTGAGTCACTCTACACATCTGAGACAAGAGCCGTGCTCCTAACGAACCGGGCACAGGAAAGATGCACAGACAGAGGCAAAACAGAACAGCTCCCATGGCATTTCTGTAACGAGGTTTCCCGTATCACCAGCAAATAGTCCCAGCAGAAAATACTTTCTACTGTTGGGGCTGAATTATTTGTTTTGCAGATGCATGTAAAAGCCACCATCAGGGCTTGCTTAGTCCTTCAGTATAAAACAAAACATACGTATCGTGAAAAGGTAACCACTGCCCCAAGGAGATGACAATCCACCTGCAATGTGGGGAGTAACAGACAGAGGCCCCCAAAAACCTGTGGGGCAGCACAAGGTGAACGTGAAGCAATTACAGTTAGTGTCACTGGTTGGGGTGACATCTCACCACCCGCTAAACCTTTGCAGAGTGCTCCTCAGTCAAAAACCCATCTATTATTGCTAAGTTATCTACAAATACCACAGGAGTTGTAACTCTCTTGCCTTTGCCTGGGGAGACTGGTATAAAACCCAGCCAGCTTTGCAGGTCCATTTCAGTTCCTGCAGGATTGGTGCCAATAAGTATCCAGTGCTTGCTTTCAGAAAGATTTTCAGGGAGATGTTTTTCCAGAAAGAAGCCAATCTGAGGAAAATAAAACTCTCTGCAAAAACATGAATTCAATTTTGCTAAGAGTTTTTTCCCTGTCGTGTCCACAGCAGGCTTGGGGACAAAAATTTACCCATACAGCCATTATGACCAATATTAAAATTACTCCTCCTGAACATGAAAATTTGCCTAATACAGGCTACAAACTGTACAACTAGCTATCAAGGCTCACGTACATGCGCTCACGATCAGGTTACTGGTCATTGTGGGTGCGATGACCTTTTCCACCTTATATAACTATTGAATTATTCACTGGGGTCAGAATGTGATGTACGCACATGCCTGTGAAGTGTGATACCCCCTGGACCATGGTGCCAATCTCACTTGCTTTAAGAATAAAATGAAAATATCCCAGCTAAAGACAGTGAGGTCCTACTGTCTGTGGGATGTTGGAGATCCCTGTCCTGCTTTTTTACTTTAGTCAATCTGTAATTATTGATACAAAAATAGAGAACTCCGTGTGGAAGAAACTGAAGAGGATGCTTCAAACTTGCTCCTAGTTCAATGGGTAGATATTATTTAAGTCCTGTGTCTCTACTACGTCCTTTTGGAGCTACACTGCTAGTTGGAAAGGGATTGAAAATTTCTTAGAGAATACTTAACACATTAAAAGTGTCTCTTCAACCAACTCCAATTTTGGTACTGACACATGCTCTAATTTTCAGAAGCATTCAGCAGTGTCATCTCCCATTCATATTAGTAAGAAGTGAACTTGAAATGAAGATGAGGTCACTAGCCTTTAGGTTTTCTTCCAAACACACACAAGTATAACACTGAGCTCTGCTTTCCCTGGCTGCTTGGTTTAGGGCAAAGGCAAGAGGTTGTGTTTGGTTTTGCTGGGTTTTTACTAATGACCTAAAGAACATTAAATACTTTTAATCAGCTAAAAAAAAGTCATAGAAATGTAAAATTTTAATTTTTTAATCTTCTGAGCCCTGTTGGTGACCAGCAAAGGAGGTACACAAAAATGCTCCAGTGAATAAATAAAAGGATGATTAAGGTTTCCCAAATGAAGAAAAGCTCAGTCTTGTAAATGCTTAAGATCTTACACACCTTTCAGAAGAAGAGTTTCCCACTTTGCCACTCTGCTCCCTGTTTTTCTACACTCTAGATATCTAACCCAACATTCAATCAGGGAGGTACAACATGGGCAAGGAAAAAAAAAAAAAAAAAAAAATCCACTAAAGAACATATAAATTTGGCAAAAGGTCTTTGAGTTTATATGAACAGAGGAACACAATTGTCCTTGAAAAGGAAAATTTTTGTTTACAGTATTCATAAGCAAGTATAAAATCTGGAGGCAACAATATCATTTGAATCTTTCACTGCAACAGGAAAAGAACAATTGGAGATTCAGAACTACTGTAAATGTGTCCGATGGTATTGAGCAACACTTCCTCTGTGTAGCAGTTTGTTACTACTCCAAATTTTTTGTATGAAGACACTAAATTCTAAAAGCCTGGGGTTTTTTAACAATAATATCTCCTTAAACTCTTCCCTCATTTGATCCATTTAACCCCATAGTCCTAGTAATGCTCCATTTTTTTTTTTTTAAACCTTTTTCAAATTTGGGAATAGTAAAGAAAGTTATTAAAAAATAAAATGTATTCACTAAATTAAGCTGTTTTCCCTGTTTCTAAAGGATATACATAATTTTACAAATTCTTTCCTAAAACAAAATAGTTCAGTGTACCCTTTATGCGAAAATATTACAGATGCTTATATTGTATTATTACGTTTACATCTTACTCCTCACAATGTTCTTCACATTTCCTATTTGTGCTTTTGTATTACTCATTAAATAATAGTATTGTGTCTCCTGACATGATGACTAATTGTACTTCTTACATGTTCCAGCAGGGACATATTACTAGACAGGAAAATTAGTATTCACATAGGAATGAGTGCCTCTTCATTTATGGAAGGTTCCCCATACTTTCATGTTAACTTAGTCAATGCTCATAAATATTTGAATAAATTCAAATGATTCTTCATCCATTCAAAAATTTATGAACATTGACCGAGTGCGGGATTTGGAAACATCAAATGGATTTTGCTGTTTCTATTTATAAAAATATTCATGGATAATGCCCTGGATATAGTTACCATCTTCAGCTCTCACTGGGTAAAGGTAGGATTTGAAAAGGCATGCTCTTATTGCAACACTTGCAGGCGCAGATGTAAGTCAGGCTCCATTTCAGTCTGCTGGAATGGTAGCACTTACAGGCATAACGCAAAAGTGGATCTCAGGACCAAAGGGTTTACAGCCCTGGGTGATAGCTACAGACAAAAGGAAGGGGAGACATAAAAACAGGAGAATCACGAGAATGATTCTGGGGAGTTAAATGTGCTTTTCTTGTAACTAATTATGTGCAGGCATACAATGAAGATTGTTGTTATCTTGTACAAAGATAGAAGATGAAGACAGAAGATGAAGTTATCTAACATCAGTCTGGGCATGTTTCAAAACTCAAGGAAGAAAACAATATTAGCAGTGGGATCAGTATCAGGAAACTTACTGATAAAAATGACAGGCCTGACTGAACTTGGCACAGAAGAACCATGTCTCACCCCTGCCATTTGTTTGCTCTTAGCACTCCCATCCTCTTGCCTCTCAAGAAGCCTGAGAAGCCTGCCAACTCTCCACTTTACCATCTTTTCATTCCAATAATCCCAGAAATAGTGTCATAAAATTCTAAATAAATTTAATCAAAACCAGTGGTAGCCTTTCCATTAATTTGAGTAAGAACTGGTCAGGCCTTTTGACTGGGAGATGCTTCAGGCAAGAACTTTGCATTTCTTCATGTCCTAATTGTATAATAATTAATGAAAGTAAATTAGATCAAATATAACTTAGAGAAAACCACTCTCCTGAATTATGATTGTTGAAACATAGCCAGAGGTGCACTTTCAGGAGCCTGCTCCACTGTTTAATGCTGATTTAATTATGATGTTTAGACACGGTCTACTACTGAGATAGATACCTGCTGTACCTTGCTAGCTACACTAGACCTCAGGTAGATGAGCTTACGTGTTAATAGTCAGAAAGACAAAAGTGCAATGTACCAATATGTGAATGAATATGGCTTATTTTGTAGAGGTTTGTGTAAACTGTTCCTTTAGTTTGGACCCAAGAAAATTCAAACCCGTGATTTGAGTCTGAAATCTAGATTTTAGAGAAATTTTGTGAAAACTCATCTTTATGCAGTTTTTCTGCATTAAAACGGGACTGTACATGATTCTGCAAATTCTCAATGATTTGCACATAAAACCCATCAGTCCATCTGCCTAACTCATCAAGTACCAGAGCCTTTCATCCCCAAAGTTTCTTCTGGCATACAACTCTGGAGATACAGCAAACAAACATAGAATCTACTGATCAAAGTTCAGTGTAACAATCCCATCGTTTTAACAAAAGTAAATAAAAACTGCGCACAGAAAAAATCCACTAACTTTAATATACATTAAATATTTTTCTGACCTCAGGAAATTTAATCTAAAAAGCAAAAGAAATTTTCTTTCCCATAACTGATAAGGTGTTGTGTTTTTTTTAACTCACTAATGAAAACAGGCAATCCTGGTTTTTGTTTCATACTGCTTCCCTAAGGGCAAAGGTAAACTTCACTCTTATCTGTTCTTCTGTTGTTCCTAGAATGATTGCTCTGTTCATTATATTGTTTGATGTTGCCATCTCAGCTTTCCAGTGCCTGATTTGTTCACTTAATTCTCTAAATTATTAGGCTCTCCATTCCAAAAATAAGCTGTTTTTTCTCATTTAAAAAATAATGTCATCTTTATGTATTACGGATTTACAGTTCACAATGTTAATGGATCATGGAAACAATGATATGAAAGGTTAAATTATGAAAATGTTTTTCACTTGCATAAAAAGGGAACAAGTGATAGTGCCATATAAGTGAATATGGATCATTACTGCACAAACATCATAATCGCAAGGCACCTATAAGGCACGTGAGCCACAACCCTCACAAATTCACAGAATGCTAAGAAACAAAATTTGAACGTGTAGATTATGAGATAGAGTGTGCTGGCCACACACCACTCTGCCGGTGTGCATCCATCCAGTTCACACTGAATTTACCTCCAAGGTGGGAGTGATGAAGACTCTACCTCACCCACCTCAGCTGCGCATATGGATCCTGGGCCATGGGCACAATAGGAGCTGCAAACACTCCACCTTTCACATCAGTGCCTCGGCTGGTACCCTCCTTGTGTCCAGCTGACACCACAGGTCAATGTAAAAAAAAAAGCGTCCACTGAAATTCCTTCTTTTTCTTCACGATAGTCTGGGATGGAGGAAAGCAACCCAAAATCTTTTCTTTTAACAAGCACCTGGCTCCAGACCATCCCTCTACCTTTATCCAGGACACACAATGAGAAAAGCTTCCAGTGCATTATGCGCTTTGAATACCTTCCTAGAGGTTGAGTCTATCGGGTCTCCATGAAACTGCAGCACTGTTATATGCCCCAGATGTTCTCTGATTTACATTTTTTTCCTATTACTAGATCATGTTGCCAGTTTGTACTTCACACTCTAGTTTCTCAGTACTAATCCATACTGTAACTTTGTTCACAATGTTATAATATAGTTTATGCTTCAAATCTGAAGACCTACGTAATCTAAATAATTAGAATGCTCTTTCTACCATTTTGAGTGACCAGTCCTTTCCATACACAAATAACACACAGTTTAAACACTCTTAGTTTTTTTTAAGTATTCTACATATCCCAAACCAGCATTTCTCAGGAGGACTTTATAGGTGACAACTGAGTAAAAATATGGTGACTCAGCTGTATTTTTACTTTAAATTTCAAAACTGGGGCCACTGTGAATTTTCATCATCAAACCACAGCTCCAGACATCCTCTGCAATGGTAAAAATAAACAAAAATCCTTAAATTCTTTCATAAAATCTTTTTTTTAAAGTAAAAAAGGGAATTGCTGATAAAATAAATAAAGCGAACACTCCCCAAATAAAATCTCTAATCTGCTGTTATCTGTTAACGTAATGGTTTTGTTAGGTGTCTTTTAATATTAAACAGCAGAAATAACAAGCAATGTTGGGATTGACTTTCACAATGCCCTTTTATGTAACAGCTAAACTCTAATTTCATATGGAATAACATACCACACAGTAGCCTGACGTTACACCACCTAACTTTGTCTTTTTATATGACCACGACAAATCCTACTAGATCACAAGTTCCCAAAACCTAAGGCATTAGTAAAGATCACAGACCAATATCCGTGTTGTCTTTACAAGGTAAAGGAGATTGACCACTGCGTGTGGGACTTGTGGCAACAACTAATGATCTTTGGTCTATGTGCACATAGCATGCCAGTCTATTGCTTGCCTATGCAGACAAAATCAATTCCAAATTAAGGCCAGCATGTAGTTTTACAACATTTTGAATCCCAAAGGGTCAGTATCAAGATGCTCTCCACTACCATTTCAATCTTCTGGTAAAGATACCACCATGAATGTTCCTGCCACTTGAATAACCAAGCCAATACTTACACAAGTGCTGAGAGCTACTGATTCACAACTAATGCCACAATCATCACAACTATGAATATTTGTTTGTCATGCAGGACTAGCTTTAGACTGTGGGTGTGCAGGTATCTAAGCCACACTAGGTCCTTTTCTTGTGTACTGGCTGATGCTGCTCTGGCATACTGTGAGCCCAACCAGTCCAGTGAGGTGGCATTAAATGAAGGTTTTATTCATTACGTGGAGTTAATTTTATGCCTTATCTGTGAGCTGACCTGATTTAATGCTGGATGAGAGAACTGCCAGCACAAGAAAAAAAAAAAAAAAAAAAAAAAAAAAGGAAGAAAAAAAAGGACTGACTCATACACACTAAGTTAGCACAGGCTGCCAAATGAGAAGTAAAATTCTGTGTTGTTCCTACTAGAAATGGGTAGATTCTGTTCACCTTTGTTTTCCTCATCCATCTTGGAAGTCTACAGCACATAAATGGAAAGACACCTATTCCTAAATGTGGATGTTGAGATGGGCAGGCGTAGGAAACTAAAGACAGCAACTGCAAATTGAGTTGGAGGCCAGTTTAAGTGAACAATACTTGAAAGTCTCACTTTGGAACAATGTGATAAATGCTTTTAAAAGGAAAACTTCAAGCAATCAGCATCCTGCTTATCTGTGTCTCATTAAACACTTTAAACTTCAGGGACAGGTCAATCATCTGGAGCTGATACTCATCTATCTTTAGAATTAGCCATTCTGTAATTCCAGCAACAGGAATTATGGACTTTTAGAGAAATAAAAGCAATTTTGTCTAGGTTTGCAACATGCATACTACACATTTGCATTTCCCTTAAGGGTGCTATTCCCAGCCATGAACTCTGCCCTCCAGAAAGGACCAGAGACAGCATGAAAAATATAAAGTCTAAAACCAGTATGACAAGGCATCAAGTATCATGTTAATATGCAGTGTCTGTCACAGATTAGTTTTAATGCACAAGCCCTTGGGTCACATCATCATCACAGAGTTTTCTGGGTCACCAAATTAAAAGGCATGGCATCATCTTCGTTTGACACAGAAGCAGTTCATTAAAAATATTTGTAAAGATGTAAGAAAGTAATGGTCAGATACATGCTTTGAAAATTCTTCTTCAAGTTCTGCTGACTTGAGTAGAGACTCATACAGAGACAAGGTCTTCTGGGAAGAAAAGTCAAACTTGAAAATTAAACTAGATGAAAGTTCTCAGCTGGACTTTGTTCTCAGAGAGGCGAAGTACACTCTTTGTGAATGCATAAGTTCCTGATGTATCATGTACAGACAATATATGCTCATTTTTCGATGGTTTTCTGAACCTAATGTACATATGATTTATCATGAGAACAATGTCTGTGGTCTTTCAAGAATGATTAAATTTTCCCTCCAAACAGCATTCTATTCCAAGTGTCAATTTTGATGAATAGTCTGTCAAGCCAAGATACAGTCCAAGAGTTGAAATAAATCTATCAGCACATGGTGTCTGTCATTAAGAAAACCATTTGTACTTTCTTGAGGACTGAACTCATCTGCTTCTATTTGTTACCACAGCTACACAAAAGTATTGGACTTTCCTGTATTATCCAAGTAAATTACTTGTCAGCTATAATTGGAAAGGTTATATTTTGCAGAAAAAGTTAATTCACTCTTTTTTATTAAAGTTGTTTTAAATATTGTTTTTAATCTCTAAAAACAAGATAATTAGAGTTCTAAGCCACTGTTACTGTCAGTCTTTACAGTAATCACCAACAACAGTTAGCAGAAAATAAATGAGATTCTGGTGTCAAGTTACCTGAATACATAAAATATTATGGCTGATAAAAAAATAGAGAAAAATCAATCAATATAACAAACACAATAATGATTTCAAATACAAGACTATGGAGAAGATAAACACAGACAGACATCAGATAGCTTCCAAAATCTTCAATATATCTGAAAGAAGAATGTGTACTTGTGCATTCAGATGTTGGATTCTTGCCCCTTACACAGTAGGAAATGCACACTCATGGACTCCAGTACAGTGTGCATGTCATGGTAAGAAATCTTGGGTTAATCAGAGTTTGTACAAAAATTTGTTCTGAATGTGCCTGACACCTCAAAACAAACAAAGTGATGAAGGAAAAAAAAAACAATGTTATTAAAATGTTTATTTAACTAATGATGCTGTTCCGAGAACATGAGTCAGTTTATACCAAAGTCATGGCGGTTTTGCCATTCTGTTTTACTTCTCTACATTCTTTACTTGTTCCTTTTATGTCAACGTCCTTAAAATGGAAAAACAACCCAATAAATATACTATGCATCCGTGGAATTTTAACTTTGGATATCTTTAAAATGTGAAAAAGACTGTAGGCACATTAGAAATTAGAATTGGATACTTAAAATAAGAAAATTAAATTGCCTTCATTATCCATTCTTTGAGAGAGAAGTTGACACTGCATCTCAAGGACACAGCTATTCCATAAAAAGGCATTAAGTTGATGTAAGTTGTGTTGCCAATACCTTCAAACTCAGAGACATGTGGCAGGAGAGACATTGTCCATTCTTCTTGCACTCCTTTCTGTTGCTGCTCTTTGACAACTCATTGTGGTTTTACCCCAGCCAGCAACTGAGCACCACGCAGCCGCTTGCTCACTCCCCCCCCAGTGGGATGGGGGGAGAGAATTGGAGTGAAAGTGAGAAAACTTGTGGGTTGAGATAAAGGCAGTTTAATAGGTAAAGCAGAAGCTGCGCACACAAGTAAAGCAAAAGAAAGAATTCATTCCCCACTTCCCATGGGCAGGCAGGTGTTCAGCCATCTCCAGGAAAGCAGGGCTCTGTCATGTGTAACGGTGACTTAGTAAGACAAATGCCATCACTTCAAACATTGCCCCCCCACCCCGCCCCACCCCACTGTCCTTCCTCTTCCCCAAGCCCCTTATAAGCTGAACATGATGCCATATGGTATGGAATATCCCTTTGGTCAGTTTGGGTCAGCTGTCCTGGCTGTGTCCCCTCCCAACTCCTTGTGCACCCCCAGCCATCCCACTAGTGAGGCAGTGTGAGAAGCAGAAAAGGCCTTGGCTCTGTGTAAGCACTGCTCAGCAATAAAAATACCACCTCTACATAACAAAAACATCCTATAGTATTAACGCTGTTTCCAACACAAATCCAAAACATAGCCCCATACCAGCTGCTATGAAGAAAATTAACTCTATCCATCCCAGCTGAAACCAGGACACAGCTCAGTTCCTAAGAATCCTGATACCATGAAAGTTTGCACATCCACTTCATTTTATGTGAGTACTCCAACTAAGTAATTCTCAAAGTCCTTGTTTGTCCTTTGACAAATATTACTTATATTATTCTTATGATTAAGCTGCAAACACTTGCAGTGCTTTTGTTCAACTTGTTTCCTTGATCTTCCCATAGCTGATGTCTATGCAGCTAAGAAGACATCATAGTCTAATGCTCCCTTAGACAGGACTCATGATTTTTGCTGATGGTAAACTGCAGGATATCCACAGCATATTTGTAACACATCACCTAAACAGTGATATGCAGGAGATCCCAAGGGCTCAGGCATTTTCCTACATTCTTCACAGCTCTTCTCTGGCTAATGCTTGTCCTTCTGTCTCCCAAACAAGAAATCTGTTTTACCAGATGCTGAAATAGACCACACACCTTCAGAGAGAACACTACTATTCTCAGCATTTCTGAGCTTCTACAACATGATGGGTTACTACAGAGTGGAATAGTCTCCATGCAATACTACTGCATAACATGCCACCTTAAATCACCTTTTCAAAACCATAAAAATGAAAAACAAAGAATAAAATTATCTTATAAATAATTTATTAACAAATTACTAGAGTCAGATCTGAAACAAATTTAAGAAGTTTTCTTTTTACGGATATGTAAAAAAGTACTGTTTAAAGCCGTCTATTTTTCAGTTTATCTCTCAGAGCTTTCCTTTCTGTTCCATTCAGTTAAAAAGCTGTTGGGATGCTTGGGCAGTTGATCCAATACTCAGCCATGATCTTTATCCCATGAACTACTTTGAGTGAGGACCATCTCCAAATGGATTTATAAGCATATATCCATTTTCCCCTAGGAATTTCTTTTTGTATTCACACTTTCCTGAAGACTACTCATGACTCATGAACATGATAATTGAACAATATCAAGTTTTCATACTCCTCTCCCAAGACTAGAAGTTGACCCCCTACCTCACCCTAGATATACAAATATCCCTTGGGCATGGCTAGGCAGAGCCATCTCCTGGCTAGATCTCAAACAGAACATGCTAGTGATCTCACCAGTGCTTAACCCAACTAATAAACAAACCATTTACTTGACTGACTGGCAGGGCAGTGTTCAGACCTCAGCACATAACTCTTACCTACTGCGAATGATCCCATACCAGCTTATGAGGGAGAAATATTCAAGTCGTTCATTACTAGCTGTGCAGAGACAATCTTAACTTTAATAATACCTAAAGTTTGAGGTAATAATGATCCTAGGGTAAGTGGTGCACTGATAAAAGACTTCTGTCACAATAGTGGATCTGAGGGAACAGAAATCTGTAGGGAAAACACAGGAAATTAATCAAGCTTCTGTAAAATAATGAAAATATGCAAGTATGAACATGTGTTAGAAATTGGTTGTGCTAGTTAGTTATGCCACAGTATGTCTCCACATCCATATTAATTCCTCCATTGATCATCTTTTATACCTAGGAGCAGGGATAGTAACTAAAGTTGTGAAAACTGCATTCATAATGATTTTTGCTTGAAGTATTTGAGGCCAGCATCTCTAAATCTGGTCTTCATAATCCAACTGATACTTCCAACAAGGTTAGAGCAATAAAGATAAAATTATTTTAAAGCTAGAATGATTTGTCTTTGCTATTAATATGACAAATAATGATATTGTCACAGACAGTAAGATTGAGATAGATACAAAAGAATGCTACCTTCTTTTTACCAAGATCCAGCTCAAGGCTTCTGAGATATATAACATGAGCTTTGCCACAAAAGAAGATGCCTCACAACCTGGGCAAGGACTAGGCCACTCTTTTTAGGAAGATGGTTGTAGGGAAAGGAGAAGAGGGAGAAGCAAAAGGCAGGCACAGGAATATAAAAGATAACTGAAGCAACCTGTGTGAGGATCTCTCTCCCTACTTCAGCAGAACATAACACCTCATTCATCCATTACTTGAAAGTAATGGTAGCACTAGTTGACAATCTGGCTTTTCAGGGATCCTGATTAAAGTGGTCTGTCTGCTTTTTTCCACCATAAGCACTGTGCCTAATTTGCCTCTATTTAGAGCCAGGTCTGTCCTTTATCATCTGATTTCCAGGATTGCATCGTTGTCATATGGCAGAGGCTATGAATCCACTAGCCAGAAAGGATGCTCTACTCAAATGTAATTTGTGCAAATATGTGGGAACAGGATGAAGCTTTGTCATTAAGCAGTCCTATCAGCACCACGTGGCACCATCCAGTCATGCACTTTGCAATGAAATAATAACCCCAGTATTACCTTGTGCATTGGAAATGCCAGATAAGTCGGGGACAGTTCACTACTGACAAGAGTCCAAAGTACTTCATACAGATTTAAATTTTCCATCAAAATGTATTTTATGTATCCAGGGACATGCAAAGCAAGGAAAGGTCAAAAGAAAAATAATAGAAAACCGCTGTCTCCACAGATGGAGACTCCACAACTTCTCTGCACAATCTCTGCCACCATTTGACCATCCTCATAATAAAAGAATTTTCTTGAGTTCAAATGGAATTTCCTATTTTTTAAAATGTGTCCATTATATATTGTCCTGTCAGTGGGCTTTACTGAGCAGAAAGTATGCTGTATTAAGTAAGTCATGATATAAATACTTTCAAATATTTAACATGCTTCAGGATGGATTTAAGTAGTTAGTTTTAGGTTCCCAAATTTGGGAAGTTAGTTCCCACGTTAGCTCTGGCTAAGATCTCTCACTTTTTTCCACAAACATATGATTACAGCCTAAATATTTTTTTCTAGAGAACTTCCTCTCTAAATTAGAAACCATTTCAAGTCTTTTAATTGGTGATCTGAAACCTAATAGTGAATTGTGCTTTACAAGTGCACCAAGCAGGCTGCCAGACAGGGTCTTAAGGAAAAATGTGGAGGAGGACGGGATGCAGGAAAGAAAAGAAAAAAAAGGAAGTAAGAATACTGCTTTCTCACGTGCTTAGTTCTCCAAAGGTGAATAAATAGAGATTCAAAACTGTTCAAACTGTCATAGAGATATCCCTTTTTTTTTAAATCAACAAAAAGCATTATTCTCCCTTTTAAATAGCTGGTCTGTTGTTAGCTCTTCTGTCACCATGGAGACTACCACTGCTGCTGATGATGATGATGATTTTCTCTATCTGGTCAGCACATGTTTGTACCATCACCTAATATCAACCTGAGTCACCAGTAGGGAAGTTTATGTTTATTCTGAATGAACGTCAGTCTAGTAAAAGAAATGCATTTGG
Source organism: Balearica regulorum gibbericeps (assembly GCF_011004875.1). Classification (NCBI taxonomy): domain Eukaryota; kingdom Metazoa; phylum Chordata; class Aves; order Gruiformes; family Gruidae; genus Balearica; species Balearica regulorum. The sequence goes on from NC_046185.1 coordinate 40,070,780, forward strand.
GTTTGTTTTGTTCTTTTTATATTGCTGCTTATTTTGTATCATATACAAATTTCAATGAATTTACTTTCCTTATTCTCACTCCAACACAAATTCCAGGGCTGATACAAGTTTAAGGGACTGCTGCTCTCACTGCAGGTGGTCCCACCTGCTTTTATTCTTATTTTCCACTTCTTAAATAGGATAGAAAAATTACAAAGACTTAGTGCAGTCAGCTGACAACTCTATGTCTGAATCCCTTCCCCAAAGTAATACTGACCAGACACTAAATCTCTTTGAACCTGCATTCAGTTTCTTCCTGATAAGAGTGGAGAATGATACTAAGTATAATATATGATGTTCTCGAACAAACATTGTCTAATGTATTTACAGATATATTTAAAAACCAGAAATTTCTATTTATTTTCAGGTATTCAATCATACATAAAAATTCAAGCATTATTTACCTAGTTATTTATAAATTACTAACATAATTTCAGAAGTAGGCTTCCAACACTAGTACCATGAGAGTTTCTGCTTTTCTTTTGTAACTGCCTTAATGTAGACAACAGTGGCTTTACTCAAATTCTGTGTAGTATTTTAGATACTACATTCAGAAACATAAAATAACTTGGGGAGTATTGCTTTTCATTTTAGTACTGGCTTCTTCACAAGAGGAATAAAAGTACAGAACTTCTCTGAAGTGATAATGAGAACATAAAGGATTTGAAAGCAGAGAAAATACAGTTCTAAAAGTTCCTTGCTCAGACTGCACCAAATGAGACTGCTATGGTCATGAGAAAGAGAAGATACAATACAGTCTCTTTTAGCCACCCTTTTGGATACCAGCCCTTCATTTTCTCACTCCTGGTTTCTTGCCTGAATCTAACTTCCCCTATAGTAGCAAATAATGTTTTTCATCTTTCCTAGAAACAGGATTTGCCACTGTAACATGGATTACTCTTGACTTGACTCATATTTCTCACACTTTCATCATATCTTGGCTGGGCCATGGTAATGGGATGCAGATGGACATGCAGACCTCAATGCTTAGGAATTGCCAGCTACAATACATCTCCTCTGCAGAATACGTTACTATGAGCTAATCAAGCCCTTTTCTTGTTGACTGTTACTGATTTTCATGAAATTTCAAACCAGGTACAAGACCTTGTCCCTTCAAGTTTCAGAACTTGTAAAACTGCAAGATGACAATTGTGTTTAATTACACCATTTGCTGTGGCACAACAGAAGGCTGAGAAGAAAAAATTCATCAAGACTGGGAATGCAACTGGAAATTTGGGCATGAGCTTTCTGAATAGTTATGAAAAGTCTCTTCCTAGAACAGAGGATGCTGCTTTGACATCACCTTGTCTGGCACATATACAATGTGTACCTTTTAAGGAACCTAATTAAAAATAAAAACTTTAGCAAGTTTCAGTCACCATGGACAGTGAAATGACTGGAAGATTCTGCTGATCCCTTGCTTCATTGCGTGAAGATAAAGAAACTGCTGAGGAAACATATGACAAACATTAGGCATGTTGGCTACTGAAGAGAGCTCAGGTGTTGGTGATGAGCAAAAGTTACACAGAGTGCTGACCTCTCAGCTGAACTCAAAGAAAAATGCTTAGTTTCCCCATTGAGAAAGCACAGAACAAAGCATTTTAACTAACACAGTGGAACGGTGGAAAGAAAGTATGTCATCGTTTAACCAGGACTTTGAATAAGGAACTGTCTTTTACTACCTCTAGAATGTAAAAACCTTTTCATGAATAGCAGCCCAGAATATTGGCCAACAGACTCTACAAATAATGATCTAACCCTGCAGCTTCTTAAGCCAGCAACATTTTGTACTGCGGACTAAAAGAAATTGCTCTGATCAAGGCTACGAAAACATCATCCCTCTCTCCAGGCTATTTCTGCTTTCAGCCTCAGTACACACATACTCTGGGTCTACAACTCCAAATCACTCTCCTCCTGAGCACGCACCACTGATTCATTTCAGATCCAATGACAGATTACTTGCTGCACAGTCATGCAGCTTAAATAGAAGGAGAGCATTCCTCAGTCTTCCTCCTGTATGCCTTCAAAAGACCATTACCAGAAGGGCTATCATCTGTCTGAATAACACCCTAGAACTTGTACTGCTTACTCATCTGAAAGGTGATTGAAACATCCTCAGCCTGCTAGGATCTGTATCTCACACATATCTGTACCTCGGACACTTCACCCAGCACTGGCTTGATCAAAACCAGGAACAGAAACCTGATGAACGAATAACATCAACAGAACTTTTCTGTTCTTTTGGAAAACTTGGATGTTGAAATCCCAGTGTAAGATACCCTGAATACCTACTTATCATCTAAGTTTTTGCTAATAAAATTCCTCAGGTGGCTAAAGCTCAGTTCTGGGATAAATGTGCCCCAGTATTTTATCAGTGTTGAACAGCTGGGCGTGACCTGTACATAAAGGTACTTCCTAACATATAACCCCACCGTAGCCCTGCTCAAAATAATGCGGTTCCTTAATGCACATAGTGCTTTACCACACCTTCTAGAGACTCTTCATTGAGTCCTGCTCTCAGAAATATACTGATGGACATGATTTGCTTCAAATTAGTATCCAGAACAGGAAAAGCTGTTTAACTTACAAGCAGCACAGTCAAATCCCCCTTCTGCCCACAGGGCTGCAAACAGACTTTTTACCCAAGAGTACTCTAACCAGCAGGTTAGAAACTGTGCCACACTGAAACAGTAATAGCCCCTTATATGTAAAAGTGATACTCAGTATTGAGAACAAGCTAAACATCCCAGCTCAAGTCAATACATAATTAAATGACCATACCTGACTAGACAAATTTGTCAGTTTTGCTCTAGATATTGTCTCTTATGCATTGATTTGGCAACCATAGTGTCCAAAAACTACAGTTTTGAAATCGCTAACTTATTCTGTTGTTAAGCAGTATTTCCACTACGTAAGCTACAGCACTCTTAACACATAGACTAGCACCTTAAAAATCCATGGATCTCTCAAATGGATAGTGTCAGCAACTTCTCACAGTCAGTGTTTATTCTTGGATTCACCATTCTCACCTTGATGCTTTTCATCGGGCCCTTTAGCTGGGGAAGAAGGAGGCATATCTATTTATCATGCTGACATTTTAGCAAAGCATCAATAAACTTCTCAGAACTTTCTATGTTCATTTGAAGATGGTAATGATTTAGATCTACTGAGCCAGATGTGGCATCTCAGCCAATAAAAACCTCAGCTCAAAGGATGTTTCTGTCAGTTAGTCTGCATTTTTTTTATCTGTAAGTGATTTCAAAAGAGTAATTGGCCATTATATATAAGTAAACTATGCAGACAAAAGCTGCACTCAGAAGAAATTCTATAGGTACAACTGCAGATGAACTGTATACATTTTAGTTCTGTAACTTCAGACAGCTCATGCCTGATCATAATTACAGACCTTTGAGGTAAAATTCAGTCAGTTCATGAATCATAGTTAGGTTATCAACAAACATTCACCTATGTTCTGGTAGGGTCGAGCTTTTCCTTTTCTGGAGCTGGAGCCTTCAACTACACAAAAACCAAAATCACCACCACAGCGAAGGAAATGTAATTTTCTTACCATGGTCATCAATGGAATAATCTTTCAGCCTAGAGTAATTAGTCTTAAATCTGTGCTTCTAACTGAAACAGTTAGCAGTTCCAATTATCTCAAGTGGTGATGTCTCTAGACTAAGGGCAAACATTATTTTCATTTATGTTTGCAGACAAACACACTGTGTAGATATCAGTCTTCTAGACTTAAGACATGTCATTGAGACCTTATCACACTTTTCATTTTATCAGTAAGCATTTAAATAAAAAGAGATTTTTATAAACCAATGAGAATACACATTGCAAAACTTTAGACATGGTAAAATAACTGTTATGAGGATATCAGCTACTGCAGCATTAGGCTAATGACTGAGAGTCTTTCAACTCAGCTTCCTTTCATGCAAGTATTTCATAAAAGAGGTTGTAACCTATGCCAAGCATGTTTTTAGACTTACATATTGGATAAAGCTCTGTTTTTTACACTCTTCAGCACAATCAACAGTGCCATATCTATTTGAACTCCCTCTCCAACATTTAAATTAAAGATTAATATCACATTCTCTTCTTCTCAACATCCCAAATCAAGCAAATAACCCATAGCAGCTTGCTTATAATCATATTTAAAAGTCATCTTCTCTGCACTAATCTTATTTTGAAATATTAAACCTGATTTTTTTAATCTAATTTACTTCTCATAGCACACTACATGTTTACTTTTTACACTTTGCTGGCTGAATCAAGATTTGTGCAATACTAGTATAAAGTTGTTAAGGTATTTATGTGGTTCAACTGACTGTTTGTTTTTTTTTTTTCTCTTTTGCACCACTCCTGTTCCTTTTTCTAATTTGGAAAGACTGAAAAATCAACATTCTAATGAGAAATTATTTTCACAATCAACACAGACATTTGCGACTATCTTGCTAAAGTTATGGGTGTGTAACTAATCAATACATTAAGTTAGAAGAGACCCCTGGAACTGTTTTCATTCTCTACAGATATTTCTGAATGTAGCAAGTCAAGTCATTGAGTACAGGAAGACATTTGCAACTCAGAGCTCAGGAATGAAAGAAGTCCTACCCAGCAAGTCTTTACAGACTACGTTGCTGGCAAACTTAAATACTTCTATCAATCAAAGCTGATCGCTGAAAAGACAATGAAATATTCATTTTAAAAAACAACAGAGAAATGTCAGAATAAAAGCAGGAATGAGAGTAACAGAGGATCTCCATAACAACTGTATGAGAAGTTTAAAGTCCAGCTTGTTCCTGTCTGCGTTAAGCAAAACCAACTGGCTGGTGCAGAGCTCATCCCGACCATCTTTCACCCACTTCATTTCCAGTCACCATTAGCGTGTCTGGAGGACTGTGATGATTCCCAGAGAGACCAGGCACCCTTTATCCCACCCCTGGTGGCCACTTCATCAGTTGCAATGTTGGCACAGAAAACTGAAGTGCATCTTCTCTCAGGAGTATGTCTGCACTTTACACGAAATTCAACATTAATATCACCTTGGAAGTGGAAGCCTGACATTATTCACACACAGTGCATAAGTAATTATATATGTCTTATTCCTCTCAGTGCCACGACATACTCATGGAGCAAGGAGATTTTATAAAATCTGGGTTTATGATACAGCAGCACATCAGCTCCATTCACTTGAGGACTGGATCCCAGAACAACAGTCGCACCATAACTGGCATTTCCGAGAGTGAGGTCAATCAATGATTTCTCCACAACAGAACAGAGAGCATTCTTATTAAAGGTCTCCCTTCAGCGCATTTTCCATCATGCTTTTCATAATCCCACAGACTGTGCAATACAGTTTTTAGCAATACATTGTCTTGGTTTTGCGTGGCAAGGTTTTGGTGGCGGGGGGGGGCGGGGCTACAGGGGTGGCTTCTGTGAGAAGCTGCTAGAAGCTTCCCCTGTGTCTAACAGAGCCAATGCCAGCCGGCTCCAAGACGGACCCACCGCTGGCCAAGGCCAAGCCAATCAGCGCCTCTGTGATAACACATTTAAGAAGGGGAAAAAACCAGTTAGAGAGCGCTTTTGCAGCTGGAGAGAGGAGTGCGAAGATGTAAGAAACTCTGCAGACACCAAGGTCAGTGCAGAAGGAGGGGCAGGAGGTGCTCCAGGCGCCGGAGCAGAGATTCCCCTGCAGCCCGTGGTGAAGACCATGGTGAGGCAGGCTGTCCCCCTGCAGCCCATGGAGGAAGGATGAGGGGGTGTAGAGATTCCACCTGCAGCCCGTGGGGGACCCCACGCTGGAGCAGGTGGAGACACCTGAAGGAGGCTGTGGCCCCGTGGGAAGCCCACACTGGAGCAAGCTCCTGGCAGGACCTGTGACCCCGTGGGGGACCCACGCTGCAGCAGTTTGCTCCTGAAGGTCTGCACCCCATGGAAGGGACCCATGCTGGAGCAGTTCATGAAGACCTGTAGCCTGTGGGAAGGACTCACGTTGGAGAAGGCCGTGAAGGACTGTCTCCCGTGAGAGGGACCCCACGCTGGAGCAGGGGAACGATGAGAGGAGTCCTCCCCTTGAGGATGAAGAAGCAGCAGAAACAACGTGTGATGAACTGACCGTAACCCCCATTCCCCATCCCCCTGTGCCGCTGGGGGGGGCAGGGGCGGAGGTTGAAGCCGGGAGTGAAGTTGAGCCCAGGAAGATGGGAGCAGTGGAGGGAGGTGTTTTAAGATTTGCTTTTATTTCTCATTCCTCTACTCTGTTTTGCTTGGTAATAAATTAGATTAATTCCCTCTCTAAGTTCAGTCTGTTTTGCCCGTGACAATAATTAGTGAGTGATCCCTCCCTGTCCTTATCTCGACCCACAAGCATTTCGTTATACTTTTTCTCCCCTGACTAGTGAAGAAGAGGGAGTGATAGAGCAGCTCTGGTGGGCACCTGACCTCCAGCCAGGGTCAACCCACCACAACATGAAGAAAAGATGTATTACAATTAATATCTTTGAAAACAAATAACCTCTTTCTTTTTTAAAATAGTTCAGATGGCTTCTAGCACAGTGTCCCCCCAGCTCTCATCTGAGCACTTTGGGGATGTATCTGCAGTCCAGAGCTGGCCCTCTCAAAACTCTAATATTTGAAATTTCCACTTTCTTGGGCACAGAGAGTTAATTAAAACACTTATCCAGGCAATGATACGTGACAGTTCAGTGACAGCTACACGCGACAGTCAGGTTAAGAAAATCTAAACATGAAATCTGAACATGGAAAAAAACCCTGAACACAGATGCATAATTTCAATAGGCTAATTCTACATCTTGCTTCACACTTCTGATATCTTATACATGCAGTGTGTCACTCAGATGAAGGGAACTCGAGGAGAAACTAATAACTCATTCAGACAAAAAATACAGTTAGAAGGGGCTGGGAGGAGTACAAGAAAGAAGCCTGTCATGTCTTTCATTCACACATCTTCGGTATTTCATCTTCTCTGTTAGATTTTCTAGCAGAGAAAATCTTTGTATCACTCTTCTGCTTTTCTCTTTGCATATTGTACATCATTACATCAAAGGGACCCAGGAAAAAAACCGAGCCAAATTTCATATTCAGGCCAAACATATCTTTACAAAACTAGCAAGGCTGAATAGGAATTAAATTGACCTGTCCTTATTAATTTCAATGTATTTCGTATAAACAGCAATGCTGCACAATAAAATTCATTTGAAATATTACTTCATTAATTCTCAGCTTTGAATATCCCAGAGTGGATTCAGCCCATTTTATATTTTAATTGTAGTTGAGATGAAGAGTGATTGGATTAGATTCAATCTATGTGTAACTGAAATTAATGAATTTGGCTAATGAAATATTTATAGGTGACCTTTCCCTGAATTGATAAAAAAAGCCTGTTTTGTTTAAAATATCTTTGATATTTACAGTCTGAGGTTAGATTTAAATTATTGCTTTATATAAGTAAGCTAAATAGACATCTGTTATTCTTGTAGATTGGCAAAAAAATCAGCCATATTGCAGTTTTCTCCTGCCAGACATATTTAGTGCTTCTTGTCAGGTACACAAGTGCCATTCCCAAAAGTTAAAAGTCTTACAGAAAATCATTAATGCATTTGTTTGTATGTGAATAATTTATTCTCATCTTGGTCCACCCACCAATTCTACTGACATTTAAATGTGATCTACTCTCAGGCATATTGTCATTAATATTAAAGCAATGTGAAACTAGGACACAGGCCCGTGCTGCATTAATGAAATTCTTATCAAATTGAAGTATGTTACCATTGTCAGAATTAGCAATGCAGAAATGCTAATACGATTCTCCATGGATTACAGTTGCATATTCCACTTTGTTAGAGCTCTGGTGTTATGATGACTATTATGAAACGCTGGCTGCAAAATACTGACCTAGCAACTTTGTAAACTTTGAAATAACCAGCATACTTATCTCTACTTAGCCAGATGTGAAACTATATTAAATTAAAATCAGATAGAAAAATGCATTAAAACTCCCTCAATGTATTTTAAAATGTTGAGATGACACAAAATGATAGCATTTATTGAAGTCAGAATCTTCCGTGTCTTACTCATGCGATTAGCCCAATGCTGTCCGATGGATCATTCGTTTAAAAAAGGTGAAAGACATTTGGCTTTTAAAAACTCCTCTTTCCCTTCTGCTGCCAACAGTTTCACACTACCTAGAAGGTATAAAAGATGAGTAGCATCTGTGAGATACACAAAGTCAGTCAATCTCCTACTCACCTGCGCATGGGTAAAACCCACACTGCAGCATTGCACAGTTTCGAGAGTGGTACTTCCGGAAAGATGTGGACTTACCAGAAGGTATCAAGAAGCAAAGAGCAAGAATGACCAGATCTACAAAACTGGACCAAAAGATCGAGAAAAATCAGGACCCAGCTTAGACTGAGGGGAGGCAGGATAACAGTCTTCAATACATAACGGGCAGTTGTAAAAAGAAAGGCAATGTTTTAATCTCCCTATCCACTCTGAGAACAGAAAGAGAAGTAATGGCTTAAAAAGCAGCAGGGGACAATCAGAAAAGACTTGAGAAGAAAATACGACTTTCCAGTGGCAAGGACAGTCAGACAATGAGGCAGAGTGCGTGAAAGCACTGTAGAATTACCAGCCTTGGATGTTTCCAGAGCACACTAGGCAAATACCTATCAAGAATCGAGTAAGCCTATTTGGTCTTGTATCATACCCAAGGGATAGACTGGACAAAGCCTTGCAATCCCTTCTTGCCCTATTTATGATTCTGTAAACTCATGTGGGGTTCTTTTCAAATTCCAAGTATCTACAGCAGCCATGTCAAAGACCAACCGTTTGCTTTCTCACAAAGCAGATGAGACTAACAGTGACACTATCTCCAACACACGCGCATCCCGGTTCACAGGAGGACACACATTATATCCGGAATTAGGGCATTCAATTATATCTGATACTCCAAGGTTTTACTGAAAAAAATAATCCTGTACCATTAGCTTTATATTTGTTAAATTTCAGAGACCATACAACAGACAGAAAGGGAAGTAGAGAGGTGACAGCTTTGTGCACAGAAGCAAAAAGAAACAATAAAGTCTTTGCCCTGCCAAATATGCTTTCTAATGACTTAATGTTTCCTAGTTTAGGAGGCTTGGTCAGAAGGCTAGATGGATTTAACTCTTGGCAAAACATTCTGACAACCATTTTGCCAGCTGTAAGTTAAAAAGTGCTAAGAAATATGAATATGAAAGAAAGAAGGACCATTTTAAAGCCTTTAAGTATCCATTTATATACCTCCTGCAGTGTTTATCTCTTAATTTTCTCTTTTATGACTTTAATGTGTAGATAATCACTGGTCCAAATATCTCTAAATACAGTGCACTTTAAAACTGCACATTATCTTTATAATAGGGGATTTAAGATAAACAATTCTTGGCTAGTCTCTAGAGATATAAAGAAAGCTTACCATGAAAGAGTGAAATCTGAAGCAGCAGAAGCAAAACAACAAAGAAAACATTATGGCCACCATTTAGATTTACAGTAACAAAAGTTACGCATTGCAGATTGACAAGTCTAGCCTTGAATGAATAAATATAATAAGGAAAGGGAAGGGTTAGCACATGTTCTGGAGTGACAGTTTTTTGTAACACTTTATGTCTGGGACTTGCACTTGTTCTTCAGTGTGGGAAAACTCCAAATCTGAAGCCAGCAAATGGGAGCTTCTATCCTACTTGTTCATGTCCCTGTTTTACTTTTTTTTAGAGCTGCATTTCACTGTGATATGGGAGTTCCCCACTTACAAAATGAAGGTAGTGTGCTCCTCATTTCCTCCCCCCGCCTCTCTTTCCCTCAGAGCAGATAGCACAGAAGGCAGAACAAAGAAACCTTAGAGGAAAATGGGAGATCTGCATGCAGAACCATGACAAAATCTATTCTGACATAAACCGGAAACTAGACTTTTGAAACTCCTCAGGGGAGAAGAAAAAATACCCTTTATTCTAATCAAACCACAGTTATCTAAATAGCAGGGATGACCACCAGATTTTGCAGCACCCTGGATCAACAAGTATGACCCCAGTCAGGATTCAAGATTAATGAGGCTCCTCAAGTCCTTCAGCTCCAGAGCTGCACCATCAGTAACCTGGGAGCCCCGAGACCCCTGTCAGGGAGGGAATTTGGAGCATCCTGCTCCAAAGCCAGAGATGAATCTACAAGAGCCCTCCCTGGAGCTCCTGCTCACCCAGATCCTCACCTCCCAGCTCCCAGAAAGCAGGCTGGAAGCCTTCAAATCACTGACTCAGAAGCAATGCGTCTAGCGTAGCTTTCTGGAAATTAGAAAACTCAGAAGGTTCTCATGCTTGTGTTTTGCTGAAAGTTTATAAAAGCATGTAAATATTTGGGCTTCAATAAACTGATGCCTTTGAAGACCAAGGCTTTGTCTAAAAGTTCCTGCCCATCTCTAAACATGGTTAACCTTCACAGCGGGAACTAAGTGGCCACTTGAAGACTTGGCCATTTGCTCAGTATCAAAATACAAATGAAATCACAAATGTAATACTTTTTTCAATAGTTTTTCTAGCTGTGCAGCCACACTGCAGCCGTCACAGGGCAGACAGAATAGCAACTACAAGGAAAATTAGGATATGGCAGAGAGTTACACACCCACTGCTTTGACTTTACTTCTAGGTTTCAGCTGCGAATTAGTAGGTTTTAGTGCATCACTATTATGCTGAGACAATACAATAACTTTATTAAGAAGCATTTCATCTGTATTCCCTGTGTTTGAGCAGATATTGACAGCTTGAATAATGCCTAAGAGTCCTCTTTTTCCCTCTCCTTTGTGAACCCATTGCTTGGAAATTCTGCATCCATCAGTGTTGCCATGGTGACAGCCCCACGAGACCGTCCATGACCTCCCAAGACACTTAGCACCTACCCATAATTCTGCACAATCCACATCAAAGAGAACTAAAGCCAATTACCATATGGATTTGTAATCATTATTTTAGCAATTAAATATATGTTGGAACCTACACATGGTCTAAGGGATTGAGCAGAAACAAGAGGGTGAAGAGATCTGAATTCTACTCTCGGATTGGCTGACTGCTTGGACAAGTTTCAGTTTCAGAGGTGCTGAGCACTTACAACTCACCATGACTTCAAGTGGAACTCTAAGTGCTCCACGCTTCTAAAATTCAGGTCTTTAACCTCTCTGTCCTTAATTTTCCATTTTGCAAAACACAGTCACTTTTGTAAATAATTTTGTGGTTTCTATTCAAAATGAACTACAGCATTACACAGTATTATTTTTAACCTTAATAAAGCACAGATTGTATAGCAAGATAATCCTTGTTTATTATTTTCCAGAGAAGCATAATGTTCCCAGTCAGAAAATTATTTTATTTCTTTAGCAATTCTGAATCTGTAAAAAGAAAATGAGAAAGATGGGAAACTTCCTTTGCAAGTCACAGATAATTCCCTTCCTAATTACCTTACCTCTTCCTAATGAACCCTTACTTCATTAAGTCTGTTCCGGGGGTAATGCATACCAGCTCTGATAGACAGACCAGCTCTGATAGATTTTTGTCCCCATGTATAGTACATTGGATTTCAGCTGAGCTAAACTGATAAAGTGATAGTATTGTACCTTCCTAGGTGATTAATAAAGACAGGATTTACAAAGGTGGGGAAGAAAGCAGAAACTGGAGATAAGTGAAAACATATCTGAAAATAAACAGCACACTCATTCAGACAGGTTGTAGGTAAGCTGTGGGTAAGCCTCTTCCGAGCTCCTTAACATTCGTTAAGGAACATTAACATCAGCATCCTTAACATAAGGATTGTATGTATATAAAGATACATGTATATTTGCACACATGAAGCAGCTGGATAATGAAGATTAAATATTGATGAAGGGACACATTCTTCATTATCAATGTGCATGCCAAGTGCTTTACAAAAGTAGGTTTATTGCTTTGCCTAAAAAATCATCCCATCAAGATTACCTGAGCCAAGGCAGCTCCACAGCCATGTTGAGATCTTCCCATTTCCTCACAAGTGAAATACTCTGGCCAATGAAAGGGGTGAATTTCCTGAAACAAATTCAGTCTTCTGTCTCCTGCACGGCTACAGGGTTTTGCAATGGGCCCGCATCAAGATGGCAGATCCTGCCATGCAAAAGGTAAGGCCAGGTACAGCTCTACACCTCAAAGCATCACACAGCCTTTACTCTTCTGTGCTAGAAAACATTTCTGCAGTTAGTTACAAAATCCATTTAGGGCAAAGGGAAGACTTTAGGACTGGTGCCTCAAGAAATTCCTGTCCACCTCCTACCAGCAGTCCAATGTGGCATCTCAGGTTCAAAGATGAATTTGAATGAATTCCTAAGAATTATAGTGGAAAATGCACAGCAGGAGTAAAATACCATTTTACAGGATCTGAATCCAATGACTTTCTTTGATAAAGACAGACTTGTGAGCTATTTCTACCACTGACTGTTGTTTAACATCATGGAGTTAATTAGGTCAAACCAATAATCAATGCATCACCATCTACCCTGTTAACACCAACACTCTGCGGTTTGTTATGGAAGGCAATATACATGATTTAAAATGAAGGCAGTTCACTGCACTAGGAAGGCATCCTGTGGTGACTCAGGGAGTCACGGTGCACTGCAGGTGTGTTCAAAGAAGGTTTCAACATGACTTAAGTTAGTACTAATCGCATCTATAAACTTGCCTGGCATCCTTGCCTAGTTTCCAGAGAGTATTCCTGCTGTCACTCAAATGGATCATGCACTTAGCGTGAGCTGTCCAAACTTAAGAACTCATACAGCAAAAGGCTCAGGTAAATTACTTTTAAATTTAAGTGAGAGGTGAAAGGATTTAAGTTCAGAATCCATATTCAATTCTCCATTATGCTAGTGTAAATCCACAATAACACTACCAGAAAAGTTATTTCAGACTCATACTTGCTTAACTGTGATGAGAATCCAGTCTTGTCATTTAAATTCAGTTAAAGTTCGACATGGAGCTGTGTGCCTTTTCTTGTTACTGAAGGATTAAACTATGTCAGGCTTTTTACAATTTAGTGCCTGTTTCAGATTGCCGGCTTAGAACATGATATAAAAATATTCAGTGTCTATCCAGTGCTCTTTCATTTTAATTCAAAATATATGTATTATTCATACCAAAAGTTTAACTGAACTCCCTAGAATGTAGAAGAGATAGAGTGAGTTACGGACATCACGTATGTAAGGCTTAGGCACAACAAGGTATAACGGAAATAGGAAAGCTGTCTACTGTCGTAAACGAGAAAGGTAAATGAGCTAGGACTCCAAAATACTTACTAATAAGGATTAGGACCTGTAGCAAAGTATAATCATTTCACTGCAGGCCCAGGCTGCTCCCTGCTGTGCTACAGATGTTCCATTAGCGTTTCACCAGAAGCGGTGCCCACTAGGATTCAGCAGAGCAGTGGGGTGCAATCTAATAGACATATCTGTTACTTATTAAGCAGCAAATGGGTTAAAAATTCTTCATACCCAGGAGCTCCACCATTCTTCTCAGAAAAAAAAGGAACAGAAAACCTAAGTAAGCAGCAATCCACCACATCTTCCTGCCTGATGGTACGTATTTCTCTTTTGCCAAAGCATCAGTCTATTCAGGTAGCATTGGGCACTGCGATCACACTATTTCATTTTGTTCATTTCTACTAAGTGCAGCACACATTCAGCTGTTTCCTCTTCTTCTGTATGGTTCTTTTGGCTCTACAATCTATTCTACAGCTTTCAAACTAGCAAACCTACAGCAAACAACTGTGTTAATGTAAACATAACTTACCTACTATGCCTTACCTATTAGTTCAAGAAACTAACACCACTGAATAGGAAATCAATTTCTTGGAAGTTAACTAGAAATATGCCCCATGGTGTATTCTTACAAAGAATAGTTATACATTTCCCATTTAATTCTAATCTAACACTTGAAAGATGACAAGCACATGTGAATTATAATAAAGCCCCAATAGGAAGACTATTATAAAAAAATTGGGCTTCATCATTCACCTTGACAAACAGATGCAACATTTGGACAGCTAGTCACCCTGGGCTTTTTCCTCTGCATCCACCCAAGTTTCATGCTGACCTATTAATTTTAATCACTTGCTGGACTCCCATTTAATGGTTCAATGAATATAATAAATCAGTGCTTTTCTTTGCATAATCAAGAGGTTCAGTAAGCAAAATAACTTTTTTAACTTCATATACTAAAAGGTTTCTGTAAACATTATAAACATTTCAACTTTTTATTTATTAATAAAACCTTATCTAAATTATTTTTAAACTAAGCCTTATGTCTTTCAACCGACCTATGAATATATTAACTGCTCCCGACCATGCCATATCTGAATTCACATTCACCCTTCAAGACACGTACCCTTAATAAGAATAAGGAGCCTAATCCTGTGAGATACTTAGTCTTTTTTTAAGAGAAGATGAAGCTATTCTTTTTCAACCTCGTACCAGCACATTCAAATTGCACTTGCTCTTTTCAGGAGCCATTCATTCTTTTCAAAGATCAGGTTCTGTTTCCTGAAAGTCTGATGGTTTTAGGACTATAATTAATCCTACAGTACTTTGAGCACTAAAATCTACATTGCTCGTGACTCCTACTGAAAAGAAAAAAATAATTTGCTTCAGCCAACCATTTTCATGGTCTTCTAGAAAAAAAGTATTTATAATGCATATTCTTAATTAATACTTTCTGTATTCAGACAGCTCATACACATTTTTCTTCCACCTGATGATTCCTCTGCACATCGTCCCTTAGCAGAAACTAAACTATTACTACGCTTGTTAGAGCTGAGGTAGAGTAAAGTGAAGTGAACTGAACTTTAACATCAAAACTGTGACAAAAAAGGCCATTCTCTGGCCATTTTACAACTAGATCAGCAGCTGATGAATAAGCAATTACAGCAGAGCTGCTCAAAAGTTAGAATTCCATTTTCACAGGAAATTTTGGCATTTCAAAGAATATTTCATTCTTGTTAAGCTCAAAGGGGAAAATTCATTTTTTTTCTCTATGAGAATAAGGATCCAGATGCTCAGATTCACATCATGAAAACTACAAATCCAGAAATTTTAACTCAAGTCTAGTTGATCAAGCTCTTCCTCTTTATTAAGGTGGCCAAGCCTCTTTGAAAGCTCCCTAGGTTTCCATGGTCTTGAATTCATGGTAGGAAATGCTAAAAACATCAATTTAAGTAGTTTCTTTGTGCCTCCATCCTCCCTATCATGAAGCTTTGATTCAAGTGAATTTTACTAAGATTCCAATGCATGAAAACCCAGCTTTGCCTCAGAAGCCTTAAATCTCTCATCTCACAGTAGTAGCTCCCAGGAAAGGGACTGCACACTGAACGCATCCTGGTGGCAGCTCCACAAGGCAGTCCTTAGAATCCTAAGCAGTGAACAAAACCCCAGAGCTGCAGGAACAAAGTGAAATTTAACATTCTGAGTTATCATCCATAATTACTAAAAGGTAATAAACTTTGCTGATGTGCAAAATTTATTATTAGGTATCTATCCTTCAGTCCATAGAAGTTCCTTGACTGGAAGTCTTGAAGACCAAAGAGCTCCTCTCAGCCACAGAGTGGACACATGACAGAAATGGGGATGGGAGTTGATGCATGCAGCATCACTAACTTATTTCGACATATGTCATAGCCAGACTCCGAATTTGGTAGAAACTGGATGAAGACTCCTTTGAGCCTAGCTGATGTGGGTGTTCATACACTGGCAGAGGACTTGAACTGTCTCGGCTACTGAGCAGCCATGAGATGATAACATGTTTTAATCACTTTTACAGCAGCTGGAGAGGAGCCAGCAATCTACAGATAAAGGGCTACAAGTAACTTAACGTGCCCATTAAATACGTCCTATTGTTAGCGGTACCGAAGATTAATGACTAAAATGAAAGTGAAAAGATAACACTGGTAGGTGACAGTTTTACTTAATCAAAGAGCCTCTGGGGCCTGTAGAAGTACGACAGGGTCACAGGGATTTATTTTCTTCCTCATTTATTTAGACAGGTCTGTTTTGCAATGCTGGTATAAAGACTTCTTATATTTACACTATACAAAAGCTGTAGTAGAAGACAAGGGCAAAGGTCTCATACTAATAGCTCTAGCCCATGACTGGCTGTCAGTCTCTGCTCCTCACAGTCTTCCTTGCTGGTTTTGGATTATTTGCTGAGGCAATTCAGCTCCTAAACTCAGCTAAATCTAAGGGAAGACAATAGTCTCCCTCTG
The DNA here is from genome assembly GCF_011004875.1 of Balearica regulorum gibbericeps. NCBI lineage: Eukaryota > Metazoa > Chordata > Aves > Gruiformes > Gruidae > Balearica > Balearica regulorum. The sequence continues at coordinate 40,087,139 of NC_046185.1, forward strand.
CAATCAATGGCAATAACTAGGTACATAACATTACATTTAATTTGCATTTAGGCACCTCACACCTTAAATGTAATAAATTGTACCATATAGAGGTCTCTAATTATCCATTGACTGAAGGGTAAGATTAGGCTTTTCTCGCTGAAGTACTTCCTCTAGGTGCTTAAAGTTAAACTGGATGAAGATTTAGGATATGGCTCAGTGGAGTACCAAGCAGAGCTGGGAGCTCAGATCCCAGAGCAATATAAATCCATTAGCTGAGAATCTCATACTTCACAGTCTCTGAAATGGGAGTAACTGTACTTCCTTATTTCAGAGTGCTATTAAACTATACATTTAAAAATTACTCAAATACTCACTCCGTGAACATAAGGAACTTCAAGTCACTACATGTTGTGAAAGAATCCTATTGCAAATATTCAGAAGTTTAAAAGTACCCAAAATAAAAGATATTCTTGGAAGTAACTTCATCTAAATTTTTCAAGGCAATCATTTATTCTTACACTTCCCATGCTTGGTACTTGGGTGAGAGACTCCCAGGATCGAGTTAAACTTTTTTTAAACAAGAAATATCCAATGGAAGGAAATACCAAGGGGGGGAGGGGGTAGTACTTTAGTAGTACTCCTACTAAAGTATTGTGAGAAGAAATTAGTTAATATTTGTGAGTCACTGATTATGCAGAGAAGTGCTCTTGAGTATTTCCATGAGGAAATTAATAACTGTATATTCAAAAGAACTGAGTACCACTTGCATAAGGGCTTTATTAGCATGGTGCCTTCCATTACAAAGTTGTTGACTATCTGCACATCTAGTGGATTCTTTGTCTCTTGGCTAAATTTAATCAGACATGAAGGACATGAGCCCATACTATGGGTCACTGCCTGAAATTCCCCAAGCAACAAAGTGAAGAAAACTATTGAAAGTCAGTGGCAGTCGATGCTACCTCCTGCTATAGAAAGGACAAGACACTACAGAAATAGGGATCAGCTTCTGAGTCTTAAAAACATTCACAGGGAACTCAAAAATCCCTTATAAAGGAAACGTTTTTTTTCCTCAGCATTCAAGCATACATAATTTGGTTTAACTAACAATCCAGAATGGTTCCTTTGCCAGGATTATTGTATATACTGTGGTAGATTAAAAGCACTTACATAGATTCCAGAAACAGTAAGTAGATTGCTCAAATTGCTATAACAAAAAATGCAATGATTATTCAAATTTGCAAGTAATAGTTTAGCAAGTGTCCCTTTTTCCCTTTCTCTTAGTAAGATGGCATAGGAAAAAAATATATTTTCAGGTGTTTTCCAATGGGCAACTACTATTTAAAGTATCAGGGGTTTGTTGAATGACAAAGCATTCACAGTGAATTGAGAATACGCACTTACTAATTTTGAAAAATCATATTATGCTCTAGCTCTACATTCTGAACACATTTTTAAGTCATTCTGGGAACTAGTAGTTGAATAGCACAGAATGAAGCTTCATAACTAGAGCATGTTACACCTGGGAAAAGTTCCTTGATGAGCAAAGCTAGCTGTTAAATGGGGAAAAAAATCACATTGATTATGGTCATGAGTCCAAGACAAGCTTAATTAAAATCAATGGAGAATTTTCAAGCAAAAGGAAAAAAAAAAATGAGAGTATCAAAGTGTTATCTCTTAATTATGTTATGGAAATTTTTTCTAATTGATACCTGTCCCATGTCACTATAACTAAAACAACCTACAGATCTCAGCCTATAAATATTTCACATTATCAACTCTGATGCTTAAGTAAGAGATGATCCTTTCTCCCTTCTCTACTCCCTCCACAGACTTTTACCAGGACTGATAGCCCTGTCCAGCTTTTCTCTGGTGGCTTTTTTTCCTGAAAACTACAGGTGGTGTTCTAAGACAGGACAGAAAGCAGGGACAGCAGTTCTATCTGTGGCTCTTCCACTGGCTTACACGATCTGGCTGGGTATGTCACTTCTACTCTTGTTTCCCAGTATTTAAGTGTGTTTGATTATTCTTTAAATTTTCAAGACATTGCTCAGAGACTATAGCTGGACCAAATCTAGATATTTTTACTTAAATGATATCCAAGTGGTTTCAACTGGAGTTAAAGTCTTACACTTTGTATTTAATCTCTATTTTTTCCCCACAAGCTGTTGAGCAAGCCAGCATGACCAAAAAGCTATCCAGCAGTTCCTGGAGAATGGCCAAGTACCGGAAGCAAATGCCAAAGCTGTAAGAAAGAACAGGACTACTGCATGGGTACTAACTGCTTCTTAGTGCTCCTGTCCTGGCTTGAGTACTCTCATGACATATTCTTTCAATGCAAGAGTCCTTTGGCACTGATATCTCTACATATAGCAACTGTCTTCCCCAAAGAGGTCCTATAGTCACAACTGCTACTACTGAAATCCAGCTGCCACCTCTATTGAGACATTTATCAAGTCCCCTTCTCTTTTTTTTTTTTTTTTTTTCCTTCCAGGTTTTGACCTTAACTCTGTTCATAACACACAGAAAGAAACTAACGCTGATGTCTCTGGTGAGATGTAAAAATGCACCTGCACAAAAGTTGACTAAAAGTTAGTGACTGAGTTCCAAAGCCTGGTGGGATTCCTTGTCCAGGGTCTAGCACAATCAGGATGCTTAAGAAGAACATAGCCTAAATTTTCACTAGGACTTTTACTATGGTAGCACAGCTAAAATCAATTTTAAAACAACGAACACAACCCCTGTAATTCTACTGAACAATAAAACAAAATCCTGCTATTCTCATGACAGCTCTGTTTTTACTTTCTGAACACAAATTACTACTCACACATGCTAGCAGTGACGCCGTGGTCAGGCTGGTGCTAATAAGTTGGCAATCATCCCTGATACAGTACTGCTCATCAGACGGCGCTCTTTAACAGATTCCCACTGGTGTTACAAAAAGCTCTAAATGGCAGTAAAGATGTTGCTTCATCCTGTTGAAAAGAGTTCGCTTGAAGTTTCAGACACCTCTGAGTCTGTGCTACCTACAGCTATGGAAAGGAGCAGAGGCAATTTACGTCTGTTAACATCTTCTTTTCCTGGTTTGTTTTCTTCTTGTGGAAAACCGCACATAATAAACACAAGAGCTAATGAAGAAAGTTTGCAATTTCTCTTCTAAATAGCAGGGAATGTAACCAAAGCATACACCTCCCATTAGAGTATTAGAAAAAAGGATTTGTCAACTAACTTAACACCACTGCTCCATTTTAATTAACCTGTGCTCCAATTAATTTTTAATTTTTAAAAATTAAAAAGGCCCAAATCTTAAGCTGATTTCAGAGATATGTTCAGCCCAACGTACACGATAATAGCTAGGTTAAGACTCTTTTCGTTCAGGCTCATTACATGTATCGTAACAGACCACTAATTAAAACAGCAAGTCGTGCATAGCCACATTTATTGCACTGTCATATTCTCGAAAGAGGGGTGAGATTCCTACATAACCTGTTCTTCTCTTCCCCTGTCAGGCTCTCTAAACTTGAACACCCCCAGAACTGAATGGAATAAAGATCAGATAAGTGTTAGACATTTTGATAATCTTATTGGAAATAGCAATGGTAACAAGAATAACAGCAGCTGAGATACTTGAAAGCTTATAGTAGCTTTTCACACCAAAACTGCTCTAGCTGAACCTGAAGAAGGGCTGTGGATGTGCAGGTGATTTACAGTTCAGAAGAAGGCAAGGGAAGGCTTCATACTTATTCCTCTGAGTAAACTCTGTCTGGCCCGTTTGCGTGCCGAAGCGAGAAGGCGGGGAATGGAGCATCCCCAGCACCTCCTCGGAATGGTCCCTGGTGGGGCAATAGAGGCTAGAGAGCAGAGAAGGGTAAATCAGCAATGTTGCATAAGTGTTTAAGCAACTTCCATTCCGTATTACAAATACATATAGCAGCCAACATTAGAAAACCAAGCTGAGAAACACTGCAGAAAGAGTCTGTAAGTGTTGAAAGGGCAAGAAAGTTCTGGAAGAATTAAATCACTGACGTTTTGCTGAGCATGACGCTTCATTTCAGTTTAAACACTTAAAACCTCATGGCAAGTAACTCAAAAAAACCCTACATTTCCAAGAAATATTCATAAAGTTTTGCTACTCAAAGCCAAGGAAAGTCTCAATGGGTTTTTCACAAAGTCAGTTATAAAACCCCGTTTGGGATGGACTACCTCTTAATATGAAAATCAGTTAACATATAATACAATAATAACACAATAGAGTTTCTACTTTACATGGTGAACTATGTCTGAAAATACCCATAGCGATTTCTTTTATATCATTAGTTTTTCTTAAAAACAGTTGAGTCAAGTGAATCAAATCAAAGATACTACACATCTCTTCATTCTCCTTATTCTTTTGGAACAATCCACATTTTGGATACTCCTGAATGGAGCTGAGATTACTAAATATATCCTCAAGGAACAGCATTCTCAATCTTTAAATGCCACTGTACACAAACGATACAAGAAAAAAATGTCAGGGTCTTGCAGTACATCTAAAGCCAGTGGTATTTTCATTTAAACCTTCCATAATATACTATTTACTCTGAAAAGTAGATTAAAACCTTGGACTTGTTCCTTGTTTAGTAAATCGAAAACTAAAATTGCTCCCAACATTAGAGCCAATTAGAAAAATGTGTTTCATTAAAAATGATCTCTAACCAAAATCAAAGTGCTTCATGGAATTACCTTATAGACAAGCTTTCAGTGGTAACCCTGCTTGTCTTGGAGGCTCTAATGACTTCCAGGTCTTCCTGCATAGAGCCAGGAGACTGAAGCCCAAGAGCTGAATAGCAGTTTCTGAGAGGTCTCCCTGAAGGCATCTGTGCAAGGCCAGACCATGCTGAGGTCTTGGAAGTGCACCTGGAGGTAAGTCCTTCCGTGATGTTCTTCATGATGGGAACTGAAAGCCATCAGCCCTGAAAGGTCCCAGACTTTGGGAACCCATCTCTTCTCCCATGTCAGGAAGCCCATAAAATCAGTGGGACCAGCCTGGATGCCCAGAACTGCCATTGCATTTGACTCACAGTAGTTTGCATTTTCTAACTTCATGATGCCAGGGCATAAAATGGGAAACAGCAAGAAAAGACTGGAAGATTGGATAAAAGATTCAAAGATCTCTTCAACTCAGACATCTCTGTAACATCTGTCATCAGCAAGAGATTAGGTCGTGTACGCAGAGAGCAGCCTGTGCTGAACTATATATTTTTTCAGTGTTTAAGAAAAAAACCCACCACCTGTCAATGATCTTCCAACTTTTGAATAAATTTAAAGGCCATCAGAAAATGTAAGATTTTATTTATCATTATACTTGTAAAAAAGTTGCAACAAGAAGCATTTTATAGAAAGCCTGTGTTTACAGGACTCCCAGATATGTTTTCAGGTTGAAAAAAAATTGAAAAAAAAGTTCTAATTTCAGCATGTTAGCTGAATGAAAGCACTGATTTATTTTTTTGCAGACCCTTTCTCATGACTGCTCTACAATGTAATAAGGAAAAGTTAGGTACATTTCAGAGTTCTACCTGCTGCCTGTCTGGCCCAGCAAAAACATTGCCAAAAGCCACTCATTTGTAGACCAGAAGGTGACACAGAAGCTTTCGTATCTTAAAGGCAATTCTGACCCCCTCAATGGACCTCTCATCCAATGTTCTTATTTCTCCAAGTAAATAGCTGCAAGATGAGGACAAAACTAATGGCAAGCTATAGTAAATGTAACAAAAATGCTGAACTCTTCAGGGTTCCCACTGACACAAGAACTTAGAGAAAACTCAAATGAAAGGTTTAACAGCTGACTGATTTAGCTTAATTACATATTCTGATGGTGTAACAAAACAAAAACAAAACAAAACAAAAAAAGATTTATAGCATGAAAGCACCACAGATTGCAAAGGAAAGCAAGAATCCTTAATACAAAGAAACAAGGCAATAGAAAGAGAAGTATAGGAATCTTTGAGAGAGAGAAAATAGGTCTGCATTTGAAACAATCTTTTGAATGGAGAGCAAGTAAGATAGAGAGTGAGTGCAAATACATCCCCTGAAGACCTTGAAAGCAAAGAAATACCAGACTCTGAAAATGGTTATATTTTTTATGTTAAAGGATGAAAAATAAATTTAATTAGTTAGCAAAATGCGATTTTATTCCATTTGGAGTCATTTTCCAATACATTAACTTTCTCATTAGAATTCAGTTTTGTTTTGCTAAACAAAAGGAACCACTTCAACCCTTGTGGCATGAAGAATCATCTAGAAGATGAGTTGTGCCCCAAATTACTGCAAATAATTGAATGCAAGTTCTACACAGTAACACCAAACAGAAGCACTTGGGGACACAAGCCCAGCCTGACTGAGCAGCCAGCCAACATAATTAGTAGCATCATTCACATGTCCAAAAAAAAAAAAAAAAAAAAAGATTTGGAAGTAGTGACTAACTAGTAGAAAGCAAGTTCAAATAGACACTACATTTTTACTCCAGTCTCTCTTTTTCCCTTCTCTTCCATATTCTCCCTTGTGGTTGCTCATTCTTAGAATGAAATTAAATGCAACGCTGTTCTTCTAATTAATTTTTCAATTTAAGATACTTTGCTCCATCAGTGCAAAGAGTCATCTACCTACACAGCTTAAGCATATATAAATGAAGCTATTTCAGTTCACTCCATCTGCCTCTAATTGAAATGGCTACACTAACAAAAATAATGTTCTATATAGGGTTTTGCACAAATTGCTTACATGTCAGTTTATGTTACAGTAGTACAATCACCAGAGTTTGATGCAGTTTCCATTTAAATCACCAGAATGTCAGGCCAGGGACTGTCTCAGTACAGCTCTGTTCAGCTTCTAATACAGCAGGACTAGGACTTTCTGAAGCATTGGGGAACTGCGGGTACAGAAACGTATTTGAAAGACAAGTAAGTACAAAAAATAGGGACAACTAGGCTAATGTTAATCTGTGTCAATAGGAGAGGCAAAAAAAGGGGTTAATTACTGATGCAACTGTTCTAAAACTCATGTTATTTGCTCTTCTTCATCTAAGCAGCCAGTTCAGCTAGGAGAAGCCATAATTTTATTGAACTACAGACATTTAAAAACCCGTTCTCCCTGTTCTCTGCCCATAAAGAAATAGAAAATCTCACTCACAAAATATATTTGCTGGCTCTAAAGACAACAGAAGTAATAGTTTGCATTGGCTGAGTTGCTATACTACTGATCAGTTATTATAAACTCTTAACAATCTCATCAGTAACTCCATGCACTGCTCAGAGGAAAAGGACTTTGTGCTTTTAAGGCATTAACTCTGATCTTGAATTTTTACAGGTCCATGAAGGGACCTATAGTGATCTAGAGCTCTCACCTATAAAGCAAAAAATCAAAGGAAAACAACTGATATAATTATACCTAGATAACTGATATAATTATACCCCCCCAAAAAAAAAAATGGGGGGGGCTTGGAAATACCAGCTCTGCTTTCAAGCTAAAACAACCCTCAGGCAAAATACAATTTGGGAAAAATTGCACCGAGTTTAACTTAATTATGTTAATCATTTAGATAACTGATTGCGAGAAGAGTATGGCTGGCATGTGTGAAGCAGAGCAAATCTAGCAAGGAGACAGATGAAAAGCTTGTTTGTCCCTGTGGGACAGGGAGAAAAGAGAGAGGCAATTACCGACTGCAACACAGGACCACTTCAGCTGGGAGAAGGGCATGGGGAAAATTGTATGTGCCAAAAACAACGTTTCTACTAAGTCCATAAATTTTAGGCTTGTCTTTTGAAAGTGTTTCACAGGTTTCCTGGCAAATGGGGCTTAAGGTGTCTGCCAGTAAGGTAGCTATGTATTATTTAACTGACTCCAAAAGCAATATAGTAATCATCTGTCTACTGAGAGGACTGCTACTCCCTGTTCCATAACAACCTGTGAGGGCCAGATGAACGTGGACACAGAAAAATGTCTTCTGTTTTTTCAGTCTGGCCTTTATTATGACAAGACGCTTGAGAAAAAAGAAAAAAAAAATCATAACTGGTTCCTAAGGTCTATTCAAAACCAAGTCCCACTGGAATAAATTTTTAGAAGTGCTATCAACTTTAGTCTGCCATTAACTCTCCCTTTCTTTTGACTTATAAAAATAATCAATTAAGTGCTCAGTTCCTATCCAAGCGGCCCAATTATTCCATAGTTTTGTTCCAGTAAAGGGGGAGGAAAATCTTATTAAGATCTTCTGCTCCATGGCTGTGATTCATAGCTTCATATTTTGATTATTACTATCCTTCAGTATCAAGGTGATGCCAGTGAGTTTTTCAATATATTGCCCCAGCATCATGGCCTTTCCTCTAGGTCTCTCTCGCTGTTCCTTCAGTGCCCCTGATGAAATCAAGGACTGGTATTCACAGAATTATAGAACCATAGAATGGTTGGGGTTGGAAGGGACTTTAAAGATCATCTAGTTCCAACCCCCCTGCCATGGGCAGGGTCAACCTCCACTAGACAAGGCTGCCCAAAGCCCCATCCAACCTGGCCTTGAACACTGCCAGGGAGGGGGCATTCACAACTTCTCTGGCCAACCTGTTCCAGTGCCTCAGTACCCTCATTGTAAAAAAAAATTCTTCCTAATATCTAACCTAAATCTACTCTCTTTCAGTTTAAAATGATGGCGCCTTGTCTTGTCACTACAGACGTTGGTAAAAAGCCTCTCTCCACCTGCCCTACAGAAACTGTTCTGGCCAAAGGAAATGGCCCTGTATCACCTCTGTGGCTTTAATCCTCTGTTCATGATCCATCCTCTACTGTACTTTACAGTGCAGGTCTCTCTATTGTTTGGCTTTTGTCCTTTATGAAGCAATTTTTAAATATTTAGGATATAAGATTCCTCTAGAGCTATTTTGTTCTCATTTACTAAAAAAAAAAGGTGAAAAAAAATCTCAGGTATTTTTTTCACCATTGAAAAACCTTCGACTGCATAACCACCTCCAAAATAGTTTCCCACAGAACTACATAGCACCTTCCCCAATGAGACTATTACATTATTCTAGACATATTCTAGTTCATTTTTTCTTCTGCTTTTTTTTCTGTTCTGGGTTGTAACCACTCAAGAAGTGCAGAAAATGAAAAATGCCTATAAAAATGATTTCTCTGCCACATCCGAGTACAAAAGTGAATGTCAAAAAAACCCTTTTGGGTCCTTTAGGACTTGCTTGATGGCCAAGATCAATCATACCACATGAACTCTGAATGCATTGGTATTCAGGTATTTGTATATATACATATGCAGAAAACGGTGGAGAATGTGTGTGTATCTTTCAAAAGTTCACACTAAATAATTCTTCCGCTTGTAATTTTGCATCGTTCTCTTGTTCTTGTTCTTGCTAGCATTGCAGGGCTGTTTGCACCTTAAGTGACTTACACCTCACAATAATTTCTTTTCACGGTACTATTCAGAGGTCACTAATCTTTGTGCTGAGAACCAAGAGCCTTTGAGAAAGACACAATTCTATTACGTGGACTATAACCACAATCTGTGATAGTGAATATTGTTGTGTATTGTTCAGATACTTCCAGGGGTCAACAGGTGCCACCATCATCAAGAGGAACACAATGCAGGATCTTGAAAAGACTTTTCCAATCTAGGTTGGGCTTAGGGTTTGAGGTGGTTTTCTTTTTTTTTTAAAAAAAAAAAAAAAAAACCTGAAAAAAATCACAGGCTGCCTGAAATGAAGCAATTTTTTCAATTATAACTTTTATAATCTCTGTGTATATACATACAGAGCGATATGCTTCTAATATCTCTATGCATCTAAATATATTTATTTAGAGCATTAAACCAGGCAAATTCATTTGAAATTGATGCCCTGATTCTACAAAACGTTAACTATTTAAGTTCTGAATCCTTCACTCTTCACTATTCCCCTTCAATCTGAAAGAAATTTTCTATCCCATATGTTTTAAGAAATTTAAAGACTTTCCTGTCACTCTAATGACATCCTCTCCTAAACCCCACACCACCACAACATCGCACAGGCTGTCCCCTCATTCTTCTAGGAACTGCCAATAACTTCTGCATCAGTTCTTGCCGGTTCCAACCCATATTCAAAGCACTGTTTGAGAATGCATTTGGTATTAGCAGGTGCACCAGCTGCATATTTAGTATTTGCAGGTGAAATCTCTTCCCATACAGTCAGCACTAGGCCAGCTCTGAAGGCAGCACATGCCAATTAAACTACAGTGGGTAGGCAACAGCTATTCATTTAAGCATCTTTTAGAAGCCATTTAGCAAGATTCTGACCACAACAGTGTCCTAATTCCCACAACTTTGCTTATTAACTGCATAAGGGCAGCAATAATGTTAAATCTGCAGCAGAATACATCTAAGCCTGTATCTCTTTACAACTTGCCAATAACCCTCATTTTATGGGTCAAAGTGCAAAATTACATCAGGAACTTTCAGAAAGCAGCAAGTTCTGCCCATTTTTTCCTTTGACAGCAGAGATATTCTTTGGTTTTGACCCTTCAGACTCCTCCAGAGCTGCAGAATAATGTAACAGTGCTGTGGAGTCTGAGCGTGCCTTTCACTTCAGCTGTCAGTTCAGCGAGATGGGAGCAGTGCGACACAGCTAGAGCTAATTAATTAGATTCAGTCTTTTGGAAGGCTCTCACCTTGTATATATCACTGTATTAGAGGTGATTTTCTGGCATGATATTTGCCTTAAAAGGGTTCATCTTACAGCCTCACTTCTTCAAAAGCTGATAACCAATAAACTGTTACACGAAGGCTGTATTTTCAAAATTTAAAGAAGGGATTCAGCCTTCAGGGCTATATTGACAATGCATACCTTAGCACTGCACTGGAAATATACTTTGTAAACAAACTCTTAGGATGACAGCACGGTGACTGATTTGAGTACAGATTAGAATTCCACCCTGCATATGATGGGGGAATATGTTCTGCCACACTGTTGTCATTGCTATTTAGAGGACATCACTGTTTTCCTTTGCTGCAAACCATGCTGTGTGATCTAAATAAATATCTGTGCATGCTTAGTCTGTTAATGATGCAGAAGAAATGGAGTCAATTGGATTTTCTCCCATGAATACTATGTGGGTGTTTTGTGGACTATTTGAGAAGAGGTTATACATAACAGTCTGGTGAGTAGGCCAGACAAACCATTTCTAGCATGTGGTTTTCTTACAAACTCACACATTATAGCTGTTGTGCCACACCATTGATCAGCTAAACTGCATGGATGGGAGAGAAAGTGTTATTTAAAAGATCAATAAGGGAAAAAAAAATCTCCTCTCAGCATCTTCTAGGAGCAGAGAGGACAAACTCAATGCCCTCCCAGTATTTCAGAGCAGAGATGAACAGGACAGAAAATAAGAGGCCATCTATAAAGGAAACAAAATTTCAGAGGCAGTGTCAAGAACAAGGGAAGCAATCTTCAATATGTAGATAGCTTAAAGGTCTCTTTAAAACAAGCCAAGTCGCTGGGCAGATTAAGGAAGAACAAGAATGCTCCAGTTCAAAAAGTCTAAAAGAAAGTAGAATATATTCATTTTTCAAACCCTAATAGCCAGGAATAAACAAATGTTTCTCCTACAAAGGTTTCTCTTTCCCCTATTTCTGTAGCATCGCAAACAACTTCTAGAGGAGATGCAGGAGTAATAGAAGCATCCAATCCTGCTGTCATTGCTCTTACTGACAGGACATCTCCAGCTCCAACTCAGTATTTCCCAAGCCAAACCTATCATGTGGCAGACTAAGACACAGGCAACTATCTGACCCTCGCAACAATTACCAATATCTGCTTTTCTAAATTCTTTCTGTTTTCAAATACATAACACCAGTGAGTAAAGAGAAAGTGAAATTATAGTGAAAAATAATTCTAATCCCACAAATGAGAAAAAAAAAGTTTTAAAGGAGAAAACTAAATGTAAAAAAGGCAGATATCTCCCTTTATTCTTTCTAAAACTCTTTGAGGGCTCTGTTAGATGTGGCTGTGGATGAGGCAGGGGAGAAGGAGGAACAAATTCTGCAAAGTACTAAAGAAACCGGGAAGTGTGAAGAAAGTATAGATACGAAAAGTCGTAAGGAGGCCCAGATAAAAGAATTGAAGAAAGAACAAATTAGTAGGAGAGAAATAGCATGTATCTTTCCCAAACCCGTTGCAAGTAAGGGAATGATCACCAACAAAGCCTCTTCATTCACGGTACTTCAGTGGGTACCTGGCAGTCCTTAGAAGTACCATCTGTTATCCCCAGCAGAAATCAGAAAGATACAGTAGAAAAGAGGGGGGAAACAGTAAAGGCTTACACTAGGGTCAGAGGCTGGAGGAGTGCAATATATTGCGTCTCTGCAGGTGAGAGAAGCCAATGAAAAATGATGGTGTAAGAAGCTACATTTTTCTCTGATCTCCTCCAGATGCTACGCTACAAAAAGAAATTGAAAATGAGGTATTAGCTGTGCTCAGGCACCTGCCTTAAACTTCACTCAAAAGCCATTCCACAGGGAAGGCTTAATCAAAAGCTCCACTGTCCCCCACGACTTAGGGAGGCTTCAAGTGATCCACTGGAGAGGCATCTGTGACTTTGCTGTTCTGGACCTACGCCCACGCCTCGCTGCGCTCCTGCCTCACCAACAGCCATTCCGCCGCGCAAACATTTTATCGAAGCTTTTCCTTTCTAGGGGAAAATCCTTAAGGAAGCCTCCTCCTTCATTTCAGGGGCCTTGGCAGCCTGGCCAAGGGACCAGGGCATTTCCCCTGCGTGCTCCTGCCAGCCTCCCTGCCTGGGCAGCAGCACAGGGTACCAACAGACACACACCCCCCACCCCCCCAGCATCCCTGGGGTGCAGCTTTAAAGCTGAGCTCCCATTTATAGCAATGCAATTTTACAAACAACGGCTGCCTGGGGGCAATGACCTGGTCAACAGAGATGAGCTCTAAATGTGGCCCATGATTTCATTCACTGGAGCTGAAAAGCAAAGAGGAGACGCTGAGTGGCTTTCTAGCAAAACAAACCATTTTCCTTTTGGGTCACTGGAGCACAGTGGCACAAGACAGTAAAAGCCCAGTGTACCTTCTACCTGGTAGCTGTTTGATGATCTGATACTGATGTAACAATGTTTGCTTTATTCTTGATAATGAAAGAAAATCTAACTCACACCTGGCAGCCCTGCTGGAAATCCCATTGGGGAGGGCAGAAATTAAATGGATGCAGAAAATCAAAACTGTATTTTCCTTTGTAAAGATGATCTTTCTGCAATCAGCACTGGGAAGTAAGGACTGCAGGGAAAGCATATATGTACTGAAAAAAACCGTACAGGTCCTCCTATGTAGCATCAAAAATTCAGGCTGGATTATTACAATTCCTTTTACGATCAGGAGAACTGTATAAATGGAAAAAAACCCTATGTTTACACCAGAAGTTCAGCTGGCATAAACTGGCTTAGCTCCATTTAAAGGAAAAGGATCTTGCCAGCTTACGTTAGCTAGCTGTCTACATTTTACCAACACTCTCTGAGAACATCTTTGGTTTTGTCTCGCTCAGATAAGATACTTTCAACACACTTAAGACACATTCAATTTTATCTTTCTTACTTTAGGAAACAGCGCTCTTCTGAAAGCCATTCAGAAACAGAAACAAAAGGAAGGCGGTCTGATGGGCTAAAATCTGCCCACATCATTATTACTAATTACACGTGCAGCTTCTTCAATGGCATACAGTTATAAACAGGATTAAGAACACAACGGGAGAAGACTGGAAGAACATAAATAATAGTTCTAGAGAGCTGCAGGGCATGATACATATGTGTGGGAAACTGGTGAAAAGATGGAGTTAAATGCAAAGTCTTACCCCATTAGAATCTGACCAAAAATTGTATCTATTTAAGGAGAGGAAAAAGACTTTTCAAATACATGGGGTGGGGGAGTGGGGAAGGAAAGATTTATTTCACCTACCCCTTTTTCATCCTTCCGTAAGGACAATAAATCGTTCTGTGGTCAGGGCACTCACCCAAGATGCAGAAGACTAAAGTACAACCTTCCGCTCTGATTAATTCCAATCAGGGATTCAACAGGATCTCCCACATCCCAAATGAGCACCTTATCACCTGATTAATTCTGTGTGTACAGTCAAATCAGCCTCTCATTTGCAAGAGAAACTGCAGCTTGTGTTTGCTGGGAAACCATAGTATTAGCAATGCAATCTTCCTCTCATTCTAAAATAGCCATATTGTGAAATTCCTAACCAGCTTTAACTATTTACCCGAAAAAAAAAAAAAAAAAAACCAACCAGAAAAGCCGCATACAAACGGATTAAGGTCTTTTGGATTAGGCCCCAGTGAGGGTAGATTCTTCCAGGCAGAGAGGGACCCGGGCCTAAACAATGACTAAGGCGGCAAAGGCTTCATGCATCATGAGTTGAATTCCTCCTAATGATAAATAATAATTTTAGATCTAAGACCACAAAGTGATTAATAGCAGAAAGTAGAAATATGATCTTCTATTCAAGTACTTGTTGATCTTAAAAAATCATCATCAAAATTACCTATAGTACATAAAACATTGAAAATGCTGAAGCACTTGTGTGCTGCACTTCAGTTCTAAAGCAAGTCCATGCACTGTGGAACGTAAAAAGATAATTCTGGGTTACCCAGGCCTAGATCCTCTTTGCAAAACTGTATTTCAGATGCCAGTGTCAAAGAGCAAGTAAGGCTCAGAAGGGACAACTGCAGACACAGAAAGCAGTTTCACGCTCCTCAGATGGTTTGTACATTGTTTCTCTTCCCACTTCTGGGCCAAGACTCACAGGCTTCCTCTTGGGTCAGCAAGCTTTAAAATGAGCCATTGCTCAGGACTTTGCAAATGGGCACATTTTATCCATCGGATTCTGATTCAGATGCAATGAAGGAATTACACAACTTGGTACTGTTCCGTACTCCAGTTCCTCACAGTACGTACCGATAATGCACTAACATATAAAATCCATTTAGTGATATCCTCACCAGACACAGTTTGATCTTTTTCATATAAGCTAACATGGTACAGCTACCTGCTGCTTCTACTCATAGGCAGTTGAGATATTATGTTTTTTACAGTAGAAGGAATGAAACTGCCAGGTACCTGGCAATAATTAAGTATATTTCAATAGGTACTGCTGTTTCCATTCATAATTTTGTACAGGTGACATTTTAATTATTCCTACTGTTCTTAGAGCAGTTTTCTTAAGACTTGAGCCATATACACTCTGCACAGATACATAGGACCAAAGGCTGCATACCTGATAACTATCAAACAAATCTTCCTCTTCCTCTGTCTCTTTCCTTTCCACTTTCTCATACTTCAAGCAGTGTGGTTTGTGATGGGATTTTGTATAACCCTGCGTGCTGGTTTTCGCTGGGATAGAGTTCATTCTTTTCATAGTAGCTGGTATGGGGCTGTGTTTTGGATTTGTGCTGAAAACAGTGTTGATAACACACACAGGGATGTTTTCATTACTGCTGAGCCCTGCTCACACAGAGCCAGGGCCTCTTCTGCTCCTCACCCCACCCCACCAGCGAGCAGGCTGGGGGTGCACAAGGAGTTGGGAGGGGACACAGCCGGGACACCCGACCCTAACTGACCAAAGGGATATTCCATACCATATGGCATCATGCTCAGCACACGAAGCTGGGGGAAGAAGAAGGAAGAGGGGGGAACGTTCAGAGTGATGATGTTTGTCTTCCCAAGTCACCGTTATGCGTGATGGAGCCCTGCTTTCCTGGAGATGGCTGAACACCTGCCTGCCCATGGGAAGTAGGGAATGAATTCCTTCTCTCGCCTTGCTTGCACATGTGGATTTGCTTTACCTATTGAACTGTCTTTATCTCAACCCACGAGTTTTCTCACTTTCACTCTTCCGACTTGCTCCCCCATCCTGCTGGAGGGGAGTGAGCGAGCAGCTGCGTGGTGCTCAGCTGCCGGCTGGGGTTAAACCACGACACCCTGCCTTCACAGTGTAGCTAAAGTCAGAGTGGAAGGAAATTCAAGCTACAGCACTTACTGAATGCAATTCATTCTGATTTATCAGACCAGACCATTGAAACACCTCTTGGAAGACAGCAGCTCTTGGCTTGGTCCTCATGTATTTTACAGGAATATCAGTATAACAAATTGACTTACTGAGTTTCCTGATATGACAACTCATTCAATCAAATCCTTCAGACAAAGACATCTGCCAAGAGAAGCATACTACATCAAATAGCGCATTCCACAAACCACGTACAATAACATTTGCAAAGAGGTTTACAAGCATGCACCTCTGCGGCCTGATGCTGTCATGGTGGGGGAGATGTTAAAAAATACCGGATTTTAAATAAATACATATGCAGAGCTAGTGCCCTGCACTCAAAACCTTTCTCCTAGTCAGGCAGATTCTGTTGATTTCCTGTACAGGTTGAAGAGGTATAGCAACCATACATTATTGGCTGCAAGTCTTATGATCAGGAAGCACTTTGCTTGTCAATCTAGGTAATACATTTTTAATTCACAACCTCATTTACAAAGGAAAGGCAACGTCAGATATTATAAAAATGATTATCAGTATCAAAAGAAATCTATCAGTTTTGTAACAGACTCTATGAACAGTTATTCCTTTGAACATGCACACACAATTGCTACCACTCTACCTTAACTTTCTCCCTTTGCTGAAGCTTGGACAGAAGCAGTGTCAGTAAGTGCCTCTCATTTCTAACTCCAATAAGACACAAATTAAAATTTACTATTGATTTACTTTCAATTTGTTTGCCTCTATGTCTCATCATTTGTACATGATCTATTTAGGTTTTAAGCTTCTTCAAGAAGAGACTGTTTGTTTATCTTTCTGTACAACTTCCAGCATATTTTGGAGTTGTGCTTGCAATAAACAGTAATGCTGAATGGACAAGATATTAGCAAAGGTTTTGGCTGATTCATTTCTCTCTGCATCCATTACACAGTAAATATTTGCTAAAATTATTCTGTACAAGGGAAAGAAGTTACTGTTTTTAAGTTAAGTGCACTCTTAATCAGGCAGGCTGTCTTTAGGACTTGAATTTATTCATAAAGAACAAAATCTTCACTGAACACCAGAAGCCTGCATATAGAACAGCAACAATGCAGAAGTTTCACGAAAAACTTACATGCACGCTGGTATAAAGAACATATATAGGATCAAAGGACTTCATACATATAGAAGAACAAAGCACCACAGAACAAAGCCCTTTTCTTTACAAACTCTCAAATGCATTTTAAGAAACATGCTGTGATTTAGAGAAACCTACTGGACTTAGAGAAAGGAATTGAATCATAGAAATCCCGTGGCTTCTGTATGCAGAACATTTTGTGGCTAATGGACATCACAACAGCATTAAAAACTCTGAGTCTTTGGGAAAACAAATAGTCAAGTCTATTGAGAAAAAAAACCCAAACAAACAAAAAACCACTACTAGCCCAGGAGCAGCTTCTACTGAGATCACATTAAATACAACAGGGGTCAAGATAAAATGGAAATTATGGATTCTCTTCCTAATCTTTTTCCTACGTGGACTTCTGGTGAACACTGTCATACACCTGGGAGAGTCACAGAGGGTGGCAAGGGACAACCAGACACCGTGCGCAGGGCCAGAGTCTGCGCCTTGGACCATCCTTGGAAATGCACCCAGGCAACGCATCGCCTCCCTCTTTCAAAGGCAACAGCGCTCACACACAGTGTTAAGAATATAAGATGGTAAATTTTAAGTTGACATTTTAGAAGGTATTAAGCCGCCTTGGTATTTAGGAAAATAGACTTTATACCCATCCAAAAGATAGTTAAAATCATATTGGCGTAGTCCGTCTGCATGCTTGGTATGCTGTATATGTTGTTTAGACATAAACTGCCAGATTGTTCAGATTAGATTTAATTCAAGCTCCCAGGCAGCTTTTTTCTTTGCAATTATGGTATGAGCTGTATTTAAAATAAAACTGCCAATGCATAAATAAGGCAGGCACTGCTGGTGGCACGACTTCAGGCTTGCTAGGTGTATTGCCAGACCTTCGACACCTTACAAACCCTCAGCAGTGAGTGATGGTGAGCGCCTGCACCTCCCTCCGCGTCACAGGCACTGAGGTAAGAGGCTGAGTGTCACGGTTCCTGGGAGAGCTGGCATCTTATCGCCCGCACTGCCTGCATCTCTGGATTTCGAGACCTCAGGCTCATCCTGGAGTCAGAAATGTCTTTGTCTGTAGCATAAGATAAGGAAAAGGAGGTCATTTCTAGGGCCCAAAGATGAGAGGTAAGTTTGGCACCCAGTGACGATGCACTCTTCTGAATCTACTCTCCTGGATCCATCTTCCCTGCATAAGCTATCAGCCCTAGTGAGGATGGGCACCCAATTAGCCCTTGATAAAGCAGTAATGAAGGTAGAGATCTTTAAGGCATCTGTAGTAAAATGCACTTGTCATGGTTGTTTGTCAGTATACACTGATAATGACTGGAGGACCAGGAAGGACTTTTTTTTTTTTTACATTTTCTTTTTTTAAAAAAACTTCCATATTTCACCTTTAAGGCACTATTGCAAATTTTGTCTTCTTAATTGACTGCTCACATGGTAATCATTTTACACCACATTAAGTAATGTTCTAATTTGTTTTAATGCCCTCACTTAATGGGAACAAAATGCAGCATATATAGAAATTATTAACTCGTTTACATATTCAGTATACATGCTTGTCATCTGGTTTTAGGTAAGAAGACTGTGTATACATGAGAGAGAAATATAGAAGGAATATATATGCAGGAGAGAATTGTGAAAAGCAACACACAAACTGTCAAACTGAGAAGAACGAAGGTGAGACACCAATCCAACCGGCATCAATTCCACATTGTTATGTACATCACTGAATGCTTTCTGCTCCTTCAGTTGGGCTCAAAAACAGCAAGATAGAAGTAAGAACCTGATTAAACACATGACTGAATATACCGGGGATGACAGATTCAATGAATGTGTTTCTTTTGATTTAGACAGGGGAATCATCTTTAGTTTGTGTCTGCAACTGGTAAAGAATCAGGAGTGGTGGAAAAGAAACCGTTAGAGCAGCGTCCCTGTGATTTCCTCCATGGCCCCAAGTCATCCGCGAAATCCATGTGGCATCGAAGCAGAAGGTATTCTCTCCCCGACACACTTCTGCTTTTGTAAAGATCTGACTCCATGCTTGGCTCCATTATAGTTCATTAAACCATAAGTTAAGAATAAAAAAGCAGTAAAGCAGCCACATCACGAATATTCAAAGTTACCTGCAAAACCTCAGAGACTTGGAACTTTTTGGCATAGATTTTGAGAAAAACATCAGCTCAGGTCTTTATATATAACATTCCCCTAAACCACCATAATAAGAAGAATATTTGTCCTTATATGTCCTACTCATGTACACTAAAGCATATTAATGACTGGAAATTGAATGGCATAAATTGAACTCGCAGCTGTTTGCATTCTTGTTGGTGGCTCTCAGTATTCCCAGAGCTAACATTTGGAAACTATTACTTTTCTGTCACTCGCTACTCCCCTCCAGAAAGTCTAATGAACTGTGTAGGTCAACTTTCTGTCTTTGTCTTAGAAAGAAGAGCTAACATCTTTTCATGACCTGATCTGACTTTTATTGCTGTACCAACATAGTTACATACTTCATGATATTAGATTTTGAGAGAATTGTGTACATCACTGAGGACACAAAAATGCTGTGGAAAGACTGAGATAAGCTAGAGAAATAAGAAAGATGAATGAGATTTATTCTTTTTTTTCTAAATCTGCAGATTTAAACATGTGTAGATATCATGACAATTAAAAACTTTGCAAACAATACTACTAATAGCCCTAGAATACTCCTACCATTTTTTTTCCCCATTAATCCAACGTTAGGATTACAATACAGTGATCTCCCTGGATATCTTCAGGCAAAGATCATTGCATGACCATGATTGTCTTTAAATCAGATAACTAACACAAAATCCCCATAGTTGTTTTAAACCAGATGCATTGAATAGACTGGCTAAAATTCAAAAGACTTGTGGGTACTGCCAACTTCTATTGCACTCTTTGTACAGGAGACTTTTAGTACCAGCATAACTGGACATGTCAAATACTGTATCATCCCTTATTGACCTATAAAAATAGAACCTTTTCTTTTGATTTAAAATTTTGCAGTCAAAATGGCAATACTTACTGACAGATATAAACAGATATGTGAATACTTACTTATAGATGCAAATTCAAAAGCACTGCCCAATATCTGCAATGTTTACACAAGCTATTTCCACACTAGACAGTGACCTTCAGCTGCTCCTAAAAGTTATTTATCAAATAATTTCAACAACAAATATCTCAATGAAAGTATTTTTTAAAAATCACAGATAAGGATTTTTTTTTTCTCCATGGACTGTAACTTACTCAATGCAAATCTAAGCATGATGGTCTAGGACAACCAGTAAATCAAGCAAAAAATTGGCTTCACCAAAAAATAGATAGATAAATAAATATATGAATGAATGAAATTGAAAAAGCTAAGAAATGTCAGAATAACAAGAAGGGGAGGAAAAGAGAGAAAGGAAAAAAGTTACAACATCCAGAACAGCTCCGTGATCTTCCCCTTCACTGCAGATACAAACGAGGGGATAAAGGTGAAAGCTTTTAAGTATTTTGGCGTTTAAAAAAACCCAAACAACAGAAGTCTCCCTTTTCAAGAGAAAAAAAAAATCTACTTGTAAATGTTCTTGCAAATTTTTCTTGTCTGTAATAGAAGTTATTGTGATAGGTGTACAACAGCAGAACTGAAATCTGGAATCTGTATGGCACTGACCTGGCACTCCTTGCTGGTTTTATAAAAGACACTAATCTCTCAAACCATACTAACTTTCATCTCCTGAAGATAAGCCCTTTCTGCTCCCATTGTGTAGAGTTTTCCTCTTTCCCCCAGCTATGGATAACCACTTGGATCCCACATCCTGTACCACCATCAACATTTTTGGAGACCAAATCATTTCTCCCCACTACCTCCATAGTTACTGACCATGACATTCCCACTGATAGCTTGATCTTAGCTGCAAAACATCAAAAGGTTAGTATCAAAAACCAATCAATCAGGTTTGGTGAAAGAAGGGTTTGTATTAGTTTCAATTCACTGACTTCCCCCCAAGATATATGTTTCCCCTTTCCCCTTTCTTTATTCAACCGTGATGCACATACAGTCCTAGTCACAATGTACTAGTGCAAAGAATGCCATCATTTAAAGGAGTAGAAAACACTATTTAAACTCCACTTATTTCTGTTTTCATGGTCATTCTGGGACCATAGGTTCTCATTTGCCCTATGCAGAGGAAGAGGGGAACAACTTGTTTCTTGCATGAGGCTCTCAATGATACAAGTGAGATTTTTTTTACTGCACTGACAGTTAAATAAACCTGGTTAAGGAAGTTAACTGTTAATCTTCTCAGTATCCTTGAAGCACGATGCTAACCTATACAACCTGTAGGAGGATAAAAGATAGCACAGTCTAGAAACTTGACCCTGAATATACAAATCATACGTCTTATACTGTAGGTCCAAATAACACTTAACTTTTCTGTTAAGTACCCTCTACAAGTGTGAAAGGTACTCAAACCAGGGCCAGAATTTTTTCATTGCCTTTGTCTCATACTTGTCACTAGTCTGTAAGAGCTTCTACTCGTCACGCACACCAAAAGGGCCCTAGGAGGAATGTGTTCTTCTCACAGTCTATGCACGACCTGTTTCCCTAGCGAGTGGAGGTTCCCGTGCAACAATTTAAATTAAAAACCTACCCAAAGGGGACCTGCTTCTAAACACTGTACAATTTGACATTGGAAACAATTCTTCTTTTCCTCTGTATCATGATATCCCCAGGGCTGGAGGCGTCTCTCCTCAGCAAGCTGCTGTTTTCAGAACAGGTCAGCATCAGTTTCCACTCCTCCTCGAAAATGGCAAAACCACCACTGCAACAAATGAGAATTTGTTATCCTTTCCCCTTCCCATAGTCACTTGCAACATAGCCCTATATGTAAGTTCTAAGCACTGGAGACATGCTAATACTAAGGAAAATTTACTAGAAAACAGTTGGCAGGTGGAGTAGTTGGAGGTGCTGGCAGAAAAATCTTTTCTCAACATTTTCCAAAATGCCAGGTTATTCTTACTGCTTTCATTTCTACAGTTTTCCTGACCTGAGATACTGAAAAGGTTTGATTTGCAGGGGATGAGCGTCCAAAACTTAAAAAACTCCAGTCTGGAACAGACAGCAGACAAATTGTTCTGAAATTTTTGTTGCTATATTTTAAAATTTCTGTAACTTTGTTGCTATTCTCACTGCAGAGCATGTCCGTCTTATAGCTTATATAGGACAGAAGATTGTATCAAAGCTCTTCTTGACACGCGCCTCAGGCAGAGCTGAATACCTTTTGGCAGCAGATGAAGATGGAACAGAAAGCAGGCAGCAGAAGATAAAGGCAGATCAACTTAAGCCCATGAAAATTAAGAAACTGGGCTTTCTGCAAAGCTATTTGACACGGTGTAGCATTGTTAAAAATCACCTTTCTTCTTCACCCTAGCACAAAGTATAAAATGACAATTCATTCCTGAAAAGCATAACACACCTAGTCACGAGGAGATGTCACTGTCAGCAGTAATCGATTACTTATTGTAGCATCATATGAAGGGTTTCAGTTTCTTTTAACTGAAGTAGAAAAATGTAAATCTATTTATGCCTACAGATTTAATGCATAATGGAAAAGAACCTCTCCATCTGGCTTACAAAGCACTTTGCACCTTATCAGCTACCATTAAAATGCATTAAATAGCTCAAATAATGATGCACACTTGACCTGCATGGTGCCTCAGCATTTCTAATCATCTCCAATTTTTGTCTAAATATGAAACACAGACTAATTATCAAACTACTAACTTCAGATCTTTGGAGTATTAAAAAAACCCAGCACATTAATTAGTTCCAACAATATGCTTTATGAACTTCAGAAAGTTCAGAGCGATATTAACATTAGCGCATGTGTTATGGTTTGCCTAAGCTTGAAAGTTATTTCACACTACAGTCTTCCATTGAGACTAATCAGGAATGGCTATTCTACAAATTTTGCATCCACACAGTTTTGCGATAGCTACTTCATGCGTTTCTCTTCTGTTGCACGCACACAAATCTCTAATTTTCCTAAGTAAATCTAGTCTGTTTTGGCAGAGATGTTAACAGCAAACCTCAGCACAACAACCACAAATTATGGAGCTTCTATTTTTATTGTGGTATGTTTTGGTATATCTTCCCTCAGCCTTTGGAATTTGGATCAGATTCCCATCACCCCTCTCCTGTTATGCCTTTACACATAAGAAGCGAGCATCACCATCATTTTTAAACTGCTGTTGAGCAGTATGGTCTAAGCACAGAATGTCCCATTCCTGATGGACTGTAACACAAGGAACAGCTCAGCAGTGACAGAGCCCGGTGGCTTTTGGTGCTTTGCAAGGCAGCTGTAACAGTGTCGTGTAGGGACAACCACAGGGGAAATGCTGCAGCCCATGAGGGTGGTTCCACTACTGTCCCCAGCATTTTCACAACTCTCATCAAATTACATCACTTCCTTGTAGACTAGGGCCATGCCAAAAGCATGAAAAAGGTAACCTCATTTGATGTTCACCTATTTCAGCATCCCATTGACTCTCTACAGCTGGAAAGTCCTAGACATCAGCATAAGACAAGCTAAAACAATGGCTATTTTGCAACTGTTATGTGATGACATCATGCACAGGGATTTTGCACAAATTAGAATTGCAAAAAAGGTACCATACAGAAGATGTGAAACCAAATGAGCACATCTGGATCTGAAGAACAGCAGTAAATAAAAGAAATGCTTATATTGCCAAAAGCAAGACAGCAGTTTTGAAATTGCAATGTCTCTACATCTACCTTACAGGACAATGTCTTCCAAATTCAAGCATTTGTTTCAAGAAATGTAAAATAAAGATGTAAATAAAAGAATAAAATGTAAACAAAAGATTCACATTCAACTGCCTTGCACCTTCCAGTTATTTTCCCCAGTTACATGGCAACTTAACCTGCCTTGCTCTTAAGTGGTTATTCCTCAGGCAAGTCCTTATAAAAAATATTCCTATGACCACATTCAGATGTGAATGAATGATAAAAAATAAAACAGTTCTTTTTTTTGACAAATTAGATGAATTTTGTACTGGCCATAAGGCTGGAACAAAATATCCCTCTCTAACAAATCAACTAATGAAGCTTACATGAAGACATCTATTATTTTAGAACACCCTCTAGGCTAGCCTTGGCTTTGGGAGGGTGGCACTGTAGAATATAGATGAAAAATTAGTCACATGACTTTTCTTGTATTTGTAATTCAAGTAAACCATGTCTATCCTAAATTGACTGGCCCATCTATGGAAGTGATGGTGATAAAAAGCTAAAAAGAGTTGACAAAATCACTAGCTTTCTCAAATAAAATATCTAAATACCACTTCAACATACAGACAGAAGGGAAAACAAGGTAAGCTGCAGAAAGGGATACATTTATGGCACAGAGAGTCTCATTTGGGAGTGCAAATTACACTTCCTTCTTCTGGAATGCCATGGACTGGTTCGTGATTGGGGTGAGTGAGTAAAGGTGGCAGTGGAAGGATGGAAATTTAGTAAACTTCATAGGTAGACACATAAATATCACCTTACTGAACACTCAGCAGTTCACACTCAGAGCTTTGGGTAGACACAGGGTAGACATAGCAAATGGGACAGTAAAACTAAGTGATCACGCAGACAGCACCATACAGGTTAATTACTGAATTTATCAGATGTGCTAATCAGGGAATACACAAGAGCTACCTGAAAAGTCCTGGGAAAAGCCCTGGTGCTTAGGCAATTAATCAAATAAAAAAGACAAATGCCCATACTCACCATTCACAAATGGCACTATATATGCAAACACAAACATAAATACTTTGTGCTCATGTGAGAGAATGCTGACTATAGCATCTACCCAACAGCCGGGAAGTGTCGTATATCTCATTCTCCTTCATGGCCAAAGAGGCATTTTAAATCTAGGGTTATGAGACTAGCTTAGTCCCGAGAGGTATCAAGCATCTCCTCCTTAGATATTAGCTGATTTCACCAAAAATCAATGACTGTTGACAATGAAGTCAGTAAAAATTGAGTCTCCTCAGTACAGCTGAGATGACACCCACAAACTGTGGAATCAATGCTATTTTCTGCACAAAAGATCATCAACACCCCAGCTCTGTTCTTCAGTTATTGCTCTAAGGAAATGGAGGACTGATGATTTCTTCTTATTTTTCTCAAAACCTGCGAAAGGAAACCACACCAGGTGCTCTACAGCAAATGGAAGAAATGTACTGTTATCAAAGGCAGAAGTCTATACTTTTATGTTTATATAAGTCTATACTTTTATATTTATATTATATTTGCTTTTAGGGAAAGTAAAGAGATAAGCTGTGCTTGATCTGCTGGTGAACTGTTCATTAAAAAGAAAAACTCTACATAAAACTGCCCATAACAAATAATTCAGTCCTCTTCTTGATTAATATATTTTTGATTCCTATCACCAAGGTTGCACTGAAATAATTTGGGTCAAATTCCTGCCAAGTTCCTGGTATTGAAAACTATTTTCTAATTCAGCTAACATAGATTTACAGTGATTGCTAGACAGTTTGTCACCCTTTTTTTAAAAAAGTCACCTTGAATGTCACAGATAAGCCATTCTGATTTTCTTGACTCACCAATAGTTCCCAGTGGCATTAACAATATAGAAATTAAAGTTGGAAAAAAATACCAGAGACCAAGAGTTGCAAGAATTCAAAGTGGAAAACAAAAAGCCACTAAGAGGATTCTCATCCTTTTTAAATCTATTCTGTCATTTTACCAGGCTGAGATATAGCTATTTAATGTCTTCACTAGATGTATCTTCTGATTTTGGATGTCCTCCAGTACTAGACTGCATTGAAATTCTGTGTAAATTCCAGAGGGATTTTCTTACTTAGATAAAAATCAGAATGATTCAGAGAGAACCGCATCTAAATACTCCTAACATTAAGCGACACTGCTCTTGACAGAAAATATATGTGCTCTTACAACCTCATTTGTTGGTATTTCAACTAAAAGTAACAGCAAAGTAATCTGGAGTACTAGCCCAAAATGTATCTGCATAGATGATATTTAGGTCTTCTTTAGGGGAAAAAAATGTAGCTTTAAACAATTCAAATTAGCATAGGTGATTGCGGGAAAGGTAATTACATTAATACCTGCCAAGCTGTCAATAATGCTAATTTGAGATAGGTTACTCAAAGACCGACTTTCCCTAAAGTAAAAGCATGATTGTAAATCTCATTTGGTCATTTCTAAGTCCCATAGGAGTAAATTCTTAAAAGGCCCAGGACAGTTCATGCTGAGAGCTCAAATATTAAAGGGCTTGTCGAATGCCTTCATGGGAATTATAAATGGGAGAGCAGATGTGATATTTCAGTAAAAATTATGTGACAGGAAAGGAAACAATTGCAGAAGTAAAAATAACAGATATTTTTTAAAAGATGAAATACTCTTGGAGAGGTGTATCCTTTTCACAATGACACATGATCCACGGGGTACGTTTGTTTGATTTTCAGAAAGGCACAGATCATGCGCTGTCGTCTCATTCAGCTCATTGCTGAATTCTAAGCGAGGTGTCCCGTCTGTTTTCTCACATCGCTTGCAGCTTCTCCTGGCACCTCTGCAGAACGCTCCTCATGAATAAAGCCGGGGGGGGAACACGGGGGGACAGGGGGAAGGTGACTCTCCAGCCTCATCTCTCTCCAAACAGGCTGCTCTAGGACTGACTGTTGACAACTGTTGACTCCGGTAATATATTCTTTTCAGGCTCTGTGACAAAGGACGTAGGCAGGCAGTGCCACGTGGGCTGCAGCTGTTGCGATAACCCCTCTTTCATCCAGCTCATCAGCGAAAGAGGAGCCGAGTAACTGTGCCGCTGGATCACGAAAAGGAAAAGCTCTGGGAGTTCCTTTGCACCAGCGAGGAGCCGTGAGCCTGCCCTGTGCGCTTCCAGGAATGCGGGGCGAGAGAGAATGAAAAGCTCTGTTACAAAGGAACAGTGTCAGGATTGCGTGGGTCGCTCGCACCCAGAGGAGGTTTCTGTCACCTCCGCAATGGATTTTATTAACTGCATAGTATGTCGGGCCTCGGCAGCAGAACCTGATTGTGTGGCTACCTCCATCAGGCCAGCAAGATATAAGCCAATACTGCTGATATATTTACTATATTTACAAGTAAAACTCCTCACGTTCCCAAAGAGATTTGTTTTCTTGTTGATGGTACCAAGAGTAAGGTGGGCCATCATCTCTTCCTGGAGGTAAAAACCCAAACCTAACTGTTTCACTGCTCACGTGCCCAGCAAACACGACAGTTACTCAACTGCAGAGGAACTAGTTTTCCGCATCTCCTGCCGACTGGCAGCTTTTTCCTGTTTATTCACTGGACAAAATGAGGTTGGTCATTCTACAGTTGTTTATCTAAAGGACAATATTGCCTTGCTCCCTCCAGGAGGTAAAGTGTTCTCCAATGTGACTGCCAGCTGAATTTCATAAGAAGAAAAGAGGAATGATCCGAATTGGAAAAGATGTGGTGGACTGGGGTTTGTTTAACCTTCTTCAAACGTATACAAATTCCTAGCCAAAGGTAATCACCAGCAATTTAAGTCAGGAATATCTGAGAGCAAATGTTTCTATTTACTCTACTTAGACATTAAAGTATTTGTTCTTGTTCCTCAGCAAAGACGTGAGAAGGTCCCTCTGGGGTGGGGTTTTTCCTGCCTCTCCAAAATGATGTAACTTTCCATCCACAGACAGAATTCATTTTTTAACTGCATAATTCCACAAAAATTAGGTGAGTCATCCTCATTTATACTGGTATTGGTTTATGTTTCTAGAAGGATTTTTCCAACTAATTTTATTCTGATTTATTCAGAAATAGAGGCAGTGCACCGCTGCTTCCTCAGATGTCCGAATGGAAAACTACCTCCACAGTCCAGAACAATTCTGCTGCTTGTTTTGTTTATGACTGTTTTAAACATTTATGCTTCTTTAGAAAGAAAGGAAAACAATGTCTGAAACTACGGGTTCATTAAGCAAACAGACCAGAACTGTACACAGCTCAGAAGATATTAAACTATCCCACCTGTCATTGGGTTTGAGAATACCATGGAAGATAACGTTGAGCTTAGTGAGATGTAATTCAAAAAACTCCATTAGTATAATAATAGGTTTGCCTACTGGCTCTGTTTCCCAGCTACAGTGCATTAAATGTCATTTAACTTTTCCAATAAATTCAGGCTCACGGGTGCAATTGGTACGCAGGAGAATGGAATAAACTGGTATAATAGATGGATCAATAGACAATACAAAGATGTAATGAGCAGTTAATGTGTTGAGGATGGAACCAATATAAAAAATCATTATTAAGTTAATTGTTTTGAAATTTTAGCATTCAAAAAATGATCCTCTGAATTAATAGTTAATTTATTGTATGCTGCTACAAGTCTCCTGTTAAATTTCAAATGAGTTGCTGCTAGTACTTATTAGGCTAGAGGAACAAAATATTTGCAAACAAGAACAAAGTTGCTCCTGTGTCAGATGTAAACTTGTAACAAGATCATTAGTGCTGTGCTTTAAAGACATACTGAGCATTTCCTGGGATTTTCTGGTCCCCGTGAAAGAACGGAGCACAGCAAATTGCCTTGTGTACCATCGATGTTGATACAGCAGGGAGAGTTTATTAAGAGATTTATATTTTCACAGCTCACTTGCCTACAAATAAATATTTCCAAATGAAATGTTTTCCGTGGTGTAGTTCAATTTGTTTTCAGAATAGCTAAGCCTGTTAAAAGAAAAATTACCTTCAGTTACGGTGCCTGTAGGCAAACTCAGCACACAAACACCGACCAACGCACCTACGGCTGCAGCCACCGGAGCTCCTTTGCCGGTTGGTACAGCCAGCAACAGCGTGTGGCACGACACCTTCGCCAGCGGCGTATTGTCACGTAGCACACTGTTCGTCTTCAAAGCTTCTGCCACTGAGTGAACAGGCACTGCACGATGTTTTTAAATCTGCTCTACTGCCACTTCCATCTAGTCTGGGATTTTAAGCCTCCTTGCAGATTCCCTGGCACAATAAGAATTACCTGCCATTCTTCAGATGAGGGTAAAATCAAACCTTAGAGAAATATATTAATAGTCAAATAAAACATCCAGCTGGCTCCATCAGAACAGGGCACAGAGCTCTTGACTGCAGAGACACTGCTCTTGAGAAAGATGCTCTTACTCAAAAATCAAACCACACACCCCACTAAAGGTAGATAACAAATGGGCACATGGGCATGCTGAGAACCCAGTCCATTTATTTCTACTTTATTTCTGAAAGACAGAATAGCAAGAAGAGAGACGAGAATGATAAGAAACTGGAAGTGAACAACAGCACCCAAGTACCAAGTCCTTAGGCTTGGATTGGAGAGGAACACCTGACCGGGCAGCAGTGCCTTCTTCCTACGGCTGATGCACGGTGTTGGTGTTACGTCTCCCACAATGGGACAACAGTTACGTATTCTGAAAATCATTACACGAGGGGTTTCTTATGTCCTACAGTGACAAGCATTTGTCTGCCTGTTTCCCACCTTTTTTGCAGCTCTCGCTTCCCTGCACAGACTGGGAAAGCACCCACACTGCAGAGGCTGCTCTGCTTCCTTCCCCGCGGCTGGACAGGCTTGGCCATGAACTAGCCAACAACTTGCCCAGCTACAGGGCTACGCTCACGCTACTTTTTCTGATCATGCTGTCTTCGTTGCCAGTGAAAGAATCACTAAGGCCATGAAAAATCCTTTCCACATACCTTTAGCCCCTCACAAGCCATACTTTTTACGTTCTGCTGTAAATTTGCAAGAGACAATTGCTCCTAAGTACCACTGCAAAAATAAAAATAATACCAATAGTAAAAATACATCTTCTCAGTGACATCAGCTTTTGTTCTTAACTCTTCCCTTTGGGGAATCTACACTAGGAAAATGATAAGAAAAGTGGCCTGGCACCTCCATTATGGCTAAGTACTTTTCTCAGTCAGAACCATAATCTGTGAACTAGGTAATTATTTCAGGAAGGTCTTTTTTCCACACATTTGTTCAGTAAGTGAACAATGTTGAAATAGGTAGGTTTGAGATTAATTATTTTTCTCAGGAGCCCCAGCAGGATTCAGTGGGAGGTCTGTTGCACTGATTTTATTAACTGCTTTGAGGATTTGTGATCTGAATTTACTATTCAGGGTTACCAAAACAGTGCAACATAGGCGACTTTCCACTGGTTTTAAACAAAAGAAATGGAGCATGTGCAGATTTGGCACAAAAGAAGGGAATGACACGCAACTGAGGACAAGTGCTTCCCTGGATTTTTCTTTTGTTGAGGCAGAGGGAAATGAAGTGCCCCCTCTCCGACATCCACACAGTCACTACCTGCATCGAGACATTTTTCTGAGTGTTTCTCTTTATGCTTTCCAACACAGGAAGAGAAAGTTGAACGTGGAAACGTCATGGAAACGGCAGGCACATACAGATGGCTTTGCTCCTGCTATCCAATGTAAGCACGTCAGCAGGTGCAGCTTCTCATTTCTACTGGTGGGCACATACACTGCCTGTGTAGCCCTTCTCATAAAAGTTAGCATATGAAACACCTAATAGATTTTAAAACATAACAAGAGGCACTGAGTGGCCTAATCTTAGAGCTAAACTTAATTCCCATTTCTTCCAGGTATGTTTTGGCTAGTTCTGTGACAACAGGTTTGAATCCTGCTTCTGGTCCACTTCTTCCATAAGCCTCTCTGAAAATCATCTTCTGTCTTAAGAAAAAATACTGCAAGCAGCAAAGCAGCAGCTACCAGTATTCATGTAAATTAATTCAGTATTGTGATTGCAATTTCCTCAGCCTCTTCTATCTGACTGGAATATACTCTCCATCTGATGATCCACAGTGATCCGTTACCCCTCTCTTGAGCTTCAACATGTCACTGCACCTTTCCATTCTTCGAACAGAAGGATGAAAATTAACAACGGAAAAATCAAACAACAACCGATAAAGCAATTCTGCTGCTTGTAAATACCAGCTAAAGCACAGGATGCTACTCAACCCACGAGTTACACTAGAAATGCATCTGAGAACATGAGCAAAGAGACAACAATGAATGACAATAAAATAAGGTGGACTTATAGAAGAGCCTAATTCAGCATAAAGGGAATGTTTACAAAGTTTCATAGGTGAACACCAGGCATTGGGCCTCCTCTGTAAAACACAAGTTCATCTCTGTTACTGAATTCTGCCAAGCATTCACATTTACCTTAAGATATGCACACTTTTGCATTACTGAGGCCCAACAACGCATCAGAAGTCTTTTTACATAAATCACATGAAGCAGGCTTGCCTTAACTATTCATTCAGAAACAGCATATAAAAATCAGGTTCCATCTTGGTGCACTTTTCTACACTATCTTAAACAGTTAAGACCTAGAAACCTAGGTTTTTAACAGGTCTGAAGCTACTGAATGATTATGTACTTTCTCATAACATAGTCAAACAAACACATTCACAGCGGCCAAAGCTTTTGACAAAGATGACTGGACAAAAAGACTATATTTCACATGCCCCTCTAGTAAGCCTGTTAGCAGCTGTTGGGTTTTTTTATTTGAAGGAATATAGGCAGAAACCATCTCCTTTTTTTTAATGAATACAGCTTTTCCTATGTACGAGATTCTCACTGGTGTTATCTAATTTTTCACCCTTGAGCTGGTAATAATTAGTAAGAATTCTCCTGAAATTTCTGATACACACGCCCTTGCACTTATTTTCCTAAGTAGAAAGAAACTCTTGTCATGCAACACAATTATGAATAAACCCATCACGATACTTCTGAAGTGTCCCTTGTGCTTCAGCAACAATATAGCTGAACAATTTTTTTTTCTGAACTTTCCACATGAGGCTTGTAAAGCTCACTATTAAGTAAAAATTATTCTCTATAAATCTCCAATTTGACTGCAATAAATTAACTTATCCAGAGTGATTTACTATATCACTCACACGATCTAAAACTTTGTGTTGAGAAAGCAAAAGTTGACTAATGACTTACTTATTTTACAAAGAAAATTTCTCATCAGCATCCTATACAGACATTGGTAGACCTCAGGATACTTGTTTGCATTTCTGCTGAAGGGCTGAGGTACTATAGATTTCAAAATAAACACATGCAGTAGATATTTTACCATTAGTTGTAGCACTTGGTCATGCAAAATGTTCCTTGATATTTTCTGATGGAATAGCCCACACTCTCCAAGAACATAGTGAATCTAATTCAAGGGATCTTCTTAAAACAGTAAAAGTTGTATAAGCTTCTTTGAGCAATGAAACAGAACTTGAATTGCCATTCAGTGGGCTGGACCAAGGACGGAATTTCTTGATGTATAGTTATCTTCCACATATGCTTGATTGTTACTTAAAGTACATTAAAAGCAAAACTGTGTACATTTCCTAGGCAAATTACAAATTCCACTACACAACAGCAGAAAGGATATGTTTATGTATGTGCCAGGTTTTTCATGACAAGAATGTGTGAAGAAAAACTGTTATGCAGTAAGAAGTAGAGGATTCTACTTTATTAAATACCAACAGCTTCAAGAGAGCTGCAAATTGCTTAAAGCTGACAACACGAAGATGACCATTGCATAGATAATTTCAGAGATATTACAGAATGTGCTGTTCACTATTTAAAGTGAACAGATGTACAACTGCATCCTTTAAAGTGTAGAATGCCAAAATAACCCTCTGGTAATGATAAAAATACCTCATTTCCAAAGCATATCGCAACATATGAATGGTAAACTTGTCAGAAGTATAAGTGCTTTTTTCAAACCACATCATTGAAAAATAATGGTTTATAGCTGATTAAGAAAAAAAGGGTTATATTAAAGACAAAATTATACCAGCCACACAAGGATCTCACAAGGATCTCCCTTCAAATTGGCAGTGAAAGTGAAAATGCATCTATACCTACAGATATATTTATGGGAGTTATCCCCAGATAGATAGACAGAAAATTCAAATAGAACAAGCAGCCTAGAGCTGCAATGCCTTTGGGGGATGGGGGTGGGGGGTTCATTCACCCTCACTATTTGCCTGATACAAGAAGGCTCCAGAACCTTGTCCCACCTGAATATGGAGTAAATTTGCTTTCAGTAGAAGTTCTTGTTATGGTACACTGGTAGATGACCAGTCCTTGACCTGATGTTTAGCTAAGTGAAGAGAACATGAGGAACTCTGGAGATGACACAAGAAATTGCTGGACAGCAACAAATAGCAGAGTGAGAAGCTGACAGAAGTTACAGATAGTGCCATGAAGGATGGTTGGATGGCACGGTTAGTTAAGGGGAAGCTATGTGAGAAATGGTCAAACTTTGCTGAGAAGCGGAGAGGAGTACTGGGGACCTCTGAGGAGAAGAGTCTTGCAAGACCAGGAGTACCTAGGTGGCCATATTAGTGATACCCTATAAGGCTAAGAAGACCTAGGTAATGCTGTCAGTAATATCAAATTTGTGTATGGATGTAGTGAAACTGGCATTAGCAGGGGAAAAATACTTAGGAACAAGTTGTTTATTTGGGAAGGAGACAAGGGTAGAAACTGGGAGAGATAAAGGTGGGTGGGGGGAAAGAACAAACATGGAAAAATGGGGAGAAGGGGAGATAAAAGGGCTCAGTCAAGTGTAAGCAAGTTGCTAGTTAGTGCAGATGTCTGGCCAAGCCCAGCACCTGATCACCAGTCTACTCTGTCTTATTAAACTCTACACCTGACTGTTTTCTCTTAACTATGCTTAACTGTGTTTTCTGTCCTGTGTATGAGTGTGTGTGTGAGATGTTAGCAAACTTCATCTCGGACTAGCCAACGAGTAGGGTAAAAGGTCTCAGAGCCAGATACCAGAAAAAGCATGGTCTTGAGAGCCTGAGAGTGGGCTGCTCTCAGGAACCACAGGTCTGGAGACATCTGTGTCCTCTCTGTGTGTGTGTGTCTTTATGTAGTGATGCCTGAGTGTGAGATATACCAGCATACTTGGAGTCTGATTAGCCAGATGCGAAGAACAGGATCAGCACATTGGTACCATTCATGTTGTGTGAGCACACATCTACCCACGAGGTGCCAGAGCCGGCACCGTCCTCCTGCGCATGTTTGTTGGTGGCGAGCTGTGCGTGTGCATTGGGAATACAGGCTCAGTCTTTCTACTGCTGGCAGCAGCAGCCTGGATCCACTGGATTGAACGGAAAATCCAACAGCTCCCAAAGTCCATCAGACTGTGCTTCCCTCAACAGCTCCAAGTGACAGAAGAAAAATTATTTCAAAGATTATTCTATAGTGAATTATCACAGGGTGCCTTACCAGAAACAACAGATAAATAAATTGTGCTTGAGTATTTTTCATGCTATGTTTACTCTTAGCCAAGAATAGGATGGGAGGTATTTTGTGATATATGGCTAAGCAGCAGAGGTGTGTTATATCTTTTGCTCCCTGAAATTTAAAAAAGAAAACTACATACAATCACCAAAGATGAGATATATCTTTCTTTAGGGACTAAACCCGGGAGGAAGTGGTGGCTCGTAGGACTGCCACCTTCAGCACATCCCAGCTTACCACCATTCTTTTTTTTATTTTCCTCCCACCTCTCTACCCTCAGCTTTAAAAACACCAGAAATGCCTTAGCCAAATACATAACTTAATCTGTGAGACAAGAAGATGTATCTCCCATTTTTTAGCCTGTCCACCTCTGAACCTAAAGGGAAAAAAGTTATATTGTTTTCAAAAACATATTCCTGTAATGTAAAACTTCTTGCTGACCTTCTCCTCTGACCACTCTGATCTCACGCTCACCCACCCCTCTTCTCAAGGTGCTCCACTCATTCCTTTTGGTGTCCCTGCATCCCTCCCCAGTTGGGAAGGTCATACTTTTGTTTTCTCTACCTCTTTTGTCTGTCATTCAATCCTCTGCTCCCCCCTCAGCCACAAAGGCAGTGTATCTCCTTAAATCACACCTTAAAAGGCTTATTTTGTCTCTGTTGTTTAGAAGTCACTTCCTTCTGAATCATTCTGTGATACTCTGTGTGAACGCCACTAGATGATATAAATCATCTTGTGTTTCATTTGCTGGAGCTCCAAAACATGTTAAGACTTCCAAGTAATCACACAAACATGTCTATCATTAAACATTTCCCTTTTAAAAAAATCATTTAATTAGAATATTCTCTTCCTCAGAATTGTAGTATTGGACGCATGATTGTAACTGAGACAATGAAAAATTAAAGTATATTTCAATCAATACAGAAACATAGACACTAAGCTGCAGGCAACAGGGTAGGCTATCACATTCCATCTATTATTCCAAAGTTGGATCCTTTTTTCTTTTTTATGTAACTTTCCCTGAAGCTTGATGTCTCTCAATTACAAGCTGCAGAGTCTTCTCCAAAGCAGCTATAAAGTTGTATGTGCATTTTCTAGCATGCAAGTATATGAAGGGGAAAAAAAATTAATCATTTGAATTTAACACGATATTTCTCTATTGAGAAACACTGAATTAAGTGAGAAGAATTAATTATAAGTCCCCATATTCCATCACACACTACATGCTAGTTTATTCAAAATACTGCTTGTATAAGTATACACATTATATTAAAGACATCAAGCATTCAACGAATGTTTCTGTATTCACTTTTGTTTTCAAACAGTATGCATATTTGTTAAACCAGCTGACCAATACAGGAACATTGAAAGGGACTTTACGGGTTGTTGTATCCAGCCTGTTGCTAGCACACTTTTTTCCTAACTGCTTATAGACATTTTTTAGCAAATGATAAAATAATGTCTTTCTCTTCGTCAGCTATTTCCAACAAAGTAGCTCTATCTTAAGAGCAGTAAATCCCAATACCAGTCCCTAAACACAAGGTCTTGCCTTTTGCACTGTTGAATTTCAACCCATTTCTCTCCATTCAGTCACCCTGCCTTTGATTTGAAAAGGTCTCCTGGCTTCATCCATCACCAAATTTCACAAGCGCTATTTCTTGTGCAAGGTCATCACTGCAAATGCTAAGACTGGCTCCAAAACCAGTTTTCAAGGCACTGGACTGGTATGCTCACTCTAGATCAACAATTCCATACTCAAAAAAACCTGCCACCCCTCTTTTGTTAGTTCCTGCTAAACTCACAGTAATTAGGCTAATCACCATGATCTACATTTAAAAAACCCCCACATTTCCTATGCAGAATTTTTGGTATTTTAATTGTAGCATGATTTCCTTATTCTTTAAAAGAATAGCCCTCTGGAAACAGCAACACGCACACACACACACCCCCCAAACCCATTGCTTTTGTATTAATTTTTGCTTATTCAACCTTGTAAATATCCAAGCCAGAAGCAGCATAATGTACATATGCAGATTATACCCGTATAATCCGAAGTAGAATTCAGGCTTGAAAACGGGACAAAAAGTTTATACTTTATGATTTTTTTTCAAACTAATAAATATTCCAATGAGAACCCAATTAAAATTACACTATGAGACACTAAGATTCTTTTCAGATATTATTTTTCATCTTTCTTGTAAATAGAGGTTATTATCATTATAAGGCATAAAGTTATTTATTTTAATGAAGAACCTAAAAACCAGGGGTTCCCTCACTGAAGGCATTACCGAAACAATCAGCAATGACAGTATCTGTTCAAAGAAGTTTACTAAGACAATGTACAACATGTATATATGTAAGTAAAAGGTGGGAAAGGGAAGACATGAAAAGAAACAATGAAGTGTTCAGCATGGCCACAAGTCAGCAAAAACACTGTAGATTTTAAATCACCTGCCTTCACCATGTATATGGAATATGTGGAACAGCAAAACAACGTTGCATTTGTTTAGTTCCCATCTAAAGTAGAGAGAATTAGTAACACATGAGAGTGAACGGTCAGTCACCTGCAGCCATCCGTTTGGTTTTACCCAGTGAGGGACACATCCATGTCAAACGTATTAAATTACAAATCCTGAATAAGAGCCACAGTTTTGCAGCAATATTATCTGCAATTGAATAGTATGATCCCTGCAGCAAAAGGCTCACTTGGGTATTTTGAGTTCCTTGCAAATATCTAATTTATTTTTTGCACAAAACATATTAAAGAAACATGAAGTAGGGGTTGAGTTGGCTGGAAATTAGACCTGCACAAATAGGCTATATTTCAAGATTCTTGTGATAACCTTAGCAAATTAGAAGGGAAAAGAGCTCCTCACACTAGCAAGTATGTCCAGTTTTATTGTGCTGACACAGACATAATTCAGCACTTTTACACATTTCATTTTAATTGTCACAGAATTAGTCACCAAAGACTACATTGCTTTCAAAGGAAATGTTAAATCAACAACTGGAAAAAATGTATTTAGATATATTTTCCCAACAAATACTAATTCATTTTTATTATGAAGTTTTAGCCTGTGGCATCCTTAAAATGCATCAAAACTATGACTACGTAGAAATTAATCTACTTGAAGTCCTGATTTCCAGTTTATGACCTTGCTGGAATTGTTTCCCGTACATACTTGCTGTGTCTTTCCTTTCATCTGTCCCTGAAAGAACCATCAGCAATTGATCGATCCTGTCCTCATAGCACAACCTTGTCGTAGTAGCACAACCGAGACCACCAGCCCAGGGCTATTGATGTTCTGGTGACTCTAAATTCATTGAAGATTGGAGGAGGGAAAAGTTCAAGAAGAAAGTGTGAGACTGCTACGGAAAAGCAGGCTCTGACTGCAACCGAGAGCCGGGGAGGGGAGTATGGTCTGTGGAAGACACTGTGCAGCCCCAAACAGGCTGTCAGGGAGTCAAATGAGGAAGATTTTGAGGGTAGACACCTATCATTTTTCAGTGTCTCTTGTGCTGTATGTATGATAGAGTGTATATGGCTTACACTGTCATAAGACCCTTCCGAGGTGAAATAGTAATGCAGCACATCCATGAGCGCAGAGCTCTGGAGGGGCGTCCACATAAAGAGGAACTGATTTCTAACCATTGATCTCTGGTCGTACGGCAGACAGCCTCAGAGGTCCACACTGGCAATGCAGCAAGCTCCGTATCCCATAGTCCAGACTTAAGAAGAGTTTCTGAATAGTCCTCAGATTCAGTCATCTTAAAGGTCATGGGCCCCATACAACAAGTGAAGAACGAGCAGGGACATGACAGTAACAAAGATTTTATAATGGTCTTCTGTAAATAACCTGATTTCAAGTATTTCATATATGCTCACAGTCCTCTGAGAAAGTCAAAAGCAGCGTAACATTGACAAATTGCAATGCAGCGTTAAAGAGGGAACCACTACACGGCACCAGAGTGGAAACCACAATTACAAGTAAGACCACAACGCAGAACACACACACAGGAAGAATAAAAGCAGCTTGGCATATCCATCACCCTTTTACTTTATAGGTTCCTGTCCTGACAGACATTGAGTATGCTGTCCCTCTGAATCAAGTCCATAAATACTGCCATAATCTCTGACCTTGTTCACGTACACATGAAAAGCTACATTAACTTGGCAAAAAACCCAAAGAGTAAAATCAACTCATCTATGATTCCTTGTTGAATGGCACTAGCCCAGGACCAGCAAATAGAATAGAATAGAATAGAATAGAATAGAATAGAATAGAATAGAATAGAATAGAATAGAATAGAATAGAATAGAATAGAATAGAATAGAATCATTTCAGTTTGAAGGGACCTACAGTGACCATCCAGTCCAACTGCCTGACCGCTTCAGAGCTGACCAAAGCTTAAAGCATATTGTAAGGGGTATTGTCCAAATGCCTCTTAAACGCTGACAGGCTTGGGGCACTGACCACCTCTCCAGGAAGCCTGTTCCAGTGTTTGACCACCCTCTCAGTAAAGAAATGCTTCCTAATGTCCAGTTTGAATCTCCCCTGGTGCAGCTTTGAACCATTCCCACACATCCTGTCACTGGATCCCAGGGAGAAGAGCCCAGCACCTCCCTCCCCACTTCCCCTCCTCAGGAAGCTGCAGAGAGCAAAGAGGTCACCCCTCAGCCTCTTTCTCTTCAAATTAAGCAAGCCTGAAGTCCTTAGCCGCTCCTCACAGGACATGTCTTCCAGCCCTTTCACCAGCTTTGTTGCCCTCCTCTGGAGACATTCGAGGACCTGAACATCCTTCTTAAATCATGGGGTCCAGAGCTGCACACAGTACTCAAGGTGAGGCCGCACCAAGGCTGAATACAGCGGGATAATCCCCTCTTTTGGGCGACTGGTGATGCTGTGTTTGATGCACCCCAGGATGGGGTTTGCCCTCTTGGCTGCCAGGGCATGCTGCTGGCTCATGTTGAGCTGCTGTCGACCAGCACCCCCCAGGTCCCTTTCTGTGGGGCTGCTCTCCAGCCACTCCTCTCCCAGTTTATACTTGTGTTTGGTATTACTCTGTCCTAAGTGCAGGATCCAGCATTTCAACTTGTTAAATTTCATCCTATTAATCATTACCCAATGCTCCACTCTATCTAGATCCCTCTGTAAGGTCTCTTGTCCCTCAAGAGAGCCATCAGCACCTCCCAGTTTGGTATCATCAGCAAATTTGCTAATGGTGCATTCAACTCCTGCATCCAGATCATTGATAAACATATTGAACAGAACTGGTCCTAGGACTGAACCCTAAGGAATACCAGTGGTGACAGGTCACCAGCCAGATGTAGCCCCATTCACTACAACCCTTTGAGTTCTGCACTTCAGCCAGTTCTTCACCCAATGCACCGTGAACCTGCTCATTCCACAGCTGGACAACTTGTCCAGAAGGATGCTGTGAAGGGCAGTATCAAAATCCAGAAAAACTACATCCACTGCCTTCCCTTCATCCATCTGCTGGGTGACCTTATCATAGAAGGATACCAAATGAGTTAAACAGGACTTTCCCTTTGTGAACCCACACTGACTGTGCCTGATGATTGCATTATTATATAAATGCCTTTCAGTAGCACCCACTATAATCTTCTCCATAATTTTTCCAGGAACTGAGATTAGACTAACAGGTCTGTAGTTCTCCGGGTCTTCCCTCACACCCTTTCTGTAGATTGGAATACCATTGGCTAGCTTCCAGTCAGCAGGGACCTCCCCAGACTCCCAAGACCTTTGGTAGATGATCAAGTGGGGTCCTGCCATAAAATCTGCTAGCTCCTTCAGTACCCTGGGATGAATCCCATCAGGCCCCATGGACTTGAATCATAGAAAAATCCTACCATAGAAAAATCATTGAAAACTCCTATCAAGGAGCAAATTACTAAATCCGTTTCCACAATTTGTGCTTGTACACGTACATAAATACTGCAAGCTTTCAAACACCTGCAGGCAGTTGTCTTTCATGCAACATGGCAGGCACAGAGGGTGGAAGTGAAATGCTATGGTCCTGCCACGTTTCATTCTCCTGGCACACACTGTGGGACACGTGGCTGGAACTGAAACTATAGTACAGAAATCGGATGCACAATCAAAACCTCTTCAATAACACAGGCATCCATATGGACAATGCTGAGTTCCAGAACGTTACATTTAGGCAGGCAAAGGTGAACATAAACTGTAAATGGAGATTGCTCCAGTTCAAGTTTGTCAATTGACACCCATGTCCTCATTAAAATTAGATTTTATTATTTCTCCTGGTTTCTAAAAGCTCCTAGTCCTTGTGAAAAGAATGCAAGTGAAAATTTGAAATAAACTTATTTAAAAAAATAGTGTCCCAGCTACACCACAGTAGGTTT
The DNA here is from genome assembly GCF_011004875.1 of Balearica regulorum gibbericeps. Classification (NCBI taxonomy): domain Eukaryota; kingdom Metazoa; phylum Chordata; class Aves; order Gruiformes; family Gruidae; genus Balearica; species Balearica regulorum. The sequence goes on from NC_046185.1 coordinate 40,128,080, forward strand.
CATCACTTTCACTCAGTCACAGTGTAAGTAGGAAACAGCAGAAAGAGCCATAGCTCTGTGCATCCAGTGTGCTTGTTAAGCTTCTCCTAAACAATCTTTTCTCTGAGCCTCCAACCTAGCAAAAATGTACATCTTTCCTGTCCTCACAGACTCTGCCATACCTTCTTAAGCAGATTTCATCTGACAGGAATATAAAGGTACATACAGCAATACCCTAATTGTGGAGCTATTGCAAAATCATGTAATTTATTTTTCTGCTTTTTAGAATGACTGATTATACTTCAGAAACTACCATCTCCCTCTGGTTTTTCATGCAATCTTTGCCAATATCAGAATCAAGAGGGCATTTGCAGTAGTTATTCCTGCTGTGAGTGACTTGGGAGCCTTCTAGGTACACAAGAGAGCAAGAACTGTCTAATGTTCTTCAGCACTCAGGAGGTGGAGAACTAAGAGTAAGAACAGGTAACTACAAGGTTGGCTAGCTGATGAAAGCAACACTTCTCAGTAGACAGTGAAGATCCAATGGATTGGATGGATGGATGGATGGATGGATGGATGGATGGATGGATGGAAAGGAACCATTGAGGACTTTCTCCCAAGGAAAAAATGGAAACAAAGTTTTTAAGACACCATTGGCAGACTATGTCATTAACAAAAAGTCTTAAGTTGAAGACTTTGAGTAGGAAAGTGTAAAAGTTACTCAGAATTACTACATACACCTTTGTTGTGTACTCTCATTACTAAATGAAAGCCCAGGAGGAATATTTTATGCAGTGCTGTACATGTGATCTGTGTGTTTGTGTTCATTCAGGACTACACAGCAGAGAGAAATTATGGTTATCAGCAGCAGACAGAACAAGACAAGCTGACTTCTCAGCCTGAGGATAATGAACACTATTCTGCTACTTGTTAATTCGAATTTTTTTCCCAAAATACTAACAGAGGACATTTTCACAACATTTTCTTTTTTTCACATTTTCTTTTTTTTCCCTCCAGTATAGGAATTCTGTCTAAGACAGACTTTTTCTGCAAAAAGCTGTGCTTGGGTAGGCGGAACTGGCAAATATATTTTTCAGCAGAAATATTTTCCCAGAAAATGCCTCATCATCCCTAACATTCCTACCACATTACATTTGAGTACAGTCTCACAAAGAAATAGCACACAGGGAGGGTGTCTTACTAGGAACTGTGCCTCACAGTGCTAGTGCTGTCATCCCTCCTTGAGTTACCTACTCCATGTGTAGGATGGGAAAACCAACCCATACCAGCTTTGACACAGAGGATGCATTGTGCTTCCTTCCCTTCTGTACCGACAAGGTACCAGTTCCCTTGGGATACACTAAAACGAGTCACATCCCTTTTTTGCAACATACAAACAAATGATGTCTAGATTTCTTTGCATCAACTGGACATGCCTAAAGATCAGTTGCAATCAAATACCATGTCTCACATCATAGCACAGCTCACAGTAGTAAGTTTCCACTTCATTTATCTCAGACAGCATACGAGAGCACACTTTGTGGTTTGTCTAGCTGTGCTTCTCTTAACATTAATATCATTTATCCCATACAAGCCCACGCTTTAGTTATTACATACATTATAATGATAGAGGATTGAAGATACAATAGTAGCACTGAAGTTTAAATATTGCCTCAAGAGGAGGGAATACAGGGATTTCTAAAATAAAATCTACAGTAAATCTGCAATAAATTATTCCACATTTCACCAATTATCATTTTTCCATGAATAAACTCATGCAGGAATGATGATCTTTTTCCTTGTTAGAGCATGCTGAGGTAACGAGAGGCAACCTACTGTGAGAATACTTTTAGGTGGCATGATGCTGAATTGGTGACTATGTCAGAAAATATGTAAGATTTCTGTTCTGAGTACACTGCTGCTGGGTCTTTCAGGGAAAAAAATCCCTACAAAACCAAAAAAAATTATTTTGATAGGAGCTGGTTATGAAGTTAGAATACATCTGGTTAGTTTTGGACAGGTGTAGCAAAAAGAAAGCCATCACCATAATCTTAGCTTTTATTTTTTTAAGTAATTCCTGTGATTAACTTGATGAGAGGGGAGTGTGGAGGAGGGAGAAAGCAACTCAATATAGGGCTGTAAAGCTCCATTTTGCGCAGAGAATTTTAACTAATTCTAAGGGAGTGCTTCAGGTCATCAGATCTGAACTCCTTTCCAGTACTACAAAACTTACTGATGAAGGTAAACTGACTGATTTTTTTTTCCATGGTTTTGATTTATTGTTGTCTAAACTGAAAACCAGAAACTCTAATAAAGGCTAGGTAAACAAACCTTGCTTAGATCAAAACACATGGCTGTGCCAATTAGTGACTGAGTAAACAGCAGCATGAAAAATGGTAACCCTTAATTACAGCCTCAAGTGCAGTGATGGGCACTTTGTGTTGTCTGTTTATCCAAAATGAACAGTAAGTAGCTTGCAACACGTTTCTCATGTCTCCAAGGTCTAATTAAAACTGGCCATCCCTGTTCCTGACCACCTGAGTACCGATTAGATCTCCCTGGGTAAACATTGCTTCCAGCCTTCGTCCACTGATGCTTTTCCTGTGACCCTCTGCTTCTTTTGTGTAGTAGCTCACTATTAAATTTCACCCTCTCATTCAGCTGAACAGTGCTGAACTGCAGGCATCCCATCTGTTTTAGGAAAGCAGTAACTTACCTATACAAGAGAGCTACTAATGTTAAGATAATGAGTTCTGTTGACGATAGCTCCTAAGTTTCTGGTAGCTGGCTCAGCGTGCCTTTGCCTTTGGCCACTGCTGCTGACTGCACACTTAGCATACTGTGCAAGAATCCCAGGCTCCAAAAAGTTTCCTGAAGGGCCATGCCTCCAGTTTGACCTCCCAAACAATCTTGCCAATGAAGTGTCTCCTTTGAGAGATGCTGGTGTTAGAGAAGCTACCTCATTAGTAAGAAACCACAGGGGTACTAGTACCCTTAGTAATTACCACTAAGTACTGTGAGAGTACTTATTCTAGAAAGCAAAGTGACACAGAGTCTCCTTGAGATTTAAAAAAAAACAACCAAAAAAACACAAAAAACCAAGCAAGGTTGTTAGAACTGTCTGATTGTGTGGACACAAAGAATTTGGATCCAAGGCATCTCAAATTATTCCTTCCACTGCACATTTCTTTGCATATATTTATAATGAATCTCTCAGGCTTTCATGACACCAAGTTCCATTCATTCTTCTCCAAATCTGAATTAAGAAGCCCAAGTGATGTGCTATTTGCAAATGTACTGATGATTGCTAGTCTCTCTGTTCTACCAGCCTACTGGCAAAAGTTTTAGCAGCATCTCATCCAAAGAAGGAATCCCCTGTTATCATTTGGTCTATCAAATGTCTGTCAGATGCCACACAGCAATTCTCTACATCCTAAATCTTGTAGATTGGACACACATTATTGCTAGTAACTATTTCCTCCTAAGTGATTTTAATGCTATTGCACAAAAAAGGGCATCTAAAGCATGACATATTTTAATAATCACAGATGAAGGCAAAAAATAAAAACCAAAGTCCTATCAATTTAAATATCTTGTAGAAATGTATTAATATAACAAATGGCAAAGAAAAAAATGTCCATGATAAAGATGCAATCGGAATGTCCTAGCATCCTGCAAGGAAGTGCTTTTCTTTGAGGGACACAAAATCTGGACCATGGCAGAAGTCTCTTTGTACAACAGAAGACAAGGTCTTACAGGTAGCATTGGAAGGCTTTTCTTCCCACTGAGCTAGCATGCAGGATTTTACACAGCTGATGTGAGTTCCTCCTTCCAAGAAAGTAACGAGTCCACTTGGATCCCCTCGCAGGGTGGTCAACTCTGGCATGCAAGTGTTCATGGATGCTTTTCCTTTGGACCTTGGTGAGATAAGTTTAACTGACATGTAGAGATATTTTTCTAAGTATAACTTGTGAAAGAAGCAAAACAAAACAAATGTTTGACCATTGTGGATTCACATAAAGGAAGACCTCCACAGCATACGAAGAAAACCGGCAACTGGGAGTAGGCATCTTCTTGGAAGGGGCCAGCATGGAGCCATGAATAATAAAATAACTGCTGGCCTGAAGGGACACCCTCCTCTATTTCAGCACTGGAAACTTATGGAGAATTTTATGTAGACACTCTTAACTTTGAAAGAAATATCAATACTTTTTTTAATGAGAATAAAAGGGTTGATGAAGGGTCTACTTAGAAACGAAGCTGCTTCCCCTTTCATGCAGAAAGGAGATAGGTGATAGGAGAGGATGAAGCTAAAAAGGCTGAGATAAAAGACTGAAAGACTTCACTGAGGCACTTTACTGAGGATGCCACATAGAAAACAAAAAAAGACAGAATAGGAAAACAAGAGTTTCTATGTATATGACATTCTAACATCAAGCCCAGAGTAGATATAATGTGTTCATCCTCACTGAATAGCATCTCATGCACAAGATGATGTGGTTTTGTTACTTGATTTGTAACACGTATCTCTTACAAACTATGTACCGTTTATACATATTTAGATCCAAACAAAGACAAAATCATACAAAAAACCGTGAGCTTTGCAATTAAGTCACTTCAACACACGATATTGGGTTCCTGTAAAATGGTGTGAGGTTATTGTTCTTCTGAGTGTCATTACAATAAAAGAGCCCACAGTTAATGTACCACATATTAGCAGTATCAAACAGCTCTCCTGTATAAAAGATGCAGACTTATCAGAAGACAGAGAGCAATATGACTGGGATACTAAAATTTGCCAGCAGTAAGCAAGTTCAGAGAAATACCGGTATCTGCCTGGAGAAGAAACAAAGTTTTGAGGTCAAGGCAACCTTATTTGTGGGGACTAATGATAAAATAAAGTTCATTAGTCTTGAAGTATATTGGAAAGGACAATTATCCAGGGGATTAGGTTTTCGGATCTGAATTCATGCCTTGAAGAGCACTGTACATCAACGGCATCCCAATCGGTCTCCCTGGGACGCTGACCCATTTGCATGGTGCCAGAGGACCTCAGCTCATGTCATCTGGGCCTGGCGCTAATCCATCAGGAACCCATTTGCTGTGAAACAGCGTGTTTGACAGCTCCTCAGCCTCGTCGCCCCATCACACTAAAAACCTCTGCTTGACAGAAATACCCAGGCAATTAAGGGAGATGGCTGCTAAGAACTGAAATATGGGGGGTTTTCTTCTAAAAATTCTCTACTGGCTCTAAATAAACTAAATATGTTCCAAAGAAGGCAACAGAGCTCATGCAGGCCTTCCCAACAGCCACTTACTGCAGCAATTGCCAACATTTTTGTTTGTAAAAGGTAATTGTGCTTCTAGATCATTTAGGAAATAAGCCCAGCTCTCAGCTTCAAAACTCTGAACAGTTTGTGTTTAATTGTACTTAGACATTAAACGCCTTTTCTAGTATACTGGAAAAAAAACAAACCCCAAAACCCAACCTGGGGCTACATTAAGATTCATATACAATGCTATTTTATAAAGTATTAAATACAAAATATACTTTGAGCTTATTTTGAAAATATAATGTATGTAAATGTTAAAGATTAATTATTTATTGCTAGACCCACTGAATTTCCATAATATATTTTGAAATATTAACCAGGGCTATGCTTAATTTGGTTTCATATAAATTAAGGGAGGGTAAATTTGAATTTAAGAGAATTCACAGCAAGGGAAGTAAAAAGAATAAGAAATATCCTGAAATTGTTTCCTCAAGTTTATACATAAATTCTTTATGTGATGCTCCAACCTTCCTGTGTACATTTTCTACAAATACCTGTGAGACCAGGTTTTATTACCCTGAGTGGTCACCTGAATGAGAATTTCCACTCTATCTGTAGAAACAATATTTTGAATTAACCTGACCACATATTAACAGTACAAATTTGCAGTCTCTCCATTCAGATACATATTAAGGAGGATATTCTCCAAATTACTTGTGGAATTAAATATTTACAATAGGTAATACTGAACTTGCTTTTATATTTTTCTTAAGAGCCAAATGGAAATAAAATGAGAAATAAATTTAATCTACTTAAAAGAGTTTAAAATTTAATGTAATGTAATGCTCAAATACATTCAATTTTAGCTGCTGAATACTGCCCTGAAACATCAGAAAATCTGAGTTTTGTGGTCACCTAAGCAATCTTAATTTGATCCAATTGCATGTAGGCATTATGCTTCAGCATCATTGATTTTTGGTCGATTCCTAGCTTAGTTATTATTTAGATGCTGTATCACAGTGACAGTCTTCACAAACATGTGACTGGATCTAGTTTCCTAGATCCTTAGCTACCTGTAAACTGTTTTTCAGAAGTGTTGAGCACCCAACAGCTGACTCAAACCGAGATCAGATCTTGCTCACACTTATGTGCCTTCACCTGTAACAATTCTCCAGAATGGGATGCTTTTGGTCATACCACTGTGTTATTTGGACACTCTAAAAATGGGACCAAGATCAAGGACTCTCTTGATTATCAAGAGATTTTGTAAGAAAACAAAACACTGAGTTCGGTTGTCAGCTACAGTCCAGCCCAGACTTCTGAAAGTCTCCATGATCATCTTTTCAAAAGATAATTGTCCATATCACTTTTTAATGTCAGAAAATGGCAGGTGAACCAAAGTGAACGCCAAGGATGAAATATTATTCCTGGTTGAAATTTGTTTGGTTTTAAAGTATTGTAAAAAACAAACGACCTGCTCATAATCCTGGAAAACATCCTCCATATCATACAAATCATGTGCATTCCATAATGCCACTTTTGCCTCTGCCCCAGCTTAACTGAATTTATTTAAGCTATTTGATTGGAGTGCTTATACATATATATAGATATATATTCCATATACTTCAAACAATATATAATTGCTCTGTATATCTTTTACCTTCAAATTCTGATTTATTTCAACCAGGGTTTGCAATATGGAATAAAAGTATAGATAGTTTCTTTATGCTTCAGAAAACTGAAGTAGTCTTTTCTAAAGGTTACATGGATATCTTAAGTACAGAATACATTCTTCCAACATGAAGCACTAATTCTCCTCATGTATTTTAAAACCTGACACACATTATTTACTGTAAATTTAAAATGAAATGTCTATTTATAGATAATGTTCAGGACATAAAATGCCTACTAGCTTTCTACAAATCTAGCAAAAAATGCAAAGAGCTTATTTAATAGTTTCAAAACTGCAAAATGAAAATGGAAAAAGTCAAACTCTTTTCTTTACAGGCTTCTTACATATTCCAAACAATTAATTTATGCTTGTAACAGGAAGAAGTAAACTTTTGGCAAACTAAGAAAATCAGTTGGACTCTTTCTAACCTAATTGTTGTCTCCCAAGGGGATAAACACATTTTGTGACAGGGTTTGTTCTTACAATACTACTTAGATTTACTCTCTGTGCATTTCAAATCCAGAGATCAAAAGACACAGAGATGGAAAACAAAGCCCTTGAGCTATGCCCCAAAGCTGCAAATGTGTTAATATTGTAATCTTTCATGTTTTCAAGATAATTACAGTAAAGAGCTCTTTACTGTAAATTTCAAGAAGGAACTTATCTGCTGATAATGGTGGACTTTAAAACAGGAGACAGCATTGCCTTTATTGCAGAAATTGTTAGATATTTCCTGGGTTTAAAACTGAAGTCTTTATATCCACTGTGCTTAAAAATAATTCGAAAGTGTTTTATGCTCAGAAAACCAAAACCATCTGCTATTATTTTCCTTTGTTACTTTTACATAATGTAGAGATAAATAATACCAAAACTTTGAGTAATGTATGCTCTCACCAAAATTAACATGAAACTGTTCTTAATCAAACTTTTATAAATTCAGATTCATAATACAAACTTAATCCTTAATAAATTTACTTCCCTCCACATCCCTTTCTCTATTTCTGAAGTTATTATTCTATTTGTAGTTCAGAAAGGAGTTGTGATGACAAATAGGCAAAAATATTTTTTTGCCTTGCTGACAGTGCCAATAAATACATACATGCATTATTATTGCAGATCAATATAAAAACAAATTTACTCCAGGTTTTAAGGGAATGAAAACAAATGGTTTCCTCTTTGGTCATTTTTAACCATGTTAATAAAAGCAAAGACAATTTGGAAACACAGAGCTGGATCAAGTTGCTTTAGCTACCATTCACAGAGGACATGAGTTAATAACATCTGTGCTCGTGTTGGCTGGGATAAAGTAAATTTTCTTCATATGAGGCTGTGTTTTGGATTTGTGCTGAAAAAGGTGTTGATGATACAGGGATGTTTTTGTTACTGCTGAGCAGTGCTCACACAGAGCCAGGGCCTCTTCTGCTTCTCACACCACCCCACCAGTGAGCAGGCTGGGGGTGCACAAGGAGTTGGGAGGGGACACAGCCGGGACAGCCGACCCTAACTGACCAAAGGGATATTCCATACCATATGGCATCATGCTCAGCATATAAAGCTGGGGGAAGAAGAAGGAAGAGGGGAGAATGTTCAGAGTGATGATGTTTGTCTTCCCAAGTCACTGTTACGTGTGATGGAGCCCTGCTTTCCTGGAGATGGCTGAACACCTGCCTGCCCATGGGAAGTAGGGAATGAATTCCTTGTCTCACTTTGCTTGCACACGTGGATTTGCTTTACCTATTGAACTGTCTTTATCTCAACCCACGAGTTTTCTCACTTTCACTCTTCTAATTCTCTCCCCCATCCCAACAGGAGGGTAGAGAGTAAGCAGCTGTGTGGGGCTTAGCTGCTGGCTGGCAGCCCATTTTCATACCTAATGTGGGGCTTGAAGGATTCGAGATAACGACAGGTTTGATTGGAATGTTCCAGATCAAATTTATAGCTGTTATAGCTGTTTAGCTATTAATCCGCAGGGTCTTGTGCTTGCCATGGGGCTTGCTTGCCTTACTGTAGAGTCTAGTGCTCGTTAGTGGCTGCTTTTTGCTTTCGCTGCTCACTGTACTGCTGATCATCTTCCTGTGCTGTGCCTGGGAACAATTTGATAACAGCGATGATGATGTGCCTGGGCTGGCAGATGGCCAGGGCATCGCTGCTGTTTCTGTGCTCCTGGACTGGACAGGACAGGCTGGAACCCCAGGGTGAACTTGAGTCAAAGGGACTGTGACCTGTGGATGAGTCCAAGCGGGAGCAGGACACCCTGAAGTGTCTGTGGCCATGGATAAGCCCATGCCAGAGCAGATGATACATCTCGAAGTGCCTGTGGCCATGGTTATGTCTGTGCCACAGCAGGTATACCTCTGAAGGGACTGTGGCTCAAGGATGAGTCCATGCTGGAGAAGGTACACCTCGAAGCATCTGTGGCTGTGGATAAGTCCATGCTGCAGCAGGTACACCTTGAAGCATCAATGGCTATGCATGAGCTCATGCTGAAACACCTCAAAACCTCATGTGATAAGCCTAAGACAGGGCAGGTTTATTTCTGAAGGGACTGAAGTGGCTGTGGCTGTTGGTAACGCCATGCTGGAGCAGGTACATCTCTGAAGGCATTGCGGCCCATGGATAAGGCCATGTTGGAACAGGTGCACCTCAAAGCAACTGGCTGTGGACAAGTCTCTGCCACAGCAGGTACACCCCTAGAGAGACTGTGGCTCACAGACAAGGCTCCACTTGGAGCAGGTACATCCCGAGGGACTGCAGTCTGAGGATAAGTACAAGCCAGAGCAGGGGCAAGGGGAGCAGTTCACTGCAATGTTAAACACAATGGTCTGCTCCAAAGGAATCAGAGGTAGAGTTTGTAATGGAAATACCTTTAAGTTGTTGTAACCCAGGATTTGAGATGCATTTATAGGAATTACTATAGCAGGAATCACCTGAACAAATGGAGGACAAGCATTACAAAAAGCAGTGCAAGTGCAGCATTGAGCTAAGTTGAGCTGCTTTTGGTGCCCAGTAACTCCACGCAACACACCACCTCTCCTGAGTGACCACCATAATAGATAGAGCCCAAAGTCATGGGCTAAATGAACTCAATGGACATTTTGTGGACATTTTATGGATAGTTTACAAGGGTAGTCCACAGACTAAGGGAATGATATATGCATATTATATCAAAGGACAAGAAGGGGGTGCTGGTGGTTAATGAGGATGAATTGGATACTGTGGGACCTTAGCATGACATAAATGGTACAGAATAAGGGGTGGAGAATGTGCTGGTTTTGACTGGAATAGAGTAAATTTTCTTCATAGTAGCTAGCATGGGGCTGTGGTTTGGATTTGTGCCAAAAACAGTGTTGCTGACACAGGGATGTTTTCATTACTGCTGAGCCCTGCTCACACAGAGCCAAGGCCTCTTCTGCTTCTCACACCACCCCACCAGCGAGCAGGCTGGGGGTGCACAAGGAGTTGGGAGGGGACACAGCCAGGACAGCTGACCCCAACTGACCAAAGGGATATTCCACCCGATATGACATCATGCTCAGCACATGAAGCTGAAGGAAGAAGGAAGAGGGGGACGTTCAGAGTGACGGCATTTGTCTTCCCAAGTAACCATTATGCATGACGGATCCCTGCTTTCCTGGAGATGGCTGAACACCTGCCTGCTGGTGGGAAGTGGGGAATGAATTCCTTGTTTTGCTTTACTTGCGTGTGCGTCTTTTGCTTTACCTGTTGAACTGTCTTTATCTAAACCCACGAGTTTTCTCACTTTAACTCTTCCAATTCACTCCCCCATCCTGCTGGGGGGGAAGTGAGCGAGCAGCTGTGTAGTGCTTAGCTGCCGGCTGGAGTTAGTTAAACCATGACACGTCTCATGTACTACAGCTTAATAATTAGGACACTAAATAAGCCTGCAGAAAACTTGCCTAGAAAAGTTCACTTGGTCAGAGATGGAGCTTTCATACACATTCTTTTCAAAAGGTGCCCTTCTATATCATTTATCATTATGTTGTAGTCTTCATGGGCCACTAACATTGATGTACAGTTTTTCAGTCACTGCAAACTTAATCATGTTTTATTTATTGTTACATGCCCTATTTTATTTTTTTAATTTTTATATTTATTTCAGATTAAACTACCCTGTGAATTTGACCAAACCTATGCATGGCCTATCTATGCTTAAAACTACATATACCCAACTCAGGCTGCAAGAATTAATTCATTAATGTTTATAAAGTGCTGCAAAGATTTAAAATGCATCCAAAAATCTAAATAGTATCACTTTTGTAATCCATGTCATTGGGCAAATAAATTGTCTTCTAAATGGTTTGGGTATACTCTATCAGACTAGGTTTCAGCAGCCAGTATCAAGTTTTCAGATTCTTGTCTTGGTGACTTCCTAAATTTGAGAAAAATAATAATAATTACAATTTACAGGGCTTGTTTAACTGTACTGTCTTTATTAGAACTATCTAACAGGAGACCGTTTCTTGTTTATATGCTCTGGTTTTGCTTTTGCTTTGAGGTCATTAATAGCTTCTTCAGATTTCCTTCTTCTCGTTTTGCTTTTGCATTTTTTAAGTATATCTTGAATAATTAAAAGCACAGCAACATGCATTTCAGCTCAATGAAAAGCTGTTTATCAAAAAAGTGTAATGTCCATGTCACCTCTAATCCTCTCATGACTCTTCGGAGATCAAATAGATGACAATTCATCTAAATAGAAGTCAGTTCTCAAAAGGTCACAGGCACCTGTGCTAGAAAGACAGCAATGATTCCCTGAGAGCACCATAATAATCAATAAACCTTTGTCTTGAAAAACATCAGTAGTATACTTCAGAGAAACCACAGCAATTAAGCCAGACAATAACATATACTGGGACAGCTCAAGTCCATGCACTAGTTCTTTAAAAAGCATGAAAAAACATTTTTTAATTCCTTTCAGTTTTTCTTAAATTGTCTAAAATATATGGATATTCACATGTAAACATGCTAAACCAGGTAGCAAAGAAGAAAATTTCTTATACCTAGCCCAGATGCACATTCTTACCTGATAGCATGCATGGACCACATAGCTGCCATGAATGTAGAAGATAGCCCAGTTTTGTGCTGCAGCTCTTAGACTATTTTATTCCACTTTGATGTAAATCTGCTTTGATTTTTAGGTCTTATTTTATCCAACCCATAACTGTTTTAAGTTTATGACAGGAAACACAGCTGGAAATGAGCAAAGAAATCTTGGCCTTGCTCTCATGCAAGCAACTTGACATGTAATTTGCTTTTGTATGTAAACCATATATGTAATTGCATAAATAAGTATACCATGGACTTCAGTAAAGCAGTTTACATGGTATTTTAAAGATCAAGAACTAAGCAGTGGGTGTGTTGTACAAGCATGGCTAAGAAAGGAAGGGAAACACTGTTCCTCAGCTCTTTACACTAGGCATATATACATCCTGGTGGGTAGGAAGTAAGTTACGGTTTATATTGGGTTTTCTCATGCCAGGGTGAGTTATTGACGGGATGATACAAGGATGTTGGATGTTATGAAAAAGCACTCCAGAAATGACAGGAGAAGCACAGGGAAAAAGCATAAAGATATCAGAGACAAAGGTTTAAAGTACTGGAGAGGGTCCCAAGATTCATTTGGACAGAGAAAAAAGCAAAACTACCCACATTTCTTCCCTCAGATTCTGAACTACCTTTCCTTTCAGTCAGCCTTGCACTGCCTTTTCATTGTTTCTGCAACATTTCTGTTGATAAAGTTTCTGTTTCGATAAAGTTTCATTTCTGTTGATAAGCACTGTGGAAATATTTAATGCCAAAAGTGATTTCAGTAAACTAATTTCATGAACTGAGTGTTAATCCTGATATAGGACCTGTGATCCTACGATCTCCTAAAGATCCACTGGCTTCAAAGGAAACATCTTAAGAACATGAAACCAGCTGGATCAGCAGTTCTAATATTACAGACTAAAAGTGCTGTGGTGATTTTGATGCCTAACTCTGAACCTGGTAAACTCTGCATAGTCATTAACTATTCCCAACCTCAGTGTTAGCCATAGATGCTTCCTTAGATCTCCCTCGGCATTTTAAAACATAATTTTCTGCTTTATGCCAAATTTTCTTAAAGAGAGAGGAAGTGTTTGACGTCTAGTTCATGCCTAAATCAATTTGAATCCAGAAACTAAGGGGTTCTGAAATATCTTAATTTGGGAACTTCAGAATTGGATGTTCACACTGGTGTTTTCACACTTTTTAGAGTCACTTTTTCAGAGCAGCGTCCATCACCGCCTTTTTTAAAAGCATCCTGGGGAGTTCCCTGCTTCCTCTCCAGAGCAGTGAGAGCACTTGCCGAAGTTATGGGAGACAAGCTCAATTCCTTCTCCTTCAGCATTTGAAAAATCAAACCCAAGACTCTAAGCACGAGGTTGTCATCTAGTCTGACTCTGACAGCGAGTATTTGCATGAATGGAGAAGAAAAGAAAGATTAGAAGAGGATAGGGAAGCAGGTGTATCTGTTTCATTCAGTTTGCTGGGGACAGAGAAGAACATAAATCCATTATTTCAGAGCTTATCAGACCACCTGCAGTTCAGGCTCTTCTCCAGGTTGATTGCCGTATTTGGGGCAATTACTGAAATGTATAAGCAGCCCTGAAAACACATCCAGAACCCTTTCCAGTGTTAACAGCCTCATTCACAAGTGACAGGATAATGTACTTTCATGCAACTCTTGATATGTCTCCAGCACAGTGAATGCCTTAGTGCAAAGTGACCACTTCAGCAGGTGCAAGAACCACCTCCCCAGAGAACTTCTGGCAGTGCTGCCCTAGCCATGGCCATCCACTGCCTCAGGAAACTGGAAAGGTCAAACAGTGGTTGACAGGAAAAGCAAAGGACAATTTTATCCTTACCACATTGCTTTGCATCACATGCATCACTGTTGCATGCCCAGTAAGGTGTGATCATCCAGTTGGGAAATAGAGATAATCCTATGTGATTTAGGCAACTGATCATGTTGCTCTGATACCTAGAAGAACAACCGTGAGTGGTTTCCAAACAGTCAAGAGCCTGAAATGCATTCACATAAATCGTTTAATCGCTTATCCTGAAAAATGCATAGATATGTAAAAACTGAGATATCTATATGCAGAATTTGCCTTCATCCACGGGAAGAAAATATGTCTAATGAGTAATGTCATCAGCTCTACTGCAAACAGCACGCATTTTCCATGCTGCTTACGTTAATCTCTCAGTAAAGTAAATGACATAACTTCTGCTTTAAGTTAGCAGTCCCCCATTACAACAGAAAAAAGATCAAAACTTTGCCATTAATCACAACTTTGCTCTTAAGCAGCACCATACCATTACTTCAAAATAGGTTTTCAGTAAGTAATAAAGTACTAACAGGATAATGGCAGTGGAATAGCAAATGAAATCTGTTCTTGCTTACATTTGTTCCACTTCTCTGCCCTGATAGTAAAAATACATAAAATGGGACATTGAAGATATCCATATGCAGTGCGTAAAAATGAAGAGGAAAAAAACACACCCTAGTGGATACCATTTTCTCTCATGCATCATCAACTACTTTCTCTCTAAGTCATACTAAGCTGCTAAGAAGCAATAAAAAGCTGTAATTGAAGAACTACAGAAGATTCAGGGCATATAAACATACACTAGCCTGAAAAATAACAGTTCTCATCCATAGAAACATTTCTCCTATCCATCTTTTCCATATTTTGGACATCCTCTTGACTGTGAATCCGTATTTCTGTGGTTTTAGTCAATGATTGGATGTTCACCCTAAAACATTTCCGACTTCAGCAGCCTCTGAGTCCAGCAATACTCATAGCTGTTCCAGAGCCTAAAGGTTTGCCTGCCAGTCTACAATCCATTAATATATTGAATTTTCAAAAGTCTTCTAGGAGACCAATATGAAGGATGTATACGTCCTATGCTCACTTTGCATCCCCAAACCCAAATCCATCTATCTTACTCAGTTTTAGGGAAGAGACTAGCTGAAGAGAAGTAGACAGTTCTCCATTTGTACAACAGGATGAGACCAATTGTGGAGACACTCTTCTATGCAGGAATCTCTGCAGAATAACAGGTGGCTATATCCACGGTGGTTTTATGAATATCTCTATCCAGTGCACTCGAATCTTCAAATACCCACCACTTCATGGTAAGGAGGTTAAAATTTAACCCCCTTAAGGAAGTATATCCCACCAATACTTGGCACGTGAAAACTATAGTGAGTCAGTAAAGCATGTCATACAAGAGAGTAACCGTATGATTATTATTAGTTCAGAATATTTGTCTCACTTTCCAAACATTTTAAATCTTGCAGACCCAAAACAAATTCCCAACCCAAAACACTTGTCACCATAAAGACTACTCATTTAAATTCTTTTGCAAGTGAGCAGAATTTGGCCATAGTTGGATCTTCACACACACAGATGCAGCAATGGTCCCTTGACACAGGTGTAGATGGGATGTAACACTAGTGAAGACTGAATTCATACACTGAAAAACATTACAAGACCCGATTACAAGCTCCAGCTCTTCTCATATGTTCCAAAGTTTAACCATTATGGTGAATCTATTCCTGTTAGATCTAATTATTGTATTTCTGAATCCTTCTGGCTCTACTACAGTAAAGTAGATTATCAAAGTACAACATGTAACACTTGCTTTCTCCTTTCTACCGCCCATGTAATTGTCTGCTGGTCTTCAATAAGAAGGTACTAAACAAACAATATCCAAACTATCAAAGTAGTCATGAATAAACCTGTTTTACTGAAAAAAAAAAAAAATCATTACTGGAAATATCTGCAGTTTTACACCTATCATAAATGCTCCCTGAAATAGTTTATGGAATCATAGAACAGTTTGGGTTGGAAGGGACCTTAAAGATTATCTAGTTCCAACCCCCCTGCCATGGACAGGGACACCCTCCACTAGAACAGGTTGCCCAAAGCCCCATCCAGCCTGGCCTTGAACACTTCCAGGGATGGGGCATCCACAACATCTCTGGGCAGCCTGTTCCAATGCCTCAACACTCTAACAGTAAAGAATTTCTTCCTAATATCTAATCTAAATCTACCCTCCTTCAGCTTAAAGCCACTACCCCTTGTCCTATCACTACATGAAAAACAGTTCTGAAAAGTAGTTTTCATGTCCTTAACTAAACCAGAAGAAAGGGGGGGAGGGGGGGGTGGTGGAACTAGATGATCTTTAAGGTCTCTTTCAGCCCAAACCATTCTATGATTCTGTGAAAGCAATGTATAAACCAATGGGTTTTGGAGGCTGCTTTAGCACCAACTAGTTACAAAGACATCAGGTCTGTAGTGCAAACCCTTACCTTTTGTCTCCACTTTGTCCTTATGTTTAACCAAGTCATATAGGGTTCATTCAAATTTTCTCTCACTAAAGAGGTATATGGTGCATTTGTACTCCTTAGGTTTCCACATTTTCCACAAATGAAAATTCATGCTGGGAATCCACCCCACATACAGCAAGAGGAACTCAATTCGCCTGTGGTTTTCTGAGTAGTTTCAGCTCAGCATGTACTCAGCATACTGTTTCCAGGCTTTGTTTTGACCTTATTCATAGTTCTTCCTTTATAATCTTCTATCATTGCATTTCTCTCACACCTGGCCACTCTGGAAACTTCACTAAAATGTAGTGTACAGCTAAAATAAACTCTGTTATAACTCTGCTACTGTTAATAGAATTGTTAATAGAGTTCATCATTATTTTCAGTGTGAACATTTTTCCTCTGTTTGAACTGTCAACAGTTCAGAGAGTTGTTGCAGAGCTGGTGGTTCAAAAGACACCAGAAAATTGTTTACAAAATAATTAGGATTTTTTTTTTAATTATATACACATAAGCACACAAACAAGCAAAACTAGGGAAAAGATTATTTTTTTTTTAAAAAAAAGGCATTCAGCATGGTTTTGAATCATGAGAACTGTGGTAACACTCTACAACTTCCAGTCTCTTCAGAAAGGATACAGAGTCCTTTGATAAAAAAAAAAAAAAAAAAAATGTGGGGAAACACTGGACTACCTGTCAAGGTGATGAGAAAAAAGGCTAGAGAAGTTTTGGTCAGGGTGGACTTTAAGGGGAGATGGGGGAAGCCACTGTCAACACATCTCTCAAACCAACACCTTATTAGTAATTACAGACATTTCTCCCATGCTGAAATAACTATTGGTCCTGCTCCCAGAAGGAACAAAACTTCAGATAAATCATCTCCATCTCTGTCAGAATGAACACCACTCAGAGCCAACTGATGCCTGAAAATATTTTCACAGGTTTCTGCCACATTTAAAACATACTTTCTGAACATCTATTGGGCAAGATTTAGCACAAATTTCGTATTTAGTGAAAGGCGGTGGAAAGAACAGCCAAATCAAAGGTTTATGGAAGGAAGAAAAGCTATCTATTTTAGCATGTAGCTGTCAGGAGTTATTTTATGAGATGTACAAAACCTAGTAAATCACATTTGCATCAAAAAGAAACTACATCCAACACTGACTGAAATACATCCCCTTACTATTGCTGCAACCTGAGAGTCTGACTATCCGCATTACGTTTAATAGGAGACAGAAAGAATGAGAGTCACATATAGTAGAAAATAATCTATGAAACCTCTTAAAAATAAATATTTGCAAGTCCTAAAGAAAACATTAAGAAATAAGAGGTGTATGAAAAATTGTTTATGAGCTCAAACACACAAAAAATGTCTTTTTTTCATATACTTATAAATTAATTCCTTTGCAGAAAGAAAAGGAAGACTAGGAGAGCATATATATCACACAACATAGAATTCCAACAATTACTTATTCTTTATTTCCATCTATAAATTTGAAAATGCAGTTGCCAGCTTTTTGGGTGCTTACTGTAATTTTCCTGCAGACACCAGAGTCTCCAGACAATTTATGATAAGATTGATACATAGTGGTTTCACTATTTAGCCCTTATGTCAAATCCACACTTTGCTTATCAATCCCTTTCAGGGAAAATAGTTTTAAACTAAAAAAAAAAAAGGCCTGATAAAATTGGTAAGACACAATTATTCATAGCTTAAAGCCCAGTCTTTGATACACTCACACAGCCATTTAACTTCAGCTACATGTATCTATCGAATTTTGTGCCTGTCAATCTACACAAAATGACAAATACTAGTTTGGTTTTCAGGAATCTTTACCCTATACGTTTATTTCAAATGCTGAAGCTACCCAGAATTAATAGCAGCCACTGACAGCTGAAATTCATGTTTGAACTTTGCATTCATTATTATCAAAGATGCTGCTCACAGGTTTGTGCTTCAGTATATGCTGATTGTTACAGAATTATTGGAGAGAGTTACAGTAGTGCAGTCTAAATATTGCTCATGTATAATAAAGTGATAAAAAAAAAATCTTACAGTGGAAGACTTTTTATCCAAAAATATTGATTCAACAGTAATAAAACTATTCCATGAAAATTCATTAACTGTTAAAATCCTATCAGAAACAAAACAGCTGAGCTTTCTACAAGTCCAGACCCCCCAAATTCCTCATGCTGTTGCTTTTCTGGATTGACTGAACAATTCCTCAAGGAGCAATTCCTTCTGAAGAGTCAACCACATGGGGAGGTAGGCAGCAGAAAGCAACCAAAAACCATGTTTACACACACACACAGACACACAGTAACTTACTCAGCTTTAGTGGCATTCTTCTAAATACTTCTATTTTCCTGTTCCACATATGTATGTGCTCATATTTTTTGCAGGGATGGCTGAAGTTTCTCTGTAATAACTGTTAGACCATAGACAGATGTTTTAATAAATTACCAATTTTTGCATTAGCTGAAAATTTGAATTTTCAGTTTAAAATATTCTGCATAAAATTCAAGCAAACTGAATGTGACAGTGCTTTTTAATGCTTCTTGGCAATTTTTGTGCAACTTTGTCTTCTTTATTCTAGGTGTTCTTCACCTGTACTGTATCTGTTGTGATGAGTTAAGACTAGAGATTTCAGAGGAAAGTATATCACTGTACACAAAGCAGAAGTTGTCTAGACATCCACAGAGAAGAGCGAAGGTACATCAAGAGGTGTCAGTTCTTAGAGAGGCACCACAATAGAATTTCTGAATAAAGGTAATGTTCTTTGCCAAAGATTTCTTACTGAAGGTATTTTTGCCTATAAAAAAAAGAAGCTTTGCTTTCCTTTTGTTTCTTTACTAGTTCTAACTTTTTTCAAGTAAAGCAATACCATCATATAGTAGAGGAATATGTAATATTTCACTCTGGCAACAGCATTAAGAGTTTCATCGTTTGCATTAAAAAAAAGATTTAAAAAAAAAATTATTGACAGATCTGTTATCAGTAGTTACCAAAATCCTGCTGGTTTTCTAATGTTAAAACATCTGCTTGAACAATGGGCTATCATTAATATGGAAGCTTTCCCACAGGGAATACATTTTATTGAATGTTAGAAATAGGTGATCACTAGTGTAGTTTCTTCTTAAACCAATGTATTAGTGCAGACACTCCACAAGTTAATGTATAAAGTTTGACCTTTACACCTTAACTTTGCTGATACAGAATATACCATTATATTACATACCTTATACATTTATATAGTTCATAGGCTCTAATCTTCACAAGGTAGAATATATTATGAATTCTATTATGGATGTGCCTCAATGTTCCAGCCCCATGATGCCAGATGTTATACAAACTAAGAGATTAAGATTTAAGTAGTAAATTGTCAGTTATCTGAAACTGGGCTCTTTGACCTCCACTAACTGAACAGAATGATCTAAATTACTGGGGTAATAAAAAGGAGCACATGTACTCTTTTATTCCTTTGACCACTTCTCTTTATGCTTGTTTTTCCACCAGTCAGGAAAGCAACAGGATCACGTATGAACCTTTGATCCCAAAGGACCCGTAGTTCCAAATGTATTTAACCTGGTGCTTGTGACGGTCCTTGAAACGGCATCACTGTTTGTTTTGTAGGTCCACAGGGAGCAGATGCTGGGTGACATGCTGACCTTAAGGTCTTTTTTATTTGTTTGTAAAGAACAGAGCACATCCTGAAAATAAAGAAATAATGATGATAATTAAAAATTAGCCCTTACTAGAAACATATTTTGAAATGCCAATGTTTTAGCCTTCAAAGAACCCCAACCAGTAGGAGGCAATATCAAAATACTATGCTCAATAAGCAGAGAAAAATCCTACAGCCCTCTGAAGATTGCCATGCTGCAGATACGATACAATTTTCAAACTGAAGAAACTGTGTGACTCAACTTCTTAAAAATAAGGATGAGGGAATTAGGGGGAAAAAAAACCACCTATGAAAATGTTAAGTTAAGTTCAGTAGTGCCAAGGTTTTCCCCTAGGAACTTACAGCAGATCTGTAAGTCTTACCATTGTACTATGGGGGTAAACACGATATCTTATCAGCAATGTTCCTGGCTAAATTCCAAGCAAGGGGATGACCTCTCCTGAAAATTACTTTAGAATGTACCTCTGTGAAGATTTACTTAGCAGACATTCACAAAGCCACTAAGAGAAGACATTCATTATTAATTGTGAGGTTTCAAAAATATTTATTTAGCAGCCTAAGGTAAGGATAAAGAAAATAAATCCATGACATTGAAGATTAATTGAAGTCTAAATTGGCGCTCGAGTAATTTTTTTTCTCCAAATATGTGGCTTTTCCACTAACAATATCTGCATTAATGACTTCATTGTTCTTCTAAAACCTCTTCCAGCTTCCTTATATATCAAATTACTGGTGGACTGCCGAGGCAGAGCTGCTAAAGAACTTCTTTCCTGAAACCTATTTGTAATATCCAGCTCTGAATATACACAAGGATGGAGATACCACTGTCCCTTTGAACAGCCTGTTCCCCCCCTCTCATTGTGCTTGAAGATAACCCAGCTCTCCTGGCCCCCATTTGCTCTTCAGCGCATCTCCATAGGATCCTCCCTAGCAGATCCAAGATTAGGTCAAAATCTGCTGTACTGAATGCTAGAATTATAATTCTGCAATGCTTGTTCACTTCTTTCAGGATTTTAAACTCTACAGTATCATGGCCATGGGTACAAAGGCTGCCATCACATACTGGCACCTGAAATGGGCCCCCAGTCCTGCTGCTTTCACAGGGAAAGTGCTGCTGTCCACCAGGCACATTCTTACTGGCCCCCACATCTAAACTTTGCTCCAGACACTGATCATGAGCCACAGGGAACATAATCTGAAGCTTCTCTTGCTAGGTTAGCAAAGATGTTCTTGCTACACTTTCTCAGATAGATCATGTCTCAGGATCCATCAGCAGAATGGTTCCTCAAATAAGTTGTAAAAGCCAAAGCCATTTCTGTAGTAACAGCAGAATTTTGACCTATGGTCATGGACAGATGGATTAACTGGGCTTGCTGGAGGGTTTGTCCTGATTCTACAGAGCAGGTTATCTTACAGATTCATTAATTATGTGGCTGCTAGAATAAAACGTATACTTACTAAGTTTATGGATGACGTGAAAGTAGGAACCATTGTAGTCATGTTAGAAGGGAAGTCAGTATCTTAAATAATTTTGATGAAATTGGGAAATGGTCTAAGATGAAGAATGGAATTCAGTATGGTAAGTAGGTATGAACACAGTGTAAACCAGTATATGCATAAATATCAGATTGCAGGAGGCTAGATAGCTGCTCTGAAGAAAAGGACTGCAGTTTACAGTAGATAAACCAAATGAGTCATCAGTGTCACATTACTTCAAACAAACTCAAAAAGAGAGAGACATACCAACAAGAGTAAGAACTGTAAAGTATCTGTCGTAACTCTTTCTCTGTATTAAATGAAAAGGCCTCAGCTGAAGGCCTGACTTCAGATTTGGGAACCATATTTCAAGAACAATGTGGACCAAATTCATAAAAATCCAGAGGAGGGCAACAGGAACAATCAGGAACAAGGAAGCACAACCAACGTGGAATTCGGCCTGTTCAGTCTGAGGAAAACCATAGAAAGAGATATTTATAATAACCAAAACTGTCAAGGGCTATTGTAGATAAGAAAGTTGCACATCAATAGGGAAAAGAAGTGGAAATGATTGTCTTAAATTTCGGCAAAAGAGAGTTAACATGCATCAGGACTGGATCTAACAGCAGTGTGCATGAGCAGTATAGCCATGCCATGCATCCAGACGCTTCTAATGAGAAAAGGAATAATTGCCCTACCATTCCCAAGTACATCTGTGTCTGGGCAAGGCACAGAGACACATTTTCTAGTTGTAAAGAAATTTAAGCAGTAGAATGACAAGACTTCCATAACTAGATGATTTTATGAATAGGTTAGACAAAGACAGGCTGATACTGACCTGAGGCCTCAGTAATGTCTTGAGTCTTGATAGTTCCTCTAACTTGAGTTTTTATAGAATCATAGAATCATTCAGGTTTAGAAAGACCTTTAAGAACATCAGATCCAACCGTAAACCTAACACTGCCAAGTCCACCAATAAACCATATCCCTAAATGCCACATCTACATATCTTTTAAATACCTCTAGGGCTGATGACTCAACCATTTCCCTGGGCAGCCTGTTCCAATGCTTGATAACCTTTTTGGTGAAGAATTATTTCCTAATCATAGAACCATAGAATAGTTTGGGTTGGAAGGGACCTTAAAGTTCATCTAGTTCCAAACCGCCCTGCCATGGGCAGGGACACCCTCCACTAGATCAGGTTGCCCAAAGCCCCTTCTAGCCTGGCCTTAAATGCTTTCAGGGAGGCGGCATCTACAACTTCTGTGGGCAACCTGTTCCAGTGCCCCATCACCCTCATAGATAAGACTTTTTTTCTTTATATCTAATCTAAATCTACCTTCTTTCAGCTTAAGGCCATTACCCCTTGTCCTATCACTACATGCCCTTGTAAACAGTCCCTCTCCAGCTTTCCTGTAGGTCCCTTTAGGTAGTGGAAGGCTGCTATAAGGTCTCCCCAGAGTCTTCTCTTCTCCAGGCTGAACAGTCCCAACTCTCTCAACCTTTCTTCATAGGAGTGGTGCTCCAGCCCTCTGATCATCTTTGTGGCCCTCCTCTGGACTCACTCTAACACCTCCATGTCTTTCTTGTACTGGGGACCCCAGAGCTGGATGCAGTACTCCAGGTGGGGTCTCACAAGAGTGGAGTAGAAGGGGACAATCACCCCCTCAACCTGCTGGTCACGCTTCTTTTGATGCATCCCAGGATGCGATTGGCTTTCTGGACTGCAGACATGCATTGCTGGGTCATCTTGAGCTTCTCATCCACCAACACCCCCAAGTCCCTCTCCTCAGGGCTGCTCTCAATCCATTCTACATCTGGCCTGTATTTGTCCTTGGCATTGCCCCAAGCCATGTGTAGGACCTTGCACTTGGCCTTGTTGAACTTCATGACCTCCCCTTGCTTTAGATGGCAACCTGAGACCATTTCCTCTTGTCCTATTACTTGTTACTTGGGAGAACAGACCAACACCCACCTGGCTAAGCCTCCTTTCGGGTGGTTGTAGAGAGCAAGAAGGTCTCCCCTCAGCCTCCTTTCCTCCAGGCTAAACAACCTCAGTTTCCTTCAGCTGCTCCTCATAAGACCTGCTCTCTAGACCCTTCACCAGCTTTGTTGTGCTTCTTTGGACAAGCTCCAGCACCTTAATCCCTTTCTTGTAGTGAAGGGCCCAAAACTGAACACAGTATTCAAGGTGCGACCTCACCAGTGCCGAGTACAGGGGGACGATCACTTCCCTAGTCCTCCTCGCCACACTGTTTCTGATACAAGCCAGGATGCTGTTGGTCTTCTTGGCCAGCTGGGCACACTGCTGGCTCATATTCAGCCAGCTATCAACCAATACACCCAGGTCCTTTTCTGCCGGGCAGCTTTCCAGCCACTCTTCCCCAAGCCTGTAGCATTGCATGGGGTTGTTGTGACCCAAGTGCAGGACCCAGCACTTGGCCTTATTGAACCTCATACAATTGACCTCGGCCCATTGATCCAGCCTGTCCAGACAGGGCCTTCCTACCATCAAGCAGATCAACACTCCCACATGACTTGGTGTTGTCTGCAAAACTTATTGAGGGGGCACTCAATCCCCTCATCCAGATCATTGATAAAGATATTGAAAAGAACTGGCGTCAGTACTGAGCCCTGGGGAACACCACTTATGACCGGCCGCCAACTGGATTTAACTCCATTCACCACAACTCTTTGGGTCCAGCCACCCAGCCAGTTTTTACCCAGCAGAGAGTATGCTTGTCCAAGCCATGAGCAGCCAGTTTCTCCTGAAGAATGCTGTGGGAAATGGTGTCAAAGGCTTTACTAAAGTCTGGGTAGATAACATCTACAGCCTTTCCCTCAACCACTAAGCAGGCCATCTTGTCATAGAAGGGGATCAGGTTAGTCAAGCAGGACCTGCCTTTCATAAACCCATGCTGACTGGAGTGATTCAATATGAAATATGATTCAATATGAAAAATATCCACTCAGTAAACAGCTTTGGGTAGTCTAAGGCATGGTCATCCTAGTACATTCAGTAAATACAAACAGAACAGCATGTACATGGAAGAGCGAGAAAATGGGTTTCTAAGTTGTTGACAAACATTTGGCAGAAATGAGACTTTTACCAAGTTCATGAGAAACTCCAACTTAGTCTCCAGACTAAGACAGAGAAGCAGAGAAGCTGACCCCAGCAGACTTACTTGTTTTATTTAGAATCTGAGCAACAAGGAGTGCCTCTGGAATCAATATGTCTATCAGAGGTCAGATGATACTTTAAAAGAGTAAGGCTGGAATGATACAGCAATAGAAACAAGACCCTCACATACAAAAGCAGACCTGTATTCTCTTCTCCTCCCATTGCCCTCTCTCCCATCCTTTCAGCTGTTTATTTTCTGCCATTATTAGAACCCTTGATAATCACTTTTTAAAGGAAAATAATACATGTATAAAACAAACATTTGACCTATTTCATAACTAACAAAAGGACTTTCTGATTAGCAGTGTTCAAATGGTGTGCAGTTTTCTGCTTGCCATCGATGAGATTCTCACTCTTCAAAACATACCACTTAATTCATCATTTTAAAAGGAAAAAGAGTTGCCTCATAACTTTGCATGGAAAAGGAGTAGCACAGACAGCTTTCATATTCATACGTTAGAATTGATAGCAGTTGAATATGTTGATCACTTTTGCATAGGCAGATACTATTCAGTTTACATCACAAAGTTGTGCCGTAACTGCCCTGTACTTCTATTAGCTCACATGAAAATTTCAACACCACAGCTAACTGCTCTAGGATGGCAAAGCCCTTGAGATGAATGTGGATGCATTGGTAGAAAAGAGCTGTCTTAGCTGAACTCATACATTTAAAGAGGTGGTATAACAGCCTGCAGAAAAAAAAAGAAAATCCTATTGGCATATGTCACATCTACACCAAAAGGCTCTTGTAATGAAGCTATATGACAGTATTGCTAAGACTGCAGCCTGCAATTTAGACAAAAACCTAAGCAATATATATCAGTACTATATCTGCCTGTTCCAGGAGCTTTATTATATGATCTTTATGTCCAACATAATGTTGTTAGTCCTTATGAGTTCTTCTTCAGCTTGTGCACATTTTGCCCATTTCTGAAATCAGGGTCAGAAGCAGCCACAAGAGAGCATCTGCCTCAAGACAGAATCAACTGGACAAACGATACGTTCTTGATCAAACATCCCTGTAACAGAATCCCTAATCCCTGAGAAATTTATTGTTTTCTTGAAAAAGTAAAGATGGAGCAGTGTTTAACCCATGTAATATATATACTTTGCAAGCAAAAATAGTTCCTGAATGAGGCAGGACAGGGGAAAATGTGCACCCTCCAAACCAGAATCATAATCCTTTTTCCATGAAAATTCAGTGAGAATATGCTCCTATTTTGTAAAAACGAGGACAACAAAGCCAAAGCTTTCTTCACCTGCCTAAGTGGAAAAGCGCACCTGTATCTGAAAACACCGTTAAAACTGTTCAGGTTTTGCCCTTCTTTATTTTCCCATTGTCCCAGTTCTTACCACTCCTTGAGATAAGAAATGATGTGTATTGCCAAAACATTGTCTTACATTTTTAGAAAAGTTCCCATTTATTATGATTTCTCACTTTCTACCAATACTTTAGCATGATGCTGTGGAATGCATTGGTTCCAGTGCTGAGCTATAGGCTTGGCTCACAGCTCTTCCTTTCTCCTGAAAGGTGAAGAATGCATAAATAATATGCCTCTCCTGACACCTCTGGAAAGGTCTTTAGACAATGGTTCCAGACACAAGTTTCTACCCTGTCAAGTCAGAGTGCTAAATGCGAAGAATTCTGTTAATGCAATGTTATGGTTGAGATTTTCAATAAACCACAGCCAAGGAAGCCTACATTTTGCCTCTCACAGCATTTCTAATAAAGTGCATTAAAGTGTCTGAAACAAAGAAAACACAAAAAGCATTGCAGAAAACTATGTGCAAGGCTGACTCCAAAACCTGAAATCAGTGAGATCTGCTCCACTGATTTCCAACAGGTTTGGGTTTAATTTTTTGAAGTGTTTTTTTTTTGTTTCCCCTTCAATACTAATATTCAAAGCAAAACATTGAAATATGAGGAAATGGCAGTTTCTCCCTCCCTCTCCCCTATAGGTTCCCATTATGAATCCATGGTTTTGCTACAGAATCTTGACTCACAGAGTGCAAATTCTGGAAATGAATCAGAGGGACTGTCTTCAAAGCAGACATAAAACTGTGTTCTGGAAAGGTAAGAAGTTACGTGACTGTTTTCTCTCTTCTCTGAAACAACAGCCTTCTGCTAAAAACTGTGAGTCCTGCTGCATTTAGGATTTTTACACTTTAAAAAATAAGACAAGGATGAAGGAGGCAGAGTGGTTAAAGAGACAAATCCCCTAATGAAAAGAGTGGTATGAGAAACTACTAAAACATACGTATTTCAAACCAGTGACACCATTATAATCTCAAAATCTATTAAGCATTTTATTAAAATCTGGAGGTAAGAAATATTTCAAAATATAAATTCATTGTCAAAGCATTATTTTTCAAATATGTGAAGGACATTTACCATCAAGTATTCAGCTGTCATCTCTTAAAACTGATACTGAGTAAGAATAAACGACCATAACTCCATTGATGTTAATGGATTTACAGAGGTTAGACAGCCAGAGAAAGTGAGTTTTGAATGATCTAATAACAGTAAAAGCAAGTGATAATGATCTCAGTTGTCACCACACACCTTGTCACTCATAAACAGGCAAGCATGACATGACCAAACTTTCCCAAGGGGAAAAAAAAAAATCTATCTTTGTGCTATGAAAAAAGCATGAGCGCTTCAACCTCAAGGCCAACTTTTGTAAGAATTTGAAAGTATCAGGCAAGAAAGGCTTATAAAAGACGAATGGTGATCTTGTGCTTAAGACATGAGCCTGGGAGTCATGAGTTTGGGTTTTTTTCCTGGCTTTGTCCCAAATTCCCTGTAGCGTCAAGGAAGGTC
Organism: Balearica regulorum gibbericeps; assembly: GCF_011004875.1. Classification (NCBI taxonomy): domain Eukaryota; kingdom Metazoa; phylum Chordata; class Aves; order Gruiformes; family Gruidae; genus Balearica; species Balearica regulorum. The sequence continues at coordinate 40,155,541 of NC_046185.1, forward strand.
TACTGGCAGCAATGACAGTGAAACACTACACATCCACTTTTGAGCATAGCTGTGGGAAATAGTTCAGAGTTCACAAAAGATTAAAAATAACCTGCAAAGAGGACAGAAAAAAATACATCAACTAAGCAGGAAAGGTTATTGGTAAAATTCAATGTCTGCGTTAGGCTTATGACTGGTAAGATAAGAATGAATCTAGAAATTAACAGCGCAAAAGTGGTGCACTTAAAATTAGGCCTACATCAGCTAAATAATAAGGGGAAGGGTTATTCCACCAACAGCTCCTATGTAGAATTTTAGAAAACAAAACTCCAGAAATCAAGATAGCAAGAGATTTTCAGGGGAACTCTGGAAAGCATGATGAAATTTCTGACCTGGTTTCGAGAATCTGCCCCTCTCTGCTGAGCTTCTGCGACAGGGGGACAAAGGCAAAATCACTCCAGATAAACCCAGCCATGCGCAGCAGGATATTAATACAGCATTCCTCAGACTCTGCTGGTGTACTTCTCCTCTGACATGATACTCCTCTTCATTCTTACCATTCACCTTACCCTAAAACCACATTATGATAGCATTATGGATTAAGACGGCCTGTTCCATGCTGTTCCCCAAGAATAACCAACATGAGAGAGAAACCTGACTGGGATGAACAAATCAGGTTTTCATCAGAGCAATCAACTGGAATCCAACAAAGCAATAACTGGTGGACCCAGTCTGCTCTCCCAATGTATCTCTTTGCTATAGCTGCCTCCCATCCTCTCCTCTTTTTATGCCAGTTGGCCTCAGACAGGGTAACTACTATTACTATTACTTCGATCAATGCAAAAATCTGAATGAGGCTGGTTGACAGGTCACTGATCCAGCTCCCATGTTCAGCTGAATATCCTGATTATACCCTGGACCCACACACAAAGGCCCTGTTACATTTCTCCATGAGAAAGGAACGAAGCATGCAGTCCAAAAAGGCCATAGTCCAAAAGCTATGGTGCATGTACACCAGCTACATCTCTGAGCTGGTCAATGGGTGGCTGTGACCCCAGCCTACACTACAGAATTTGACCTTAGTTTTGACCTTGTCTGAGAAAACTCAGCCAGGTTTCTTCGCTCGCAGGAAGTTTCCAACACGTTCAAATAAATATATATATTCGGTGTAACCATTCAGTTTCAATATACTTATAATTTCTTTGTCACTCTTTTTTTTTTTTCTTTTGCTCTTTCTTTCTTCTTTTCTCTTCTGTATGGTAATCAATAACTTTCCAGTCTCTGATTTGGTTGGTGTAATCACCCTGATAGGTGATCTAACAGATGGAAATTACTGGAGTCCAAACTTTGTTTAAGGTTGTTCAGTGACAACATCATCTCAACACCTTTGGCTCCCTGGTAACAATTCCTCAGTCAGAATTAACATGAAAAACCTCAACATCAAAAACTCAGATAACATCTCTTTAGAGAATAAGTACCTATCCAACAGTATTAATCTTACCAAGGGGCGTATCTTTTCTGGAGTGGGTCTGACTGCTTTGCCTATACTCCAGCCTGCCCAGATACAGGCCAGCTTCTGTCCAGAAGCCTTGTGGATGCATTAGCACTGTACTGCCTGAGGTACAACATTCTCTGCAGGCTCCTTCAACAAAGCAACCACACTACGCTAACTCCAGAGTTCCCAGATGCAAACTAGCTTGTCTCTGGCCATCCTCAAAGCAGAATAAACATGTAATTGCCTCTATGAACCTGTGTAAGCAAATACAATGTTACTGAACTTAAGAGTTCTCTGAATTCAGTATACATGCCAAAAAATAACTGGTTATGATAACAGGACAAAGTCTCACCATGCCATACAGCCATTATTTCTAATGCAAAATTGTAACTGCGTATAGATACACACTCAAATAGGAAAAAGGGAAATATTTTATAAAACTGTGCATGAGGCTTAATGACATCATTATATAATAAAATGGCCTCAAAATCTGAGGTATTTTCTTGCTTATCCAGAAATCAGCATATATATATTAGCTTCTGACATTTGAAAAGCTTTTGTTCCCAACTAATAAAATGAGAGCAGAACAGACCTTGAAAGCATCTTAAAGTAATGGAAGATTTAATAAGAAAATGGATAATAAGATACTTTTAGTCTAGCAAAAAATGCGAGCATATTAATAATAGAAGACCAGAGCTACTCAGGATGATGTAGGGATCTGTGAAATGTTACAAAGCTAAAAGTCCTGTGCTAGTGAAATGCTGGCTGGTAACACTGGCAGAGTCAGTATGTGCGACAGAAATCTTCCCTTGAGGATGTCCAATGAGTATATTCTCAACAACACCACTTCTCAGATTAGAAGAGGGTACTCATTTTTGCAGGCTTCCTAATGGTTCAATGACTTCATCTAATGGCACCCTCTAATAGTGCCTGCACTTACCAAGCCCAGGCAGTGGCACAGCTGCCTCGGTTACAGCTCGATCCCTCCGGGTAGTGACGCCTGAGTGGAAGGACATGAGTATCCGTAACTCCTGCTGTTCTCGGTGGGAGATGAGGTTACTCACTGCCATAAAGGAGGTGCTCAACACTTAGCACAGTCAGACTGGTATGACTCTGATAGTTTATGTTCTTTAAAGCCACAGAGATTACCCCTTAAACACCAGCATAATTTATTGGTTTGTTTTTAGAGGAAGAGAATTGAATGTGAATGGGCTGCCTTGAAAATTACTCTTCTGCCTAGATAGTTGGGATTCACTGTCAGATGTTCTTTTGTCATTCAGAGAAAAAGGTACATACAAAAAAGAAGGTTTGCCTCCCAAGAGATTAGGATTTCTTCTTCCTATTGCAGTGAATATGCTGTAATTTCTTAGCCAATTTCAGTTACTGAAAACTGAACAAATGGGTTGACAAAGGTAACATACAAAGAAAACAATGAAATTGCAGTTCTTTTAGTGCAAATTAAGCAGTGCTTCTATCTACCAGCAGAAAGAAAACAAAGCTCTTCCCTGACTCAAAATTGACCCTTCCCTGTATGTAGACGGTCAGTTCCAGCATTTTGGGGAGACTTGTTTATTTTCCCATTCTGCAGAACGCCCTTAAGAGACTGACTCCTGTCTTGTCCAAGAGCCTGTGTCCAGAGGTGACAACACGAGGTGGATTTCCCAACTAAGCACAAAGTCAGTGCAGGTGTAGATATTTGCAAGTCTCACTTTGCAGGAGAGCTAATCATGTCAGGATCAATTCAAATCTGTCAACACTGAAAATAATCTTTCCAAAAGAGAATCCATAGTTACTACATTCCTCCTCAAACAGAAAGAGATTTTTGTCTTTGCAATGAATTTTAGCACCTCTAAACCACTTTGCTAACAGTACACAATTAAAAAGAAATGTGTTCTGCAAATTATGAGCCCATCCAAATACAGAGAATTTGCCTATCAGAATGTTAATATGTTCACAGTCACTTGTGGCCAATGTAAAAAAGGAATTATGGTAACTGTATGCAGAAACATGAAGAAGCACCAAGTAGAAAAACAGCCTGAACTAGGACTCCAGAGACTTTCTGTAAGGCCTAAAGCAAAACATTTGCATGCCTCCTTTTTTGACTCCATTACCTGTTTTGGTTTGTCAGCACTTGAGGCAAGGTGTATCTCAGATACACAACTTAGTCCAGAGACAACCTCAGCTACAACATGCTTCAAATGATCTTTAAAAGTGCAAACCCAGCACCAGATTTGGGGCATTAATTACTTCAGCTTCTCAACAGAGGAATAGGTAGAGTGAAGCCCCAGCAGTACTGGAGCACTCCTGCATGTCTGGCACGTGCACTAACTACAGTTCAGCCTAGAAATCTAACTACAGCCTGGAAATCTCACAGGAAACTACGAGATTCACATGGCCAAGAATTTCACAGGTTAGATAGCCCAAGGGAACCAAATACCTAAGCAAGCTAAACAACAAATAATTAAATTATTACCTGTGCAAGGAAAAGGCAAGAATCTCTGTTGCTCAGTCAGATCTCAGATTAACCTTGAGACTCTTTTGGCCACAAGGCTCTGCAGAAACAGTTCAGCTTTCAGGGCAGTAAGTTATCACACGCTAGCTTAATGCTAAAACCTGGAACCTTCATGGATACAAAGACACAATGAAACCATTTGATATCAGTTTCTCCCACGCTCTTTCTACATGATCTAGGCTTGTTAAATGCAACCAAAAGAAGTTACAGGTAGTATTGCTCTCCAGCCATCATGCAATACACTTCTTTTAAAAATGCAGAGTGCGTAGAAAATTTCAGCAGATCAGGGTGGATACAGGTTTAGTACCTGTTCCACAACAGAAAAAGCAACCAAGTGCATGTACCTACATGATGGGACTCAGTAACATCCTGGGGTGGCTGCTCCACACTGCAGTTAAGAACAAGGTTTCCGGCATCCCACATTACTGCTCTGCAAGGTGGCACACCGCATCTCAGCTGCTACAGACTACATTTTGAAAGAGTCATCAGTGCATGCAATTGATTACAGTTGTACAGATTAACAGATATAACTGGGTACAATTAAAATCTAAAACACACTTATCTTCATCATGTCTACTTAACTCATGAGAAAAAATACATATTAGAGAAATGAAGGGCTCCATCACTTAATCCAAGTTAAATAAAGTTTGGCACTTTGTGGTTACTTCTGGCACAACTCAGTCAGCTTTGGCTTTCATCAAACCACTATGATTAAATTATACATTAGTAATACAACTTAAAGCCACTCATGGCATCTAATATACTTCAATATACTTAAACTCATTTGTGACATTTGAATGAAGTTTGGATTTAGGCTACTGTCATTCATACGTCTAATTTGTCACTGTAAATTCAGACTTGGAAGTACTTTTTCCATTCTATTCCAACACTCCTGTTGCAAGTCCTCTGACAATACCATTACAGTAAATCACGCTACTAGTTCATTTATCACGTATCACTTGCTCACATTGCCTTCTTTTACGAACTAACCAGACCTTTTTATAGTGCTATACAAACAACATGATGTGAAGAACCACAAGTAACTGTGGCTTAGACAAAATCTTACTTTGTATAGATGCACATCAATCAGATGATAAAACCATGCACTTGATTTTCCTACAAGTGAAGAGAAATGGACCACAGTACCATAACTGTATTTCTACATGCCTTTGTTTTTTCTGGAACAGAAAGTTAGAGATACACACATGTAGATCCTTAAGACTGGAGATTCATCCCTGTTTTTGAAAGTGCTCAGCTAAACAGCATTAATTACTCTTTCTGTTTCAACTGAGGAATTCTCTCTGTCATTTGTAACAGCAAACACATTTGCCAGTTCTTCCAGTTCACTAGAATGATGCAGTATTTTTAGCCACAGGTTATGGGAGAACTTAACCACAGAAGTGAAGGATATTTTTAGGATAGAGAGAACCTTAACCCAATGTTCACTGGGCCCATTTACAGCCACAAGTAAATTTTAACAGTCTTGACTAGTTTGGGGTTGGGGGAAACAGGTCTGAATCCTACTTTCATAAAATAGATGAAGATCAGAACTTGGAACTTGTTCTGAAATAGTTGGGAGGAGAGTTGGGAACACATCATCTGCCTCAAGAAAAAAGAGGAACAGGAGAATGGAAATAGCGTATCATTTCACAACTCGGCATTGCAGCCAAGAGTTTCCTGTTGATGAGAACAGAAATGGTTTATCAAAAGAAGGATGAGGCTGAGCACCAATCTGCAACTTTCACTAACATAAGAATTAACTGGAAACAGTGGGAATTGGTGAAAACATCTTCCAGATTTGCATTTTTAAGACTTCCTGAATGCACATGTTAGTGGGTACACTAAAACAGGCACCTTACAAATGTACAGTTGGCTGACTACAGACTGATTAAAGAATCTTCAGTAGCTCATGGGATCTCCCTGAGGAGACCATCTCTCTTCAGTTTTCTGAGTAGCTCCATCTGCGTTAGAGGGTAGAGAGGCTTTTGAGGTTTCTATGATGTAAATCATTCAATCTGTAGGAGCAGCAAGGTTTCTGTTCCAGTTAAAATCTAAACACACTTACCTTGATGATGTGTACTTAATTCATGAAAAAAATACATATTAGAGAAATGAAACACTGCTCACTCTGCAGTAGAAATATACAGCAAGCTTTCAACAGGAAGAAATAAATAGCTCACAAGCAGAGGTAGAGCTATATATTTTTGTGATGTTATTCCTGCATTACAATGCACTACAGTTTCCAGCTTTAGAATTGTTCAGCTTTCTATTCTTTGATTGTGGAGACTAAACTTCCAAAAGGATTTTTCTCTATGCACTCCATTTTAACAGAATCCCATTTCCAAAATGCATTTAGACATACTATGAGCTCTTTTCAATCCATCTAAAATCTGCCATTTAATTGTATTTTTTTTCTTTTTTAGGGATGCACAAGGCTGATAAGGATTTTTGTGTCTACTCATTTCCAGTAGTGCAGCTGCAGCATTCCCAGAACAGCACAGAGTATTCAAGGTTCAACCAAAGGCAAAAACTAAAGTTGGATGAGAAGGACTGCCATTCATTCCGGTCTCCCTAGAAAATATCATCACAATATGGTTTTGCTTCCTTGGCTCTTTTTATTCAAAAGGTCTGACACTAACACAGTAACTTTACAATAGAACAATGAGAGATTGGCTTATCAGCAGTGGCATGTTAGAAAAGATAGATTTTTTTTTTTTTTCTTAAGATCTTGTTTTCAGTAAAACCTTGGACAGGAATTCCTCCCACACACAGAGCTAACTTTCATCTGTCTGCTGAAGAGGGCTTCCATGTTCCACTTTCTTTAGACTCATGTAAATGCACCTTTCTACACTTTTCATCCCATGCTCACACATAATCTCCCTCATTATAAAAGCATTTCAGGATCTTTCTGCTCGTGGTTCATCTCCTAATTATTATTCTTGCTTTGCTTTATCTGTAGCTTCTTTGGCGTGTGTCAAAACCCTCCTTAGGGAAGTTTCATTTGGCTCATTGTCAAACATATGCTCTTTATATATATTTACACTTACTCTCAGCCAAAACTTCTGTACTGATGAAATAAAAAAACCCCTTTCTCTCAACCTCCTTTGGAGAGATCTGTGGAAGAACCAACTGTGATTATTCAAGAGAGTCACTCTCAATATAAATAACTGTCTTACAAGTCTCTTTCTTTTTCATTTAATGAAATTTTCAATTTTACTACTCTGTGATGTTAATTTCTGTAAGGGATATTTATCTGGCAGAAACTGGTCGTTGCATTAAGTAGAAAACTTTTCTTTTTCCCTTCCTTTTACTGTAATGCTGGCACTCACTAGGTGAAAGGGGTTCACTGCTGCTTTTGCTTCAACCTATCATTATAAAGAGCCTATATGTAAAAGAATGACTTTCAGCAACTTTAATGAGAGCTGGAGGGCATTCAGCAACTCGTAAGAACAAGTCCCAAATCACCACAGCATTAAAAAATCCATCTGAGCTGAGATTACATGCAAGGTATGGCTGTGTTTGAAGAGAGACAAGATGATAAGGAAGTATAGTAAAAAGTAGAAAGACTAAAATAAAATCTTTTACTACCTTTTTATTACCAGGGTCTTAAGCACGCTGTATGTTCCTGAAATCAGGGAACAGTGATTAAATCCAGCTTACCACTGTCTTTTACAGACCTGCCAAAGGCACAGATCCGTAGTGAGATTCCAAAGATTTCACTGGTCACACATGGAAAAAAACAAAACAAAACAAAACAAAAACCCTAAAACCTGTCATAGTACTGCTGGCACCACTCTGTCAAGGAACTGCAGATGTAGCTTTGTATGATTCAAAACCTGCTGGCATACCCTTTAGGAAGGTGTACATTAACTGGTCTTGATAGATGAGGAGAAAGCTGTTTCATCTTAGACAAATCTGAGCTGCTTTAAGATTCAAAATGACACATTTTCCATTTGCTATTGCCCAAATTCTATTTTCAAGGCAAAATGTACTAAATAAAAATAAGAAACGTTCTTCTTTCTGACCAATGAAAAAGATGAAATTTATGCAAAACCAATGTAATTAACATTATTTTTCATTTTGATTTAATGTGACTCATAAAGCTTACAAAAGCCTCCCTATGCTGACATACCTAGCAAAGATACCATGCCCAGTATAAGCAAAGGCAGTGCTGTCCTGCTAGCACCACTGAAAAGACATTGGCTAAAAGATCACTTTGGTCTTCACAGTACCACAGCCACCAACCTTGACCCTCCTAGTGTAACATAAAAGGTGGAAATTATGACTAATATGGAGATGATATTTTTATATTGACGCTATATCAAGATCACTAACATTTCATATAACCATAATGACATTTGCCCTCATCTAACTTGCAGTGAATTTCAAAATGTGACCTAGAGGTGAGAAACTGTATCATATTATCTCTTGAACCACGCAGTCACTTATTACTGCTCCTTTATATTATTCATCTAGAACCAAAAATGTGCAGTTCGTTTCCCCATACAGATAGAAATAACCAGCTCTTTGCCCCAAAATGACTGCTTAGCAATTAATTACAGGACTGACTGAATAAAATATATTTTGCTTCAATACTAGTGAATTCAAAAGATCTGACATATTACATTGTATCACTGAATTATTATTTGTGAAACAATAAATGAAAAGGCCATCACAGGTACTTATTTAATTTAACACTGAAGTGTGATACCAAGAGATGCAACTGAACACAAGGATTGTTATTGCCATTTCAAGCCTATTTGCCCACAGCAAATTAAGAAACTAATTATATCAAAACAACCTCCATTACTGTGTATTTTACATACCCTACTCATAAAGAGCTGAAGGCCCTTATTCCTTATGCTCTGGTAAGATCATATAATCACAGGACAACCTAAATTGAAAGGAATCTCTGGAGGTCATCTGGTAAAACCTTTACTCATAGCAGGGCCAAATTCAACATCAAATACACTTCAGTTAGATCAGGTTTTTCAGAGCTGGGTTTTGAATTTATTCAAGGATGGAATTTCCACAACTTCTCTGGAAAACATGATCCAATGTATGTCTGCTCTCACTGTGATTTTTTGTTTCCTAATATTTAATCAGAATTTCCTCCTTAGTGCATTCTGGGTCCACTGCCTCTCCTCTTTTCACTGAGAACATCCAAGAAGAGAGCATCTTACCAATATCTGTACTGAATGCACGAATTGATTCCAGTCCTATTCAAGTGAAGTACAAAATCTCCACTCACTTTTCTTGTGCAATATCAGGACCAATGACCTGTGCAACTGGTTTGATTCTCTCTTTGCTCACCTAATCAAATTCATTTATTTGTGTGGAAAAGTAATGTGGATATCATAGAGGAGCCAAAATGCAAAACTTTTACCTGAAAAATTAAAGAATTTTGATTTTATCACTTAGTTGTCAATTTAGCAGATTAGTCCCAAAACTAAAAGGAGCCGCTTTATTGCTGTAAGATGCATGTAAGATACATACAGATTGAAAACGTGAACTAAAATGACTTAATCTTACAAGTTTTTATTTCAGATCCAAACCTCACAAAAATCAGTAAGATTTAAACACTACCTAATCAACTGCAAGTGCAGTCAATCCCATATGATCTCTAAACATCGTCCTATTGTGTCAAGTTCTGCAAGTCCTACTCAAATTCCTTTTGGATCCAACAATACTATCCTTCTGAATTTCAACAATTTCCAAAAACGCAATCTTTGTTTCCTAGTCCCAAGAACTGTGCCATGGCAGAATGTAGCAGATCTTGAAATAGAAGATCAACAGCATATTCCAGTATTTTTAAAATAATTATTTTTAAAACTGACTGATATTATAGACAGGAAGGATAGCTACATAATTCCAAATTTTCAGTGACTGAATCACCATTATTATCATAGAAATCTTAACTCTTTCATTTCAGCACTGTAAAAATATTCATTAAATGTTTATATGACAATTGAGCAGCAAGGAATTGTAGAAAAATAGCCTGCTGTGGTAAATGGAGCCTAAAACTGATCAAGAATTACATGGCTTTTTTAAGAAATTTACCCAGTTCAGAAGTTTCCGAGAGCTCTGAAGTTCAGGGTTCCTCAAGTTCTGAATTCCCAACTTTGGATCACTGAACTGAAAGAAGTACTAGGTGCAGCTTTGGCAGGAGGGGATTTCACTACTGAGGCTGAATTTCTGGTGCATGGAGTGGTTAAACGCTACAGTGCTGATGCACTGGGAATGTGTGGTTTACTAACACCTATCTCCCAACAATTTTGTAAAATAAACCAAAAACACAAAATGAAAACCACTAATTGTTAGTTGTTACTCTTTTGTCTCTGATGAGAGAGATCCTAAAAATGACAGAGTCTCATACATTTTTTGCATTGCAAAGATTTAACTCAAGTAGTTCTACTGCAGTGTATTACTTCCAATCTCAGTGTTAAATGCAATTATACACCCGTACAACAAGCAGATCAGCCTCTCAGGCACAGCCACCAACAATGGTTACATGTCTTGGGGATGTCGTTTGAGTTATCGAAGCAAATCGCCATTCCCACATCAGCTGCCTTAACAGAAAGAGAAACATCCTGCAACCAGTGCATTGTTCGGGGCTAAAATCCCAAGCCTCCTCCACCCCTGCTAGTACAATAGGCACCCCCTCATACTTCCTCCTCCTTTATCAGTGGACAGATGCTTCATCTCCAGATCAATGGGCCAGTGATTCTTTTACCAACATAAAAAGAGGCAGCAATTTACCAGTTCAAAGATTTTACTTTCTCAAATTTATCAAATCCCTTGAATCCCTGAGCTATTAACTGAATAACTGTTATCTGTCAGTTCTAACATACAAGCACAGAGCGCCAAAATCGTAAGTTAGATTTTCCAGCTTTATAAAGCATTTTAAAATGAGATTAAAATCTATGCATGGCATATATCGCTTCCTCACATAATTGCTGAAATTCCACTATGTACAGTAACAAATGATGAAATGTTGTCATTCAGTCTAATGCATATAGTCTCATCTCCAAGCATAAGGATTTACATACATCAGTATAATTAATGTTAATAGCAATCACAAACATATATCTTCTGAATATTGAGAGGAATTAGTCTGTTAAAATGACCAGTTGCACTCCCCAAACAATTGCCAAAAGTCAAAACAATAATAGGTAGAAGCTGTGTTTCCACTGGAATCATTTCCCAGTGTGGGCTGCTGACAAATTATTTGGAAAGTAACAGGTTAAATATGGAACAGCCTATTTTACACTAACTATACTGGATAAAACATACACTTCTAAAACAAGACCTATACAATGAACATAGTGCAGGAAAGTCTAAGGATAAATACATGAAATGAGATTGTCAAAGCAATGAAGGGGACTTAGCTATGCACTTTCTATTAATCTTCCCTTTACCGCTTTGAAAAAGCTCATTCATGATCTCCAATATTTAGAGTTCTTCATGTTTGTACATCTGTATACTTCCAGGTACCAAAAAACTTACACTTACTGTAATTGTTGAAACAAAATTATCCTGCCATGGTAGTTTCTCAGAAACGTATTGTCAAAGCAGCATGAAGGTTTTCACTGTGTGACACACATTAACATCAATTGGATTCACACAGCTAAATCTCTCTGCAATTCGTGGTCAATTTACCCCTTCCAGCATTTAATATTTTTTGAATTTGTTTTATTTTCCAAACATTTTCATGTTGCAGTACTTTATGGTATGGTGGCTACACTAGCACTGGCACCATCTCTGGCAGCTGCTTTAATTTTCTAGTACAGACAAGGCCAACATCCGAGACTTCCAGTGGCACCAGTAAGAATTATGGCTGTAATCCAAAGGATTCATATATGATATATTTTCCTGATGTATACGTAGTTCCTAATAGTCTTAATGACAGATTAATGCACAAAAAGATACATACACACTTCTGAGTTCTTAGCTTGACAACTTTGGAAATGGCAGGTAACAATGCTTCAGTCAGGAAGAGCAAAACAGTGAAAGATCATAGGGGTTTTTTTGAGGGGGCATAATATTGTTCTCCTTATGCAAAATTTCCTTGGCTTTCAGAAGTAGAACCTACCTGCAGAGGTTCAAGGAAACAGTGCAGCTAACAGCTTTTCCTGAACTGGTCGCACCTAGCCTCCTGTCTCAGTGATTATTTCCAGAATCCTCTATTACACATAATGATATGAATTCACGTTAAAGAATGAGGTTATCAGTAAACAATAGAAGACTAACTACAGATTGTCCTTGGGATTACTGAATTTGACAGTAAAATGTGTTTATTATAAAATGTAACAGCTGTCAGCCAGAAATAAACATTTTCATGTATCAAAACGTAACCAAAAACTGGTATTATTGTCATTTTGATGTCAAAATCCTCCAACTGATAAACAACACTGAAAATTACAAACAAATCTTCTTGAAGTTAATACACCTAATGTATTATCATTAGAGAAAGGATATTTTATTGACTGTCATGCAATAACTGTTTTCCTCTTCACCTTGTAATTCTTTATCCCAGCATCATACAAACATGCAGACTAGGCAAAAGTTAGAGAAGACGACAGTTTTAAGGAATCAAGAAACTGTGCTTTGAGGCCACTAAACACTTCATGTGTACATGAACGCTTCCTTAGAACAAGAACCAAATCTTTAGTATGAATATGTTTCCAGGAATTTGGTTTTTTTACTTCTCATTATCTCATACCAAAAAGAATCTACATAGTACATGTATGCTATAAAAGGCATTGCCAGCTGTGTTTTATAAGATATCTCTTTCTCAGGTGATATCTAAAGGTTAATCCTAAAGTTAAGCCTGAACTGTTCCCAGAACCTTTGCTGACATGACCAGAATATGACTAAGGTGAACAACTCTCTTTTCTAAAATACATGTCCACCTGCCTCCTTTTCTAAAGTTTTTCCTGTCCTGGTATAAATAACCTGTACTTCTACAATGCTACAGATTAGCACTACAAGTGCTTTGGGTTTTGTAACATGTAATCTAAATGTTGTTCACAGTCAGTAATACCTCCTTCACCTCTCCATGAATGGATGCAAGGTAAAATAAATCTTGGTTAATGACAGTAATGTCCAGGGATGCAGTTTTGTTGCGTGTGTTTTATACTCATGACCTCTGAGATGTTAGAAAAAGATCTAAAACCGCCTGTGGTGACAACTTCTACAGACATAAACTGAACACTACCACCACTGAGATCACAAAAAGTACCTGAGCTTTAAGTTCATGTCTACTAGATTACTTCTTGGATCTAAACCACTTTTATTTTTAAATGAAAATAAATTAAAATGAAAGTATTTTACCTACAGACATTTATCAGCACCTGAAAGACATGGATATGACAGTGGAACATTATTATAAAACAGGTAAGTACAGTAGAAAAAACTACATGTTAAAGCCCTTTTTTAAAGTTGTTATATCATCTGATAGGTCTTTTATAAAATACGAATCCTTTTGGGAAAGACTTTATATGCATTTCTCTGCAGATTATGGTGGCTATTCACACTTTACTTCAATTTTTATAGCCTCCAAGTAATTCTACAGAATAGTAAATACAGTTATTATAACCTTCATAACCGGCGGAGAGATATATTTGAAGAAAAAGGGTTTGTTTGCCCTCCTGCATGCACTGAAGTAAATCAGGAGTGATTCTGCTGCAGTCAATAGGACAGTATCTGCAAAACTGATGCAAAACAAGAAAAAAAGGGCCAGAAATGTACAAACAAAGCTTTCCTCACACCAGAAATACAAATCGCACATCGCCTCTGCTTTTTGGCAGACTGTGCCATGGAAGTACTTATACCACACTTAGCTCCACCACACTGAAGCATATCTGAATAAGGTCCAGACTCACACTGGAAACAATGGAGGCACACCAGTTTACACAGACTGAGAATCTGGCATAAAGCCTTGAAAATGAATGAGGATCTTCAGAGGAAGTAATTTTATGTATTACATGTAAGTGTATTACCCCTGAAACAGAAGCAATTTCAAAGCACTGTAACAGAAAACTGGAAAGATTAGCAAAGGATTGGGGGGGGGGGGGGGAATACCAAAAAACCCCAGTAAACGCATCCCACTTTTTTTCTTTACAGACACACGCAAAAGGAACAGCACTCATCTTAAGAAAGATCATGTGTCAAAATGATGACTCTGAGTCACTAGAAAAGAGAAAAATCTTTTAAAATACTCTTGGGACCAGAGACTAGTGTTAAAGGAAGAGCATTATTTTATCATCTGGCTAATGAGCCAGAGGAAGGATTATTATTGTTTGGCGTGTTTTGTCTCGACAACTCTTTTCTCTGAAACAAATATGCCAACTTCAGTAAACAAAGAGAAGAAGATCCACCGTTCTGCTGTTTCAATTGCACACTGAGGAATATTTAATCAGAGGAAAGGAATCCCAAGAAAAGTCACAGGAGAGGGCCGGAAGATTCCGCTTTTACAAAGGTTAAGAAAAATAGAAAAAAAGACAGAGGCGGCGATGACGGTGTTCTTCCCGCACCCCTCCCCACCGCGCTGACACGGGAGGTGGGCGGCCCACGGCGGCAGCGCCCAGCAGTGCCCGGCCCGGGCCCCGCCGCGGCAGCCCCGAGCCGCCGCCCGCCCCGCCACCGCCCCTTGGGCACCGGCTGCCGGCCGAGCGGGGGCACCGTCTTCCTCTTTCTTCTCGGCGTCTACTTTCAGAGACGGGGGAAGCCCCTGCCCTGGCATCAGCGGGGAGCGAGACCGCCTCGAAGCGATGCCGGGGCGGGGGAGGCTCCCTCAGACAGGGAGCGCTGACAGCCGCCTGGGCTGAGGCGCCGCGGCACCCGGCCCGCCGCCTCCCCCCTCCCCAGCCACGGGGCCGCTCTCGCCCCACGCCGCGTCCTCCTCGCCTCGCACTGCAAAACTTACGGGCCGGGGGCGAGGAGCGGGCGGGCCGTCGGGGCGGCGGGAGCGGGGCTGACCGCCTGCACTCGCACACGGCGCGGACAGCTCCGCTGCCGGGGCAGCGACGCTCTGTGCCCCCGGCGGCCGTACCCGGTGCGGGAGGGAGAGCACCCGTCCCTTCCCGCCCCCCGCGAAGCCGAAGCGTGCCCCGGGGCGGGCGGCCAGGCACTCACCAGCTGCAGGGAACAGAGGAAGATCAGCGTGCAGCGCCCCGTACAGCAGCCCATGGTGGCAGCTGACCGCGCCGCGCCGCCGGAGAGCCGCCGCTTCTCCTCTTCTTCCCTCCCGCGCTGACGCGGCCCTGGAGGCGAAGCGGGGAGCTCACCGCATCCGGACGGAGCGGCCGGGCGTGTGTGTGTCCCCCGCCTTTCACTGCTCCCCCTCCTTTGTTGAGGGGATTCCTCCTCCGCGGCGGGAAGGAGAGCGCGGAGGTCAGCGCAGCCCCAGGGAGAGGAGGCGGTGGCGACAGTAGCTGGGGGCTCTGCCCGGCACGGCGATGGTCTGGCTCTGGGGAAGGGGCAGGGGACGGGGGTGGGCGTGTGCGGACCGGGGCGGGGGTGGGCAGAGGGAACGCGTGCGGGGAGGCGGGGGTCTGGCGGGTGGGGTGGAGGGGTGCCGCGGGTGGGCGTGCTGCTGAGGGCGGGCGGGGGGCTGTGGTAGGTGTGAAGGGGAGAGGAGCGGGGGCGGCGGCGGGCTCTCTTCAGGGCGCCGTGCCGGGGGAAGGGGCGTGGAGGGTCCCTGGGTGGGCGGTTTGCGGGGATTCTGAAGGCTCCGAGGGCGGGCGGTACTTGAGGGGGACTCGGCGGGAGGGACAGGGGGCTGTGCGAGCGGCGGCGGCGGCGGCTGCTGAGGCAGCCCGGCGCAGGCAGCTTGTTGCGAGCGGCCGAGGAAAGTTCAAGGGACTTGGGCGGCTAGGGTGGGGGAGCGGCGGACGCCGAGCGGCGGGGCGGGGCTGGTCCGGGAGCTGCCCGCCCGTGCGGTGGCCGGGGAAGTCCGGGGGCGGGCGGTGGGCTATTGTTCGCGGCTTGCCCTGTACTGGGGGGGGGGATCGCTGGGTAGGCGGGAGGCGGCGGGGCAGGCTGTAGGGCCCCTGTTCCTCAGGGAGTCCCTCAGGCAGAGACTGGGTGCCCGCTCCCAGGGAGGGCGGCAAGCGGGTGACCAGAGGTACCTCAGGGAGCCCGTTTCCCTCCCTCTCCTCCCTGCGCGGCAGGGCGAACTGGCTTCTCCGCGGGCGGTGACGAGTCTGGGTGTCCGAGGCTGGAGCTCGGGCTGTTTAATCCCCTCCTCGGCCGCTGACAGGCCGCGCTGGGGGAGGGGGCTTCCCTCCCTGGCAACGCCATTGTGCCAAGAGAGCCCGCCGGCCCCTGCTGTCCCTTGCGGGTGTGAACTGGGGAAGGGCCTCCGGGGAGAGGGGCTCGGCCCCGGCAATAATCTCTCTTGGCAAAGGTAAATGGACTCTTAGAGTTGCAAAGAGTAATCCCTGCGTGCAAGGAGGCGGGTGAGTAACCACAGCTCTCCAGGGGCCTCTCCGTGGGCAGTTGAGAGAAATAGGATTAGTGGAGATGTTGCTGTCCCTACATCTATATATATATGCACTTTGGTTGTTGACAAGTAATGTTTTAGGGAGGAAAAATAGGTTCAAATATGCACACTGTCTCTTGAAAATATTTTTACACATGGATGAAGTGTCAACTACTGGTTTTGGGTTTTTTCCTGTCCAACAAAGTATGGATAAATGTTTGTTTTTTACAGATATTAAGGCAAAAGTGCCATGTTCCGCTCACCAGATAGTGCTTTCTTACAGCCTGTTACCAGCTGCTGTTCCATGTTACACAGACTTCTGCCAAAGAACACTGAAGCCTGCCCTGAGGAAAAAAACCTACTTTCTGTGAAGTGTTTTAGCAAGGTATCTGATCAATGTTTCTATGAAATACACTGTATCCCCAAACTACATAGGACTTTTAATTTATGCATTAGATGGTAGTGACAATAGTCAAATAATTACAAAAGTACTGCAAAACAATATTGTGTCAGATTTGGAAAGCTGTTTTTTTCTGCCACTTCCCTTTTAAGTAGGAAAGCATTAAGATCGTTTTATATACCAAACCAAAGGAACAAAAGAAAGACAAGTACGAACCAGATTCTGCTCATCCAGGCTATATATTTGACTAGGTATGTATGTGAGGAGTGCAAAATATAACCCACTATGCAATACTTCAATAAAATAGCCTGAGATTTATATTTCTATGTATGGCTTTTAAGATAAAATTCTACCTGGGCCTAAACTTTACTAAAGTTACATGTTCTGAGAACATACTTATTTTCAAGGATGAATACTTGAAGATATGGAAGTAAATTGAAAAGGTGATAGTTGCCAAAAATCCATTGTGCCAGCCTGAACTGGTAAATTTTATGGATAATTCATTTTCTAAACAGAGGGCTTAGAGCAGGCATCATCTCTCTGGACTTCACTGAAGTATTTAACACACTACAAGATCTGTTTAGTTAAACCTAATAATACAAAGATAAGTAATAAGAATTGCAGGGTGGCTAAGGAACCAGCTAAACCAAATGACAAGAGTTAGTGCTGAAGAGATTTTACTTGTACTCACCATGCTCAGCCCCTGCTTGTACATCAGTGGGATGAGATCCATATCTCTTCTCCTTGTATCTCTCCCCAGGGGTAGTACTTTTCTAAGAAGCAACTAAATCCTTACCTTCTCGCAAGGAAGCAGATACCTTCCACTACTAGGACAGTAGCTGACGTTAACCCATGTTCTTTAAGGCAGAACTGTCTGAACACCCGGATAAGATACACAAGGCACTTTTCACCTGTCCAAGCTATTGTTTCAGCAACCTGCAGAACTAAGTGGGTATTGCTGTTTCAGAGACAAATAGCGTTCAAGCTGTCTTCCAGACTATAAGAGGAAGAAAATTCCTTAAAAAATCCCAAAAAACCTAAACAAACCAACAACCAACAAACAGAAATAAGAGAAAGCCAACAGTGGTTATTTCTGTATGGACAGTTTAACTTACTCATCTTCACAGTTTCTAATCTGTATTGTTACTGAACTTGAATTCCAGAGCTGATAACTGTCAGAGCATATAAAAGTAAGTCTCAGAAATTACGTTTAAAAAGCAAAAAACCCTACCCTTTTCCAAACCATGTGCATCCTTGCCTATCCTTATAAATTATGGAAATTCCCATCTTCACTAAGAGAAGTTTCATAGAGCTCTATGAATCTCTAACATTTTGCTGTTTGCTTTGTCATGTTCCTGAAGTATTTTGCAATTTCTGTCCTCTAGCTAGCCAAAATTGATCCCAAAATGAAAAGGACAGTTGTGTAAAGCAAATTTATTCATAGAATGATAGAATGGGTTGGGTTGGAAGGGACCTCAAAGATCATCCAGTTCCAACCACCCTGCCATGGGCAGGGACACCCTCCACTAGACCAGGTTGCCCAAAGCCCCATCCAACCTGGCCCTGAACACTTCCAAGGAGGGGGCATCCACAGTTTCTCTGGGCAGCCTGTTCCAGTGCTTCATCACCCTCACAAGTAAAGAATTTCTTCCTAACATCTAACCTAAATGTACCTTCTTTCAGCTTAAGGCTGTTACCCCTTGTCCTGCCACTACACTCCCTGATAAACAGTCCCTCACCATCTTTCGTGTAGGCCCCTTTAGGTACTGGAAGGCTGCAATTAGGTCTCCCTGGAGCCTTCTTTTCTCCAGGCTGAACAACCCCAACTCTCTCAGCCTGTCCTCAAAGGAGAGGTGCTCCAGCCCTCTGATCATCTTCGTGGCCCTCCTCTGGACTCACTCTAACACCTCCATGTCTTTCTTGTACTGGGGCCCCCAGAGCTGGATGCAGTACTCCAGGTGGGGTCTCACAAGAGTGGAGTAGAGGGGGAAGAATCATCTCCCTCGACCTGCTGGTCATGCTTCTTCTGATGCAGCCCAGGATACAGTTGAATTCTGGGTTGCCAGCACACATTGCCTGCTCATGTTGAGCTTTTCATCACCCAACATCCCCAAGTTCTTCTCTGCTGGGCTGCTCTAAATCCACTCATCAAGTCAGCCTATATCCATGTTTGGGATTGCCCTGACCCACATGCAGGACCTTGCACTTGGCATTGTTGAACTTCATACAGTTCACACAGTCCCACCTCTCAAGCCTGTCAATGTCCCTCTGGATGGCATCCCTTCCCTCCAGCATGTTGACCACACCACACAGCTTGGTGGTGTTGGCAAACTTGCTGAGGGTGCGCATCTGTGTTCCTGAGTATAAGGTTCCACAAACAAAAACCTGTTACCTGGTCAGAGAAGCAGTAAAAAAATGTTAATTAACAAGAGAATGCTGTAGAACATGATGTCCACAGGAGCACAAGGAACTCAGCTGTGAGGATGTAATTTCCATATAGCTGAAAGCACTGGGCATAGGAGAGATACAGGAGAGAGATCCTGGGTCAGGAGGAGGTTGAAAATGAAGTATGGTTATGAGAAGGCATAGGATTTCTAGAACATATCAGAGAATGCAATATAAAAATAATATAATGTACAAAGCAGAGAGTAAGGACTGTGTTTTATAGTTTTCTCTATCCATGAATTGGGTAGAGAAGCTGATTGTCAAATAACCGTAGAAACTCATTTCCAGCTTCATAATGAAGACAGCCCTAATATAGCACTGTGCATGCCAAGTAGGTAAAAAAATGGTGTAAGCACTAAAAAGCCCTGTGGACTAGCTTAATGCCTATCAAGATGTGCTGTATGGATGCAAATTTAGTGCGCTTGAAAAAAGAAAGCATGTACTGAAAAGCTTTATGCTACGTTCATGTAGACATGGCCATACTCTGACATAATTGTATGATTCCATACACCAAAGCCGTAATTGTAGGCCTTCCAAACCTATGCTTTTAATCTCATTGCATTCAAAGCAGAAAGCCAAGGTTGTTCACATTTATAGAAAAATAGCATCACAAATATCTAGAAGAGATATTGCAACTACGTAGTAGAGACTTTCTGTTTCCTATAGGTTTATTCCTTGGTGAGTTATATTCTTCAGAATCAAAGATAGGAAAATTTTAATTTTTCAGAACTAAAACCATCAGTAAAAGATCTCATCAAGAGGACAAAATGAAATTCATAATATTTGACTGTCCTTGTAGCACTTTAACCGTGTATACCATTCATCTAATAAGCCATTTACTTGTCTGCCTGAGCTGGAGTTTTCCTCAACCTGCATCAAACTTACCTGGTCACTGACCTGGGCTTAAGGAGGTGCGTTTTGTTAACTGTGCCCATTGGTCTACAGTAATAATCACAGATGATAGCAGAAACACTTCCTTCATAGCCTGCCTTTGCCATCTTTGATCAAGAATATTATTCAGAGGAAATTACTGATAAAAATGAGTAAGAGTGTCAGAGGGTGACCCTAATCCTGAACAGATTTGTGTATTTACTTAATTTCAAACACAGAGTAGCCCTAGATATCATGCAGAGATTTGGTAAGTAAATTTGGGCTCTGTAGAATCAGAGCTTGAGAATAGATTCCCGTGGCCTCAGCTTTCACCTTTACTTGTGGCATTTAATGCAGAAAGACGGAATCAGAAGCTTTTTAATTACTTTTTAAGCTTTCCCAGAACGAGAAAGGACACAGGGATCAAAATACACCTCCATATAGCTCTCACAGGTCACACTTTAGGCAGACAGGCACTCGTAATAGCTTATAAAAACATTCCACTGTGTATTCCTCAAGCAGTCTTGAAATACCTCAAGCAAACTAGAAACCCCATGAAATTTAATATACCTTTAAAGACAAATGAGGATTTCAAGATATTATCAGTGTTTTTAGTAAATCCTATTTTCAATTTATCCTTCTGAAGGCAGGTACACAATATAATGATCTAATTTTTCATTTCGATTTTAACACCTGCTGCTAGGAAATTGTATACTTCATTAAAATGTAAGTAAGTACTTTATGGAATGGAAATACATGTTCATTGTGAATGACAGTTTTTATTTTTAAAATAGTTTTTTAAATGATCATGCCCAGGTGAGGGGAACCAGGGTCAGGCACAGCCCCCTGATGGCCGGGCAGGCCCATGGGGATGGGGACGGGTCAGTGCCAGGACAGGACATCAGCCCGTGGGTTGGGCTCATGGCCGGGCAGGGCAGGACTGTGGGGAGCTTTAGATCGGCCTGGCTGAGGTGTCGCTGAGGCTAGGACTGACGGCCCTTATGGGGCTGAAACGGGGTCCTGGGCCATTGGCAGGGTGGGGAGAGCCCCAGGGGGTGGGCAGGGACAGGCAGGGGTGGTGGTGCCCTCGAGGCCCTGATAATATGAAAGCAGTTTGAAAACATGAGTGCCTTAAGTACACAGACTGACTCCCTATAACTCATTCTGGTTTGTCAGTGGTAGACTCCAGCTAAGCTTTGGGTTTGGTATTTCTTTTCCTCATCTTTTCTTTCTTTCTTTCTTTTTTTTTTTTTTTTTTTTTTTGGTACAATGCATGCTACCATGTCACTATAGCCAGAACAGCCAGACGAGAATAAAGCACAAGATCTTTGCAACTGTCTCTCATATTAACTACAGGAACAAAAACCTGACAAATAATAAGGCTTTCTTGTTTGCAGGTCAGTAAGGGATTCGTTTTGAACCATTCAGTGTAAACAAACATTGCTACAATCCTCAATTTTAACATGGAAAAACTTGAGTGGAGGTACAGTGTAGTTTACAAGAATGGAGTTTACAACAAAGCTTGTTGTAAACCATTGAAAGATGGATAAAGGGTGTTTACACAATAAACCAAGCTTTTTCTAGCCTCAGAGTATTTCTGGGTAATAAAAGATACTTGGTGAAGCATTTCTTTAGATGGATGCAGATACACTGAGAGTATTTTTACTGACATCTCCCTGATGAGAATAAACGCAAAGGAGAGCATGCATTTTCTTCCCACTGAAACCATGAACAGCTTATCAGGTGTCCAGCTGCAGATGTACGATGACAAGCGTTTTCAATGATCCATTCGTCACTGTTTAAAAATGTTTCAGCTCTCTCACCGTCTACATGTTTATATAGAAAAGCCCTTCAAAATGTAAAGCTGAATTTATATAATCTGAAATGCAATATAGAATGGGTAGTTTTCCTTTGCCTGCTGAGGCTCTTGCATTAGGCTTTTAAAAGATGGCACCGATACCAGCTGTGTTATTCACAACCAAAGGGTTTTGGATGCTAGAATGGTCTGAAATATTCTCATGACACTTGCTACACTAATGCTGTGCTCAGCTTTTGTGACCTGGTGAATGAGATTGTGGATCTGGGCGTTAGCGATAAACTATCACAAGTCACCGTGGCACAGGTTTCACCACAGTAGGAAATGTGGGCAGTATCTCCCTTTCTGGATACATTCAGAACTCCCTCTGAAATTAATGGGAGCTTGGAAAGCAATGCACACATTGCTAAGGCCTGAATAGGGCTTGTAGGCTGAGATGACAGGTTGTTCCACGCAATTGTTTTAAAGTTTCTGTTGTCGGCTTTTGCAGAGGCAATATTTTTCTCTGAGTAATTCACACTCATTTTCCAGCTATTTTCAGGCATTAAATGTCAGCTTTTCATAAGAAAGGCAAAACTGACTTGTCCGCTTGATGCCAAATAACAAAATTGACCTAAATTACGGTTATTATATTTGTAATTTAAAAAACCTTCTTTTCTTATGTCTACACAGCTGAAATATTTTAACTCAAGTTTTCTTTTTCCACAGCGTGCAAGGCTGCCATTTGGATAAAGCCTATGGACAGCATCCATCCAAGGAGATGCAGTAGGGGAATTTTGGTTCAGGGAAACTGTACATTGTCTGACTGAATTTTTAACCCTCTGGAGCCAGCTGTATCCCTCAAAAGAAGGGTTAAGGAACATCTAGTTCTGCACCTGAAATAAATGACCCTAACTCCATTATACACAAGAGGAATATTTGACTACATAAAGCTGCCTTACCATTATGCAATCCATATGCATGGTAAACATCTCATGTCTTTTTGTACCAAGCCATCAGACTAGATTCTGGGAGCAATGAATTCCTACTTTTATGACTTAATTGGTGTTTTCTTTTTTTATAGAAGTATTTTTTGCCATGTTAATTTTTTCTTTTCAATGAGCTCATAGTACAAACAATAACTTTCTAGGAAGTAATTGTCTCTCCTTTCAATTTTTCATCAGAACAAATTTCTGTTTGCTAAATCAACCTGATTTACTAATTAGCATCTGGATCTTATGTGCACGCTATGCACACACACAATAATTCCACAATTATATTATATTAGCTGTTTAAGGGCTCATCTAATTTTACTCTATACATAATCCTTGAAAATGAGATTTGCATAAAGTAATTTAAAATAGACAGGGCAAACTAGAAGTATATAATTATGTGTCGCTCTGAAATAAATACATTTTCAGTTTTCAATTTTCATAACTGAGTTCATTTGAGCATAATTTAGCCACTGAATATCTGAATTAATAATAAAATTAGAGTATTCCACTGTCATATATGTACTTACATGGAATTTACAGCCAGGGTCTCCTTTGTTATATTTACTGGATTACCTGTAGAGCGAGTAAACCTTGATAACATTGAAATGATCCTTCTATAGGAGCTGGGGGAAAGGAGGAAGGAGAGGGGCATTCTCCAGTCTAGTTATTAAACAACTAAAGAGGCTTTTTCCTATCAAGATTTCTACCACTTCCAATGTGGGGAACTTAGGCTCCTAACCTTGGTTCTCTCAACTGTATTGAATTTTGATGCTTGTAATAACCTAAAGTCTCCAGCAAAAGCATCTCCCTAACCTCCCAAGTGAACCTCTTTTTCAGACTGTTTGTGTGAGATCAGTCTATGACATGATTTTTAGAGATTTTAACAATTCTTCACAGAAGATTCAGAGTTTATGATTTTGCATGATAATGATCCGTGCATAGTGAGGTAAATACACTCCTTTGTTTTCTCTATCGATTTCCTACACATGGTAGATGATATCACTCTGTAATCTACTAATTGTGTTGTATACTTTGAATTGCCAGTAGGTAAGCATGCTGTTCAATGCCCATACATACTGGCAACACTTGTGACCAAGTATGATTTCATGTTTGCTAATACTTGTTAGTTTTATAAGACCAGCTCCAGGAGTGAAGTGATTACCCAGGAAACTTAGTTTGCATAAAGAAAAATAAACTGAGTCTTTTCCACGACAAAGTAGAGCTGTTCAGTGTTTAAGGATAACAGTAATACATCAGTTGAATGGAAGCTGAATCAGTTCCAGAATCTGATAGCACACACTCTGACTGTTAAACATAATCACGCATACTATATACTGATCAAGAAGGTAGTACTGATGAATTTTCAGTTTGGACGACCAACATTGTCTGAAAAGTTGGCTACTAGTTAATTATTTTAACACAGATAATGTAGTCATATAGTTTTGCATTCATTTGACATTCCTGAAAGTCACAGCGCTACATTAAAGTTAAATATGTTGTTGGAAATTTTCACTACTGCATAAAGCTCTGTACTTGCTTTAAAAGGGCTCTAAAGAAAAAACCCCTCAGTCTCAGAATTCAGAGATGAATGTAACAGGCAGTATTTTGATGATGACTTTATGCTGGGAAATAGGAGGACTCCAGCCAACAAAGGAATGAGATTCTAGAACACCTTTCCCAAGGCTATTGGGAGAAACAAATTAAGCCAATTAATTTTGAGATGGAGTTGACAAATTAATGAAGGGAATGTGTGGATGACATATAGACACTTGCAATACCGGGACCCTACAGGATACCAGGAAGTCCCTTTGAATTATAGAAAGCTGTCAAAAATTCTAACACAAAGACAGTATGAGGAATGAAGGGAAGGAGATGTGTCAGAGACAGAAAGCCATTGTGTCACCCAGGATACTTTTACAAAGACTATGGACAGCATGGATGCCTCTAGGCAACCGATCCTGTCCTAAGTTAGGCAGTGCTCCAGGATGCTCAGAAGCAAATCAGAGCAATGCTAGGAAACTTATTTGAATGTTCTCCTCAACAAACAGCAAATTATGACTGGCTCATACTTGAGAAAAATGGCCAGAGTGAGCAATTCAGGAGCAATGCATAAACTCTAATACAGCTGGATAAAGAACTCACTGAATAACTGAATAATAGGCCAGCACATAAAAATCAGACTGTTTGCAGATAAATTTCAATAGGAAAAAAGGCAAAAAATAAAAGGCTACATTCTCTGAATAAATGCTTTACTGCAAATAATTTTCCCAGCTCTAATGAAGACAGTTTGCTCTAGCAGCAGACAGAATAGGGCTGTGATGATAGATGAAATCTTGGTCATTTAAAGCTGTAGGGATATTCTTTTCAATAGCTGATTTTTACCCATTGCTAAAAGAAAATGGTATCCCTAAGTCATTTAAGATTACATGGCAAACAACAGCCAGATCAAGCAGACCTTGAATCAACACTCGGGGAAGACAGGACCAGATCAACAGCTAAGGGGGCATCCTTTTCAGTCCTGGGCAGCAGGAGAGGGAGTGGTGCAAGGCCCCCTCTCCCTGCCCCCATTGCTGCTGCAGCTGCAGCTCTGTGTAAGCCCTTAAGTGTAATTCCAATTTGACAGCTTGCATGGGTGTGAATACATTTAAGTAAAAAAGAAACCCTGCCAACCTTAGATGAATTAAACAACTGTGACACACACTGGGCCAGATTCTCTAATGCACCACAACAAATTTACGGTGCTGTGACCGTTAAGTGGAGTCCCAGTTCATTTTTAGTACCGCAGTTAACAAAGCTGTATACAGATGCAGTGATTGCTATAGATGTTAAAATGTTTAAGTGCTTTTGTCCGAGATTGCCTTTTGCAGTGGATTTTCCTATAATGTTTTAAAACTGGTAATCTGAAATGAGGGCCATGTTTGCATTTGCATGTCTAGCATCAGAGTTGGCTATTTATTCTTAAGAAAGTTTTCTGATACATCTTGATATATTCATATCAAACTTCAAGGCAGAGACTGTGTTCTGCTAACTAATTCCTGTTTGGCTGTTAATTAATGTGTCAAAGAATGCTTCCATGGTAAATATAAAAAACTAACCTTCAGAAAAGTTTTTGTGCTGTTGCCCTAAACAGCTCATAATTACACTTTTTTATCCTCTTCCTTATGTAAAGGAAAAAAAGGGCTTAAAACTCGGGAGCAAATAACCATTTGTATAATGTTTCTGCAAAAGCCAATGAAACCAGAAATATCTGTGTCTGTCACTTGTTTGCTGAATCAAATATTTCAGAAGAAATGTAATATGTTAGTTTTATATTTTCAAATGTCACTATTCGATAGAAAATGTCATCTTTTCAGCAGGAACATGGAACTTAACAATATCATAATGAAACTGCAGTGAACTTCTGGATATGAATTTGACCTACCTGTGGTTTATTCTTCATGCCTGTGAAGGGTGTTGTTAGCCCCAAGGAACAGAAAGGTAATTTCAGCCAGCTGGGGACACACAGGGACTCATCACATGCAACTCCGCTGGGTTTTTTTGGCTGTGAGGAAACCCTTGTGGTTCAAATGTTACAGTAAATATTGAAATCTGAAATAAACTGTAATTTAAGATGAAGTGTTTGCTGTTACATAAACATGTTACCAGGTTTGATCAGCTCTTTTCTAGCAGAAAAAGAAGAATTATTAAGAAAGTGGTAAGAGAGAAGCAGCTGTGTAAAAGATGGCATCTTTTCATTCAACAAGTTCTGCTCCTCTGGGTGAGGGGCTATGCTCATTAGTCTTTCTTTTGGAATATGATTTGAAGCAAAGTACCTAAAATCTGGATGGTAGAACTGTGCAGCTTTTTTTCATGTCTGCACATCCACCTTCTTCCTGATTGCAGTAATACCATCCTCTTTTTGACCAAGTGCATCTTTGGAAGCCAAAAAAAGGAGTGGTCCTTGCATTTTGGTAAGTAGGCACTTACTAGGAAACCAGTATCACTGCATAAGCAAAAAAATGTTCTGTTCGTATGTAAAAGGAGCTTACACTATGTTTATTCCTCTGCAAAGTATTTTTTCTGTGTTACATATTGTCAATAAACAAGTTTCAGTCGTTGAACGTCGATATGACCAAACCAGGAAGAATACAGCTTCGTACTCCAGGTTAAACTTCAGATGACAAGGGCCAAGAAAAACACTTTTTAATGAATGCTTTCAAAAAGACCTCAAGTGAGGACTGAGAAATGAGGAGCAATAAGAACAGAATAATAGTGTCATTTTAAGGGCATTTGAGAACAGGATCACATTTATACCACATCTCTATGAAAAGCGTAAGCCAAGAATAGCAGCCTTGCCCTTCATCTGCCTCTAAATACAAACTGCCGCCCTCCCAGTTGCCCTCTTCTCCAGGCTGACAAAAGCATTCTCATTGCTGAAAGGCAATCCAGTTTGAATTAATCTGGATTAAAATTAATAGTTACTATTTTTTTCTTTCACATTAACTTTGAAGTGGACCCATGCCCCCATTTAGTTCATTGCTTGGCCATGCAGATACTTACACTGGCAGCAGGCAGGGAGCAACAGAGGGACAAGAATAAGCATTTGGGAACAGAGAGAGGGCAGGGCTGTTCTTGGCAGCAATGCTACACTGCTTGCAGAATTGCGGTGTTAAAGCATCCCATCCCGACTGTGTTAGGTTATATCTGCTTATGCTAACAGCACCAAAGCAGATCAAGCCACACTGAGTGGGGCGCTTGGACAAGGCAATCAAAACCCACACTGTTACAGAGCCTGGAGTGTTCACTGGTAATGAGGTCTCGAGTAGTAAATAGACAGTTTAAAAGCCAATAGTGGTGTAATCAGTAGTGTGGCTTTTGTGAAGAGATGTGGAGACCAAATCCAGATTTGTGCTGCAGCTGGTTAAGACTGTGTCGCCGACACAAAGCAGCTCTAAAGCTGGGGTAGCAAATTAATGCAGAGGACTGGCATAGCATGTCTTATGCCATTGCTCTCCTGGCAGCTGGTGTTTGCCTGGAAAGGGAGTGTAGTCAGATCATCCCTGATCTGTGACTGTCTTAACTGTCCCAGGGGCCCTTATTTGTTGGTACAATCCTGAGTCTTTGTATCTCATTTAAAATTGCCATATGAACAGAACAGGAGTGAATGCATACACCTCCAGGCTGCTTCTGCTCTGAGTGAGCTGTGTGCTGTTTGGCTGCGTGACTCTTCTTGTTTCACAAATATGCACGCTAACAAAGAAAACTAAGGAGAGAAATACTTTTCAGTAAAAGAAAATTATTCTCTGTATTGTTTATGTATACTGGAACACTTTCTAAGTGATAAGTTAAAACACGTATTTGATGGAAATGAGAAATTGCTTGTGATTTGGAATATGCAAAGTACTTGGTAGCTATCTGGTAATGTTACGGTGCATAGAAAGTTCACTTCCTAGGGCTCTCTGGGCAGGACAAGCCACATGACTTGTCATGGAGGCATTTAAAGCACATAATTTCCCCATCTTTTTCCATGAACATGTATCTTTCACATGACCAAGAAGTCACCCCCATTATGTGACAGATGCTTTTTCAGTCAAGACTACAGGAATTGCATCATTGATGGTTCCTTGTGTGGTCAGTGATGGGATGAGATGTGTGTCCACCTGAGCCAGTGCTCTGGCAGGAAGCCCACCGCACTGACGAGAGTAGTGCTGCTGTGGTGGCATGAGGGAAGGGTCACAGGACTGCAGGAGCATACACCAGGGGACTCCTCAGACAGTGACTGCCTGTAGCCTCCTCAATGTGTTCAGAAAAAGGGAGAAGGAGAAGGTCTGAGACGGGTGAACTGTTCTCACTGCTTCTGTGGGTGACCAGCACTACGGAAAAGTGAGAATTCGTAATGCCAGACCACCTTATTGTCTTAATTACCACTGCATGATGTTAAGTAGATATTTCTTGGAGGCAGCTAAACACTGTGACCTGTAGATCATAAGGATGCAGCGTGTTATCAATCCACAGAGCTGAGCAGCATTCTTCACACTTGTAAAATCATATTATTGAACTGTCACATTTGGCCAAAAGAATTTACTGATGAGAACTGACAAAGGGATGTGTTCTCTGTGTGTTTGCTCATATTGATGGTGATTCTGGGTTCTTGAAATACATAGAAAGTTCAAGGTGCTCTTGCTGTAATCAACATGCTGCAGGGAACAATGAAACTGAAAAAATTCTGCTCATCCCCTGTTCCAGCCTTAGAACCGAATTCTGCACTCAGGAAGAAAAATGTGCAGTTTCCTTTGTTTGTACAACTTTTAATCATATCTGTGCATGTGAGAAGTGTCTGAAATTATTCCAAACTTCTACCTCTTGATTTCCTCACATCTGAATTTGCAGAAAAGGCTTTTTTAAGGCTAAGGACCCACATTTCTACCAAAACACTTTATATTTAAAATTTACCAATGGCTCTATATAGCATTCTTTTTACATGTTTCTAGTCCTTCAGCTTTCCTGCTCGTCTGTCACAAACAATTAAATCACTGGATTTTTCATTGTTTGAAATAACTGGTTGCATTACCATCTGGAAACAATACATTTTAAGTGCATAATTACGGATGTTTGAAATCCCAGGAACCCAACTTTATATGCACAGGACTAGGAGGCAGCATGCTCGGAAATGTATTGTCAGCTGCGTGATGAACGGTTAAGAGGAAAGGAGGAGCAATTCCCAGCCGCTTCTCTGCTGCCTTCCCACCACTAGCCTGAGAAAGCTGAACTCAGATTTGACTGCAGAGCAGATGAGAACATTTTAGATTGCTCTCACTTGCATTGAATTGCAACGATTGTGGTGGCACAAGGGGACCCTAGTTGAGCTGCGGCCTCTAAGTCCTCACCCTTCTTAGAGGTCATTTCTTGTATGAGGCTGGAAAATCAACTTTGCTTTAGTTTCCAGGTGCAAAGAAATGAAGTGTACTGCACGACAGGACTGTGGAGGATAACGGTGTGCATATAACTTCACAGTGGAAAATGTTTTGAGATTCTGAAACAGAAGCTGCAATATAGGATATTGAATTTCTACAAAACCAGCACATCTCAAAGACACGACAGTTAGTCAAAACCTAGCTAAAACACTAGCTATCGGCTGAACTTCAACTAGTCCAAAGGGCTGACTCCATTCCCTTTTCTACCCTTTCTTTCCTTACCTATGACCTATTTCACAACGTATTCATTTGCCACAATATATTCCAACTGAAAAGAATCAGGCAGGCCCT